>NC_069122.1:25819804-26454804 GCF_026914265.1 Mya arenaria
ACAACAAATGCTGTTATGGTGATTTTGGGAAGCATGTGAATTCACAGTGAAATATTGAATATATAATTCTGGGGTTGATTGAGGCTGTTCATAAATAGTTGTGGTAGGTTTTCCATTGTCAACATCTCATTGCCTCGACCAAATCGGTATTCTATGTAAAAGTATTTATTTCTATACTTTGAACATGGCTGAGAAGAAATAATTGCCCAATGGAACCTATCGTATGATTGCTATAACCAGAACAATCTTATACAAACACAACACGTCTGGAGATCGATTCTATATAATTCTTCCATATTGTCAATAACGTCTTCATTACCCGCTTGGGGGTGTCTATTAATATATAGTCAAAAATCATTAACGCAAGTGATAACTATAATTCCGAAGGGATCTCAAACCAGACGAAAATGCCTATATTATACTAATATCAAAATCCTATGTCTTGCTTCGCGGTTTTGCTCACATGCAATGACGATAGTTTGACAGTGGCGTAATGTTTGTTGTCAGCTATAGATTGGTACTTGTTTGACCTTTAAACAGGATCGTCGTTTAATGTCAGCATACAGGGCTTGCCCCGCTAGTTCCCACTGAGCGGGAAAAACAAAAACATCTCTAAGGAATGTTTTGAAAAGGATGAAATAAAAACTCTACTTTTTGCATAAACCAACCATAACAATAGATTATCGGGAACACTATGTGCAGAAATAAACGCCATTTGCCTGCATGCAGCTTGCATCACTGTTACAAAATCAGAAAGACATTAAATTGTTTATTTTAATTTACCATATTGTGTGATTAAAGATAAATTCCCCTAATAGTATACCCACTTATATACAGGACAATTTTGAATATCTATTATCGGAGAAATGTTTTTTTTTTAAAATATCTTACATACGGGTGTTTTTTTTAATCTTTGCCCGAGTGTATATTTGACACTTTTTATCTTGGATGGAATAAAAAAATCGATTTATAAAAAAGAAACGGTATGGCAACGCTAATCATACTTTTGAAAGGAAAACAAATAAAAACAATAGATACACAAGTCAATAAAACAGTTTATAAGACGCATGGAATATTTTCACTGTTTTCGTTGGGCGAGATGTTGTCATGTGACAAACCAGAGAAAGTGATAGTAAAATGGTAAAACATGATATTAAATTGCAAAAAGTGATCTTGAGTGGCAAACAGGAATTGAATAACAAAGAAAGGATTTCAAATGACAATATGTTAGGCCACAACAAATTGATCATTTGTTCGTCGGATTTGCCGCACCTAAAATTCGAAAAACGAAAAAAAAAAAAAAAAACTTTTTTTTTGCGCCCGCATTTACTATTTGGCCGCGCATATTATGTATTTTTTTTACTTCTGAATTTCCTCTATTTTCTGAATTTTTTTACTTAAAATTTGAACCTGCAACGTCGACTTCGCCTTTTTTTGAAGGTATTTCCATGCTTTACATTCTCCGCGAGCAAACTTTCCTCGTGTCAGGACAAAATCAGCTCCGGGTAACCGCAAAACAGCCGATATTTGTTGACAGTCTTTTTTTGTCGGGAATATTTTGCAGGACGCACCGTTGTTATCTATTTCCGGTATTAATTTGCAGGATACTTTCAGTTTTCGTTAATGTAAAATTTGAAAATCAGTGTCATAGTCAATGGATTATAGTCTTCAGTAAACAACAACAGTTTCACAGCGTCGAAGGCAATAATTATTTATGTGTGTTTTAAGTAATTCATTGTTTTGTACTCAAAATTTAGTGTTAAATAATAACTAAATCAGATTTTGAGTGCAAAGCTCATATTAAAATACACGGACACTCGACTTACAACAAATGAACATGTTTTCGTGAGTTATTTTTTAAATTCTAAAATGCATTTCTCAGTTTTATACTCGTAATTGATAAAAATAAAAGGACTTGTAAATGTTTCAGAAACAGTCTGTATTTATGCACCATTCAATTGTAACCATGCCCCCCCCCCCCCCCCAGGACCGGGGGTATACCGGAGATAGCCGGTGAAATGGGCCGTGTTTTCACCTTCCCCCGCAGTGCCGTTGGTTTTACCCGGGGTTGGCTGGACCGAAAGTCAAAGTCCCCGCTATTCCCCGGACCTTGGGGGTCGTGGTTACAATTGACTAGTGCATTACACATACATGTACAGTATAAAAATAACATCAGTAAAATCAGAAATAAAACCTTTTGTAAGTAAAATGACTGTTTTAATTTTCTCAATTCTTTGTTCTTATCCACTTGTTTTCTTTGATCGATTTGTAGTAAAGTGGCCTGTTATTAAAGTGGCCAGTTTCTTACGGGCATTGAAGCTATGGAGGGTGTCATGTTTTTTTTTTCAAGGCACAGACCTATTAACCATTGGTTCGTGGTAAAGGCGAGGTCTTGAAAGGGAAACATCTTTATTCCACCACCTGCTCTAATATAATGACCGGTGCCACATTTGCAGATTTGTTTAATACTGCTTCAATTGTGTTGTCCCGCAATTTAATCGGCAGTGTCTTAAGTAATAGTAAAGCACTGGATCTTATTGCCATTTGTTATATATTGAGACAGATTTTCATGTGATACAATCAAAACCTTTTCATTTATATTTAAACTAAGAACCTATGTTTGCAATTAAAAAGCATTTCTTGACATATTGCATGATAAATTTAGTAAGAAATAAACTTTTTAATTTTTATTTTATTTTTCGCCTTGCGCTCGCCTCTGAATTGCCTTAAATTTAAAAAAAAGTATTTTTTTTTTCGCTCGCTCGCTCCTACCTTTTTTGGCCAAAATCCGTAGAACAAATGATCAATTTGTTGTGGCCTTATATAAATGTTAACATAGTGTGTAACGCATTCCTGTATTAATTTATATGAGAAAACAAGCAACCAGTTGAAGAATGAATGTCAGTGACGTCAGTTTCGTTAGCATTATACTTTTTATCGTTGTAAAGGGGGTTTTAAGGGATTTCTAGAATGAGTATTATCAAAGACAGATTGATAAAGTCTGTGTTTTTCTCCTTTGCAATGAATGAATAAAGCGCTATTCAGCGTTAATGTCACTTACTTATGTCCATACAACGGATTATACCTCTAATAAATGAATGTCTAATCTGTACAGTACATGTATCTGGGTAATCGCCTTTGAATGGTCACCGTAAGCATAAAGCAAATCATTTCTGGGTTATGTTGTTCATATTTAACTCTTAAATGAAACGAATACAGTTTGGCTAAAGCCGTATGATTTGTCTGGTACCTTCGCAACCAGAGCACCTTGGCCGTTTCCACTGAAAACAATATAGGATGTATTTAGACGGTTTACAATTTCAGAATTCATTACATTAAACAACGCTGCAATAGATCGCGTAGTAATTTCAATTTAGGTGTAAAGTTTAACTCCAAGGAATCTGAATTAGTTATAACGCTATTAAAAAATTCACTTTGAATAGATTTGAACTAAGTTATAAAATTTTAATGTCAGCATGCTACAATTTATTATTAGTATCATTAGCTTACATTTTACAAACTACGTTTAATATTAATGCTCCAGAATACAGCCATATGGCGGATATGGCCTAGGTGTTCCGATTGGGTAACTCCGCCTTAACATTCCTGTATTTGTTCAGTTTGACTGAATCATAATTTATAAAATACATACAAAGTCATAACTTACTGTTTGGTCAGACCGTAAATACAATGGTGTCAGAAATACTTGTACACAATGATTTATGATTCAAATCCAAATACAGACTGCTATTATAACACCCATCTTGATATCTAATACTCGGCTATCAGTGTATGCATGTCATTTATCTCTTCATGCAATATCAATTATTGCAACTTGCGCAAAATGTATCGGAAACAAGATCTCTGATATTTCTGAAGGATTCATTATTTAAACTGACAATATAGTTGGTCATACAATCAGGAGTGTATGAAATTTATATTTTATCCGCATCTGTCAGAAATGAGTAAACTCCACTTGTAATATTTAATGTATATGGTAAGTTTGCACTGTTTAAATGAATAGATGTTCAGTTGGCGTGCTCTGGATATATCAGAATATTACTGAAAGTCGTCCAATAATAGCTTTCCTTCTATTCTACTTACGTATATATGTATACCTTACACTGGAGATCCCGGGACAAGCACAGTAGCAAAGATATATAATATTAAGACCCCGTTTCGCCGTACACAGCCTTAACTGAACTCATGTGAGGTTAACGCCTATATCACATAACACAACGTCATAAAACAACAATGGCATATGCGTGCATTTACTAACATGCTATTAGACAATCAGACACACGTGTTTCAATTGTAATATGTGCGTCTATTTACACTTGCTCTACACACATTGGCTGAAGTCAGCTAAGACTGATTCATTGGCAGAGGCCGTTTCGGCCCTGAAATGACGATTTGATATGGTGATCATGTTAATATATATGGTGATCATGTTAATATTAATGGATGATAATCGAGCCCGTCCAGTTCTGTTTAATTGTATCTCAAATTGTGTTGTTTGTTCAGAATAATTTGATATGGTCATACATCTCGATGAACACTTTTCAAGGTCAATGTTTCAATGTCAATGTTTCAAGGTCAATGTTTCAAGGTCAATGTTTCAAGGGCTACATCCTTAGACTTATGCCATAGGTTGGATTTTATTTGCATTTAATTTGAAATTGACTTTTACGGAGTTGAATACAACAACATCAATAAAATTGTTATGTCTCTTTTTTATTGCCACATATTTTTACTTCAAAGCCAATACTTTGCGCATTTTCTGCATGGACCAGAAACATGTTGATAGTTGGCCCACATAAAAGCATAAACCGCCGAATCCAAGGCAGTTATAATGCATTGACCGCTATAGTGTCAGATGTTGCCATTCAAATGGCACCCAGTTCAGCGGGCAAACAAACCATACGGCTCTAAAAGAAGTGATAAAGTCAGAACATTTCCTCCCCATCATTAAAATAATTAATCATACAGTTGAGCCATCACAGACAAACTCGTCAGTCAAAAAATCACCATTTTAGATGTCCAAGGCATAGCAGACACAAATGGAAATACATACAACCGGTTACTTAGATATGTATCCATTATTATCAATGAATGTTCGGGCTACCGCCTTGGGACATTCAGTAAGGAAGGGAATGGCTCGATTCGGTAACTAGTACTCTTTTCCATTCTTGTTTAAGTATTATTAGAAAGGAACAGTAGGAAAAGGAATCACCGTGTTGTTACTTGGTTAAAAATATAACTAGAATTTATTTCATTTTATTAATGACGGCTATTCAAAATGCTAAATCTTCCAAATGAAAGAATACCTTAACGTATGCAAAAAACTCATTGAAAAAGAAATTTCTAATAACATTCATTTTAATTACATTATAGCAAAGTATTCAAAGGTATTTCTCAGTATTTATAAAAATCAGGGCACTTAACAACCTTATACACGCAGAAAATCGTTCTGTTATAAAATGAGACCATTTTTAGCTATCAATTCTGCTTATAAAAAAAAACGACATCCCTTAGGATGCGGACTCTACACAAAAATACTACATTTCGAACTGAATCCTTCAGCTAACAATTGATCATCATTTGTCCTCCACGGGGATTTGGGACTTTTATAGCAAAAATACCGTCATAATTTTCCCTGCAAGTAACTTTTTATCATTGAAGATACAATCAGGAATACTTTGAACACGCTAATTTCATTTGATCTAATGATGTCACTCTGAAGGCCACGAAGATTGTTTTCTTGCAATATACCGCTAGAAGTTTATGCCAACTAAACTACTTCGGAAAATACTTGTGGAATGATTATGCTTACAGAAAAATCATTCACCAAGAAGTGTATTATTACTGAAATTGTAGTTTCTTAGGGCCCAGCTTACTCTCAAAAATATCTTAAAATTTAAGATGAGTTCAACTAATCGCCGTCTACTCTAAAGATGATTGGAATACAACTTCATAACTTTGAGGTTAACCTGAGGCGAGAAAAATATATATCCCAACCGGATAATATTGCTCCAGCCAGGAAAAAACGATCCGGCTAACACGCGCCTCATTTATTTAATCTTTGTGTGTGATGTAAGCTTTAAGTATCGTAGTTTTACTAACTACAAGTAACTTTCAATATTTGAATCCAGACTCAGGAAAACATGCTTCCAAAAAGCGAGATACGAGCCAATCCAAGTCAGCTTGTAATTGCTCACTACTGGGATTGTCTCTGTAGTTTTTATGGTACTATTTGGAATGATGTACAGTTTGTCCCTTGCACGTTGTGGGTCGTTTTTACACTTCGGAATGTTAAACCCTATTGGTTATTCTTGTTACTCGTCTCATGTTTGTTAAACATTTCATACAGATATCTGGTGCTCATGCTAATTTAGTTGTGATATTTTCAGAATATATATGTTTAACACACAAAGGAAAGAATTAACTTAAATGATATATAACGATATTCTATACACAGAATCCAAACTGCACAGGATAATAAACTTCAGAAAACACCCTTGTTTAAATTAAATTTAGTTTTTAAAAGGTTTGTAATGTTTGCTGATTTTCGATGAATGACTCTTTTTTTTCAACAAGTGTAAAGGAGCTTTATTTATGTAAAAGCAAAATAAAGTTCTCATCGAAATTTTGAAGCGAAATAGTTAAGTTCGGAGAAAAAAAAATCCTGGGCATTGGTGTACTAAAATCTGACAAATGGAAAACGACAATGAATTTTGACATTTATTGTTACCAAGGGCATGCGTTTTGCATATTTCAATAAACATTGTTTTAAGAAGATATAACGCTTTCTATTTAACGCAAGACACCAGCCCATTATACGCATTGACATTTTTAAGTAGTTTACACGTCTAGCCCAACTTTTTCTTATGCAAATGATTCGCACTAATGAACATGACATTATTTAATATTTTAATTACCACACATACAATAGTGAAACAGAAAGTAATGCCACAGAAAGATTACTTTTTAATATTTAAACATGACGCGTTTGAGTTATTTTGTATTCTGCCTGATTCACTTGTTATGTACGTTTCCGACATAAGTCAATACAGTTGTCGACTTCGATTCTACAATACGGGAGTTTTCTCCGAGATGCGTTCGATTTCGGAAATAAGCACCACGACCCATGTCACGCTGTCATGACTTTTCTAGAGACGTTTGAAAATACTTATATATCGTCTTAACTCCATGCAGTCTCGTTTAACAAGCGTTTATTGATTAAAACATAGGAGAGTTGTTCTACATTTTCCTGTCGATGTTACTAACCCGAATGAGGTACTGATGCGAGGTGCATCTGGACATAAAAAATCTGTACAATTATGTCGTAAGACAGTGTACTGACCTTGATTTATCTACGGGCCTCCGTAATAACTAGTTAGTTCATACCTCTTACCTTAGCTCATACCCAAAATGTCATTGACCGTTCTTAGCAGTTTTCAAAACACATTTGGCTAGTATCAACAGATTTGCAATCATTTTATGAATCATGAGACACTCTTAGGAAATGAGAATTGTGAAATTAATTCTCAATATGTTTATCGGTTTTAGATCTTACTAACATTTAATTAAATTCCACGAGAAAACGAGTTTTTATTTGTTGTCATGTCCCCTCCAAATAGCATATGTTTGCCGTCATGTCACTTCCAAATAGCATATGTTTGCCGTCATGTCACTTCCAAATAGCATATGTTTGACGTCATGTCACTTCCAAATAGCATATGTTTGACGTCATGTCACCTCCAAATAGCATATGTTTGCCGTCATGTCACTTCCAAATAGCATATGTTTGCCGTCATGTCACTTCCAAATAGCATATGTTTGACGTCATGTCACCTCCAAATAGCATATGTTTGACGTCATGTCACCCCCAGATAGCATAATTATGTTGAAGGGACTCATGTTTTTGGATATTTTTTTCACGGTAATGCATCTGAAAACACTAATTTTATAATTAATTTCTTAAAACACTTCGACAAACCTTTTCTCAATACGGCCGTCTGACGGAGCACTGTCAAAACATTATTTTGGAAACAGGTTTGTCGGAGTGTTTGATAAAACCAATCACCTTATCTAACTCCGGTAATAAAACGAAGGCGGGGCTCCTTAAGCGGTATAGACTGCCCTTTGTTTCATTTAAAATGGTGTAAAAGAAAAGTTATCTTTGTGTTAAGTCTTCATTTTAAGCAAAATGTTGCCTTCCGACGTACCATATATGACGTAATTTATCACGTGGTATACACACATTGGATACTGAAATTGCAGAAAAATACAATCAGAGTATTATAGTTTGGAGCGAACCAATGCCTGTACAAAAAAAGAGAACTGATATCAATACCGCTCGCCAAAGAGGCCTCTTGCATAAACTACGGATAAATTAACTTTTAACCGTTTGTTAAAAAAAAACTAACGCTATTCAAACGCGTGGACTTCAAAGACAGATTTTGAGCATAATTTGACATTTGTTGAAGGGTTCCAGTTGTCAGTATCTTAGTTTTAACAATCCTAATCATTTATTTCGTCAAAGAAAAGTGGATTTTGCAAAACATGAGCGAGTGCCTTTATGGCGATCAATAGAAGTGACATGTACCAGGTCCAACTTGTCAAAACCAAATATATCCTAACATTTATTCCAGTAAATTATCCGAACCAGCCGCGGGAGTGTCTTGATGTACATCGAGATTATTGCAATTACATAAACCGTGTCGGTTTACCATAAACTCGCGATTTTAACAATATTGCAATGATTGTCGCTAGCTCAGAGGGGAATTATCAAAACAGCACATGGAATCTGGGACACTGAGTCTTCCTACACTGCTTGGATAGTATTCATAATATCTTTATCCAGTCTGTTCGGAGACAAAGTCATAAGATGAGACTACGGTAAGATTTGCTAGATCATTGTGAAATGCATATTATTCTATCGAAGAAAAGTGGCGAGTATTTCATTACATGGCAGGATATTTTTAAATCAATGTGAAAATGCCGGTTTTTCAATCAAACAATAGCGCGGAGTCTGTCATTTCATTATAGGATATTTGAGTTTCATTGTGTAATGCCTGTTTTTTTTCAACAAAAGCGCGGAGTATTCCATTACATGGTTGATGCTGCACTTGAGCCAACGGAGTCATCATTGTATATCTGAAATGGAATTAATTTCCTTATATTAACTATTGGTGCAATATTTTCTCTGAACAATCAAAGGATGGTATTTAAGACCTAATACATTACGATATAGAAGTCATTAGCGTATGCGATTAAGAGGATTGCTTTTCGTCAAGCTGTTCATGTATTTCAGTAGGTTTACTATTGAACGGATGTGAAGAGATTTAGATAAACGTAAATATTGTTCAAGGATGATTCAATCAGCTACTGGATACATCTCAAAAGCATACATTACAGTTGGTAAGTTGATGCAGTAATATAAAACTGGTTATTAAATTAACAAGTTAGTTAAATACAGTATTGTACTTAAAGATCATTAACATGGTATGATACTGAATTACTTCTTATTCATAATGATCCTTAGAAGAAAGATGCAACGGGAGCAAAATGCACATACAAATTATAAAAATAGCGTAAAAACAGTCACTGCTTTTCGGTGAATTATTGAGTTTTATCAGTGAAATAACGGCACTGAAATTATTAAATAGATTTTTTCACTGGTAACTAAGGAGTAAAAAATCATACTTAGGAAGTACTTTCAAATCAAAACTGACTTCCTCACTTTAAAACCAGTAAATAATATTAATAGTAATTTGATCTAAATTTTATTTTGTTAATGGTTGAATATAGATTTTTATCTTTTTAACTTATCGATTAGCGATATGGCGATCTCATTTAAAAAACTTTTTTTTGAAGCTGAATGCCCGAATATATGCTCTAACATAACACAAGACGAAAACTAATGTTTGAAAATAAATTCGATGTCATATCTCTAAACATGTGCATACTGATTTATTTATTAGTATTGCTGAATAGAAGTATTTTTTTTGTTTTTACACAGATTTCTTACTCAAGAATAATAATGGCACAGTTATAATTTTGCTAAGCATGTGCGTAATTACTCTGAGATGGTATGTGCCAAGTTTTTTTCAATAAAAATATTATAAATATATACTGTATGTGGTTAAAACAAAAAAAGATGCACATCCAAGTACGCATCATGGAAATCTATATGGCATTAATCTGACTTATCAGAATGATACAATGCTTTGAAGTTATGTTGTTTAGTCTCTACAGTGTCAGAAATGATATTTTTATAGGATCAACAACAGCTTTTTTATACACTTTACAGTTTATTTTTTAGAAGTTTTGAGTTCATAAGATTGAAGAAGCTGTTCCGAACAGGAACATGGATTAATCGTCCGTTTGTAATTTATTACACGGACCATAAACAGTTCCGTGATTATACTAACAATCCATAATTTTGTCAACAAAAAACAGTAATGCTATTTACGAATCGTAGCTCGTAGGAACGACAACAGTGTTACTGTGCGTCATCGGCGATCAAAACTTGTGTTAGTGGGCTCCCACGGGTGGCCGGGTACCAGAGTGTAATTAAAAAAGAGGGTATTTAGACAAATGAATTAAACACCAATAAAACTACGAAAATAAGCATATCAGAAACAGAAAATATGCTGATTTAAGTTTAAGGTCGCTTTTCATTTCACATCCACATTGTTTCGTCGCTACCCGAAATATTTTGTTTATAACACTCGTGAAATAAAATACGATCATTGAAATTAGCAAAGTTTCTGTCCCTGTTATGCTTATTTTGGGTGATCTACTATAGTAATAATTGTCAGCCTGCCAGTTATTGCAGCATTAACTTGGGAGTTATTGACACTGCATTCTTTCGATCTACGGCAACGGTGCAAAACGGTATAATTATCAGCTCGCTGTAGAGGAAAAAGAAATATAGAGTCTGGACGTGAGATGTTTTGAAAACAGCAGTCCAAATAACATTTACTCTCTTCTGTCATAAGATGACTTAATGAACTTGGAACTTGATGACATAGTCCCGTTTGATTGGAACTGTTTATCTACATAATTATAAATATTGAATTGCAAAACATTTCAACACGCTCTTTCTACCTGTCTAAGCGGTATTATTTTAAGATATATCAACAAGTCATATAACACAAAACCAAGGACCTGAAATAGCATACCTACACACGCATCTTTCAGCTGCCTTATATCCCTTCAAACGCATGAGGAGGACGCTATTTCAAATATTTTTAGCATTGGTATTTACAAGATGTTATTTTTTTATTTCAAATAAGGAACTTTATTGTAGTTGAGAGCGGAGTAACCCACTCTGTTAGGCATTCATAATATAATCATATAACATATTCAGTCGTTTTGTTTCTTAAGTCATAAACATGTGTAAATAGAAAAGTGTATGTCCATTTATTTAACATAAAATTGTGTATTTTAACTGACTGTTTAATAAATGTAAATACTTATATGGCAAGTTTATGTTTATATTTTGGCAATATGACTTAAGAAAACAATTGAATTGTTTTCTGTAACAACATTCAAGATATGTCTGTAGAATTTAATTGCTCTTTCTCATATGTGTATATACTCCTTATAACAGAAGTGTCGAGGACAAGAATTTGTTTGGAACACGCACTTTTTGGAATGGAAAATGGAACAATTATTAATTTTAAAAAGGACCGATGTAACAAAAGCGATAAGTTCCATGTGTCAGTTCAAACATATACTGTAGTGTAATATTGAAGACCTTTTGCTGTTGCGTTTTGGTAAAGATTTCCTGAGAAAAGAATGATTGAATGGGTTTGGCATTATTACCTGCCATAAACTCGTCCAATCATTTCAAATGATGGGCTTACACTGTAATTTTTAAAGGCTCTTAAATCTATGTAATTTAATCAAAGTTCATGTATTCAAACACCGAACGGTCTAACATTAAAAATCAATACATACAAATGTATAATAAACATAGATTTTGACTGATAAACCTTTAACTACTTACTAAATAATGCATTTATGGAAAATATTAGTTACTGATAACAAGATTGTAACCGTGCATTTAATAGCAGAAAGCGCAAAAATATTAAATGATTGGTGAATGCTAAAAGATTTACTGTGGTCTACTAGTACTATAGTTTAATAAGGTAGAAATACAGTGTTTTATGCTCATTTCTTTCAAATTCAACTCGGTATCCTTCATAATATCCTCCATTGTTTTTGACATTTATTCATCGTTTTTGGAATATTAAACAATATTATTAATTGTGGACAATCTTATTTGGGAGTAATAGTGAGAGAACTATGATTCTGGGATCTTCATAACCAATGGAAAACCAGCCATTGTTTGTCTAATGTTTGCTGGTGACATAGCTTAAATTGCAACAACAATTAAATACAGTAGGTAACGTCTGTAAAATACAGGTATGTTAAGACTAAAATCATTATCTTTAGAAACGGTAGACCGTTGTGTAGCTCGAGCTCAATAAACATTTTCGAAAACGTTTGATTATTTTCCAACAACGAAGTTGTTTCAAATGATTGACTTTTGATTAAACCAATATTATGTTATTGGTCCCAGATCTTGTGTAACGAATTCAATGTTAATATTAAATATATATAACATATTTTGTAGGAGGCAATAGTGTGTAAATACAATTACTAATACGTACATGGCTCTTGCAGATTGCGGAATATTGCCATAATGTATTCCTTATTATTTCTAATTTATTTGATTTGTATGCAAGCAATAGAATAAAAACTCATACATCAATTGTAGCTTAAAATCTCATTCAAATCGTTTTCTCGGACCTCAAAAGGTGGATACCTTAAAATAAAACCACAATACTAAATTATAATTTGCCTGAATCCCCGACGACATTAAGTGTCATGTGTGTACTTTCAGAAATTATACGCAAAATGTTCAATAAAATATCAATTAAAAAACACATCAAAAGATCCATTGAAAGCCACGTTGTTGTCACAGTTGTATTATTTCAAAACGCTTTTTCGTATATACTTTGTATTTTAAAGGTTCCAATCCCATTTTTACCTTTAAAATATTAATTATATTATCATCATAATTTGCAAGAGTTTGAAAGTATTGAAAATTTATTTACACACGAAAAGCTTCATGGAATTTGGACCATAGACAGTATTGAAATATTATATTGTAAAAGACAACAACTATGACCACAACATCACGCTTGCAAGGATACTAATACTGTAAGAGACAACAACTATGACCACAACATCACGGTTGCAAGGATACTAATACTGTAAGAGACAAAAACTATGACCACAACATCACGCTTGCAAGGATACTTATACTGTAAGAGACAAAAACTATGACCACAACATCACGCTTTCAAGGATACTAATTCTGTAAGAGACAACAACTATTACCGCCACAGCACGCTTGTAAAGATGCTCATGCTGTAAGAGACAAAAACTATGACCACAACATCACGCTTGCATGGATATTCATACTGTAAGAGACAACAATTATGACCGCCACATCACGATTGCAAGGATACTAGTACTGTAAGAGACAACAATTATGACCGCCACATCACGCTTGCAAGGATACTAATACTGTAAGAGACAACAACTATGACAGCCACATCACGCTTGCAAGGATACTAGTACTGTAAGAGACAACAATTATGACCGCCACATCACGCTTGCAAGGATACTTATACTGTAAGAGACAAAAACTATGACCACAACATCACGCTTGCAAGGATACTAATACTGTAAGAGACAACAACTATTACCGCCACATCACGCTTGCAAGGATACTAATACTGTAAGAGACAACAACTATGACCACAACATCACGCTTGCAAGGATACTAATACTGTAAGAGACAAAAACTATGACCGCCACATCACGCTTGCAAGGATACTAATACTGTAAGAGACAAAAACTATGACCGCCACATCACGCTTGCAAGGATACTAGTACTGTAAGAGACAACAATTATGACCGCAACATCACGCTTGCAAGGATACTAATACTGTAAGAGACAACAACTATGACCGCCACATCACGCTTGCAAGGATACTAGTACTGTAAGAGACAACAATTATGACCGCCACATCACGCTTGCAAGGATACTAATACTGTAAGAGACAACAACTATGACCGCCACATCACGATTGCAAGGATACTAGTACTGTAAGAGACAACAACTATGACCGCCACATCACGCTTGCAAGGATACTAATACTGTAAGAGACAACAACTATGACAGCCACATCACGCTTGCAAGGATACTAGTACTGTAAGAGACAACAATTATGACCGCCACATCACGCTTGCAAGGATACTTATACTGTAAGAGACAAAAACTATGACCACAACATCACGCTTGCAAGGATACTAATACTGTAAGAGACAACAACTATGACCGCCACATCACGCTTGCAAGGATACTAGTACTGTAAGAGACAACAACTATGACCGCCACATCACGCTTGCAAGGATACTAATACTGTAAGAGACAACAACTATGACCGCCACATCACGCTTGCAAGGATACTAATACTGTAAGAGACAACAACTATGACCGCCACATCACGCTTGCAAGGATACTAATACTGTAAGAGACAAAAACTATGACCACAACATCATTTGGCTATAAATCATTTCAGATAACTGAAAACTTCTCCCGTAACGATCAATGGTATTAAGGTTGTTCACCAATCAATAATAGCGCCTAAGCGGTATTATTTTAAGATATATCAACAAGTCATATAACACAAAACCAAGGACCTGAAATAGCATACCTACACACGGATCTTTCAGCTGCCTTATATCCCTTCAAACGCATGAGGAGGACGCTATTTCAAATATTTTTAGCATTGGTATTTACAAGATGTTATTTTTTTATTTCAAATAAGGAACTTTATTGTAGTTGAGAGCGGAGTAACCCACTCTGTTAGGCATTCATAATATAATCATATAACATATTCAGTCGTTTTGTTTCTTAAGTCATAAACATGTGTAAATAGAAAAGTGTATGTCCATTTATTTAACATAAAATTGTGTATTTTAACTGACTGTTTAATAAATGTAAATACTTATATGGCAAGTTTATGTTTATATTTTGGCAATATGACTTAAGAAAACAATTGAATTGTTTTCTGTAACAACATTCAAGATATGTCTGTTGAATTTAATTGCTCTTTCTCATATGTGTATATACTCCTTATAACAGAAGTGTCGAGGACTAGAATTTGCTTGGAACACGCACTTTTTGGAATGGAAAATGGAACAATTATTAATTCTAAAAAGGACCGATGTAACAAAAGCGATAAGTTCCATGTGTCAGTTCAAACATATACTGTAGTGTAATATTGAAGACCTTTTGCTGTTGCGTTTTGGTAAAGGTTTCCTGAGAAAAGAATGATTGAGTGGGTTTGGCATTATTACCTGCCATAAACTCGTCCAATCATTTCAAATGATGGGCTTACACTGTAATTTTTAAAGGCTCTTAAATCTATGTAATTTAATCAAAGTTCATGTATTCAAACACCGAACGGTCTAACATTAAAAATCAAAACATACAAATGTATAATAAACATAGATTTTGACTGATAAACCTTTAACTACTTACTAAATAATGCATTTATGGAAAATATTAGTTACTGATAACAAGATTGTAACCGTGCATTTAATAGCAGAAAGCGCAAAAATATTAAATGATTGGTGAATGCTAAAAGATTTACTGTGGTCTACTAGTACTATAGTTTAATAAGGTAGAAATACAGTGTTTTATGCTCATTTCTTTCAAATTCAACTCGGTATCCTTCATAATATCCTCCATTGTTTTTGACATTTATTCATCGTTTTTGGAATATTAAACAATATTATTAATTGTGGACAATCTTATTTGGGAGTAATAGTGAGAGAACTATGATTCTGGGATCTTCATAACCAATGGAAAACCAGCCATTGTTTGTCTAATGTTTGCTGGTGACATAGCTTAAATTGCAACAACAATTAAATACAGTAGGTAACGTCTGTAAAATACAGGTATGTTAAGACTAAAATCATTATCTTTAGAAACGGTAGACCGTTGTGTAGCTCGAGCTCAATAAACATTTTCGAAAACGTTTGATTATTTTCCAACAACGAAGTTGTTTCAAATGATTGACTTTTGATTAAACCAATATTATGTTATTGGTCCCAGATCTTGTGTAACGAATTCAATGTTAATATTAAATATATATGAACATATTTTTGTAGGAGGCAATAGTGTGTAAATACAATTACTAATACGTATATGGTTCTTGCAGATTGCGGAATATTGCCATAATGTATACTTTATTATTTCTAATTTATTTGATTTGTATGCAAGCAATAGAATAAAAACTCATACATCAATTGTAGCTTAAAATCTTATTCAAATCGTTTTCTCGGACCTCAAAAGGTGGATACCTTAAAATAAAACCACAATACTAAATTATAATTTGCCTGAATCCTCGACGACATTAAGTGTCATGTGTGTACTTTCAGAAATTATACGCAAAATGTTCAATAAAATATCAATTAAAAAACACATCAAAAGATCCATTGAAAGCCACGTTGTTGTCACAGTTGTATTACTTCAAAACGCTTTTTCGTATATACTTTGTATTTTAAAGGTTCCAATCCCATTTTTACCTTTAAAATATATTAATTATATTATCATCATAATTTGCAAGAGTTTGAAAGTATTGAAAATTTATTTACACACGAAAAGCCTACATGGAATTTGGACCATAGACAGTATTGAAATATTATACTGTAAGAGACAACAACTATGACCACTACCTCACGCTTGCAAGGATACTAATACTGTAAGAGACGACAACTATGACCACTGCCTCACACTTGCAAGGATACTAATACTGTAAGAGACAACAACTATGACCACAACATCACGCTTGCAAGGATACTAATACTGTAAGAGACAACAACTATGACCACAACATCACGCTTGCAAGGATACTAATACTGTAAGAGACAACAACTATGACCACAACATCACGCTTGCAAGGATACTACTACTGTAAGAGACAATAACCGTGACCGCCACATCACGCTTGCAAGGATACTACTACTGTAAGAGACAACAACTATGACCACTACATCACGCTTGGAAGGATACTACTACTGTAAGAGACAACAACTATGACCACTACATCACGCTTGCAAGGATACTAGTACTGTAAGAGACAACAACTATGACCACAACATCACGCTTGCAAGGATACTAATACTGTAAGAGATAACAACAATGACCCCCACATCAAGCTAGCAAGGATACTAATACTGTAAGACACAACAACTATGACCGCCACATCACGCTTGCAAGGATACTACTACTGTAAGAGACAATAACCGTGACCGCCACATCACGCTTGCAAGGATACTAATACTGTAAGAGACAACAACTATGACCACTACATCACGCTTGCAAGGATACTTATACTGTAAGAGACAACAACTATGACCACGACATCACGCTTGCAAGGATACTTATACTGTAAGAGACAACAGCTATGACCACGACATCACGCTTGCAAGGATACTAATACTGTAAGAGACAAAAACTATGACCACTACATCACGCTTGCAAGGATACTTATACTGTAAGAGACAACAGCTATGACCACGACATCACGCTTGCAAGGATACTAATACTGTAAGAGACAATAACCGTGACCGCCACATCACGCTTGCAAGGATACTACTACTGTAAGAGACAACAACTATGACCACTACATCACGCTTGGAAGGATACTAGTACTGTAAGAGACAACAACTATGACCACGACATCACGCTTGCAAGGATACTAATACTGTAAGAGACAATAACCGTGACCGCCACATCACGCTTGCAAGGATACTAATACTGTAAGAGACAACAACTATGACCACTACATCACGCTTGCAAGGATACTAGTACTGTAAGAGACAATAACTATGACCACGACATCACGCTTGCAAGGATACTAATACTGTAAGAGACAATAACCGTGACCGCCACATCACGATTGCAAGGATACTAATACTGTAAGAGAAAATAACCGTGACCGCAACATCACGCTTGCAAGGATACTAATACTGTAAGAGACAATAACCGTGACCACTACATCACGCTTGCAAGGATACTAATACTGTAAGAGACAAATACTGTAAGAGACAACAACTACGACCACAACATCACGCTTGCAAGGATACTAGTACTGTAAGAGACAACAACTATGACCACAACATCACGCTTGCAAGGATACTAATACTGTAAGAGACAACAACTATGACCGCCACATCACGCTTGAAAGGATACTAATACTGTAAGAGACAACAACTATGACCACAACATCACGCTTGTAAGGATACTAATACTGTAAGAGACAACAACTATGACCGCCACATCACGCTTGTAAGGATACTACTACTGTAAGAGACAACAACTATGACCACAACATCACGCTTGCAAGGATACTAATACTGTAAGAGACAACAACTATGACCACAACATCACGCTTGCAAGGATACTAGTACTGTAAGAGACAACAACTATGACCACAACATCACGCTTGCAAGGATACTAGTACTGTAAGAGACAACAACTATGACCGCCACATCACGCTTGCAAGGATACTAATACTAAGAGACAAAAACTATGACCGCCACATCAGGCTTGCAAGGATACTAGTACTGTAAGAGACATCAACTATGACCACAACATCACGCTTGCAAGGATACTTATACTGTAAGAGACAACAACTATGACAACAACAACACGCTTGCAAGGATACTAGTACTGTAAGAGACAACGACTATGATCGTCACATCACGCTTTCAAGGATAATTGTACTGTAAGAGACAACAACTATGACCGCCACATCACGCTTGCAAGGATACTAATTCTGTAAGAGACAACAACTATGACCGCCACATCACGCTTGTAAGGATACTTATTCTGTAAGAGACAACAACTATGACCATAACATCACGCTTCCAAGGCTACAAATACTGTAAGAGACAACAACTATGACCACAACATCACGCTTTCAAGGATACTAATACTGTAAGAGACAAAAACTATGACCACTACATCACGCTTGCAAGGATACTTATACTGTAAGAGACAACAACTATGACCAGAACATCACGCTTACAAGGATACTAATTCTGTAAGAGACAAAAACTATGACCACAACATCACGCTTGAAAGGATACTAATACTGTAAGAGACAAAAACTATGACCACAACATTACGCTTGCAAGGATACTTATACTGTAAGAGACAACAACTATGACAGCCACTTCACGCTTGCAAGGATACTAGTACTGTAAGAGACAACAACTATGACCGCCACATCACGCTTGCAAGGATACTAATACTGTAAGAGACAACAACTATGACCACGACATCACGCTTGCAAGGATACTAATACTGTTAGAGACAACAACTATGACCGCCACATCACGCTTGCAAGGATACTAATACTGTTAGAGAGAACAACTATTACCGCCACATCACGCTTGCAAGGATACTAATACTGTAAGAGACAACAACTATTACCGCCACTTCACGCTTGCAATGATACTAATACTGTAAGAGACAACAACTATTACCGCCACATCACGCTTGCAAGGATACTAATACTGTAAGAGACAAATACTGTAAGAGACAACAACTACGACCACATCACGCTTGCAAGGATACTAGTACTGTAAGAGACAACAACTATGACCACACATCACGCTTGCAAGGATACTAATACTGTAAGAGACAACAACTATGACCGCCACATCACGCTTGCAATGATACTAGTACTGTAAGAGACATCAACTATGACCACAACATCACGCTTGCAAGGATACTTATACTGTAAGAGACAACAACTATGACAACAACAACACGCTTGCAAGGTACTAATTCTGTAAGAGACAACAACTATGACCGCCACATCACGCTTGTAAGGATACTAATACTGTAAGAGACAACAATTATGATCACAATATTACGCTTTCAATGATACTAATACTGTAAAGACAACAACTATGACCAGTACCTCACGCTTTCAATGATACTAATTCTGTAAGAGACAACAACTATGACCACAACATCACGCTTGCAAGGATACTCGTACTGTAAAAGACAACAACTATGACCACAACATCACGCTTGCATGGATATTCATACTGTAAGAGACAACAATTATGACCGCCATATCACGCTTGCAAGGATACTAATTCTGTAAGAGACAACAACTATTACCGCCACATCACGCTTGTAAGGATACTTATTCTGTAAGAGACAACAACTATGACCATAACATCACGCTTCCAAGGCTACAAATACTGTAAGAGACAAAAAACTATAACCACAATATCACGCTTTCAAGGATACTAATACTGTAAGAGACAAAAACTATGACCACTACATCACGCTTGCAAGGATACTTATACTGTAAGAGACAACAACTATGACCAGAACATCACGCTTACAAGGATACTAATTCTGTAAGAGACAAAAACTATGACCACAACATCACGCTTGAAAGGATACTAACACTGTAAGAGACAAAAACTATGACCACAACATTACGCTTGCAAGGATACTTATACTGTAAGAGACAACAACTATGACCGCCACATCACGCTTGCAAGGATACTAGTACTGTAAGAGACAACAACTATGACCGCCACATCACGCTTGTAAGGATACTAATACTGTAAGAGACAACAACTATGACCGCTACATCACGCTTGCAAGGATACTAATACTGTAAGAGACAACAACTATGACCACGACATCACGCTTGTAAGGATACTAATTCTGTGATACTAGTATTTTGATTTGGTATTGTTTTGTTTTATATCGACTGTTTAAAAATGTGTCTAAATATCTTTTGGGAATAATTATAGTATGATATCTTTTAAAACAAAACCGACGCAGGTTTACAAAAAAAAGTTTGGAAACACAGAAGCCGAAACCAATTACTATATGCAAATAGTTCTTTCCTGGTATCATGCGTGCACGATCATGTTTCATTCTGGATTTATGTTTGCTGTTTTCACAAATCACGCAATATTAATAACGCTCTCCGTCTGTATAATCAAATAATTATTGTCCTTTTGTTCATTGATTTTAAGTTCTGAAATGCACATTGAAAAGTTAATTTTGATTTATACAGCGAAAGTTAAAAACGTGTTTGGCTATAAATCATTTCAGATAACTAAAAAAATCTCCCGTAACGATCAATGGTATTAAGGTTGTTCACCAATCAATAATAGCGCCTGGTAACACCAATTACTACACAATATAAATCATCAAAACTCCTTTTTTATATAACGCATTGTTAGTCGCTCAGTGTTAGAGACCATATCTGTTGTTGAAATTGTTAAAGTATATTTAAACTATTATCAGATAGAGCGGTTGGAATTGCTTGGGGTAAGAGTGGTCTAGAGGTATGTATACTAAAATCAAAGCAAAGGGTGAGAGTGGTCTAGAGGTATGTATACTAAAATCAAATCAAAGGGTGAAAGTGGTCTAGAGGTATGTATACTAAAATCAAAGGGTGAGAGTGGTCTAGAGGTATGTATACTAAAATCAATGCAAAGGGTAAGAGTGGTCTAGAGGTATGTATACTAAAATCAGAGCAAAGGGTGAGAGTGGTCTAGAGGTATGTATACTAAAATCAAAGGGTGAGAGTGGTCTAGAGGTATGTATACTAAAATCAAAGGGTGAAAGTGGTCTAGAGGTATGTATACTAAAATCAAAGAAAAGGGTGAGAGTGGTCTAGGGGTATGTATACCAAAATCAAATCAAATGGTGAGAGTGGTCTAGAGGTATGTATACTAAAATCAAAGGGTGAGAGTGGTCTAGATGTATGTATACTAAAATCAAAGGGTGAAAGTGGTCTAGAGGTATATATACTAAAATCAAAGCAAAGGGTGAGAGTGGTCTAGGGGTATGTATACTAAAATCAAATCAAAGGGTGAAAGTGGTCTAGAGGTCTATATACTAAAATCGAAGCAAAGGGTGAGAGTGGTCAAGAGGTATGTATACTTAAATCAAAGGGTGAGAGTGGTCTAGAGGTATTTATACTAAAATCGAAGGGTGAGAGTGGTCTAGAGGTATGTATACTAAAATCGAAGCAAAGGGTTAGAGTGGTCTAGGGGTATGTATAATAAAATCAAAGGGTGAGAGTGGTCAAGAGGTATGTATTCTAAAATCGAAGGGTGAAATTGGTCTAGAGGTATGTATACTAAAATCAAAGGGTGAGAGTGGTCTAGAGGTATGTATACTAAAATCGAAGCAAAGGGTGAGAGTGGTCTAGAGGTATGTATACTAAAATCAAAGGGTGAGAGTGGTCTAGGGGTATGTATACTAAAATCAAAGGGTGAGAGTGGTCTAGAGGTATGTATACTAAAATCAAAGGGTGAAAGTGGTCTAGAGGTATGTATACTAAAATCAAAGGGTGAGAGTGGTCTAGGGGTATGTATACTAAAATCAAAGGGTGAGAGTGGTCTAGAGGTATGTATACTAAAATCAAAGGGTGAGAGTGGTCTAGAGGTATGTATACTAAAATCAAAGGGTAAGAGTGGTCTAGAGGTATGTATACTAAAATCAAAGGGTGAGAGTGGTCTAGAGGTATGTATACTAAAATCAATGCAAAGGGTAAGAGTGGTCTAGAGGTATGTATACAAAAATCAAAGCAAGGGTGAGAGTGGTCTAGAGGTATGTATACTAAAATCAAAGGGTAAGAGTGGTCTAGAAGTATGTATACTAAAATCAATGCAAAGGGTGAAAGTGGTCTAGAGGTATGTATACTAAAATCAATGCAAAGGGTGAGAGTGGTCTAGAGGTATGTATACTAAAATCGAAGGTAAAGGGTGAGAGTGGTCTAGAGGTATATATACTAAAATCAAAGGGTGAGAGTGGTCTAGAGGTATTTATACTTAAATCGAAGGGTGAGAGTGGTCTAGAGGTCTATATACTAAAATCGAAGCAAAGGGTGAGAGTGGTCTAGAGGTATGTATACTAAAATCAAAGGGTGAGAGTGGTCTAGAGGTATTTATACTAAAATCGAAGGGTGAGAGTGGTCTAGAGGTATGTATACTAAAATCGAAGCAAAGGGTGAGAGTGGTCTAGGGGTATGTATAATAAATTCAAACGGTGAGAGTGGTCAAGAGGTTTGTATTCTAAAATCGAAGGGTGAAAGTGGTCTAGAGGTATGTATACTAAAATCGAAGCAAAGGGTGAGAGTGGTCTAGGGGTATGTATACTAAAATCAAAGGGTGAGAGTGGTCTAGGGGTATGTATACTAAAATCAAAGGGTGAGAGTGGTCTAGAGGTATGTATACTAAAATCAAATGGTGAGAGTGGTCTAGAGGTATGTATACTAAAATCAAAGGGTGAAAGTGGTCTAGAGGTATGTATACTAAAATCGAAGCAAAGGGTGAGAGTGGTCTAGGGGTATGTATACTAAAATCAAAGCAAAGGGTGAGAGTGGTCTAGGGTATGTATACTAAAATCAAAGGGTGAAAGTGGTCTAGAGGTATGTATACTAAAATCGAAGCAAAGGGTGAGAGTGGTCAAGAGGTATGTATACTAAAATCGAGCAAAGGGTGAGAGTGGTCTAGGGGTATGTATACTAAAATCGAAGGGTGAAAGTGGTCTAGAGGTATGTATACTAAAATCAATGCAAAGGGTAAGAGTGGTCTAGAGGTATGTATACTAAAATCAAAGGGTGAAAGTGGTCTAGAGGTATGTATACTAAAATCAAAGCAAAGGGTAAGAGTGGTCTAGAGGTATGTATACTAAAATCAAAGCAAAGGGTGAGAGTGGTCTAGGGGTATGTATACTATAATCAAAGGGTGAAAGTGGTCTAGAGGTATGTATACTAAAATAAAAGCAAAGGGTGAGAGTGGTCTAGAGGTATGTATACTAAAATCGAAGCAAAGGGTAAGAGTGGTCTAGAGGTATGTATACTAAAATCAATGCAAAGGGTGAAAGTGGTCTAGAGGTATGTATACTAAAATCAATGCAAAGAGTGAAAGTGGTCTAGAGGTATGTATACTAAAATCAAAGGGTGAGAGTGGTGTAGAGGTATGTATACTAAAATCGAAGAGTGAAAGTGGTCTAGAGGTATGTATACTAAAATCAATGCAAAGGGTAAATGTGGTCTAGAGGTATGTATACTAAAATCGAAGCAAAGGGTGAGAGTGGTCTAGGGGTATGTATACTAAAATCGAAGGGTGAAAGTGGTCTAGAGGTATGTATACTAAAATCAATGCAAAGGGTAAGAGTGGTCTAGAGGTATTATACTAAAATCGAAGGGTGAAAGTGGTCTAGAGGTATGTATACTAAAATCAATGCAAAGGGTAAGAGTGGTCTAGAGGTATGTATACTAAAATCAAAGGGTGAAAGTGGTCTAGAGGTATGTATACTAAAATCGAAGCAAATTGTGAGAGTGGTCTAGGGGTATGTATACTAAAATCAAAGGGCGAAAGTGGTCTAGAGGTATGTATACTAAAATCAAAACAAAGGGTAAGAGTGGTCTAGAGGTATGTATACTAAAATCAAAGGGTGAAAGTGGTCTAGAGGTATGTATACTAAAATCAATGCAAAGGGTAAGAGTGGTCTAGAGGTATGTATATTAAAATCGAAGCAAAGGGTGAGAGTGGTCTAGGGGTATGTATACTAAAATCAAAGGGTGAAAGTGGTCTAGAGGTATGTATACTAAAATCAATGCAAAGGGTAAGAGTGGTCTAGAGGTATGTATACTAAAATCGAAGCAAAGGGTAAGAGTGGTCTAGAGGTATGTATACTAAAATCGATGCAAAGGGTGAGAATGGTGTAGAGGTATGTATACTAAAATCAAAGGGTGAAAGTGGTCTAGAGGTATGTATACTAAAATAAATGCAAAGGGTAAGAGTGGTCTAGAGGTATGTATACTAAAATCAATGCAAAGGGTAAGAGTGGTCTAGAGGTATGTATACTAAAATCGAAGCAAAGGGTGAGAGTGGTCTAGTGTTATGTATACAAAAATCAAAGGGTGAGAGTGGTCTAGAGGTATGTATACTAAAATCAAAGCAAAGGGTGAGAGTGGTCTAGAGGTATGTATACTAAAATCAAAGGGTGAAAGTGGTCTAGAGGTATGTATACTAAAATCAAAGCAAAGGTTGAGAGTGGTCTAGAGGTATGTATACTAAAATCAATGCAAAGGGTAAGAGTGGTCTAGAGGTATGTATACTAAAATCAAAGCAAAGGGTGAGAGTGGTCTAGAGGTATGTATACTAAAATCAAAGGGTGAAAGTAGTCTAGAGGTATGTATACTAAAATCAAAGCAAAGGGTGAGAGTGGTCTAGAGGTATGTATACTAAAATCAAATCAAAGGGTGAAAGTGGTCTAGAGGTATGTATACTAAAATCAAAGGGTGAGAGTGGTCTAGAGGTATGTATACTAAAATCAATGCAAAGGGTAAGAGTGGTCTAGAGGTATGTATACTAAAATCAGAGCAAAGGGTGAGAGTGGTCTAGAGGTATGTATACTAAAATCAAAGGGTGAGAGTGGTCTAGAGGTATGTATACTAAAATCAAAGGGTGAAAGTGGTCTAGAGGTATGTATACTAAAATCAAAGCAAAGGGTGAGAGTCGTCTAGGGGTATGTATACCAAAATCAAATCAAATGGTGAGAGTGGTCTAGAGGTATGTATACTAAAATCAAAGGGTGAGAGTGGTCTAGAGGTATGTATACTAAAATCAAAGGGTGAAAGTGGTCTAGAGGTATGTATACTAAAATCAAAGCAAAGGGTGAGAGTGGTCTAGGGGTATGTATACTAAAATCAAATCAAAGGGTGAAAGTTGTCTAGAGGTATGTATACTAAAATCAATGCAAAGGGTTAGAGTGGTCTAGAGGTATGTATACTAAAATCAAAGCAAAGGGTGAGAGTGGTCTAGAGGTATGTATACTAAAATCAAAGGGTGAGAGTGGTCTAGAGGTATGTATACTAAAATCAAAGGGTGAAAGTGGTCTAGAGGTATGTATACTAAAATCAAAGCAAAGGGTGAGAGTGGTCTAGAGGTATGTATACTAAAATAAAAGCAAAGGGTAAGAGTGGTCTAGAGGTATGTATACTAAAATTAATGCAAAGGGTGAAAGTGGTCTAGAGGTATGTATACTAAAATCAATGCTAAGGGTGAGAGTGGTCTAGAGGTATGTATACTAAAATCAAAGCAAAGGGTAAGAGTGGTCTAGAGGTATGTATACTAAAATCAATGCAAACGGTGAAAGTGGTCTAGAGGTATGTATACTAAAATCAATGCAAAGGGTAAGAGTGGTCTAGAGGTATGTATACTAAAATCGAAGCAAAGGGTGATAATGGTCTAGAGGTATATGTACTAAAATCAAAGCAAAGGGTGATAATGGTCTAGAGGTATATGTACTAAAATCAAAGCAAAGGGTAAGAGTGGTCTAGAGGCAAAAACTATAAGCATAGCTTTGGACGAGACCGGTCTAGGGGTGTAAACTAAACACATAGTCTAGGCTAAGGGTGGTCCAAAGATATGAACTAATCGCAAAGCCTTATTTATCGAATGAAATACTAAAGGAACAAACACAATCTCCAGGAAATACACGGTGAAAATACCAATTGTCAACCACCGATATGCTTGTTAGAACAAACAAGAACCCATTTAGGTATCTAAATCAAACTGTAATTGAAGGATGAGCGTTCTGTGCTGTAAAGATTTGTTTTAATTAGGTAGTTTGCTTAAAAAAGACAAATGCGCGAGCAGTAGATGTTGTATTTTAAGTAAGTTCCGATGCTCTTTGTGGTTTACAAATAATAACTTGCTCGCGACTATTTAAAACTGTCCAGTAAGAAACTAGACTCCATAGCTGGATTAGAGATCGATTTATATAAAAATATTAGTAGTGTCAAACATTCCAATAGACATTTCATTGTTCCATGCTTTTCCATTTCCAGAGATGTATTTTGCGATGTATGTACAGGCGTATATACTTAATAAACAAGCAAACATTTGGTGAATTATGCCCAGTGAATAGTTTAAATGTATGTAACTATCTAAAGGTGGCTGTCTGTTTTGTTTTAGTACCATATTGGAGGTATTAACCAAATAGTTTAACTCGGTTAGCAATTTCAAGACATTTTCAATATCTGATGTTTAATAAGATCTGTGCACTATTTCTATATTAAAAACTCATTTTTGTTAATGCATTTCCTTTTGCTTTGTTATTATTAACGGAACTGTCCGGGTTTTATTGACGTTTTACCTTGACACAATATTCAATATAATATGATTTATAAAACACGAATGCTGTATGTTTGTATTGAGTTTAAGATAAAAATCTGTGTAAAGCCCAGTCATATTTATAAATATGCCATCATTTTTGTAGCAGCCACTGAATAATATCAAAGCAGGCACTTAAAGCTATGTACTGCCTTCTAAGCAAATGTAAGCATTTAGCTCTGCCGATTGATATGCAAATAGATCTGTTCAATAAAATGATCAAACCTATACTTCTATATGGTTGTGAATGCTGGGGATATGGCAATAATGAAATTTTAGAAAGAGTTCAACTTAAATTTTTGAAATATATTTTATGTGTTAAGTCAAGCACCGCGTCTTGCATAGTATACGGTGAAACAGGCGTCAAACCGTTATCAATTGACATAGAGACTAGAATGATTTCATATTGGACAAAACTTGTATCACCATTGTACCCAAAATTAGTAACAACCATGTATACGATAATGTTAAGTAATTATATCTTTGATGTAAACATACCTAGCAATACTTTTTTATGGATTTCTTTTGTCAAAAAAATATTCATAAAATGTGGTCTTAATAATATATGGGATTCACATATATTTCCAAATCATAAATGGTTGACTTGCAATGTTAAACAGAAACCCATAGATTTGTTTTTAAATGAATGGTATAGCATTGTTAACACTTCCAGTAAATGCAACAACTATAAATTGTTTAAGAACGAGTTCGGAATTGAGAACTATCTAAAAACTTCACCTTACAAATTGTTAAAGTTTATGATTACATTTCGAACCAGAAACCATCGTCTTCCTATTGAGACAGGAAGCTGGATTGGACTTGATATGTCATCGAGGAAGTGTCCTTTGTGTCAAGCAAACAGTAGCATTGGAGACGAATATCACTATCTACTTGAATGTAAAGCTTTAACCAATAGCAGAAAGCGATTTATTGATAAAAAATACTATATCAATCCAAATGTCATCAAATTTAAATCTCTAATGTGTATGTGTAACACTCAAATGTCGAAATACAAAAAGTTGTGTAAATTTGTGAAGGAAATAGTAAAACTGTTCTAAATGTTAATATATTTGTACTGTACAATAACACATGTATCCGATACTCTATAACTCTCGACACATTCCTATAAAGCATTGTATAACATATGTCTCTCCCGTTTTATTTGCTTTGTACTTCTCTTTGAATGTTAACTTTTTACAACAGCCTCGTTGTTATTATGTATTTCTTTTTCACATGCTCATGCTGTCATGTTACATGAACTGAGTTGTTTGAAATAAAACTTGGAAACTTGGAAACTTGGAATAATATAGCTTTCGCAATTGTCTATTTAAGGTGATGCAACTAAAAAACAGTGCCCGTGGTTGAATCCTGACAAGAGACCGAAACCTGATCGAAACCTGGCTAGCACAATTCATCTACGATAGAACAACCGTGATTGAATCCCGGCTTGTACAATTCATCTACGAGACTCTCACCGTGGTTGAATCCCGGCTTGTACAATTCATCTACGAGACTCTATCCGTGATTAAATCCTGGCTTGTACAATTCATCTACGAGACTCTATCCGTGATTGAATCCTGGCTTGTACAATTCATCTACGAGACTCTACCCGTGATTGAATCCTGGCTTGTACAATTCATCTTCGAGACTCTATCCGTGATTAAATCCTGGCTTGTACAATTCATCTACGAGACTCTATCCGTGGTTGAATCCTGGCTTGTACAATTCATCTTCGAGACTCTATCCGTGATTAAATCCTGGCTTGTACAATTCATCTACGAGACTCTATCCGTGATTAAATCCTGGCTTGTACAATTCATCTACGAGACTCTATCTGTGGTTGAATCCTGGCTTGTACAATTCATCTTCGAGACTCTATCCGTGATTAAATCCTGGCTTGTACAATTCATCTACGAGACTCTATCCGTGGTTGAATCCTGGCTTGTACAATTCATCTTCGAGACTCTATCCGTGATTAAATCCTGGCTTGTACAATTCATCTTCGAGACTCTATCCGTGATTAAATCCTGGTTTGTACAATTCATCTTCGAGACTCTACCCGTGATTGAATCCTGGCTTGTACAATTCATCTTCGAGACTCTATCCGTGATTAAATCCTGGCTTGTACAATTCATCTACGAGACTCTACCCGTGATTGAATCCTGGCTTGTACCATTCAATTACCAGACAGTAATGGTGGTTGAATCCAATACTATCACCACCACCGACTTGCATATAAATATACTATAAAGCATTGCAAGTTGTAGCACTAAAAGCGCTGTATTTTCAGGCTGATTAAACTGTAAAAGTTACAAAACAAAACAAAAGTGTTCGTCGCTGTTTTGGAAGCAAATGGTTCCTTTCCTAGACTTCGGTAAATTTCAATAATGAATGTTTCGGATGAGATACGGAGTAACTTTCACTTCACCCCTAAATATAATGACCTTGTTCTTACTCTTCTGTGTTGTGCAATCACCCTGTTAATATTTGCTACAATCATAGGAAACACATTTGTGGTATCTGCAGTGCTCTTTGAGAAACGTCTACAAGCTGTATCAAACTATTTAATTCTATCACTGGCTATCACGGACCTTCTGGTAGCTATTGGAGTGATGCCACTAAGTCTCATCAATGAAATAAGTGTCCACTGGTACCTGGGGAACATTACCTGTGATATGTGGACCTCCACAGATATCCTGTGTTGTACCGCGTCAATCCTCCACCTCGTGGCCATCTCCTTGGACAGATACCGGGGTGTATCTAATATCGAGTACATCAAAAGAAGATCTAAAGAAAACATTTTAAAAATGATTGCTGTCGTCTGGGTCGTCTCGTTTTGTATATCAATACCACCGCTTCTGGGATGGAAACAGGAAATTAACAATCCTGAAAAGTATGGCTTGTGTTTTATAAGTAGAGATAAAATATATCAAACCATAGCAACCGTTGTTGCATTTTATTGTCCTCTCATTCTCATGGTGTTCTTAAATATCAAAATATATAAAGCCGCGCGTTACCGAATAAGGAAAAAACATTTCGGTTCTAGAGACAAGAATACCTCACCAGTTGAATGTGATATCAAAGCCCTCGAGTGGCCATCAGTGTCCAGCGATGTCGAGGAGGAGAAGATAAAACATTTAAACGGGCGACCGAGCGAACAGAAACCAAGACGGACATTGAGATTAACCAGTTTTACTTGTTGTACAAATGGTGTGATGGTGCAGGATTGTGACGAAAACGCCATTGAAACAACTTTTGTTAAAATCCAAGCAGAAAATAGGACCAAACATACAAGTAGGGCAATTGTTTTAAAGAGGCAACGGGAATATACCAAAAAGTGCAAGGACAGACTTGAGATGAAAAGAGAGAGAAAAGCTGTCAGGGTTTTAGGGATCATCACAGGAGCCTTCATTGCTTGTTGGCTACCGTTCTTTATCCTAGCTTTAGCGCTGCCATTCTGTACGACGAACTGTGGTATACCGGCAGAAGTAATGAGTGTCACCTTGTGGTTAGGGTATTTCAATTCTTTGCTGAATCCTATATTATATACTAGGTTTAATCCAGGCTTTAGAAAAGCGTTCCAAAATAAATCAAAGTTGTAACGAATATTAAACGTAATTAAACATCATACAATATTTGTGATATTCGTTGATAAATAATTTTTCCTTCCATGTGTTTTTTTTTCTTTTTTAAAATCATATGTACTTCTTTGAATATAAATTATTTTTCAAACATGCTGCTTGAATATTAATCCTACATTTTATAAAGCATGAACTTTTGCTTAATTTTGATTGTTGTTTTGACTGGAATCAGTTGTGTGAGTTCTTGGTCCCACGACGAAGTCTGTCATGGACGAAAAGCAAATCAAGGTTTTAAATCATTGCCGGGGAGTGTTAGCATCTCCTGGGATGAATTTTAGGCATATATTTGTAACCACTTGATTAATGAAACAAATGGAATATAAATTGGGAAATCATTGTAAATGCTTGAAATATGATGATTATATTCATCAATATTAATTGTTTATTGTTAAATCCAAATTATTATTATACGTTATAGAAATCAAATGTACTGACAATATTCGTGAATGATGAATTAAAAAGGAAGATATCAATAAAAGATGTCTCGGTTAGATTGAGAATGTTGGTGGGTGTTTCTTTGTAATAACTTTCTTGCAGCATTTTTAGCACGCTATGATCACATGACTTATTTGCGTTTAAAGAACAAAACATACCAGAAATACGTGTAACTACTCTGTCCCGGGTTCATATAGGGTCCATATTCAATTACATTTTGAGTGTGAGATTAAAACTCAAGAATCGACAATAAAACATAGCCTTTTTTGCAAAACTGGTCTCTGTATTTAGTACATAAGGGCCCAGGGCGACAGATAACACTTTCAAACACATTCCAAAGAGTTTTGCAAGAGTTTATGTGTTTGATTTGTGTTTGTGCATGATGTGTGTTGCCGCTTATGTAAGGTTCAATATCCAGTTTGATATACTGCGTTTGATCCTCATACCACTACACAGATCACAGTAGTTTTGTATTGTTATGGGGCCTGTCCTGTATTAATATTGACGTTTTCGTCTGAATTTGGAAATAACAAGGTATGTTAGTTATTACTCTGCCTATAGAACATTAACACGCCGATGGATCTAACTCCCAAAGGGGCGATACATGTTACATGACAATATTGAGCAAACAAAGAAAATCAATCTAGCAGGCGTCTTTGGTTTGTATATGCTAGCAATAAATATATTACGACTGGTTGGTCTAAAGTTATTCGGTGAAAACCTAAGGTTAGCCATATAATTATGCAATTGCCATATTAAACTGCCCAAATGAGAATAATGTAACAACCTGTCTACATGAAAACACATTCACCGCGTTCTAGCAACACTTCTTACATGTTTTTGATCATAAAAACAAGGACAAACCAGATTACGTATTAATATTTGGATAAGTTTGAGATTAACCCTATTAACTTAGTTTTCACTGGCCCTGCGGATGCGGTTAAATCCGCATTTACCGATGGCCATACTTTGAATGCTGTTAATAATGTATTGTTTGGATACTTGTGCCTTAAAACCGGATCTTGGTAAATCGTAAGGTAGTTTCCATAGTTTTTTTAAGTTTATTATTTCTGGACTACAACTCACACGACAAGGTCAACGCCAACAGGATTCATACCATAAAACTATCCCGCCGAAGGCATGCGCATAAATGAGTTCGATCTCTTCACTGTCTGTAACAATCCGGTAAACAGCATCATTTTAACTGAGAATAACAGTTTTCTTTTCTGTCAGGCAAGTTTTTGATACCATGTCTAAACCTTAATTTTTTAGTAGCTCCAGTGCTTTCCATTGCTGATGCCCTACTGGATAACGGCTTGCTGATGCCGTACTGGATAACGGCTTGCTGATGCCGTACTGGATAACGGCTTGCTCATGCCCTACTGGATTACGGCTTGCTCAAGCCCTACTGGATAACGGCTTGCTCATGCCCTACTGGCTAACGGCTTGCTGATGCCCTACTGGATAACGGCTTGCCCAGGCCCTACTGGATGACGGCTTTCTCATGCCCTACTGGATAACGGCTTGCTCATTCCCTACTGGCTTACGGCTTGCTCATGCCCTACTGGATAATGGCTTGCCCAAGCCCTACTGGATGACGGCTTGCTCATGCCCTACTGGATAACGGCTTGCTCATGCCCTACTGGATAACGGCTTGCTCATGCCCTACTGGAAAACGGCTTGCTCAAGCCCTACTGGATGACGGCTTGCCCAGGCCCTACTGGATAATGGCTTGCTCATTCCCTACTGGATAATGGCTTGCTCATGCCGTACTGGATGACGGCTTGCTCATTCCCTACTGGATAATGGCTTGCTCATGCCCTACTGGATGACGGCTTGCTCATGCCCTACTGGATAACGGTTTGCTCATGCCCTACTGGATAACGGTTTGCTCATGCCCTATTGGATAACGGCTTGCTCAATCCCTGCTGGATAACGGTTTGCTCAAGCCCTACTGGATAACGGTTTGCTCATGCCCTACTGGATAACGGTTTGCTCATGCCCTACTGGATAACGGTTTGCTCATGCCCTACTGGGTAACGGCTTGCTGATGCCCTACTGGATAACGGCTTGCTGATGCCCTACTGGATAACGGCTTGCTCAATCCCTGCTGGATGACGGCTTGCTCATTCCCTACTGGATAACGGCTTGCTCATACCCTACTGGATAACGGCTTTATCATGCCCTACTAGATAACGGCTTGCTCAAGCCCTACTGGATGACGGCTTGCTCATGCCCTACTGGATAACGGTTTGCTCATGCCCTACTGGATAACGGCTTGCTCAAGCCCTATTAGGTAAAGGCTTTCTTATGCCGTATTGGCTAATGGCTTGCTCGTGCGTTTACGTTTTGCCTAAGGCATGTTGGTTAACGGCTAGTATATATGCCATAACGGTAAATGGTTTTCTTATACCATTAGATTAACGGTTTGACATGATCTTACAGTTTGTTTATGCAATGTCGGTTAACAGCTTGCTTATGCCTTTTGATAATCTGATAGGTTCTGATGTTGTTGTTTTTTACCTTGTATTTATATAAACGGTTGTTCTAAATTCCTTGGCTAAAGTAAGCTAATATAATGTAGATACAAATGCCCTGCCGAACAGACACAGTAGTATAGAAAATAAAGAAACAATAACGACAGACGTATGCATCTATCTTCATGCCATTCAGGCAATCAGTTTGAAATGTGTTTCTGCCTTATTATTTATGCCTTTATGAAAACTTGCTATATACCTCTTGGTTGACGTCAGCTATAGTCATTGATAGAGGCCTTTTTTGGTCCTGAAATAATAATGTGCAATCTAGTTGGAAGAAAATATTGCCGGATAAAGTTAGCTGTGCATAGAAAGAAATGCACGCACCTGATTTTTTGAAGTTTTCTGAATGATGTTGGCTTTCGGAACGAAGTTTAACTACAGATCAATGATTACAGAACACGCATGGAAATGGTCCAGAAAATATTGTTACAAATAAGTAGCAATTTGGCAATCTATAAGCTATCTTATTAAGTTTAAACAATCTTATTGTTAATTTTAAGCTGTTATGCATATCGCTTTAACTTTCATTTTATCATCTCATAAGCGAGATCTATGATTTATTATCTATTTTTTGGACCGTAAAACCAACTTGGTGGATTTAACTACCTGGCCAATCTATCTACGAGTTCATACAGATAAGTGATGTGTACACCTTAATCACATGATATACCTTGTTTCCGGTCTTAAATAGTCATCGCGTATTTTGCTGTATTACACATGTGTAATATAACAATATCACTCCGCATGTTTGTAAATTTAAAGAGGCATTGCATAATACAGTAGTTCATTTTCAACCTAAATGTTAAGGGAAAATGTGATATTTCCTTGATTTTATAAAATACTTTAAAAAAAATTATAAAATTTTTATAAAAGTAAAAAAGTATTAAAAGTATTAAAAGTATTTAAAGTATAAAAGTATTGATTTTATAAAAGGCACGTCTCTAAATGTTTGTCACTTTCTGTTTTTGTGTTTTCAAACAGAAAATTACGTCATGAACAGATTATGATGTCATTAAACATTAATAAGACATCAACATTTAAAAGAAAGCAAAATTTATTGTGTTTATGGTGTTTTTTCTTACTGGATAACATCTAAGTATTCACTCTACCTATAAGTGGAAATCAAAACGATCTTATATATATGTTGTATTAAATATATTAAATATAAGGTCTTTTCTGTTATTTCTTTTCACTGAAAAAAACATGCGATAAAGATGACATTCGTCATCATATAATTCAAAGACTTATTCAACTACAATGTTTATAAAGAATATTAATAAATAAATATAAATGATAACAAGAAAGAATACATTATCTAAATATGAGAATACTATTCTATAAACACACAATATAATACATAAAACTAACACATAAATTGCCGTTGCTTGTAATACCTGCATTTTGGTCAACAGTACGTGTTTTGTTATGTTTGCTAACATTAGTATTAATGAATGACTCCATTTTTGTTAAGGCGCATTCTTCATTTCAAAACCTTAATTACGGGCTCATTACAGTTCTAAAGCAATAAAATAATTTCCAAGAAAAATGAAAAACATATCCAGACTTTTCCTGGGCACTGATTCACTAAAGTCTGACAAATGGAAATCGACAATGAATCTGGACATTTATTGTTACCATAGAGATGGGTTTTGCATATCTGAATAAATAGTGGTTTACGAAGATAAAACGCTTTCTACTTAACGCAAGATAAAGGTCTGTTATACTCATCGTCATAATTCAAATTATTTTCTCAGGTTAAGTCTTACTTATTTCTTATAATTCAACGATAAGCGTTGCTTGCAAATGAACAAGAACTTATGTAAAGAACTTCTCAAATTCAACTAATATTGTTTCGTAAAGGTACAATAAACTCAATGAATACTTTAATGTGATTATTTCGAACATCGCCACCCAGACCACATTGTTTTAAATGCAGTTACATCTGTAAGGCTGTTAGATATGGCGGAACCGTGATCCAGTGGTAACACACTTGACTGTCAATCCAAGGGTCGCGGGTTCGAGGTCTTGCGGGAGGGACCTTAAATTGGGGTCCCGTGTGAAAGTGCTTTACACTGGTTCACGTTGAAGAACCAGGGTAGCTCTAACCAGGGGTTGCATTATGTCTGTGCACCATGCTTCAAAAACTTAAATGACTAGCAATCTTATCGGAGCACTCTTGCCCGATAGCGAGTATAAAAAAAAAAAAAAAAAAAAAGAAAAAAAAAAAAACCCACACACACACACACGCACGCACGCACGCACGCACACAGCTGTCAGAACACTCGCCAATTAAGTCAAAGAGATGTCATCACATGACGTATGAAGTCGAACGAATGACGTCATTTCGGTCCTTTGTCGTACAGCTGTATGGGCTATTAAGGGTTATTTAAACAATCCACTTATTTGCATGTTGTGAGCAAAACATGCATAATTATAATTAAACATTGAATTGACTAATGCCAACCATTAATGCATCTTTATATACAATATATCTCTCAATATTTGACATTGTATCAATATCATTTACTCTAAATTTATGTACAGCTGCAAATTCGGACAAAGAACATTTTTGTTATAAGATTGTAAACAAGTATAAAGAAAATGACTGCTCCAAAACCTGAAAAGCAGACGATGTAAATAAATGGTATTCTTGTTTTGCATGGCTCGATTCAGTGCCATGTTGTAGAAAATAATCGCATGTAATCTTCTGATTTCGAGTAAGACACCTTAATAATATGGTAGGAAAGGATAAATTTATATTTCAACATGAGGATATATATAGCAACGTGAGGATTTATATTACAACATAAGGGTATACATAGCAACGTGAGGATTTATATTTCATCATGAGGATATATATAGCAACGTGAGGATTTATATTTCATCATGAGGGTATACATAGCAACGTGAGGATTTATATTTCATCATGAGGGTATACATAGCAACGTGAGGATTTATATTTCATCATTAGGATAAAGATGACAACACGAGGATTTATATTACAACATGGGGGTATACTTGGCAACGTGAGGATTTATATTACAACATGAGGGTAAAGATTACAACACGAGAATTTTTATTACAACATGAGGGTATACATGACAACACGATGATTTATATTTCATCATGAGGGTATACATGACAACACGAGGATTTATATTTCATTATGAGGATATACTTGACAACACGAGAATTTATATTACAACATGAGGGTATAGATGACAACACGAGGACGTACATTTTAACATGAGGGTATAAATGACACCACGAGAATTTATATTACAACATGAGGGTATAGATGACAACACGAGAATTTATATTACAACATGAGGGTATAGATAACAACACGAGAATTTATATTTCATCATGAGGGTATAGATGACAACATGAGGATTTTTATTTCAACATGAGGGTAAAGATGACAACAAGTGGATTTATATTACATCATGAGGGTATATATGACAACACGAGGATTTATATTACAACGTGAGGGTAAAGATGACAACACGAGGATTAATATTTGATCATGAGGATATAGATAGCAACGTGAGGATTTATATTTCATCATAAGGGTATACATGACAACACGAGGATTTATATTACATCATGAGGGTATACATGACAACACGAGGATTTATATTACATCATGAGGGTAAACATGACAGCACGAGAACTTATATTTCAACATAAGGGTATACATGACAACACGAGAATTTATATTACAACATGAGGGTATACATGACACAGCGAGGATTTATATTTAATCATGAGGGTATAGATGACGACACGAGAATTTTTATTACAACATGAGGGTATAGATGACACCGCGAGGATTTATATTATAACATGAGGGTATGGATGACAACACGAGAATTTATATTTTTTATCATTAGGATATAGATGACAACACGAAGATTTACATTTCATCATGAGAGTATAGATGACAACATGAGGATTTGTCTACAACATGAGGATATAGATGACAACAATTGGATTTATATTACATCATGAGGGTACGACAACACAAGGATTTATATTACAACGTGAGGGTAAAGATGACAACACGAGGATTTATATTTCATCATGAGGGTTTACATGACAATATGAGGATTTATATTACAACATGAGGGTAAAGATGACAACACGGGGATTTATATTACAACATGAGGGTATACATGACAATAAGGGAATTTATATTTCAGCATGAGGGTATACATGACAACACGAGGATTTATATTACAACATGAGGGTATACATGACAACACGAGGATTTATATTACAACATGAGGGTATACATGACAACACGAGGATTTGTATTACAACATGAGGGTATACGTGACAACACGAGGATTTATATTTCATCATGAGAGTATAGATGACAACATGAGGATTTATATTTCAACATGAAGGTATATATGACAACACGAGGATTTATATTTCATCCTGAGACTATAGATGACAACACAAGGATTTATATTTCATCATGAGAGTATAGGTGACAAGAAGAGGATTTATATTACATCATGATGTAACACGGGGATTTATATTACATGACAACACGATTTATTATGACGTCACTTCCGTGTAAACAAGTTTTTCTCGACGTCTGAACAAATTTTATGAAATTAATTAATTATTAAGTCAAAGAAGTTCGATTTTATAGAAAAAGCATACCATTTTGAAGGAAATTTTATAACAATTGCATGCGTGTGCTTTTTATAAATCTACGATGGAAATTGCGGAAGTTACAGCGAAAAATAAACTTTCGCACAACGTAGACTCTAACCGTCATGTTTCAAAAACGGAAACAAGGAGTTATGATTTAAATAAGAAGAAGGCGATCAGGAAGAAAATGGAGGCGACCGAAGTGAATGATGTGGAAATAATAAATACGGGCGGTGGAATAAAGATCATGCTGAATACTGGTGCGTACGAACTTTTAAAAGTGTCGGCGGAACATTTTTACGCATCTGAAAACGACACGTTCCAGTTTCAAAAGATTCCAGTGACAGATAAAAAAGGAAACATTGTGGAAACGAAGTTTAAAGTTAGCAGTGGTAAGTCTCATATCTATACCTTAAATATGTACCACACGAAGTCAAGTTGCCTTGTGAACGGTAAGCAGGTGGCTCAGTTCATAGATGCCGACTTCCCAAACCTGATTCAAGGAATAGAAAGCTGCTTAGAAGTTAGCAACTCGTCTATAGAAGATGTTAACTCACAATTGAAATCCCTCCTTCATCAGTATAAAGCGATCAGTGTCCCCGAAACCCCTACAGAAGACCTGTCTATACAAGTGCGTGATTCACTCCCATCGGCAACTGCAGCCAGTAATGTTATATTACTGTCCGATCACTCCAGTTTAGATTCACAAAATGATGAAGGCAGCTCTAATGAAAATGGCCCCGATCACTGTGACGCCAATTATGACAAGTACATTGGCCTACTCCAATCAATTGCCGAGTCCGTCAAAAATCTGCACCATAGCCTTGAAAGCCATATACAAATGACGGATATAAATTTTGGCCAGATCCGGGATGAGATCCAAAGTGTGAAAAAGCAGATTATTTGTGAAAACAAGCACAACGTGTTACAAATTGATGATGTAAATACCACAGCAAATGACATTAGACAAAATGTAGTCAAAAACTTCGACAGCCTAACTTAAAGACTGCAACAAATAACAGACTTGATTAAAACTATGCCGGTCAAAAATCTCTCTACTGCCGGAAAACCAACTTCACCTAACACAGTTCCAACAGAGCGACCAGCTCAGAGTTCAATTACTAAAATACCGGAAAGGACAAAGACTCTATTAATAGGTAGCTCAATTGTGAAAGGGATACAGCCCCCTGGTTTATCTACAAACGTAGAACTCGTCAAGATCAGCGGCGCGAAAATTAGGGACGTGGCTCAGAGGCTGAATGAAATTGACACACGTCACTATAACGACGTCATCATACACGTTGGCGGAAATGACGTCAGTGACGGAAAACAGCCCGACGCGTCTTACCGCGAAATTTTGAACGTCACACAGAAACTACAGGAGCAGCGTTGTAAAGTCCACCTCTGTACCGTCTGTCCACGCAGAGACGCCGACGTTTCGGAGTTTAACAGCAGGGTGCGACAAGTAAGCCGGGAAACAGGAGCCGATCTCATCGACTGCTACCAGGCGTTCGTCTACGGAAACGGAGATACAGTGATACCATACTTTACCCGCGACGGAATTCATCTCACTGAGCAGGGATCGAGAACACTAGTTGCGACTGTAAACAGTCGAGTTCATATTATTCGTGATAGAGACGGTAACCAGAAGACACACAGAACACAGAGACACTTTAACACACCTCCAACCCAGACGTGGGGCACGTTTCCCAGACAATCTAGGAATAACTTTCATTTCAGAATGGTAAAAAATGGAAGATATTCCCAATAGGATAAGCATGACAGACACTCTATTGATTTAACTCGTTCTTGCAATAGATATCATCATTTAGCTAATATATGCCAGGAATGTAATGAGGTAATATGTTCATGCAGTTTTTTTAGGCAAGTTATGTGTGTTGACCAAATTGAAACGTGTAAAAACATCGAAAGTATACATTCTGAGTTAACATACGACGTCTGGCAAAATGAGAATAGATCTAGCACAAATTGTATCGAAAATAATGTTGCGTTATACGGTCACGTCAACTCGCTAGGAACCGATATTAAATCTGATAAAATTATTACCGATACCGATAACAACGTAAGCACCATAATAAGCCAAAAATGCTGTCAACTAAATTGCACGAGTGTGTTGGGCGGTAGTCATAATTCGCAGTGTATTAATACAAATATGGAAACAAATGGAAACACATATACTCCAGCAGCCTCTTCTCAAGGTGACACTGTGTTCATGTTTGATAAGAAGGGTGTTCGGTGTGCACACTTAAACGTATGTCATTTGCTTCCGAAACTTGAGGAAATTAAATACCACCTTTGTCAATCGTATTCGCCAAATATATTAGGTTTATGTGAAACTTTTTTACACGCAGATATCAATGACAATATGCTGCAAGTTAAGAATTACACGTTTGAAAGGAAAGACCGAGAACATAAAAAGGGAGGGGGTATTCTTGTTTACGTGAACAATAATATACAGTACCGTAGACGTCTAGATCTCGAGGTAAATGACATTGAATCGATTTGGCTTGAAATTAATGGTCTATATTGCAAATCGTTCTTAATCAATTTCATTTATCGACCTCCGAACTCCCAACAAAAATGGATTGACTTATATGATAAGCAGTTAGAAATAGCTGATAGTTCTAATATTGGGTTTCATTTAATTGGAGATTTTAATATCAATTATTCGCCGGAAAGTGGCAAATATAACAACACTAAATGGGCAGATCTTACCACGAAGTATGGCTTGGAACAATTAATCAAATCACCAACAAGAATTTCAAAAAATAACTCTACTATAATAGATCATTTATATACGAATATGAGTAATCATGTAACTGAATGGTGTGTGTCTCACTTATCACTAAGTGACCACTTTCCCGTTTGTTTCACACATTCTATTACAGACAAATTACCAAAATTGGCCCCTAATAGCCATACAGTTATACAATATAGATCTTTTAAGAAATTTGAAAAAAAGCTTTTCAGGCAGAATTGATGTTTTCAGGACTGGATGAAATAGACTCATTGTCAAATTCCAATGATGCACTGAAAAGATTTTATGAAATTCTAAATGGCATTTTATCTAAACATGCCCCAGTCAAAGATAAACGTGTGAAACGCGAGAATCAGCCTGATTGGTTTACTGAGGAAATTATATCTATAATAAATCACAGGGATAAATGCCGAAAAACTGGCAACATAGACCAGTATAAAATACTTAGAAATAAAGTAACTTCTATGATAAAGAAAAGTAAAAAGAATTTTTTCAACAATGCAATAAAAGACAATAAAAATCCGACATATTTATGGAAAAATCTAAAAGATATTTCACATTTGAATCAATCAACTGTGACAGCATTACCTCATAAAATGACATTTAATGAATTTCCGGTTGAAGATCCGTCAAATATTGTAAACGAATTAAACAGTCATTTTGTAAGCATTTCAAACATTATAAATAAAACAAAGTTTTTGAATACAAATTTTAGAAACTTAAAACATATTCTAGATACAAAACTAGGTACAAATAGGTTTGAGATTAAACATATTACCCCTTATGAAGTCCATACTATTATTGATAAATTAAATGTTGGAAAGGCCACAGGCATAGATGGAGTAGGCCCCAAAATTTTGAAGCAATGTGGTGATACTATTACACCTTGTATAGCATCAATTATCAACAGTAGTATAGCGCATGGAGTTTTCCCTGATAAACTGAAAGAAGCACGAGTAATACCAATTTTCAAGTCGGGCAACAAAGAGGACCCCAATAATTACCGCCCCATTTCAATACTCCCAACTATATCAAAAATCTTTGAAAGGCATATAGCGACACAGGTACAGTTGTACTTTGAGAAAACCGATGTCATACACAAAACACAATCTGGATTTAGAAAACACCATTCATGTAACACTGCTCTAATAAGACTTATAGATACTTGGCTTAAAGATGTTGACAGTGGTAAACTAGTTGGTGCGATATTTTTGGATTTGAGAAAAGCTTTCGATTTAGTTGATCATGAAATTCTTCTTTATAAATTGAAACTGTATCATTTTTCTGAAATAGCATTGAATTTGTTTAAATCATATCTTGAAAATAGAAACCAAATTGTAAAGATTGGCAAAATTAAATCGCAAAAACTCACTGTTACATCTGGGGTACCCCAGGGTTCCATACTGGGACCCTTGCTTTTTATTTTATACATAAATGATATTGCAGTTATGCATCCAACATTAAATATAGATCTATATGCAGATGACTCAACACTTTATGAATCTGGATATCAGTTGACGGATATTCAAAATAAATTACAACATCATTTAAATTATGTTAATAAGTGGTGTCAACTAAATAATATGTCATTGCATCCTTCCAAGACTAAATGCATGTTAATAGGGTCTGCAAATAAATTAAAAAACACTGGGAATCTTGAACTTTGTATTAATGATGTTCAAATAGTTAATGTTGTTGTGCAAAAGTTATTAGGGTTGTATATAGATAATACACTAAACTGGCATGTGCAAATCGATTATGTTTGTAAAAATCTGAATAAGAAAATTGCACTTCTAAAAAATATAATATATTTCCTCACACCTGATACAAAACGAATGTTTTACAATGCATATATTCTGCCAAATTTTGATTACGGCTGCTTGGTCTGGGGCAAGGGAACCAATTCATATGTGAATAAAATAAATAACTTACAAAAACGAATTGCAAAAATCATACTTGGTAAATCTAAACGAGATTCATCAACAAATCTATTTAAAGAACTAAAATGGCTAAACTTCTCGGATAGATGTAAATACCACGCAGCAGTATTAGTTTACAAGACGTTGAATAGCATGGCTCCATCATATATGTCAGAATTAGTAACAGTTTCAGACAATAATGTATATATGCTAAGATCAATGGCACACAAAGATATTGTTTTACAAACTAGACCTCGTACTAATTATATGAAAGCATCGTTTACATATTACAGCAGAATTGTTTGGAATAATATACCTTTGGAAATACGAGAATCAAAAAACTTTAATACGTATAAAATAAAGGTCAAACAGTACCTCATAGGAAACTTGTGATTATACAAATTGTGATGTTTTATTCATAATTATATTTAACTGAGAGTATCTGTCTAATATTGATTCAACATCATCATCATGTCATCATATGCATCATTATCGTCAGCATCAACAGCATACTTATAATCATCATCATCATCGTCATCGTTGTTAGCATCGTCTTCATGTTTGTCTTATGATTATTTGCCATATTTTCATTCTGTTTCAGAGGGCCATATCGAAAATAAGATTCTGTAGTTTTGTACATGATCTTAATATGTCACCTTCTTAAAATAAAGATATTATTATTATTATTATTATTATTATGAGGGTTTTGATGACTACACGAGGATTTGTATTACAACGTGAGGGTATAAATGACAACACGGGGATTTATATTTCATCATGAGGGTTTACATGACAAAATGAAGATTTATATTACAACATGAGGGTATAGATAACAACACGGGGATTTATATTTCATTATGAGGGTTTACATGACAAAATGAAGATTTATATTACAACATGAGGGTATAGATGACAACACGGGGATTTATATTTCATCTTTAGAGTAATTAGATGACAAAACGGGAATTTATATATCAAAATGAGGGTATACATGACAACATGGGGATTTATATTTCAACATGAGGGTTTACATGACAATATGAAGATTTATATTACAACATGAGGGTATAGATGACAATACGAGGATTTATATTTCATCATGAGGGTATACATGACAACATGAGGATTTATATTTCAACATGAGGGTTTACATGACAATATGAAGATTTATATTTCAACATGAGGGTATACCTGACAACATGAGGATTTATATTTCAACATGAGGGTTTACATGACAACATGAGGATTTATATTTCAACATGAGGGTATACATGACAACATGAGGATTTATATTTCATCATGAGGGTATACATGACAACATGAGGATTTATATTTCAACATGAGGGTTTACATGACAATATGAAGATTTATATTACGACATGAGTGTATAGATGACAAAACGGGGATTCATATTTCATCATGAGGGTATATATGACAATAAGGGAATTTATATTTCAGCATGAGGGTATGCATGTGAACATGAGGATTTATATTTCAACATGAGGGTTAACCTGACAATAAGAGGATCTATATTACAACATGAGGGTATATATGACAACACGGGGATTTATATTTCATCATGAGGGTATAGATGACAACACGAGGATTTATATTTCAACATGAGGGTATACATGACGAAACGGAATTTATATTTCATCATGAGGGTATAGATGACAACACGAGGATTTATATTTTATCATGAGGGTATAGATGACAAAACGAGGATTTATATTTCAACATGAGGGTATACATGACGAAACGGAATTTATATTTCATCATGAGGGTATAGATGACAACACGAGGATTTATATTTTATCATGAGGGTATAGATGACAAAACGAGGATTTATATTATATCATGAGGGTATACATAACAACACGAGGATTTATATTTCATCATGAGGATATACATGACAACACGAGGATTTATATTTAAATATGAGGATTAAGATGACGGATTAAGATAATAACATGAGAATAAACATGACAATTATAAATGACAAAATGAGGATATACATGACCACATTATGTCATCAGCGAAGATCATTCAGACGTGGTGTTTTTCACTGATATAAGAACTACCAGTTATATATAAGAATATCTGAGGACAGATGCTCAAAAATGTCAAGCTGAAATAAAAGTGAGTTCGGATTTCAGTCAATTTTGGAATCATGCGGAGGAATATAACAGACACACACAATAATAAGAATCTTTTGAAGAATGAGTAAAATTCTTTTTAACTTAACCTATATATCTTTATTCTCAATCAAGTTTATAAGGTCTAAGTAGTATTTTTTTAAAATACACAACAATGCCTTCGCTGAAACGTTAAGGCTTGGGCGCGGACAATTTAATGAATCATATCTATAAATTTTGATATTGGAAGTTTTACTATTCCAAGTTTCAGTTGATAGCAGAATATCAAAATCAGATAAAAAGTTTAAAAAATCAGGGTCATCAAGTTAAGAGCGAATACCCCGAACTTTCCATTCAAGAAAGTTTACTTCACAATCCAAGTTATAACCAGTAGTGTTCACGGAGTTAACGGTATACATTTTGGTGTTAATGAACAGTTTAACATACGACAGGTATGTTGTCTTACCGTCCTTTTTGATTTTCCTTGATTGAGTTTCGCCATTACCAAAACACAATTTGAATAGTATCAACAAACTTGCAATCATTCATTGATCCTTGCGACAGCCTTTTTAAGGTAAAAAAAAACGTGTGAAAATGATTATCAACTTGTTAATCGGTGTTATATATCTCATTTTTATTTGACTATCGTTTAATTCTCAAGAGATAACCATATGTACTTGATGTCACGTTACCTCGAGGTATTGTTTGTTACGAAGGATATAAATGTAACTGAACAGAGCTTGACGTACAGTCAACTCGAGGTATTGTGTAACAAAGTTGATCAATAAAGCTGGCATGTAGTTGACGTCCCACCATCCCCGGTAAGCGTGTGTGTTAAGGAGATCAACATAACTGACATGTGCAAGTTCCAACTTGTTAAAACAAAAAAATCCTTACATTTATTCTCGTTAATTATCCGACACCAGAACTATTCCGAACGAGCCGATGGGATCTAGTGTATTGATGTTCATGTAGATAATTGCAATTACATTAAAAGTTTCGGCTTACCATAAACTCGCGTTTTACACAATTTTACAGTAATTGTCGCTAGCGCAGAGGGAAACTAATCACACGAAAATATCACACGACGCCTGAACCACCTACGCCCATTGTGATATTTTGTATTTCCATAGAACAAAAGCGGGGAGTCTTTTATTACATGGTGGGGCAATTTGAATGTCATTATGAAATGCCTGTGTTTTCAAGAAGCGAAAGCAGGCGGGGGGTATTTCATTACGTGGTAGGAAGTTTTTTTTGGTGTTTTTTTACGAAATGCCGGTGTTTGTGTCGAACGAAAGCGGGATTTAATTCCATGGTGGGAAATTTTGAATTTAAGTATGAAATGCCCGTGTTCCTATCGAACAAAAGCGCGGTTTATTTCATAACATGGTTGGGCATATCAAATGCCATTATGAAATGCCTGTGTTTCTATCGAGCAAAAGCGCTGATTATTTCATAACATGGTTGGGCATATCGAATGCCATTATGAAATGCCCGTGTTTCTATCGAGCAAAAGCGCTGATTATTTCATAACATGGTTGGGCATATCGAATGCCATTATGAAATGCCCGTGTTTCTATCGAGTAAAAGCGCTGATTATTTCATAACATGGTTGGGCATATCGAATGCCATTATGAAATGCCTGTGTTTCTATCGAACAAAAGCGCTGATTATTTCATAACATGGTTGGGCATATCGAATACCATTATGAAATGCCCGTGTTTCTATCGAGCAAAAGCGCTGATTATTTCATAAAATGGTTGGGCATATCGAATGCCATTATGAAATGCCCGTGTTTCTATCGAGCAAAAGCGCTGATTATTTCATAACATGGTTGGGCATATCGAATGCCATTATGAAATGCCTGTGTTTCTATCGAGCAAAAGCGCTGATTATTTCATAACATGGTTGGGCATATCGAATGCCATTATGAAATGCCCGTGTTTCTATCGAACAAAAGCGCTGATTATTTCATAACATGGTTGGGCATATCGAATGCCATTATGAAATGCCTGTGTTTCTATCGAGCAAAGGCGCGGGTTATTTCATAACATGGTTTGGAATTTGGTAGGGCATATTAAATACCATTATGAAATGCCTCTGTTTCTATGAAATAAGGTCAGTATATAATGTAATGTATGTAGAGATGATCGAGTATTTAAGGCCAATACCTCCAAGTGAATGACACTATGACTGGCAGAAACTACATTTACTCTATTGCTGTCAAGTTTGGTAAAGTTGGACAAAAATGAAAGAGTAAGGGAGCATGCAAGGTGAATAAGATCTAATGCTGATAATTCATGTGCCATTATTCCAGGGTGGATTGCATGATCTGGCTGTTGGTAAAAAATGGTAAATAAAATGCGTATGTAAGAGAGCGACGACGACGCGCACACACATGCCGAAAACATGATCCCCATATGTCTGCAAGCTACCCAAGCGACATAAAAACCTTCCACTGCATTAGCCAATTTGAAAGGAATTCCGCCCATTACAGTAAAGCTTATGGCCAAGCTTTAAGTTTTGCATGTCTATCTCAAATTACCATGGGGCTGATTTGAGCATTATATTAGAGCCAGAGGTTTGGGCCTTCCTAGATATGTGTATATTGTCACTAGTAAACATGTGTACCAAGTTCCATCAAACTATCTTGAACAATCCTTTATTAAGTAGGATGACTTTGTCAACTATACCGAATAAATGATTTAATAAAGCAAAAAATAATAAACTCTTACTTAGTCTTTGAAATTGATGAAAAATGTTTTTCAACTGAAAAAAATGTGACTAGATCAAAATTATACCTTTGTTACACAGTGCCAATTCTGCAGAAATAACAGGTTAGTCTCTGTTCAACAAAATTGATGAATACATTCAACTTATTTGATATGAGTTATATCTCTAAGTAATAAGTAATAGAAACCATATGACATTTGACAAGTCCATGATCATTTGTCGGAGTTGGTTGTAAACAAAATAATCCTATAAAACATTTATCCTGTTTCAGTTCCACTGTGTAGAAAATTGACTTACAAGAAATTACTTTATTGGTGTTTGTTCTGTTCCGATTTGTACATATATCAACATGTTTTATTACCCAGTGATGCAGGAGACATCAATTTGTAAAGTCACTTTAAAACGGCCAGAATTATGAATTATCAGTCAAGCAATCAAAATAGCAGGGAAAAATGGAAGATTACAAAATATATGCTTGTGAATGTTTTTGCTTGTTTTATTTTGTCTCGAAGAATAAAATGAGCCCGTGCCACAGTGGATATAAATATTATTCATAATCATTTTCGTCTATAAATGTCCATGTCTGCGAATGTAATATTCATTGGACTGAGAGTGGTATTAACATTGGGCATAATGGGAAATCGGAAAATACGGCATTACGATATTATTACTACTTTTAAACCTCCATTCCAAATAAGCCAGTCCCCCTGTGGCTGAAAATGCACTGAAATTATTGTTTGCATATTTATGTTTTATGTTTGTTGTGTGCTGAAAAAGGTATAGTAAAATCCAACACTGCAAAATGGGATTTTTGTGGTAAAATGTTGAAAAAAGTAAACAAAAGTATGAATTTCTGGTATTTGTCTGTATCAAAATTAGAGTCAGTAATAAAAATACCAGAATAACTGTAGTTAATTGATATTATACAGCATCATAACATACCTAAAGTAAAGATATATTATCTGTTGTCAAAATTATTTTTTGGGGTAAAATGTTGAAAAAATGAAAAAAATAAACTGGGAATTTCTGGAGTTTGCCTATAACTGCACAAAATAAAAAAAACCCCTTAAAAACTGCATTTATCATGTATTAAACTGCTCTACAACAAACCTTAGGTGCAGAATTTCATACAATGAGAAAGGTGATTTTTGGTTAGAGTGTTTGACCTTTAAATGAAAGTGAGAATTTCTCGAATTTGCCAAATATAATTATTAAACTTAGAATTGTACTATCAGAATAACTGTATCTTACAATCTAATTCATGGATATGAAACGACTGTTGCAATATAACATTCCTAAGGTAAAACAATACTGACTGTGAAATTTCTCTTTAAGGGTAACATGTTAAAAAATAAAACCTGAAGTTGATTTTTTTGGAAATTTCCAATATTCAAATATTGAAAGAATGACATAAACACGTTTTTTTTGTGTGTTTTTGTTTGTTTTAATATCTGAACGCCTTCATCAGTACATAAATAAACAATCATAGAAAGGAAGTGGCATCAACGTCATACAATATTTAATGACAGCGTGCTTAGCAGCAAAACCAATGTTGTTGATATAAACAGAAATATGATATAGACATATAAATTTGGACATAAAATTAGTATGGATCGAACGTGATAGAATAGCCTATTAGAAATTGTCTAATAAAACATGATCAAAAGCAAACATGTGACAAATAATTATGTGACTCTAGAACCTCTATATTATATTTAATCTTGAGAAGTGAGTGAATTGATGCTAATGAGGAGTCTGAAAGTGTTGGAGGTTTGACAAGGGGTCGGGATATGAAAGTGTTGGAGGTTTGATAAGGGGTCGGGATATAAAAGTGTTGGAGGTTTGACAAAGGGTCGGGATATGAAAGTGTTGGAGGTTTGACAAGGGATCGGGATATGAAAGTGTTGGAGGTTTGACAAGGGGTCGGGATATGAAAGTGTTGGAGGTTTGACAAGGGGTCGGGATATGAAAGTGTTGGAGGTTTGACAAGGGGTCGGGATATGAATAAGATTAAAATGCTGTCTTGATTTTGTCACGACCTAGGTGCTCTGACATAAATAATGCTATCTACAGTTTAAGTGATGTAATGTATTCTTTAAGTGAACAGCAAATGGAGATCACAACAGCAACCCAACATCGATACGGAAAAAAGTAAGACTAATGCTGATTAAGCAAAACAGGTTGATGAAAATGTGGTAGCTAGAATAGTTGGCAAAACTGTGGACGCATTCACGTTTAGAATGAAAGCGGCCGTTGTGCCAATGAATGTGGTAATACCACAATCTGCGGGTATTTCTACAAATTCAGGACTGCTGCATGAAAAGGATATACTGTTTTGAACCCGCTTGGTCGGAGTTGGGAACTAGTGAGAAACAAACTGAAAGAGGACCAGCTTATGCTCATATTATGAAATTAGGGCATTGCACCTGTCAAACTCACTGCTATACAATGTAACATATAGCTACAACAAGGTTGGATTTAATAATGTAAGGCCTGCTGGGCATGCAAAGGAGTCATCTGTTAGAATGCAAGCAGCGTTGAAACGTTGTGCATATCTAGAGCTACATTTAGGCAATTACATTGCTTCTCTAATCAAATAAAACAAAGTGTTATGTATGTAAAGGATAACCTCGTATACATATGTTACAAAATATAAAATGTTGAAGTCTGTTTTTTGAAAACAAAGAATGTACCAATTCACTTTTAGTATGAAATATGATATGATATGCCTTAAACTATTGTTTTGTGTTCAAATTCAGGATACCTGCACTTTTTCGTTTATGTGCTCAGATATTTTCACCTGAAAAACACGTTTCTTGTTTGACCTGATAGCATAAGGTTTTCAAATGTTAGTTTTCACGATATGTATCTCATGTGATTTTTGTGACCTAAATTGTTCAGTCTTATTAAGTGAATAACAGAATTCGCATTTTTTTATTTATTTTTTCGTAATACTTTACATTGCATTCGGCCACATAAAATGTTCCTACATACATTAAAAATAACTTTCTTGAAAAATTTATATGAAAATTGAACAGAAAATTGAATGATTCCTAAAGCTACCCATGTTTTGTTATATTTCACCCCCAAAACACATTAATTTTGATACAATACGATTTTTCTATACTATAGGTATGTTATACTGTTATATAATATCTATTAAATGAAGTAATTATGTTTGTTATATTTCCAAATGTGAAAACAATTATTGACTTCAAGAAATTCCCCCATTTTTAGCATTTAACCCCAAGAATCACATTTTACATAATACGGTATGTTTAAACTTCAGTTATATCATACTGTAATATAATATCTTTTAGATACAGTAATTCTGGTTGAATTTAATTCAATTCAATTGAACGTATTGACTGGCTCATTTGCGAAGACATTACTAGAACATAGTCATCACAATGGAATATACGGGAACAAGCCTTTTTGCCTTTATTTAACCAATATTCTGATTAAAGGCACAAGACTTAAGGTTAAACAAAGGCATTCTCTTACATTTCTGAAAACAAAACACCACCATATCAATAACGTGTATTTCTTAATAATGGCCGTTTGTTTAAGAATGTATATGTCGTTGATAAATTGCTTCAAGGATTTATAAGCGATATACATAGGCTTGTTAGTGTTTATTACTCGACAAAATTGATCTGATCCTGGTGTCCTCTTCTAACATATTTTCACAACTGAACTAAATTTACCTTCGGGACTTTTCGTGCCTTTATTAATATTAAAAAACACGTGGTAAAGAAAAACAAGGCCATCAATAAAAGTTTTATTTGTGGAATAACTACCGTCTGGAAGAATAGCTCGAATGTTAACGAGCTTATTAAAGCAAAGGCACTTTGAGTTCGATCCTGGACCACGCTTGTGTCTTCTTTAAGTTATAAGTTTTGTTTTTTACATTTTATAAGGTCCCAAATACTTACTTACATTTACAGTAATTTGTACCGCATGAAGTTTCATGTAATGGCTCGGTGGAATATATAACCTCATGTCTTAACACAACTAAACACAAACACTTTTGTTGCTTTGAGCAAGACTTGCGATCAATTTATTTTTCAGACTTTAAACCAAAAATTGTTACCATACAACATCTATATACAGTGTTCGAATTATACAACAATGTACAAATTATGATTTTCAGTGTGTGTATACCACGTGATAAATTGCGTCATAAATGCTACGTCGGAAGGCAATATTTTGATTTGAAAAAAATACTTTAAACAAAGATAACTTTACTATTTCTTCACCATTTTAAATGAAACAAAGCGCAGTACGCCGCTTACAGTGCCACACCTTCGGTCTTTTACCAGAGTTAAATTGCGAGTTTAGTTTCTTAAAACACTTCAACAAACCTGTTTAGAATACGGCCGTCTGACGGAGCACTGTCAAAACATTATTTTGGAAACAGGTTTGTCGAAGTGTTTGATGAAACTAAGGACCTCATCAAATTTCGGAAATAAAACAAATGCGGGACTCTTTAAGCGGCATAGACTGCCCTTTGTTTCATTTAAAATGGTGTTGTAAGTGAAAAGTTATCTTTGATTTATGTCTTCATTTTAAGCAAATTTTTGCCGTCCGACGTAGCATATATGACGTAAATTATCACATGTGGTATACACACACTGATATTCCAAGCCAGGGTAAAAACAGAGATCAAAACTTCAACTGTTTGTAAAATTACTCTGGAAAACTGAACATGAATACCATAATGCTTCAAAATTCATTCATATTTTCAATGACACCAAATGTATCCGTATTTCATTCATTATTCGTCAATACTAATTTCGTGACTTTCGTTTTTTCTAACGAACAATTGACATGTTTAATTAAACGTTCCCAATAACTTAACATTTTTTCGATTGTTATAATAACATAAAATTCATAAAACATCTTTGTGCCAACATTAAACGACTCGAATTTGAATTAAATCAAGTTATCCCCTCGAAGTCTAGCGTAGAACTGACCAATACAATTAAACCCGTGCATATTCCCGCCTTTCCCCTCGACTGACCATACATCACGTGACATAAAACGCTTCAATAACACGCACAAACTTTACTTTTGTGATGAACGTTATGTTTATATATCTACCCTACGTACCGCGCAGAACGTACACATATGGAAAACATAACTGTTACAGTGTTTTAATTCGTTAAAGGTGTCGTGTATTAATACTTTTTTCTGGATAGTTAAAATAGTAGTTTTTGGCATGGTATACAGTTATATTAATAAAAAAACAACAACAAAATAACGGCTGCTGTGAACGGGATTTGAACGGGATACATGTTGACAAAATACTAGAACTCCACGCTTACCACATATGATTACAGAACAATTCATGCTTTGTATTGAAATCACATAACTAAATAAAACCCACCATCGCGGAACTCGTCATGAAGGTGACCTGAAATGCACGGATAGCCCATGGAAACTGATTTCTTCTCCGTAATCTCCATATAATGCATTCTTGCGTCAGGATCAGGCAAATATTGTCAGACAATAACATCTGTGAATAGATTATAGGCCGTTGTGTATGTTCTTGTAGTTGATATTTCAAGTTGGAAATAAGAGCTGGCCTATTTGTGATGACCTCGCTCCACCGAGAGGTTTATATTGCTTCCAAAATGTAGTCTAGTTGTAACTTGAGACATCATATTTAAAGGTCGTTTGGTATCTTGATAACCAAACGTTCTAGTATTATACCGACAATTCCGTACACAAGGCCTAAGGGATATACCAGTACAGTTCATTGAGGAAGAATGAATACAATGTATGTACGCCTGAAACACGAGATGGATAAATGACACCTACTAGGTTGCTTGCTATTCATACTGGACACCGGAAATCTTGTGCCTCGTGGGGATTGTGGGTTTTGAGTTGGTCGCTTTCCGTGACAAATATAGGTGAACATGTACTTGTAGCTGCTATTGTCAGCATCCGATGTGTATTTTTTGTTTTGTTTTGATGACATATCGGTATAAGACTTTAAGGCATATTTATGATGGATCCTAAAACATCATTTTGAATAGGTCGTGTTTTCAGAAAAGATGAATTAGTGCCATACATGTACATTGACTTGTGTCTACCTTGCTCCAATGAGAGGCCTGTAAGTCTTGCACAATATTATCTATACTGTAAGTTAACTTTATAAGTAGCCGAAATTTTCGTTAATGTTGTTTAGCTCTCCAACATTAGGGATTATAGAGTGTATAATAAGGTAATATTTCCAAGGGAGTCAAGGACAAGTCACTTGATGTTTACAATATTTCATGGTTAGTAAGTATTCCTTTAAGGGTTTTATTGGAATGAAAAACCTTGAATGTTCTTTAGTTTTCATTATATATGTTACACAGGATTGAAAAATGATAAATTCAAATGTTGCCTTGCATAACAAACGGATTATAGAATTTTCAAACAATCTTCGATTAACCAGCAGAAGTTGAAACCTTGTACAATAGAATAGCAAACCCATTAGATGTGCGTGAAGTTAGCACCGTAGCACCGTATCACCATATCACCGCGGTGATGCGGTGCTAGCACTGTATCACCATCAAAATGAATACAATAACAGCATTAATCTCGAGGAAACATGTAAGACTCGTTCTCGCAGAAACGAGCAAGGGGACCATAGGGACCCATGTCACTGTGTAGCCGAGACCTGGCCATAGGTGATGGCACATGTAAATACCCTAGGATTTTAGGCAGGCTATGCGGGATAGGGACATGAACTCGATTCCCAATGCCAATTTGGCCCATATTCAGACACTGTTATGGTGCAGATGCCTTAAAAACGAGCAAGGGGATCAATGGCACTGTATCCAAGGGTAACCTGGCGGTGTGATACATTCGGGGAAACAGTTAATACTACGAGGATTTTAGTCTGGCCCCGTCCTTAGCCCAACTTTATGCGTATATGGGCAATATTAGCCCTGTTGACCCCTACCATACATGTAAGACTCGTTCTCACAGAAACGAGCAAGGGGACCATAGGGACCCATGTCACTGTGTAGCCGAGACCTGGCCATAGGTGATGCCACATGTGAATACCCTAGGATTTTAGGCAGGCTATGCGGGATAGGGACATGAACTCGATTCCCAATGCCAATTTGGCCCATATTCAGACACTGTTATGGTGCAGATGCCTTAAAAACGAGCAAGGGGATCAATGGCACTGTATCCAAGGGTAACCTGGCGGTGTGATACATTCGGGGAAACAGTTTATACTACGAGGATTTTAGTCTGGTCCCGTCCTTAGCCCAACATTATGCGTATATGGGCAATATTAGCCCTGTTGACCCCTACCATGCATGTAAGACTCGTTCTCGCAGAAACGAGCAAGGGGACCATAGGGACCCATGTTACTGTGTAGCCGAGGCCTGGCCCTAAGTGATGGCACATGTGAATACCCTAGGATGTTAGGCAGGCTATGAGGAATAGGGACGAACTGACCCGAACATTTGACCTAGGGAACATAACGATAGGTGTAGGGATGAACTAGGCCACGAGGCTTACTGTATGATCTATTTATATCGCTGGTGCTGTTGTAATGAGTAGCCGAAAATAGAGCTCGAAAATCGAACTTTGCTGCTGTAAAAGCCATTTGGGGACGGACTGACCCGATTATTCGACTAAGGGGACCATAACGAAAAGAGTAGGGATAAACTAAGTACAAGGCCTATAATATGAACTGTAGAAATCTCTGTAGCTTTTGTCCTGAGAAGTCGAAAATAAAACATGAAAAATTCGACTAAGGGGACAATAACGAAAAGTGTAATAATGAACATGACTCGCTTAATACGCTCTCATGGCTCATGTTCTAGGTATTGACACGTTCGCTTAAAAAAATCAGGGTTATTGCCACTATGCTAGAGTGGTCGATATTTGGAATCACTTCAACCTCACATAGGCCATTGTATTCGGAAAAGTCTGGTTTGAGCACATTTAGCACGTGAACATTGCCTTATGCCTCAATACGCTGTGATGGCTTATGTTCGAGGCATTCACTAGTGTATGTTCAATTACCATGGGTATTGCCACTATACCAGAGTGGTAGGCATTTGGAATCACTTCAAGCTCACATAGGCCATTGATCGGGGAAAACTCTGGTCTGGGCACATTAAACGAGCACATGAACATTCCTTTATACATCACTGAGGTGTTTGAGCACACAACATGCAAATCCCGTAGCCATACAAAACAACGTTATTTTGGTAAATAAAATGTAAATTGTGTATTTTATTGTACGCGTATTTTAACGAAAAGTTTGAAAAGTTTGGTCAAAACTACCTAAACGAGAGGGAAGAAAACGCACTTAGAAAGTGTATAAAACTGCATTCCATGCATATGCAGTGATCTATTCTTCTTGTTAATGGAGAAAACTGCGTTGGAGATTGATTAACACCGGCTTGCAGACATCAGGTTTAAAGCATAGCTTCAGATTTGAAATTGAGGGTGTGTCTAGCACAGTTTCGAATTAAAATTGGCCCTAAATAAGAAACAGTCGGAACATAGTACCTGTTCAACAAAAACAATAGCTTTATATTTTTTAGAGACAGATATTGCCGAAATTTACCTTCAATGCCATATAGATAGAAATTTGAGATCCCCGATTCGCATCTTACGATGAACAATCGAATGATGACCAAACTATTGACTGCTACCGAACATCCGTATTAACGGAGGCTACACAGGGGTAACTTTGGGATGGTATAAGAGGTACAGGTGAGTAAACAGTGGTTATTTACAGGGGAAAATTGGGTTTTTCGTTTAGCAGTGTTGTTGAGTATCCAATAGGTTTACTTTTAGTTAAAGTTAGGTAGCATTACCTTTATGTTTAGGTCTATAAACGTATGTTACATATATGTACATTCTTGAATAAATTATATTTTAAAAAAATATGATCACATTTTGTAAACTTATGAATGTGTTAGTATCCTTTCCTGAATGTAGCCATTTGAAGCGGTAATTTATCAAAGCCTGTCATTAATAAGCATACATCAAGTATATAAATATGCATTTATCACAAATCAGATCATGTAACGGTAAACATCTTCACCGTATTCCGGGATAGTTCAAAGCCACAGTCATGTGTATGCATTACAAAATACACAGTTTTAGAATACTTTTAGCCGCGAATTTGTTTAGGGGAGAACATATTTTAGGATAACATGGAAGACGTCACATGCCCAATGTGACGCCATAAAATTAACGTTTCATGTCCACAAGACTGAATTTAGACAAAATATTATAGTGTAAGAACCCTCAATTCCCCTTATTCATTTATGCAGCATATTCTGGGCTTCAAAGGGAAGACGGGTCAAGACTAAGTTGTGACCCGTAGGAGATATCAAATCGTGGGCCCCCTGACTTCAATGGCAAATCTTATTGGGGTACCCTCAACCCCCTTAATAATTTTAACAACATACTTTGGGATTCCATGGAAGACGGTGCACCCAAAGTTGTTATGTCAATGTTATGAGTGATATGGTTTATTTATGCTAATTATACAGCAAAGTCCACAGTTTAGGGCTAAAATTATCCAAAAGGTTTTTCTTTCAGGTACACGTCGCATACCCAAAGACACGCCCTTAAGTTAATGTTTCTTGTTTATATTGATATGCAAATACTAAAGTGCGCAGTTGTTTACGGCAATAACAAAATTATGTTACATTACTCCATATTATCCTAAATACATGGTTATTAAAATGATGTATGTCGTTGTTCGGGCGGGTCGGCAGGAGGGCGGCGTCAAATTAATCTATGGTTTCGAATAATTTCAGTAAGGTTTGACATAATGTATAAACTTAGTGTATAGGAAGAGTTTATAGATACTTTTCATGAGATTAAATTTGGGTCCCCTATGGTAAAGGTCAAGGTCACCGTTATTAAAAGAAGAAAAATGGTTAGTACTGAATAACTTTAGTTAGGGGTGACACAATGTAATCAGACATGGTATGTTTTATAGAAACCTTTCATGGGATTGTTTTTTGGGCTCCTAGGGTCAAGTTCACTGTAACCAAAAATCGGAAAACGGTTGGTACTAAATAACGTTTGTTAGGGTTGACATATTGCGACCAAACTTACATGGCATTGCGTTTTTGGACCCTATTGTCAAGTTCAATGTCACTGTTTCTTAAAAGAAATTGGTACTAAATGACGCGGAAACAAAACAAACGCATTTACCCGGCACTGTCGGCCATATTGAAGGTAAAAGCACGGCCCATTTCCCTAGCTATCCCCGGTATACCCTCGGACCTGACGGAGGGGCGTGGTTACAATTGACTGGTGCATTAAAGCATTATCTATTGAACTGGATGCTCTTCGGGGGTATTCATCAAATAAAGATATAGCTTGGATTGTAAACATTTATCACACACACACACGCACGCACGCACGCACGCACGCACGCACACACACACACACACACAAAGCAAAATTGGAGGCACTGCCATTTTGATACTATAAATGTTGGTATGATCCCGCTGCACATTTTTATTTGATTATAAATTGGCCTAAAGGTTTTGATTGATGGGCCGCCTAGGAAAAAGGCTGTCGTAATCCGAATTTCACAGTAAGGGATAAAATCACGAACTGAAATTTTTTCTAATACTGATATATTTCTATAAAAAAATGGCAAGCATGCAATAATAAACTATAGTTGTATAAAGTAAAAATATACATATATTTATACTTAAATAATCTAGCTGCTAGCTGCTCTTGCTGTTGTTGCTGCTGACAGCTAGCTGCTATAAAGCCGTGCTGCTAACTCCACGCAATATAACAGAGCGAATAGCATGTGAGGTGGATTTCATGTCTTTACCCCGCAAAGCCTGCCTTAATTTCTAGGGTATTCACATATGCCATTACTTATTGCAAGGTATCACCAACACAGTGGTTTAAATCGTTAAAATCACCTTACTTGTTTTCAGGGTTCTTTCACCATAACAGTAAATGGATATGGGCAAATTCGGAATTGGGTACCTATTTCATGTTCCTTTCCCGCATAACCCACCTAAAGTTCTAGTTTAATCACATTTGCAACACCTATCGCTATGTCTCTGCTACCCATTTCTATAGGTTTCTATGGTTCTGTTTTTTTTGAAGGTTTTCACACCGTAACAAATCAGGAACAATTTCAAATACCTGTCCGGCATGGACTGCCTAAAATCCTAGTTTATGCATATACATGTATTCAATAACTTGGGCCAGGCATACGTTACACAGTAATGCAGGTCGATATGTTTTTCTTGCTCGTGTTAAGGTTTCCTCACTATAACAATGCCAGAAAAGGGTAAATATGCATTGGAAGCCCATTTCATGTCCCTAGGGTATTCTCATGTTCTATCACCTATGACCATGTTTCAGCTACATTGTGACATGGATCGCTATGGTCCGCTTGCACGTTTGAAGATTTCTATAACATAGAGTTAATGTATATGTTCCAACTAGACATTTGAACCATTTTCGTGTCCCTATCCCGCATAGCTTTTCTAAATTCCAAAGTTATTCACAAATGGCATCACCTAGGGCCAGGTATCACCTAAACTGTGATATTGGCCGATATAAGTCTCCCTTGTTCGTTTTAAGGTTTTCGCACCATAACAGGTCATTAATGTGGGGCAGGTAAGGTTTTGACCCTATTTCATGTCCCTATCCCGCATAGCCTGCCTAAAATTCTAGAATATTCACATGTTTTATCACCTATGGCAAGGTTTCGGCTACACGGTGACATAGGTCGGTGTGGTCCCCTTGCTCGTTTTAAGATTTCCGCACCAAAAAAGGGTATTTATTTGAGCCAGGTAGGCATTCGGAGCTTATTCCCTGTCCCTATGGCTACACAGTAGCATAGGTCGCTATTGTCCCCTTGCTCGTTTTAAGGTTTCCGCATCATAACAATGCCAGATTATGGGAGCCTATCAGTTTTTTTCACACAAAAAACCCCATCTGTTTCCACATTATCTGCCCCTATTGTAAAGCATGATTATTTAGTTAGTTAGACTCCACTAGCTAGATGATGATTTTATTTTCAGCATGAAAGGAATTTTAAAAGATGGCTGTCAAATTCCAAATGTCAATTCCAGAGACGAATTGCTCCTTCACTCTCATTAAAACAGAACATAGAGTTTGGATAGCCCTTAGATCAGTCATGCCTTAATAAGTTAATAGACACAAGGCCTTGTTGGGGAATCTTTGTCAAATCTCTATCCCGCATAGCCTGCCTAAAATCCTCGGATATTCACATGCCCCTTCACCTATCCCCAGGTCCCGACTACACGGTGATGTAGGTCGGTACGGTCTCATTGCTCCTTTTATGCTTTCCGCACAATGCCAGTATATGGAAAATACACATAACGAACCAAAAGTATGTCCCTATCTCGAATTGCCTTTCGAAAATCCGAAGTTATTCACATGTGCCATCACTTAGGGCCAGGTCTCAGTTACACAGGTCTCAGTTACACTGTGATATAGGTCGCTATGGTACCCTTGTTCGTTTTAAGGATTCCGCAACATAAACGGTAAGTATGTGGGTCAGGTAGGTGTCGGGAGCTTATTTCATGCCCCTATCCCGCATTATCACCCTTAGTGATTCACATATCCCATCAAATTAAACCAGTCTCAGCTATACAGTGGCAAGGGTCTCTATGGTTGGCTTGCTTGTTTTAAGGTTACCCCACCATAACAGTTGTATATTGGATATTAGGTATTGGGAGTCTTATCATGTCCTATCCCGCATAACTTGCCTAAAATCCTAGGTTATTCGAATATGCCATCATCTGGGGCAAGGTCTCGGCCTAACGGTGACATATGTCCCTATTGTCCCAATGCACGTTTTAAGGTTCCGCACAATAACACTGCCAGAATATCAGGTAAATTTCTAATATGCATATTGGGCATATTTCACGTCCCTTTCCCGCATAGTATGCCTAAAATCCTAGGATATTCTCATGTTTCAACACCGAGTATGGCGTGTTCTAGGCTAAACTGTGACATAGGTCGCTATGGTCTCCTTTCTAAAGGTTCCCGCACCCTAACATGTTAGTAATGCCAGGTAGGCATTGGGGGTCTTTTTCATGTCCCTATCTAGCAAAACCTGCCTTAAATCCTAGGTTCCTATGGAACGCTTGCTCATTTTAAGGTTATCGCACCAAAAAAGTATATTGGCTAAATAGTAAATGGGATTCATTTGAAAATCCCTATCCAGCATAATCTGTCTTAAATCCTAGCTTATTCACATATGAAATCATCTGGGGTAAGCTACAGAGTGACAAAGGTCGCTATGGTCCCTTTGCGTGTTAAAAGGTTTCCGCACCATAACAATGCCAGAATATAAATAACTAAATATCCATTAGGAGCATATTTCATGTCCCTATCCCGCATAGCGTGCATAAATTCCTAGGATATCACCGAGTATGGCCAGGTCTCAGCTACACTGTGAACTGGGTGGCTACGGTCTACTTGCTCGTGTTAAGGTTTTCGCACCGTAACTTGATATAAATGCAATGAATGCATTTGGTGCCTATTTCATGTTCCTATCTCGCAAAACCTGCCTAAAATTCTTGGTTATTCACATATGCTATCACTTAAAGCCAGGTCTGGGCTACAAAGTGTCATAGGTCCCTTCGTGCGCTTGCTCGTGTTAAGGGTTTCGCACCATTTTAGATGTAGATTGGGTAAATAGGAATTAGGAGTCAATTTCATTTCCCTATCCCGCATAACCTGCCATTATCTTATGTTATTCACATAAACCATCATCTGTGGAAAGGTCTCGTCTACTCAGTAACGTAAGTAACTATGGTCCCCTTGCTCGTTTTAAGGTTTCCGCACAATAACAATGCCAGAATATGAGGCACATTGGGAGCCTTTTCCATGTCCCTGTCCTGCATGGCCTGCCCTAAACCCTAGTTTATTTAAATGTACTATCACCAAAGACTAGGTCTCGGCTACACGGTGACATTGATCGAGATGGTCCCCTTGCTCGATGTAAGGCTTCCGCACCATAACATGTAATAAATATGAGACAATTATTCATTGTGAGCATTTTCCATGTCCCTAGCTCGCATAGCATACCTAAAATCCTATGTCATTCATACGTACTATCAACGATACGCTATGGTTCTGTTTCTCATTTTTAGGTGTCTGTACCATAACATGCAATAAATATGAGGCAAATAGAGATTGGGAGCCTTTTCCATGTCCCATCCCACATAGCTTACAAAAAACATTCATATGTACCTAGGACTAGGTCTCGGCTACATGACGGCTACATGACGACAAAGGTCGATATGGTCCCCTTGCTCGTTTTAAGGTTTCTGCATCATAGCATCCAATGAATATGAGGCAAATTGGCATTGGAAGCCTTTTCCATGTCCCTATTTCGCATAGCCTGCCTTAAACCCTAGGTAATTCATATGTACTATCACCTAGGACATGATCTAAGGAACAAGCTGACATAGGTCGCTATGGTCCCCTTGCTCGTTTTAAGGTTTCTGCACCATAACATGTAATAAATATGAGTCAAATAAGCATTTAGGTTCTTTTTCATGTCCCTATCTCGCATAACCTGCCTAAAATCCTAAATTATTCATATTTACTATCACCTAGGACATGGTCTAAGGAAAAAGCTGACATAGGTCGCTATGGTGCCCTTGCTCGTTTTAATGTTTCTGCACTATAACATGTAATGAATATGAGGCAAATTGGCATTGGGAGCATTTTCTATGTCCCTATCTCGCAAAGCCTGCCTAAAATCCTAGGTTATTCATATGTACTATCACCTAGAACTAGGTCTCGGCTACACGGTGACATAGTTCGCTATGGTCCCCTTGCTCGTTTTATGGTTTCTGCACCATAACATGTAATGAATTTGAGGCAAATTTGCATTGGGAGCATTTTCTATGTCCATATCTCGCATAGCCTGCCTAAAATCCTAGGTTATTCATATGTATTATCTCCTAGGACTAGGTCTTAGCTCCATGTTGACATAGTTCGCTATGGTCCCCTTGCTCGTTTAAAGGTTTCTGCACCATATGCACCACATGTAATGAATATGAGGCAAATTGGCAATGAGAGCCTTTACATGTCCCTATTTCGCATAGCCTGCCTTAAACCCTAGGTTATTCATATGTACTATCACCTAGGATTAGGTCTCTGCTGCATGGTGACATAGGTCGCGTTGGTCCCGTTTCTCGTTTTAAGGTTTCTGCACCATAACATGTAATGAATATGAGGCAAATAGGCATTGTGAGCCTTTTCCATGTCCCTATCTGGCATAGCATACCTAAATTCCTAGGTTATTCATATGTACTATCACCTAGGACTAGTTCTCGGCTACATGGTGACATTGGTCGATTTTGTCCCTTTGCTCGTTTTAAGGTTTCCACGCCATAACATGTAATGAATATACGGCATAGCCGGCCTAATATCCTAGGTTATTCACATGTAACTTTTACCTATGTCTAGGTCTTGCCCCCACCGTGTAATAGGTGTCACATCCAAGAATAAGATATTCTTAATACTACTATTATACTGATATGACAATATATGGAGATATGGTGCTAGCACCGCATCACCGCGGTGACATGATGATACGGTGCTAACTTCACGCACATACCCATTAGCGCCAATGACAATGAGAGACAAAATGATACTGGCTGTAATGGAGATGATTTATTAATGAAAAGTATTTTATTTCTACATTTAGTTCGTTTAGACACTGCTTCATAACATTTTGATTACAATATTGCAAGAGAAAACACTACAATGGCAAAATATAATTGAAAGTAGTAATTTAAACATTATTTTTCCCATTGTTTTTTTACATGATTTATTTCCAAACCACATGAGTATATTACCAAATCAACCTATTTCCATAATATAAAATGGCCGCCATACTGGCAATGTTGTACAGTAACATTTTCTTAAATAGCATATATATACATAGACATACCATTTACTTTTTCCTGGGGCTTTAAGGAGTAACACCCTATAATGTATATTACCTATCTAGTACTAAATACATATATCTATAGTGAAATTGATAGCTATGAAAACACAAAACATTGAAGTTACAGCACTGTGCACGGTGATGTTTGATTTAGATAGCTATTATCCTATATATCATAACATTTTATTATTTCAATCTTAAATCTCAATAAACCATCGGAAGGCATCAATCAACACATACATAAGCTTGTTAAATATTGAAACTGGAAAACACATCGAAATCGCAAAAAACATTTCATTCATTCTTTGGGTTTTAAAACACAACAACAAATTTTTACATTGTGAGAAATAAAATATAGTTCAATGACTGAGCAAACGCTTAAACTAAATAATGTTCTTATGGATTAAATCTCATTGATATCATCATTATTTTAACAACAGGTTTGTAAGTCCATTTTCATTCCTAATCAAAAGAAACGATACTCGATTTCCCCTGATAAAAAATGAGCCACGAAACTTGCATCGCCGGGCAGTAAATAAATCACGAGACTTGAACCGTCGTCTAGGAACGGACGGTATACAATCCACAAGACTTGCATCGTCGTCTTGGAACGGACAGTAAACAAACCACGATACTTACGTCGTCGTCTAGGAACGGAGAGTAATAATTCTATCGGGCAGGAAATAGACATCGAGGCTTGCTTCGTCGTCTAGGAACGTGTAGTAAACAATCCACGAGACTTGCATCGTCGTCTATGAACGGGAAGTAAACAATCCACGGGACTTGCGTCGTCGTCTAGGAACGGGCAGTAAACAATTCACGGGACTTGCATCGTCGTCTGGGAGCGGGCAGTAAACATTCCACGGGACTTGCATCGTCGTCTATGAATGGACAGTAAAAACAATACACGGGACTTGCATCGTCGTCTATGAACGGGCAATTAAAACAATACACGGGACTTGCATCGTCGTCTTGGAACGGACTGTAAACAATCCACGAGACTTGCATCGTCGTCTATGAACGGACAATTAAAACAATCCACGGGACTTGCATCGTCGTCTAGGAACGGGCAGTAAACATTTCACGGGACTTGCATCGTCGTCTGGAAGCGGGCTGTAAACATTCCGCGGGACTTGCATCGTCGTCTATGAATGGACAGTAAAAACAATACACGGGACTTGCATCGTCGTCTATGAACGGACAATTAAAACAATACACGGGACTCGCATCGTCGTCTATGAACGGACAATTAAAACAATACACTGGACTTACATCGTTGTCTAGGAACGGACAGTAAACACTCCATGAGACTTGCATCGTCGTCTAGGAACGGACAGTAAACAATCCACGAGACTTGCATCGTCGTCTTTGAACGGACAGTAAACAATCCACGAGACTTGAATCGTCGTCTAGGAACGGACAGTTAACAATCCACGAGACTTGCATCGTCGTCTATGAACGGACAATTTAAACAATCCACGGGACTTGCATCGTTGTCTAGGTACGGGAAATAAACAATCCACGGGACTTGCATCGTCGTCTTGGAACGGACAGTAAACAATCCACGAGACTTGCATCGTCGTCTATGAACGGACAATTAAAACAATCCACGGGACTTGCATCGTCGTCTAGGAACGGGCAGTAAACATTTCACGGGACTTGCATCGTCGTCTGGAAGCGGGCTGTAAACATTCCGCGGGACTTGCATTTTCGTCTATGAATGGACAGTAAAAACAATACACGGGACTTGCATCGTCGTCTATGAACGGACAATTAAAACAATACACGGGACTTGCATCGTCGTCTATGAACGGACAATTAAAACAATACACTGGACTTACATCGTTGTCTAGGAACGGACAGTAAACACTCCATGAGACTTGCATCGTCGTCTAGGAACGGACAGTAAACAATATACGAGACTTGCATCGTCGTCTGGGAATGGACAGTAACTAATCCACGACACTTGCATCTTTGTCTAAGAACGGACAGTAAACAAACCACGAGACTTGCGTCGTCGTCTAGGAACGGACGGCAAACAAACCAAGAGGCTTGCGTCGTCGTCTAGGAACGGACGGTAAACAAACCACGAGACTTGCATCGTCGTCTAGGAACGGACAATCAAACCACGAGTTTTGCGTCGTCGTCTAGGAACGGACAGGTAACAAACCACGAGACTTGCATCGTCGTTTAGGAACGGACAGTAAACAAACCACGAGACTTGCGTCGTCGTCTAGGAACGGACAGTTAACAATCCACGAGACTTGCATCGTCGTCTAGGAACGGACAGTAAACAATCCACGAGAATTGCGTCGTCGTCTAGGAACGGACAGTTAACAATCCACGAGACTTTCATCGTCGTCTAGGAACGGACAGTAAACAATGCACGAGACTTGCATGGTCGTCTAGGAACGGACAGTAAACAATCCACAAGACTTGCGTCGTCGTCTAGGAACAGACGGTAAACAATCCTAACGGGCAGGAAATAGACAACGAGACTTGCTTCGTCGTCTAGGAACGCGCAGTAAATAAATCACGAGACTTGCATAATCGGCTATGAACGGTCAGCTAAAACAATCCTCGTGACTAACATCGTCGTCTATGAACGGACAGATAAAACAATCCACGAGACTTGCATCGTCGTCTATGAACGGAAAACTAAAACAATACACGGGACTTGCATCGTCGTCTAGGAACGGACAGTTAACAATCCACGGGACTTGCATCGTCGTCTATGAACGAACAATTAAAACAATACACGGGACTTGCATCGTCGTCTAGGAACGGACAGTTAACAATCCACGAGACTTGCATCGTCGTCTATGAACGGACAATTAAAACAATACACGGGACTTGCATCGTCGTCTAGGAACGGACAGTAAATAATCCACGACACTTGCATCGTCGTCTAGGAACGGACAGTAAACAATCCACGAGACTTGCATCGTCCACTGGGAATGGACAATTAAAACAATACACGGGACTTGCATCGTCGTCTATGAACGGACAATTAAAACAATACACGGGACTTGCATCGTCGTCTAGGAACGGACAGTAAACAATCCACGACACTTTCATCGTCGTCTAGGAACGGACAGTAAACAATCCACAAGACTTTCATCGTCCTCTGTGAATGGACAATTAAAACAATACACGGGACTTGCATCGTCGTCTATGAACGGACAATTAAAACAATACACGGGACTTGCATCGTCGTCTATGAACGGACAGTAAACACTCCACAGGACTTGCATCGTCGTCTAGGAACGGACAATTAAAACAATACACGGGACTTGTATCGTCGTCTAGGAACGGAAAATTAAAACAATACACGGGACTTGTATCGTCGTCTAGGAACGGACAGTAAACAATCCACGCGACCTACATCGTCGTTTGGGAATGGACAGTTAACAATCCACGAGACTTGCATCGACGGTTATGAACGGACAGTTAAAACAATCCACGAGACTTGCATCGTCGTCTATGAACAGACAATTAAAACAATACACGGGACTTGCATCGTCGTCTAGGAACGGACAGTAAACAATCCACGGGACTTGCATCGTCGTCTATGAACGGACAATTAAAACAATTCACGAGACTTAAATCGTCGTCTAGAAACGGACAGTTAATAATCCACAATACTTGTATCGTCGTCTTGGTACGGGAAGTAAACAATCCACAAGACTTGCATCTAACAATACACGGGACTTGTATCGTCGTCTAGGAACGGACAGTAAACAATCCACGCGACCTACATCGTCGTCTGGGAATGGACAGTTAACAATCCACGAGACTTGCATCGACGTTTAGTAACGGACAGTAAACAATCCTAGAGACTTGCATCGTCGTCTATGAACGGACAATTTAAACAATCCACGGGACTTGCATCGTTGTCTAGGTACGGGAAATAAACAATCCACGAGACTTGCATCGTCGTCTTGGAACGGACAGTAAACAATCCACGAGACTTGAATCGTCGTCTAGGAACGGACAGTTAACAATCCACGAGACATGTATCGTCGTCTAGGTACGGGAAGTAAACAATCCACGCGACCTACATCGTCGTTTGGGAATGGACAGTTAACAATCCACGAGACTTGCATCGACGTCTATGAACGGACAGTTAAAACAATCCACGAGACTTGCATCGTCGTCTATGAACGGACAATTTAAACAATCCACGGGACTTGCATCGTTGTCTAGGTACGGGAAATAAACAATCCACGAGACTTGCATCGTCGTCTAGGAACGGACAGTAAACAATCCACGAGACTTGCATCGTCGTCTAGGAACGGACAGTTAACAATCCACGAGACTTGCATCGTCGTCTGGGTACGGGAAGTAAACAGTCCACGAGACTTGCATCGTCGTCTAGGTACGGGAAGTAAACAATCCACGAGACTTGCATCGTCGTCTGGGTACGGGAAGTAAACAGTCCACGAGACTTGCATCGTCGTCTAGGTACGGGAAGTAAACAATCCACGAGACTTGAATCGTCGTCTATGAACGAACAGTTAACAATCCAAGACTCTTGCATCGTCGTCTAGGTACGGGAAGTAAACAATCCACGAGACTTGCATGGTCGTCTTGGAACGGACAGTAAATAATCCACGAGACTTGCGTCGTCGTCTAGGAACGGACGATAAACAATCCTAACGGGCAGGAAATAGACAACGAGACTTGCTTCGTCATCTAGGAACGCGCAGTAAATAAATCACGAGACTTGCATAGTCGGCTATGAACGGTCAGTTAAAACAATTCACGTGACTAACATCGTCGTCTATGAACGGTCAGTTAAAACAATCCACGAGACTTGCATCGTGGTCTATGAACGGACAATTAAAACAATACACGGGACTTGCATCGTCGTCTAGGAACGGACAGTAAACAATCCACGGGACTTGCATCGTCGTCTATGAACGGACAATTAAAACAATACACGGGACTTGCATCGTCGTCTAGGAACGGACATTTAACAATCCACGAGACTTGCATCGTCGTCTATGAACGGACAATTAAAACAATACACGGGACTTGCATCATCGTCTAGGAACGGACAGTAAATAATCCACGACACTTGCATCGTTGTCTAGGAACGGACAGTAAACAATCCACGAGACTTGCATCGTCCTCTGGGAATGGACAATTAAAACAATACACGGGACTTGCATCGTCGTCTATGAACGGACAATTAAAACAATACACGGGACTTGCATCGTCGTCTAGGAACGGACAGTAAACAATCCACGACACTTGCATCGTCGTCTAGGAACGGACAGTAAACAATCCACGAGACTTGCATCGTCCTCTGTGAATGGACAATTAAAACAATACACGGGATTTGCATCGTCGTCTATGAACGGACAATTAAAACAATACACGGGACTTGCATCGTCGTCTATGAACGGACAGTAAACACTCCACAGGACTTGCATCGTCGTCTAGGAACGGACAATTAAAACAATACACGGGACTTGTATCGTCGTCTAGGAACGGACAATTAAAACAATACACGGGACTTGTATCGTCGTCTAGGAACGGACAGTAAACAATCCACGCGACCTACATCGTCGTCTGTGAATGGACAGTTAACAATCCACGAGACTTGCATCGACGTTTAGGAACGGACAGTAAACAATCCTAGAGACTTGCATCGTCGTCTATGAACGGACAATTTAAACAATACACGGGACTTGCATCGTTGTCTAGGTACGAGAAGTAAACAATCCACGAGACTTGAATCGTCGTCTAGGAACGGACAGTTAACAATCCAAGAGTCTTGCATCATCGTCTAAGTACGGGAAGTAAACAATCCACGAGACTTGCATGGTCGTCTTGGAACGGACACTAAACAATCCACGAGACTTGAATCGTCTTCTAGGAACGGACAGTAAACAATCTACGAGACTTGCATCGTCGTCTAGGAACGGGAAGTAAACAAACCACGAGACTTGCATCGTCGTCTAGGTACGGGAAGTAAACAATCCACGAGACTTGCATCGTCGTCTAGGTACGGGAAGTAAACAATCCACGAGACTTGCATCGTCGTCTAGGTACAGGAAGTAAACAATCCACGATACTTGCATCGTCTTCTTGGAACGGACAGTAAACAATCCACGAGACTTGAATCGTCGTCTTGGAACGGACAGTAAACAATCCACGAGACTTGCATCGTCGTCTTTGAACGGACAGTAAACAATCAACGAGACTTGAATCGTCGTCTAGGAACGGACAGTTAACAATCCACGAGACTTGCATCGTCGTCTAGGAACGGGAAGTAAACAATCCACGAGACTTGCATCGTCGTCTAGGAACGGACAGTTAACAATATCAACGGGCAGTAAATAAAACACGGTACTTGCATCGTCGTCTATCAATGGGAAGTAAACAATCCACGAGACTTGCATCGTCGTCTAGGAACGGACTGTTAACAATATCAACGGGCAGTAAATAAAACACGGTACTTGCATCGTCGTCTATCAATGGGAAGTAAACAATCCACGAGACTTGCATCCTCGTCTTGAAACGGAGAGTAACAATCCACGAGACTTACATCGTCGTCTAGGAACGGAGAGTAAATAAACCACGAGTTTTGCATCTGTCTTTATCAATGATTCGATAAAAAACAATCACTCTGAATGTGTTTGTCCAATGTAGACTATATTTAAAGACAGACAAAATCATTGCATGCGATCCTAATGCTGTCTTTATGAATAATACAAGATGATAAATGTGTTTATTTGTTTTACGAACTGCGTTGTTTTGTCACAACCATTTGATATAGCCATTATTCTACTTTAATAAGTTGGTGATAGGAAATTATGAATGGTTATAAGGATCCATTTCCTTACTTGTTTTCAACAGAGTGAGCGGGGTGGGTTCTTTTGCCAATGTCACTCACACATATTACTAAGCCGTCCATTTAACAGGAATACTAAGCAAATCCAGTGGAAGACTATCGCTGTTATTTAGATTTTCTTGATGATGCAGTGCCTAACAGTTTTGTTGGACAAATCTCGACCGTTGCGTTTGTTCATTAAGGCCACATCTGAATTGCGAGGGTTTGTAAAGACAATAACGAAATAGTTATCTTAAAGCAAGACAGGTCCTTTTCTTAATAAAACAGCCAAACATGTCCATCAGTTGTTTTTTTATTTTGATTACAGGCAGTCGTAAAATGTCCCATACATAAAGTAAGAATCATAAATAAAGTTGATGTTAAGCTGGCATAATACAAACACAATTTACTGTTTAGGCGATGAGCAAAAATTACGAAATATGATTTTATCAGAGTTTCGCTCAAAAAGCATTCACATTTTTCGAAAATATCTTCATATAAAATTAATATTTTTTGTGTCAAAATATTCAACAATACCAAATCAACAATGGATTGTTGCATTGTGGTAAATCCAAGAAATGAAGATAATTCACTATTTAATTTATCATTTAATGAATATCTTTCTTATTTAAAAAATAATCATCAAGAAACCACAAAACATTGTTAATTGGTTGATTTTGGGCATTTTGACACGGAACCATATTAATAGTGTCTACATACTTTTCCGAAAATGAGCAAATGCTTTTTGATCCAAAATCTGATAAAATTTTCTTTCGTAAAATTTGGTCAACTCATTATAAACCCAAAACATGTTTCACTCCTGAAAAAGATTGTTCCTCATAACTAAATGAAACATGATCATTTGAAACATTGGCCTTCCCCGCTTACTTTGCACTGTGGACGGCCCTTAAGTTTAATGGTATAAAATTTACGCTGATTTTCTTCCTTTCATCATTCTAGCGATTCCTTTACTTGCCTTTCATGTTCTCCAATAGCGAGAATTACTTGGTCAGATCAAATGTGGCTTATCCGTAAGACCATTTTGTTAGATACACCCTTCAAAGTGGTCAAAATACATCATCACAGCAATTTCACTGCCCATCTTTGCCTGCACATGCTTTAGAACCCTTGGCTTATCAACCCTCTTTTCTGGCCACCAACTTATAAGACCTTTTATCCACTTCATCGATAGCGGTTTGCAATGGTTTGTTTCCTCAACTGTATAGCGTACTCAGTGGCTACACCAACACACTCCTGCTGGGTGTATCCAAACCACAGGTAAGCCATTTTCCTAAGCTTCAAGCTGATCAAATGAAGGAATGTTTCCTATCACACATGTTTCAGGGTCAAATATTGCTAAAACTATGTATCTTTGTGTTATTTATGGACACTGAACATTCCAGATACTCTAAGGACAGGTATGCCTCCCGCTTTGACCATTTTGTAAGCATCTCTATGAGTCGTTGGTGAATACAGTATGTATTTCTTTCTCACTGGCTGTATATGTTATGTATGGCACGATCAGTGTTGTTCTAATTTTGGCCAATATTCAATGTCTTAAAACCACAAAACGCTTATTCCAATTGCGAACAAAGGAAACACAAGATACTTGATATGCTGTCGCATATTCGTCCAGCTGAACTGGGAAAACCCTATTCATATTAACAAGTGTTGCCCGATTGACTTTGAGGTCACTAAGCTTTTAGCGAACCACACAACATTTCTTGCACCTGAAAAGTATTTATATTCGTTATGTTTGTGCTGTAAAATATAGACAGTAATAAATGTTCACTCAGTTTGCCTTTATGTTGACGTCTCCGTTAGCCTATTTGTCTTTAAAAACCCGACGTCTGCGTTCGCCTATTTGTCGGTTATTATCTGACGTCTGCGGTAGCATATTCGTCGGTAATTAACCGACGTCGGCGTTAGCCTATTTGTTGGTAATTAACCGACGTCTGCAATAGCCAATTTGTCGGTAATTAACTGACGACTGCGTTAGCCTATTTGTCGGTAATTAACTGACGACTGCTTTAGCCTATTTGTCGGTTATTAACAAAAAGTTGGCGTTAACTTTTTTGTGATAACCTTTCTATAATAGACAACAGAAGATGTGTATAGTACGAATCGCACGATCTGTGCAATATGATTTACATGATGTGTACAGTAGGCAGCACACGATGTGTACAGTAGGCAGCACACGATGTGTACAGTAGGCATATCACGATGTGTACAGTAGGCAGCACACGATGTGTACAGTAGGCAGCACACGATGTGTACAGTAGGCATATCATGATGTGTACAGTAGGCAGCACACGATGTGTACAGTAGGCAGCACACGATGTGTACAGTAGGCATCACACGATGTGTACAGTAGGCATCACACGATTTGTACAGTAGGCATATCACGATTTGTACAGTAGGCATCACACAATGTATACAGTAGGCATCACACAATGTATACAGTAGGCATCACACAATGTATACAGTAGGCATCACACAATTTATACAGTAGGCATCACACAATGTGTACAGTAGGCATCACACGATGTGTACAGTAGGCATCACACGATTTGTACAGTAGGCATCACACGATTTGTACAGTAGGCAGCACACGATGTGTACAGTAGGCATCACACAATGTATACAGTAGGCATCACACAATGTATACAGTAGGCATCACACAGTATGGACAGTTGGCATTACACGACGTCTAAAGAAGGCATCACACGATGTGTACAGTAGGCATCACACGATGTGTACAGTAGGCATCACACAATGTATACAGTAGGCATCACACAGTATGGACAGTTGGCATTACACGACGTCTAAAGAAGGCATCACACGATGTGTACAGTAGGCAGCACACGATGTGTACAGTAGGCATCACACAATGTATACAGTAGGCATCACACAGTATGGACAGTTGGCATTACACGACGTCTAAAGAAGGCATCACACGATGTGTACAGTAGGCATCACACGATGTGTACAGTACGCATAACACGATGTGTACAGTAGGCATAACACGATGTATATGGTAGGCATTTCCCGATGTGTACAGTAGGCATCACACGATATGTACGGAAGGGTTCACACAATGTATATAGAAGGCATTGCACGATGTGTACAGTAGGTATCACACGATGTGAACTGTAGGCATAACGCGATGTGTACAGTAAGGATAACACGATGTGTAGAGTAGGCATCATACGGTGTGTACAGTAGGCATAACACGATTTGTACAGAAGGCATCACACAATGTGTACATAAGGCATCACAAGATGTGTACAGCACGAATAACACAATGTTTATAGTAGGCATCACATTGTGTGAACAGTAGGTATAACACAATATGTACACTAGGCATCATACAATGTATATAGAAGGCAGTAGGTATCACACGATGCGTACAGTAGGCATAACGCGATGTATACAGTAAGGATCACACGATGTGTACAGTAGGCATCATACTGTGTGTGCAGTAGGCATAACACGATTTGTACAGAAGGCATCACACGATGTGTACAGTAGTAATCACACCATGTGTACAGTAGGCATAACGCGATGTGTACAGTAAGGATCACATCGTGTGATGCCTTCTGTACAAATCGTGTTATGCCTACTGCACACACATGGTGTGTAGAGTATGCATTACACGATGTGTACAGTAGGCATCACACGATATATAGAGTAGGCATCACATGGTGTGTAGAGTAGGCATTACACGATGTGTACAGTAGGCATCACACGGTGTGAACAGTAGGCATCACACGGTGTGTAGAGTAGGCATCACACGGTGTGTACAGTAGGCATCACATGGTGTGTAGAGTAGGCAATACACGATGTGTACAGTAGGCACCACAAAATGTTTATAGTAGGCATTACACGTTGTGTACAGTAGGTACCACAAAATGTTTATAGTAGGCATCACACGATGTGTACAGTAGGCACCACAAAATGTTTACAGTAGGCAAAACACGATGTATACAGTAGGCATAACACAGTATATACAGAAGGCATCACACAATGTTTATAGTAGGCATTACACGTTGTGTATAGTAGGCATTACACGATGTGTACAGTAGGCATAACACAGTATATACAATAGGAATCACACAATGTTTATAGTAGGCATTACACGATGTGTATAGTAGGCATTACACGATGTTTATAGTAGGCATTACACGATGTGTATAGTAGGCATTACACGATGTGTATAGTAGGCATTACACGATGTGTATAGTAGGCATTACACGATGTGTATAGTAGACATTACACGATGTGAATAGTAGGCATTACACGATGTTTATAGTAGGCATTACACGATGTGAACAGTAGGCATTAGACGATGTGTATAATAGGCATTACACGATGTGTATAGTAGGCATTACACGATTTGTATAGTAGGCATTACACGATGTGTATAGTAGGCATTACACGATGTTTATAGTAGGCATTACACGATGTGTATAGTAGGCATTACACGATGTATACAGTAGGCATAACACAGTATATACAGTAGGCATCACACGTTATGTATAGTAGGCATTACACGATGTGTATAGTAGGCATTACACGTTATGTACAGTAGGCATCACACGATGTGTACAGAAGGCATCACACGATGTATATGGTAGGCATTACACGTTGTTTACAGTAGGCATCACACGATGTGTACAGTAGGCATAAAACAGTATATACAGTAGGCATCACACAATGTTTATAGTAGGCATTACACGATGTGTATAGTAGGCATTACACGATGTTTACAGTAGGCATCACACGTTATGTACAGTAGGCATCACCCGTTATGTACAGTAGGCATCACACGATGTGTACAGAAGGCATCACACGATGTATATGGTAGGCATTACCCGATGTGTACAGTAGGCATCACACGATGTGTACAGTAGGCATTACACCTTATGTACAGTAGGCATCACACGATGTGTACAAAAGGCATCACACGATGTATATGGTAGGCATTACACGTTGTTTACAGTAGGCATCACACGATGTGTACAGTAGGCATCACACGATGTGTACAGAAGGCATCACACGATGTATATGGTAGGCATTACACGTTGTTTACAGTAGGCATCACACGATGTATACAGTAGGCATCACACGATGTGTACAGAAGGCATCACACGATGTATATGGTAGGCATTACACGTTGTTTACAGTAGGCATTACGCGTTGTGTACAGTAGGCATCACACGATGTGTACAGAAGGCATCACACGATGTATATGGTAGGCATTACACGTTATGTACAGTAGGCATCACATGTTATGTACAGTAGGCATCACACGTTATGTACAGAAGGCATCACCCGTTATGTACAGTAGGCATCACACGATGTGTACAGAAGGCATCACACGATGTATATGGTAGGCATTACCCGATGTGTACAGTAGGCATCACACGATGTGTACAGTAGGCATTACACCTTATGTACAGTAGGCATCACACGATGTGTACAGAAGGCATCACACGATGTATATGGTAGGCATTACACGTTGTTTACAGTAGGCATCACACGATGTGTACAGTAGGCATCACACGATGTGTACAGAAGGCATCACACGATGTATATGGTAGGCATTACACGTTGTTTACAGTAGGCATCACACGATGTATACAGTAGGCATCACACGATGTGTACAGAAGGCATCACACGATGTATATGGTAGGCATTACACGTTGTTTACAGTAGGCATTACACGTTGTGTACAGTAGGCATCACACGATGTGTACAGAAGGCATCACACGATGTATATGGTAGGCATTACACGTAATGTACAGTAGGCATCACACGTTATGTACAGTAGGCATCACACGTTATGTACAGAAGGCATTACACGATGTGTATAGTAGGCATTACACGTTGTTTACTGTAGGCATTACACGTTATGTACAGTAGGCATCACACGCTTTTTACAGTAGGCATCACACGATGTGTACAGTAGGCATCACACGATGTGTACAAAAGGCATCACACGATGTATATGGTAGGCATTACCCGATGTGTACAGTAGGCATCACACGATGTGTACAGTAGGCATTACACGTTGTGTACAGTAGGCACCACAAAATGTTTACAGTAGGCATTACACGATGTGTACAGTAGGCATAACACAGTATATACAGTAGGCATCACACAATGTTTATAGTAGGCATTACACGATGTGTATAGTAGGCATTACACGTTGTTTACAGTAGGCATCACACGTTATGTACAGTAGACATCACACGAAGTGTACAGAAGGCATCACACGATGTGTACAGAAGGCATCACACGATGTATATGGTAGGCATTACCCGATGTGTACAGTAGGCATCACACGGTGTGTACAGAAGGCATCACACGTTATGTACAGTAGGCATCACACGATGTTTATAGTAGGCATTACACGATGTGTATAGTAGGCATTACACGTTGTTTACAGTAGGCATCACATGTTATGTACAGTAAACATCACACGAAGTGTACAGAAGGCATCACACGATGAGTACAGAAGGCATCACACGATGTATATGGTAGGCATTACCCGATGTGTACAGTAGGCATCACACGGTGTGTACAGAAGGCATCACACGTTATGTACAGTAGGCATCACACGATGTGTACAGAAGGCATCACACGATGTGTATAGTAGGCATTACCCGATGTGTACAGTAGGCATCACACGATGTGTACAGTAGACATTACACGTTGTGTACAGTAGGCACCACAAAATGTTTACAGTAGGCATTACACGATGTGTACAGTAGGCATAACACAGTATATACAGTAGGCATCACACAATGTGTATAGTAGGCATTACACGATGTGTACAGTAGGCATAACACAGTATATACAGTAGGCATCACACGATGTGTACAGTAGGCATTACACGTTGTGTACAGTAGGCACCACAAAATGTTTATAGTAGGCATTACACGATGTGTACAGTAGGCATCACACGTTATGTATAGTAGGCATCACACAATGTGTATAGTAGGCATTACACGTTTATTACAGTAGGCATCACACGTTATGTACAGTAGGCATCACACGATGTGTACAGTAGGCATCACACGATGTGTACAGAAGGCATCACACGATGTATATGGTAGTCATTACCCGATGTGTACAGTAGGCATCACACGATGTGTACAGTAGGCATCACACAAAGTGTACAGAAGGCATCACACTATGCATATGGTAGGCATTACCCGATGTGTACACTAGACATCACACGATATGTACGGAAGGCTTCACACAATCCATGCATAAGGCAACACATGATGTGAACAGAAGGATATACACAATGTGGACAGGTGACCTCAAACGGTATAGACAGTAGGCAACGCAAAATGTGTAAATTAGGCATCACCCTATGTATCCACTAGGTAACACACCATGTATTCACTAGGTAACACACGATGTACACAATAGGCATTACCTGATTTGTAAATAAGACAGTATTTATTTCAATGCAAAATAGAAAATAATTATACTAATTTAATTGGATATTTTTTGACCGAATTTAAAAACAAACAATAAAAATATTTTCATTCGCCATTAAAAAGATAAATCTTAAACTACGTGATTCATGTGCGTTAAGCTAAAGCCGATAACACAGAATACGTGCTTCATGTGCGTTAGGTTTAAGGCCGGTATTACAGAATAGGTGCTTCATTTGCGTAAGGGTTAAAGCCGGTATCACAGAATACGTGCTTCATGTGCGTTAGAGTTAAAGCCGGTATAACAGAATACGTGCTTTATGTCCGTTAAGGTTATGACCGGTATTACAGAATACGTGCTTCATTTGCGTAAGGGTTAAAGCCGGTAACACAGAATACGTGCTTCATGTGCGTTAGGGTTATTACCGGAAACACAGAAAACGTGCTTCATGTGCGTTAGGGTTAAGGCCGGTATCACAGAATACGTGCCTCATGTGCGTTAGGGTTAAGGCTGGTATCACAGAATACGTGCTTCATGTCCGTTAGGATTAAGGCCGGTATCACAGAATACGTGCTTCCTGCGCGTTAGGGTTAAGGCTGGTATCACAGAATACGTGCTTCATGGGCGTTAGGGTTAAGGCCGGTATCACAGAATACGTGCTTCCTGTTCGTTAGGGTTAAGGCTGGTATCACAGAATACGTGATTCATGGGCGTTAGGATTAAGGCCGGTATCACAGAATACGTGCTTCATGGGCGTTAGGATTAAGGCCGGTATCACAGAATACGTGCTTCATGTGCGTTAGGGTTAAGGCTGGTATCACAGAATACGTGATTCATGGGCGTTAGGGTTAAGGCCGGTATCACAGAATACGTGCTTCCTGTGCGTTAGGGTTAAGGCCGGTATCACAGAATACGTGCTTCCTGTGCGTTAGGGTTAAGGCCGGTATCACAGAATACGTGCTTTATGTCCGTTAGGGTTAAGGCTGGTATCACAGAATACGTGCTTTATGTCCGTAAGGGTTGAGGCCGGTATCACAGAATACGTGCTTCATGGGCGTTAGGGTTAAGGCCGGTATCACAGAATACGTGCTTCCTGTGCGTTAGGGTTAAGGCCGGTATTACAGAATACGTGCTTCATGTGCGTTAGGGTTAAGGCTGGTATCACAGAATACGTGATTCTTGGGCATCACAGAATACGTGCTTTATGTCCGTAAGGGTTGAGGCCGGTATCACAGAATACGTGCTTCATGGGCGTTAGGGTTAAGGCCGGTATCACAGAATACGTGCTTCCTGTGCGTTAGGGTTAAGGCCGGTATTACAGAATACGTGCTTCATGTGCGTTAGGGTTAAGGCTGGTATCACAGAATACGTGATTCTTGGGCGTTAGGGTTAAGGCCGGTATCACAGAATACGTGCTTCATGGGCGTTAGGGTTAAGGCCGGTATCACAGAATACGTGCTTTATGTCCGTTAGGGTTAAGGCTGGTATCACAGAATACGTGCTTTATGTCCGTAAGGGTTTAGGCCGGTATCACAGAATACGTGCTTCATGTGCGTTAGGGTTAAGGCTGGTATCACAGAATACGTGCTTCATGCGTGTAAGGGATAAGGCCAGTGTCACTGAATACGTGCTTCATGTTTGTAAGGGTTATGGCTGGTATCACAGAATACGTGCTTCATGCGTGTAAGGGTTATGGCTGGTATCACAGAATATGTGCTTCATGCGTGTAAGGGTTATGGCTGGTATCACAGAATACGTGCTTCATGCGTGTAAGGGTTTAGGCCGGTGTCACAGAATACGTGCTCCATGCGTGTATGGGTTATGGCTGGTATCACAGAATACGTGCTTCATATGTGTAAGGGTTATGGCTGGTATCACAGAATACGTGCTTCATATGTGTAAGGGTTATGGCTGGTATCACAGAATACGTGCTTCATGCGTGTAAGGTTTAAGGCCGGTTTCACTGAGTAGGTGCTTCATGTTTGTAAGGGTTATGGCCGGTGTCACAGAATACCTGCTTCATGTGTGTAAGGGTTATGGCTGGTATCACAGAATACGTGCTTCATGCGTGTAAGGGTTATGGCTGGTATCACATAATTCGTGCTTCATGCGTGTAAGGGTTATGGCTGGTATCACAGAATACGTGCTTTATGCGTGTAATGGTTATGGCTGGTATCACAGAATACGTGCTTCATGCGTTTATGGGATATGGCCGGTATCACAGAATTCGTGCTTCATGCGTGTATGGGTTATGGCCGGTATCACAGAATTCGTGCTTCATGCGTGTAAGGGTTATGGCTGGTATCACAGAATACGTGCTTCATGCGTGTATGGGTTATGGCCGGTATCACAGAATTCGTGCTTCATGCGTGTAAGGGTTATGGCTGGTATCACAGAATACGTGCTTCATGCGTGTATGGGTTATGGCCGGTATCACAGAATACGTGCTTCATGCGTGTAAGGGTTTAGGCCGGTGTCACTAAATACGTGCTTCATGCGTGTAAGGGTTATGGCCGGTATCACAGAATTCGTGCTTCATGCGTGTAAGGGTTATGGCTGGTATCACAGAATTCGTGCTTCATGTGTGTAAGGGTTATGGCTGGTATCACAGAATACGTGCTTCATGCGTGTAAGGGTTATGGCTGGTATCACAGAATTCGTGCTTCATGCGTGTAAGGGTAATGGCCGGTATCACAGAATACGTGCTTCATGCTTGTAAGGGTTTAGGCCGGTATCACAGAATACGTGCTTCATGCGTGTAAGGGTTTAGTCCATTTTCACAGAATAAGTGATTCATGTGCCTTAGGGTTTAGGCAGGTTTAACAGACTAAGTGATTTATGAGCGCTAGGGTTTAGGCAAGTATTACAGAATAAGTGAATCAAGTGCGATAGGTTTGAGTCCGGTATTACAGAATAAGTGATTCATGTGCGCTATGGTTTAGACAAGTTTTACAAAATAAGTGATTCATGTGCGCTAGAGTTTAGGCAAGTATTACAGAATAATTGATTCATGTGCGCTAGGGTTTAGGCAAGTATTACAGAATAAGTGATTTTTGTGCGATAGGGTTTAGGCAAGTATTACAAAATAAGTGTTTTATGTGCGCTAGGGTAAATGCCAGTTTCACAGAATAAGAGATTAATGTGCGCTAGGGTTTAGGCAAGTTTCACAGAATAAGTAATTCATGTGCGCTAGGGTTTAGCCCGGTATCACAAAATTACTGCTTCATGTGCGCTAGCGATTAGGCCGATATCACAGAATAAGTGCTTCATGAGCACTAGGGTTTAGCCCGGTATCATAGAATAAGTGCTTCATGAACGCTAGGTTTCAGGCCGGTATCACATAAAAAGTGCTTCATAAGCGCTAAGGTTGAGGCCGGTTTCACAGAATAAGTGATTCATGAGCGCTAGGGATTAAGCCGGTATCACAGAATTAGTGATTCATGAGCGCTAGGGATTAAGCCGGTATCACAGAATAAGTGATTCATGTGCGCTTGGGTTTAGCCCGGTATCATAGAATACGTGTTTCATTGTCGTTCGGGATTAGGCCGGTGTCAAAGAAAACGTGTTTCATGTGCGTTAAGGTTTAGGCCGGTATCACAGAATATGATTCATGTGCGTTAGGGCTGAGGCCGGTGTCACAAAATACGTGCGTTATGTGCCTAAGGCTTATGGCCGGTATCACTGAATACGTGATTCATGTGCGTGTGGGTTAAGGCCGGTGTCACAGAATACGTGCTATATGTGCGTTAGGGTTATGGCCTATATCGCAGAATACGTGCTTCATGTGCGCTAGGGCTAAGACCGGTATAACTGAATAAGTGCTTCATGTGCGTTAGGGTTGAGGTCGGTGTCACACAATACTTGCTTCATGGGCGTTAGGGTTTAGGTCGGTATCACAGAATACGTGCTTCATGCGCGGTATGGTTTAGCCCGGTATCACAGAATACGTGCTCCATGTGCGTTACGGTTTAGGGCGGTATTACAGAATAAGTCCGTCATGGGCGTTAGGGATTAGGCCGGTGTCACAGAAAACGTGCTTCATGTGCGCTAGGGTTGAGGCTGGTATCAGAGAATACGTGATTCATGTGCGCTAGGGTTGAAGCGGGTGTCACCGAATACGTGCTTCATGTGCGTTAAGGTTTAGGCCGATATCACATAATAACTGCCTCATGTGCGCTAGCGTTTAGGCCGATATCACAGAATAAGTGCTTCATGAGCACTAGGGTTTAGCCCGGTATCATAGAATAAGTGCTTCATGAACGCTAGGTTTCAGGCCGGTATCACATAAAAAGTGCTTCATAAGCGCTAAGGTTGAGGCCGGAATCATAGAATACGTGCTTCATAAGCGCTACTGATTAGGCCGGTATCACATAATAAGTTCTTCATGAGGGCTAGGGTTGAGGCCGGTATCAGAGAATACCTGTTTCATGTACGCTAGAGTTTAGGCCGGTATCATAGAATACGTACTTTATGAGCGCTAGGGTTTAAGCCGGTATCCCATAATCAGTGCTTCCTGTAGGCTAGCGTTTAGGCCGGTATCACAGAATAAGTGATTCATGAGCGCTAGGGTTAAGGCCGATATTACAGAATAAGTGATTCATGTGCGGTAGGGTTTAGGCCGGTATCACAGAATAAGTGATTCATGAGCGCTAGGGTGAAGTCCGGTATCACAGAATAAGTGATTCATGAACGCTAGGGTGAAGGCCGGTATCACAGAATAAGCGATTCATGTGCGCTAGGGTTAAGGCCGGTATAACAGAATAAGTGATTCATGTGCGCTAGGGTGAAGGCCGGTATCACAGAATAAGTGATTCATGTGCGTTAGGGTTAAGGCCGGTATCACAGAATAAGTGATTCATGTGCGCTATGGTGAAGGCCGGTATCACAGAATAAGTGATTCATGTGCGCTAGGGTTAAGGCCGATATTACAGAATAAGTGATTCATGTGCGCTAGGGTTGAGGCCGGTATCAGAGAATAAGTGATTCATGAGCGCTAGGGTGAAGGCCGGTATCACGGAATAAGTGATTCATGAGCGCTAGGGTTAAGGCCGGTATCACAGAATAAGTGATTCATGTGCGCTAGGGTAAAGGCCGGTATTACAGAATAAATGATTCATGAGCGCTAGGGTAAAGGCCGTTATCACATAATAAGTGATTCATCTGCGTTAGGGTAAAGGCAGTTATCACATAATAAGTGATTCATTAGCGCTAGGGTTGAGGCCGGTATTACAGAATAAGTGATTCATGAGCGCTAGGGTGAAGGCCGGTATCACAGAATAAGTGATTCATGTGCGCTAGGGTTGAGGCCGGTATCACAGAATAAGTGATTCATAAGCGCTAGGGTGAAGGCCGGTATTACAGAATAAGTGATTCATGTGCGCTAGGGTTTAGGCCGGTATTACAGAATAAGTGATTCATGTGCGCTAGGGTTTAGGCCGGTATTACAGAATAAGTGATTCATGTGCGCTAGGGTTGAGGCCGGTATCACAGAAAAAGTGATTCATGGGCGCTAAGTTTAAGGCCGGTATCACAGAATAAGTGATTTATGAGCGCTAGGGTAAAGGCCGGTATCACAGAATTAGTGATTCATGTGCGTTAGGGTTGAGGCCGGTATCACAGAATAAGTGATTCATGAGCGCTAAGGTAAAGGCCGGTATCACAGAATAAGTGATTCATAAACGCTAGGGTTAAGGCCGGTATAACAGAATAAGTGATTCATAAACGCTAGGTTTAAGGCCGGTATCACAGAATAAGTGATTTATGTGCGCTAGGGTTGAGGCCGGTATTACAGAATAAGTGATTCATAAACGCTAGGGTTGAGGCCGGTATAACAGAATAAGTGATTCATAAACGCAAGGGGTTGAGGCCGGTATCACAGAATAAGTGATTCATGTGCGCTAGGGTTGAGGCCGGTATAACAGAATAAGTGATTCAAAAACGCTAGGGTTGAGGCCGGTATCACAGAATAAGTGATTCATAAACGCTAGGGTTGAGGCCTGTATCTCAGAATAAGTGATTCATTAGCGCTAGGTTTAAGGCCGGTATCACAGAATAAGTGATTCATGTGCGCTAGGGTTGAGGACGGTATTACAGAATAAGTAATTCATAAACGCTATGGTTGAGGCCGGTATAACAAAATAAGTGATTCATAAACGCTAGGGTTGAGGCCGGTATAACAGAATAAGTGATTCATAAACGCTAGGGTTGAGGCCGGTATAACAGAATAAGTGATTCATAAACGCTAGGGTTGAGGCCGGTATCACAGAATAAGTGATTCATGTGCGCTAGGGTTGAGGCCGGTATCACAGAAAAAGTGATTCATCGGCGCTAAGTTTAAGGCCGGTATCACAGAATAAGTGATTTATGAGCGATAGGGTAAAGGCCGGTATCACAGAATTAGTGATTCATGTGCGTTAGGGTTGAGGCCGGTATCACAGAATAAGTGATTCATGAGCTCTAAGGTAAAGGCCGGTATCACAGAATAAGTGATTCATAAACGCTAGGGTTGAGGCCGGTATAACAGAATAAGTGATTCATAAACGCTAGGGTTGAGGCCGGTATCACAGAATAAGTGATTCATGTGCGCTAGGGTTGAGGCCGGTATCACAGAAAAAGTGATTCATCGGCGCTAAGTTTAAGGCCGGTATCACAGAATAAGTGATTTATGAGCGATAGGGTAAAGGCCGGTATCACAGAATTAGTGATTCATGTGCGTTAGGGTTGAGGCCGGTATCACAGAATAAGTGATTCATGAGCACTAAGGTAAAGGCCGGTATCACAGAATAAGTGATTTATAAACGCTAGGGTTAAGGCCGGTATAACAGAATAAGTGATTCATAAGCGCTAGGGTTAAGGCCGGTATCACAGAATAAATGATTCATTAGCGCTAGGTTTAAGGCCGGTATCACAGAATAAGTGATTCATGTGCGCTAGGGTTGAGGCCGGTATTACAGAATAAGTGATTCATAAACGCTAGGGTTAAGGCCGGTATAACAGAATAAGTGATTTATAAACGCAAGGGGTTGAGGCCGGTATCACAGAATAAGTGATTCATGTGCGCTAGGGTTGAGGTCGGTATAACAGAATAAGTGATTCAAAAACGCTAGGGTTGAGGCCGGTATCACAGAATAAGTGATTCATAAACGCTAGGGTTGAGGCCTGTATCACAGAATAAGTGATTCATTAGCGCTAGGTTTAAGGCCGGTATCACAGAATAAGAGATTCATGTGCGCTAGGGTTGAGGACGGTATTACAGAATAAGTAATTCATGTCCGCTAGGGTTGAGGCCGGTATAACAGAATATTTGATTCATAAACGCTAGGGTTGAGGCCGGTATAACAGAATAAGTGATTCATAAACGCTAGGGTTGAGGCCGGTATCACAGAATAAGTGATTAATGTGCGCTAGGGTTGAGGCCGGTATAACAGAATAAGTGATTCATAAACTCTAGGGATGAGGCCGGTATAACAGAATAAGTGATTCATTAGCGCTAGGTTTAAGGCCGGTATCACAGAATAAGTGATTCATTAGCGCTAGGGTTGAGGCCGGTATAACAGAATAAGTGATTCATAAACGCTAGGGTTGAGGCCGGTATCACAGAATAAGTGATTCATTAGCGCTAGGGTTAAGGCCGGTATCACAGAATAAGTGATTCATTAGCGCTAGGGTTGAGGCCGGTATAACAGAATAAGTGATTCATAAACGCTAGGGTTGAGGCCGGTATCACAGAATAAGTGATTCATGTGCGCTAGGGTTGAGGCCGGTATCACAGAATAAGTGATTCATAAGCGCTAGGGTGAAGGCCGGTATTACAGAATAAGTGATTCATGTGCGCTAGGGTTAAGGCCGGTATAACAGAATAAGTGATTCATGTGCGCTAGGGTTGAGGCCGGTATCACAGAAAAAGTGATTCATGGGCGCTAAGTTTAAGGCCGGTATCACAGAATAAGTGATTTATGAGCGCTAGGGTAAAGGCCGGTATCACAGAATTAGTGATTCATGTGCGTTAGGGTTGAGGCCGGTATCACAGAATAAGTGATTCATGAGCCCTAAGGTAAAGGCCGGTATCACAGAATAAGTGATTCATAAACGCTAGGGTTAAGGCCGGTATAACAGAATAAGTGATTCGTAAACGCTAGGTTTAAGGCCGGTATCACAGAATAAGTGATTTATGTGCGCTAGGGTTGAGGCCGGTATTACAGAATAAGTGATTCATAAACGCTAGGGTTGAGGCCGGTATAACAGAATAAGTGATTCATAAACGCAAGGGGTTGAGGCCGGTATCACAGAATAAGTGATTCATGTGCGCTAGGGTTGAGGCCGGTATAACAGAATAAGTGATTCAGAAACGCTAGGGTTGAGGCCGGTATCACAGAATAAGTGATTCATAAACGCTAGGGTTGAGGCCTGTATCACAGAATAAGTGATTCATTAGCGCTATGTTTAAGGCCGGTATCACAGAATAAGAGATTCATGTGTGCTAGGGTTGAGGACGGTATTACAGAATAAGTAATTCATAAACGCTATGGTTGAGGCCGGTATAACAAAATAAGTGATTCATAAACGCTAGGGTTGAGGCCGGTATAACAGAATAAGTGATTCATAAACGCTAGGGTTGAGGCCGGTATAACAGAATAAGTGATTCATAAACGCTAGGGTTGAGGCCGGTATCACAGAATAAGTGATTCATGTGCGCTAGGGTTGAGGCCGGTATCACAGAAAAAGTGATTCATCGGCGCCAAGTTTAAGGCCGGTATCACAGAATAAGTGATTTATGAGCGCTAGGGTAAAGGCCGGTATCACAGAATTAGTGATTCATGTGCGTTAGGGTTGAGGCCGGTATCACAGAATAAGTGATTCATGAGCACTAAGGTAAAGGCCGGTATCACAGAATAAGTGATTCATAAACGCTAGGGTTAAGGCCGGTATAACAGAATAAGTGATTCATAAGCGCTAGGGTTAAGGCCGGTATCACAGAATAAGTGATTCATTAGCGCTAGGTTTAAGGCCGGTATCACAGAGTAAGTGATTCATGTGCGCTAGGGTTGAGGCCGGTATTACAGAATAAGTGATTCATAAACGCTAGGGTTGAGGCCGGTATAACAGAATAAGTGATTTATAAACGCAAGGGGTTGAGGCCGGTATCACAGAATAAGTGATTCATGTGCGCTAGGGTTGAGGTCGGTATAACAGAATAAGTGATTCAAAAACGCTAGGGTTGAGGCCGGTATCACAGAATAAGTGATTCATAAACGCTAGGGTTGAGGCCTGTATCACAGAATAAGTGATTCATTAGCGCTAGGTTTAAGGCCGGTATCACAGAATAAGAGATTCATGTGCGTCAGGGTTGAGGACGGTATTACAGAATAAGTAATTCATGTCCGCTAGTGTTGAGGCCGGTATAACAGAATAAGTGATTCATAAACGCTAGGGTTGAGGCCGGTATAACAGAATAAGTGATTCATAAACGCTAGGGTTGAGGCCGGTATCACAGAATAAGTGATTAATGTGCGCTAGGGTTAAGGCCGGTATAACAGAATAAGTGATTCATAAACTCTAGGGTTGAGGCCGGTATAACAGAATAAGTGATTCATTAGCGCTAGGTTTAAGGCCGGTATCACAGAATAAGTGATTCATTAGCGCTAGGGTTGAGGCCGGTATAACAGAATAAGTGATTCATAAACGCTAGGGTTGAGGCCGGTATCACAGAATAAGTGATTCATTAGCGCTAGGGTTAAGGCCGGTATCACAGAATAAGTGATTCATAAACGCTAGGATTGAGGCCGGTATCACAGAATAAGTGATTAATGTGCGCTAGGGTTGAGGCCGGTATATCAGAATAAGTGATTCATAAACTCTAGGGTTGAGGCCGGTATAACAGAATAAGTGATTCATTAGCGCTAGGGTTGAGGCCGGTATCACAGAATAAGTGATTCATTAGCGCTAGGTTTAAGGCCGGTATCACAGAATAAGTGATTCATTAGCGCTAGGGCTGAGGCCGGTATAACAGAATAAGTGATTCATAAACGCTAGGGTTGAGGCCGGTATAACAGAATAAGTGATTCATGTGCGCTAGGGTGAAGGCCGGTATCACAGAATAAGTGATTCATGAACGCTAGGGTGAAGGCCGGTATCACAGAATAAGTGATTCATGTGCGCTAGGGTTAAGGCCGGTATAACAGAATAAGTGATTCATGTGCGCTAAGGTGAAGGCCGGTATCACAGAATAAGTGATTCATGTGCGCTAGGGTTAAGGCCGGTATCACAGAATAAGTGATTCATGTGCGCTAGGGTTAAGGCCGATATTACAGAATAAGTGATTCATGTGCGCTAGGGTTGAGGCCGGTATCACAGAATAAGTGATTCATGAGCGCTAGGGTGAAGGCCGGTATCACAGAATTAGTGAATCATGAACGCTAGGGTAAAGGCCGGTATCACGGAATAAGTGATTCATGAGCGCTAGGGTTAAGGCCGGTATAACAGAATAAGTGATTTATGAACGCTAGGGTTAAGGCCGGTATTACAGAATAAGTGATTCATCTGCGCTAGGGTAAAGGCCGGTATTACAGAATAAATGATTCATGAGCGCTAGGGTAAAGGCCGTTATCACATAATAAGTGATTCATGTGCGTTAGGGTAAAGGCCGTTATCACATAATAAGTGATTCATTAGGGCTAGGGTTGAGGCCGGTATTACAGAATAAGTGATTCATTAGCGCTAGGTTTAAGGCCGGTATCATAGAATAAGTGATTCATTAGCGCTAGGGTTGAGGCCGGTATAACAGAATAAGTGATTCATAAACGCTAGGGTTGAGGCCGGTATCACAGAATAAGTGATTCATTAGCGCTAGGTTTAAGGCCGGTATCACAGAATAAGTGATTCATTAGCGCTAGGGTTGAGGCCGGTATAACAGAATAAGTGTTTCATAAACGCTAGGGTTGAGGCCGGTATAACAGAATAAGTGATTCATGTGCGCTAGGGTGAAGGCCGGTATCACATGATGAGTGATTCATGAGCGCTAGGGTTAAGGCCGGTATTTCAGAATAACTGATTCATGTGCGCTAGGGTTGAGGCCGGTATCACAGAATAAGTGATTCATGAGCGCTAAGGTGAAGGCCGGTATCACAGAATAAGTGATTCATGAGCGCTAGGGTTAAGGCCGATATTACAGAATAAGTGATTCATGTGCGGTAGGGTTTAGGCCGGTATCACAGAATAAGTGATTCATGAGCGCTAGGGTGAAGTCCGGTATCACAGAATAAGTGATTCATGAACGCTAGAGTGAAGGCCGGTATCACAGAATAAGTGATTCATGTGCGTTAGGGTAAAGGCCGTTATCACAGAATAAGTGATTCATTAGCGCTAGGGTTGAGGCCGGTATTACAGAATAAGTGATTCATGAGCGCTAGGGTGAAGGCCGGTATCACAGAATAAGTGATTCATGTGCGCTGGGGTTGAGGCCGGTATCACAGAATAAGTGATTCATAAGCGCTAGGGTGAAGGCCGGTATTACAGAATAAGTGATTCATGTGCGCTAGTGTTGAGGCCGGTATCACAGAAAAAGTGATTCATGGGCGCTAAGTTGAAGGCCGGTATCACAGAATAAGTGATTTATGAGCGCTAGGGTAAAGGCCGGTATCACAGAATTAGTGATTCATGTGCGTTAGGGTTGAGGCCGGTATCACAGAATAAGTGATTCATGAGCGCTAAGGTAAAGGCCGGTATCACAGAATAAGTGATTCATAAACGCTAGGGTTAAGGCCGGTATAACAGAATAAGTGATTCATAAACGCTAGGGTTAAGGCCGGTGTCACAGAATAAGTGATTCATTAGCTCTAGGTTTAAGGCCGGTATCACAGAATAAGTGATTCATGTGCGCTAGGGTTGAGGCCGGTATTACAGAATAAGTGATTCATAAACGCTAGGGTTGAGGCCGGTAAAACAGAATAAGTGATTCATAAACGCTAGGGTTGAGGCCGGTATCACAGAATAAGTGATTCATGTGCGCTAGGGTTGAGGCCGGTATAACAGAATAAGTGATTCAAAAACGCTAGGGTTGAGGCCGGTATCACAGAATAAGTGATTCATAAACGCTAGGGTTGAGGCCGGTATCACAGAATAAGTGATTCATTAGCGCTAGGTTTAAGGCCGGTATCACAGAATAAGAGATTCATGTGCGTCAGGGTTGAGGACGGTATTACAGAATAAGTAATTCATGTCCGCTAGTGTTGAGGCCGGTATAACAGAATAAGTGATTCATAAACGCTAGGGTTGAGGCCGGTATAACAGAATAAGTGATTCATAAACGCTAGGGTTGAGGCCGGTATCACAGAATAAGTGATTAATGTGCGCTAGGGTTAAGGCCGGTATAACAGAATAAGTGATTCATAAACTCTAGGGTTGAGGCCGGTATAACAGAATAAGTGATTCATTAGCGCTAGGTTTAAGGCCGGTATCACAGAATAAGTGATTCATTAGCGCTAGGGTTGAGGCCGGTATAACAGAATAAGTGATTCATAAACGCTAGGGTTGAGGCCGGTATCACAGAATAAGTGATTCATTAGCGCTAGGGTTAAGGCCGGTATCACAGAATAAGTGATTAATTAGCGCTAGGGTTGAGGCCGGTATAACAGAATAAGTGATTCATAAACGCTAGGATTGAGGCCGGTATCACAGAATAAGTGATTAATGTGCGCTAGGGTTGAGGCCGGTATCACAGAATAAGTGATTCATTAGCGCTAGGGTTGAGGCCGGTATAACAGAATAAGTGATTCATAAACGCTAGGGTTGAGGCCGGTATCACAGAATAAGTGATTCATTAGCGCTAGGGTTAAGGCCGGTATCACAGAATAAGTGATTCATTAGCGCTAGGGTTGAGGCCGGTATAACAGAATAAGTGATTCATAAACGCTAGGATTGAGGCCGGTATCACAGAATAAGTGATTAATGTGCGCTAGGGTTGAGGCCGGTATAACAGAATAAGTGATTCATAAACTCTAGGGTTGAGGCCGGTATAACAGAATAAGTGATTCATTAGCGCTAGGGTTGAGGCCGGTATCACAGAATAAGTGATTCATTAGCGCTAGGTTTAAGGCCGGTATCACAGAATAAGTGATTCATTAGCGCTAGGGCTGAGGCCGGTATAACAGAATAAGTGATTCATAAACGCTAGGGTTGAGGCCGGTATAACAGAATAAGTGATTCATGTGCGCTAGGGTGAAGGCCGGTATCACAGAATAAGTGATTCATGAACGCTAGGGTGAAGGCCGGTATCACAGAATAAGTGATTCATGTGCGCTAGGGTTAAGGCCGGTATAACAGAATAAGTGATTCATGTGCGCTAAGGTGAAGGCCGGTATCACAGAATAAGTGATTCATGTGCGCTAGGGTTAAGGCCGGTATCACAGAATAAGTGATTCATGTGCGCTAGGGTTAAGGCCGATATTACAGAATAAGTGATTCATGTGCGCTAGGGTTGAGGCCGGTATCACAGAATAAGTGATTCATGAGCGCTAGGGTGAAGGCCGGTATCACAGAATTAGTGAATCATGAACGCTAGGGTAAAGGCCGGTATCACGGAATAAGTGATTCATGAGCGCTAGGGTTAAGGCCGGTATTACAGAATAAGTGATTCATCTGCGCTAGGGTAAAGGCCGGTATTACAGAATAAATGATTCATGAGCGCTAGGGTAAAGGCCGTTATCACATAATAAGTGATTCATGTGCGTTAGGGTAAAGGCCGTTATCACATAATAAGTGATTCATTAGGGCTAGGGTTGAGGCCGGTATTACAGAATAAGTGATTCATTAGCGCTAGGTTTAAGGCCGGTATCATAGAATAAGTGATTCATTAGCGCTAGGGTTGAGGCCGGTATAACAGAATAAGTGATTCATAAACGCTAGGGTTGAGGCCGGTATCACAGAATAAGTGATTCATTAGCGCTAGGTTTAAGGCCGGTATCACAGAATAAGTGATTCATTAGCGCTAGGGTTGAGGCCGGTATAACAGAATAAGTGTTTCATAAACGCTAGGGTTGAGGCCGGTATAACAGAATAAGTGATTCATGTGCGCTAGGGTGAAGGCCGGTATCACATGATGAGTGATTCATGAGCGCTAGGGTTAAGGCCGGTATTTCAGAATAACTGATTCATGTGCGCTAGGGTTGAGGCCGGTATCACAGAATAAGTGATTCATGAGCGCTAAGGTGAAGGCCGGTATCACAGAATAAGTGATTCATGAGCGCTAGGGTTAAGGCCGATATTACAGAATAAGTGATTCATGTGCGGTAGGGTTTAGGCCGGTATCACAGAATAAGTGATTCATGAGCGCTAGGGTGAAGTCCGGTATCACAGAATAAGGGATTCATGAACGCTAGAGTGAAGGCCGGTATCACAGAATAAGTGATTCATGTGCGTTAGGGTAAAGGCCGTTATCACATAATAAGTGATTCATTAGCGCTAGGGTTGAGGCCGGTATTACAGAATAAGTGATTCATGAGCGCTAGGGTGAAGGCCGGTATCACAGAATAAGTGATTCATGTGCGCTAGGGTTGAGGCCGGTATCACAGAATAAGTGATTCATAAGCGCTAGGGTGAAGGCCGGTATTACAGAATAAGTGATTCATGTGCGCTAGTGTTGAGGCCGGTATCACAGAAAAAGTGATTCATGGGCGCTAAGTTGAAGGCCGGTATCACAGAATAAGTGATTTATGAGCGCTAGGGTAAAGGCCGGTATCACAGAATTAGTGATTCATGTGCGTTAGGGTTGAGGCCGGTATCACAGAATAAGTGATTCATGAGCGCTAAGGTAAAGGCCGGTATCACAGAATAAGTGATTCATAAACGATAGGGTTAAGGCCGGTATAACAGAATAAGTGATTCATAAACGCTAGGGTTAAGGCCGGTGTCACAGAATAAGTGATTCATTAGCTCTAGGTTTAAGGCCGGTATCACAGAATAAGTGATTCATGTGCGCTAGGGTTGAGGCCGGTATTACAGAATAAGTGATTCATAAACGCTAGGGTTGAGGCCGGTAAAACAGAATAAGTGATTCATAAACGCTAGGGTTGAGGCCGGTATCACAGAATAAGTGATTCATGTGCGCTAGGGTTGAGGCCGGTATAACAGAATAAGTGATTCAAAAACGCTAGGGTTGAGGCCGGTATCACAGAATAAGTGATTCATAAACGCTAGGGTTGAGGCCGGTATCACAGAATAAGTGATTCATTAGCGCTAGGTTTAAGGCCGGTATCACAGAATAAGTGATTCATGTGCGCTAGGGTTGAGGCCGGTATTACAGAATAAGTGATTCATAAACGCTAGGGTTGAGGCCGGTATAACAGAATAAGTGATTCATAAACGCTAGGGTTGAGGCCGGTATAACAGAATAAGTGATTCATAAACGCTAGGGTTGAGGCCGGTATCACAGAATAAGTGATTCATTAGCGCTAGGGTTGAGGCCGGTATAACAGAATAAGTGATTCATAAACTCTAGGGTTGAGGCCGGTATAACAGAATAAGTGATTCATTAGCGCTAGGTTTAAGGCCGGTATCACAGAATAAGTGATTCATTAGCGCTAGGGTTGAGGCCGGTATAACAGAATAAGTGATTCATAAACGCTAGGGTTGAGGCCGGTATCACAGAATAAGTGATTCATTAGCGCTAGGTTTAAGGCCGGTATCACAGAATAAGTGATTCATTAGCGCTAGGGTTGAGGCCGGTATAACAGAATAAGTGATTCATAAACGCTAGGGTTGAGGCCGGTATAACAGAATAAGTGATTCATGTGCGCTATGGTTGAGGCCGGTATCACAGAATAAGTGATTCATGAGCGCTAGGGTTGAGGCCGGTATCACAGAATAAGTGATACATGTGCGCTAGGGTTGAGGCCGGTATAACAGAATAAGTGATTCATTAGCGCTAGGTTTAAGGCCGGTATCACAGAATAAGTGATTCATTAGCGCTAGGGTAAAGGCCGTTATCACATAATAAGTGATTCATAAACGCTAGGGTTGAGGCCGGTATCACAGAATAAGTGATACATGTGCGCTAGGGTTGAGGCCGGTATTACAGAGTAAGTGATTCAAGTGCGCTAGAGTTAAGGCCGGTATCACAGAATAAGTGATTCATGTGCGCTAGGGTTGAGGCCGGTATTACAGAGTAAGTGATTCAAGTGCACTCGAGTTAAGGCCGGTATCACAGAACAAGTGATTTATGCGCGGTAGGGTTGAGGCCGGTATCACATAATTAGTGATTCATGTAGGCTACGGTTTAGGCCGGTATTACAGAAAAAGTTCTTCATGTGCGCCAGAGTTTTGGCCGGTTTTCATAAATTTTTTATATCAGCGAATTAACCATACTGCGTTGATCTTTCATGTTTTTATATTATTTATAGGTGACACGAAGTAAAAAATCAATGATGAAGAATTGGCGGAGTGAACGTAGCCCTTCCTAATCATTAAGATTTTACTTCATGTCATCTTACTGACTTAGAATACGACTTCATTGGCTAATATCAGTGCATACCTTAACACAGCCGTGACATTTGAAATTCTTAATGATTAAGCCTAGTACTTACTGATACTCTATCAACATGTTCATTGGCTGAAAATGAAGGTTGTATTCTAAACATCCATTTTTTATGGGTGCATCTTTATTATCTCGAGTAATCTATAAATCAATGCAACTCTTATACAGGAGGTTACTAGCTGTCATATCACGTGACGTTTTCATCTGTTAAGTTATCTAAGATCCAATTAGTTTTTAATGAGTTTTACTCCATAAGTACAGCATGCGCAAATATATCTGAGTCTTCTATGCAAAAATGTTGTTCAAGTTGTCAATCTTAATTTGGATCCGAAGGAGATAGATTAAAGAAAGGCCACACAAGAGGTCGCTAACGCTTGTCCTCTTTTTTCAGTCGACCAAAAGGCACCACTCGACATATACACTCTCTTTAGTAATTGATACCCGGTTAGTAGCATGTCTACTGCTGAATCGATCATGACAATAACTAATATACTATCTGAATAGTTTAGACTCATGCACTCGTCCGCGTCCTGAGCAAAACCTCTACCGATGTCCAGTATGAGAAATCCCTTTCACTTAGGTTTTAGTGTGACGCCGACGACGTGAACGGTGTCCGCTGACTGCATCATGGCTATAACGATACCTCGACTCATTTCTTTAAAATTGTAGATAATAATGGCTAAATCATGCCATAATGAAACTTATTTATATAAAAAATAAACATTTTAAGCATTTACAACTGATCACCATTTGTGAATAAAGACAAGTCGTTAGGTATTAAGAATATATTTTTGAAAAGATGGTACATTCATATTGCACTATAATGATATCATTTTCTCGCATCATTTAACACCAATTCATGCAACACTAGAACTGCACAAGGAAACGCATCATCATATGAAAAACACGGAGATACATTGTAGTGGCAATATCAAACTATATATCAAACGTCATGTTTTACGATTTTTTAAACAAATTTAGTTCTTACCCACTTAATCTGTATTTACCGTAAATGATTTTATGGAAAGCTTTACGAAATGATGGATTGAAAATGGTATACAAAATCGGATTAAGCGCAGAATTAAAGTATCCAAGCCATAAGCAGAAGCTGAACAAGTCGTTGGGAATATTGCAATGTTGCCCGCAGAAAGGGGCCAGTACTGCTAGTATGAAGAACGGCAGCCAGCACGCAATGAACGCCCCCGTTATGATACCTAACACTTTAGCAGCTTTACGTTCACGTTTCATTTCTAACTTGTCTTTACGTTTCCTGTCCGCTTCTCGCCGTTTCTTTTTCATTGTGAATAGATTGTGTTTGTGATTATTGTTTTCTGTTTTGTTTAACGGAAGCTGAACAGGACCAGTGTTGACCACTGATTGAAATGTCGCCATTTCGGTATCATTCAAATCAGTCACGTTGGTTACACAGCTGATATCGTTTGGTTCAACGTGTCCGTTCGATCGCCGACTGTGAGATTGATTGACAACGGGAACCGTCAAATAACTAGAGTTGTTAGGCGGTGCAAGGCCGCCTCCATTTGCGGCGTCTGAATACCGCATTTCCTCGTTAAGAGCCGTCGTTACCGCCATTGAATCGTTACATATTGTATAGTCGTCGTCACTGCACGATGACGTTCGTCCACACGTTTTCATGTCAGCGTTTGTGAACGTACTTGCTACAGGCTTACTTTTGCCTATAAAGTTTTTCTTCCGTATCCGCGACCTTGCGACAATATATATTTTGAAATTGAGAAAGACCATTAGCACAAGAGGGAAATAAAAGGCTCCTACGGTAGAAAATATCGTATATACAAGGTTTTGACTTATGATACAGAAGCCAAATTTTTCAGGATTATTACTCTCCTCCTTCCATCCAAACAAAGGCGGGATTGAGATTGAGAACGCCACCAACCAGACGACAGCTACCATTTTCAGGATTTGTTTCTTTGTTCGTCGTCTTATGTAATCGATATTTGAAACGCCCCAAAAGCGGTCAAGGGCGATGGCAACTAAGTGGAGTATGGACGCCGTACAGCATAAAATATCCATCGAGGTCCAGAAATCGCACAGATAACTACCAAGGTACCAATACACGCTGATTTCATTGACGAGACTCAGCGGCATTACACACACAGCTACCAACAGGTCCGTCACGGCTAAGGATAATATCAAGTAGTTCGACACGCCCTGCAAACTCCGCTCTAAAAGTATTGCCGCTATAACAAAGACGTTACCAACAATTGTAGCTAGAATTAACACTGACAATATGATGCATATCACAACCATGACTGGTATGTCATATTTTGGCACATGCGTATATCCGTCATGAATTCCTTCCGTCTGATTTGCCGCAACCGTAATGGTTAAATTGTCCATATGTTCCGTGAAATTCAGAACGGTGCTTAACGTGAACCCTAGCGGCGTACTGTTGACCCATTCTGTAGAAAACGCATCTTTTGAGATTCGGTCCACACGTGTGTACGTCATGGGGCCATGAACCTCGTTCAGGGCCCAGGAATTTGACGTCGACGTTGAAAGGGGCGCTACCTTCTCGATTTCCATGGTAACACTGGTGTTGACCTCAGACTGTGACGCTGGTAAACGGTATGTACAAACGGGAACTCAGATCATCTGAAACGATAATGAGTATAAAGTTTTATTAAACCGTTACAAAGTGGTTTAGCATAACATCATTAACACTGTGTCTCTAACTAGAATAAAACGATTAGTTTTAACGCAGCTTTAGCGTTAATAATACGTTATAAACGAAAAAAAATGGTATCAATTTAGAGATACCTAAAGAAAAGTCATATCACCTAATTTCAGTGTTAGAAACCTTTTAAGTGTATATTATAAACCAACTGTTATGTCGTAAATATTAACTTCAATTATAGAGATTACATACACAAGCAGGTTTAATATCTGTGCTAAACAACTTCGCTAAGGAATTTCCAGTCCGTAAATTCCCATATATCACCGAATAATTGAATCTCTCCCAAATAGGTGTAAGGTTAAACGCTCTAATGGTTAATTAGTATACTCTCAAACGAGTATAACATTAAAAGTTAAGTCTATTCATACAATTCATTTATTCTTGTTTTTAAATCGAAGTCCATCGATAGAATAAATGTTTGTTATTGTACAGCACTGGTGGACTCGCGTTGTTGTTATAAAATCCCGATGACGCCAGTGAGCCAATCAACTGTCATACTTTCCTGACATTTAACTGACGGTCTGTCGAAGAAACATGTGAAATTCCTGCTGTTTTACTTAACAGACCGCTTTCCGGCTGACAACACGTCATTCCCAGGGTGCATTTTTATATAATTATTAATGAAATGTCAATACCTCATTTAAAGGCTATCACGAATTCTTCTTTTTGCTTCTGCCAATGAGGAAACCTGAGCTTGGGTAAATATTTAAAAGAGCAAGTGTGGAAGCTACTTTATATTATTTCAAAGTATTTCAATTAGAGATATCGATAATATAAAAAAATTAACGCATTTTTTTGCACGGTCGCTGTGGATTATAATAATCAGTTATCAATTTATTTCGCTTCGAAATTGCAGTAAAACTGAATTATTTATTGTTTTTATGTTGGTTATTGACTTTTGAAGTTGTGGTAAAGTTCACTCCTGAATATAAATACAATTAGATAAAAGACATATGGGAATTGTGAATGGTTAACGTACATTAAATTTTACTAGTCATATATTTCAATGGATTTCCATATTAGAGTTCTATCTATCCAATAAAGTAACCACACTACTCCAAAATCTTGCTAAAGAAATCTCTATTGCTTGCTAACTTATATTTCAAATATATCACAATCTTTTCACAGTTAGCACCTTTGTTGTGTAATCTTTCTTAGCTTGTTTTCCGTTGGATTTTGAATGAACCAATGTAAATTGACTTTTTATCCAAATTCTCAATTCCGTACTTGCAATTGTTACTACATGTTTCTTAAATGGACATTTAAAAGTTAAACCTAACTACCCCTGTAAATATAATTAAAGAACCAAAACGCCAATCGTACTAACAAGTTTTTTTCAACAACAAGTACCAGTTGTGAAACGAGACATTCTGGACATTTGTAAGTAAAAGATTCGGAACCATAAAGCTACCATAACGGACACAATAAGGCTGTACATGGTGTCATAAAGCTACCATAACGGCCACAATAAGGCTGTACATGGTGTCATAACATTCAATAAGGCTGTACATGGTGTCATAACATTCAATAAGGCTGTACATGGTGTCATAACATTCAACTCAGATCACTCTTGCAAATGGGCAAACTAATTGAATTCCGTTCATGATTTATACAACAAGCCTTTGAAGCAAATACATCAAAGAGCATATCCTAACCAGATCCGGCCGTTAGCCATAATATCAAATTATGTTACCCGTATGTAGCGTGAAACATGAACAACAACAATCACGTGATGAGAGTGCCTTTATTTCTGTTTGCTAGATTGGTTTCCCTTTGCGATATCCATGAAATTGACTGGCGTCACCTTCGGTGATTTCTAATAACATTTGCTGATGCGTTACGTGATGCAAACAATTATTTTAACAATACAAACAATTTAGAAGAGGTAAGCATTGTTCTTTTCTCCACTTTCATGTTATGACACTTCGAACGCTCGAGAGACCATGCAAAAGTCCTTCAAGCTCCGTGGAGATAAACGATCACTCTTACCAGGGTCCCTAATGCATGGATGCTGATGGGAAATCAGTTCAATAACCAGAAGCCCGCAGATTTATTATTTCTTGTTCTTTAAATACATAAATTTTCACTTAACATGGAGAGGTCGATCCATTTCTCATTTCCCATCGCGATTAAACAAATTAACAAAGCTTAAAGCGTGTCGAGCGTGGAAATTTTATAACCAAGCAAAATAATTCCATTTATTTCTGATTTCTTACGGAATAAAAAGACGGAAATTCGATTTAGACTTGTCATGTAATTGCTACGCATTGGGTAAATGTGGGATGTTGTCAGCAGTTATAGCGGACTTTAATCACTTCTTTCTACCATAACGTAATTCTAAATAATATTCCTGAAAACGTTTAATTTTGTCATTCTTCTTTTTACAGTAAATTCATCCACGTCTTTGCATCACATTTTTCTGGCTCTAATAAATTTACTTTTTACGGAAATGGAATATTCGTGAACGATTTCGTTCACTGTCCACCTGACAATTAGGGCATGCCCGATTAGTAATTTGTTTTTTATCTTTACTTCTCTGCCAATGGAATGAAAAGAAATGTCACAGCATTAATTTCAATTACGATTAATGACTACTTAAAGGCATTAAAGGGGTACTAGTATTCCTAATTTGAAAGTATTATATTGTTTTTATTCGATTTTCCGAATGCAGTATTCGATTGTCAGTATTCGATTGTCAGTATTCGATTGTCATTATTTTAATGTCAGTATTCTTTTGATACTATTATATTGTTAGTATTCGATTTACAGTATTATTTTGTCAGTATTCAAATGTAAGTATTCAAATGTCAGTATTTTGTTTTAGCACTATAATACAGCCTTAAAGTACACGATCATCGAAAAGAAATATAACAATTTTCTTTCCGAGGGTCGTCAGACTTCTGTAACATTTAATCAATCAGAAGAGAAAGGAGCAAGTTTACTAGTTGTTTTCGACCGTTACAGTCCTGAGGTACATTTCAATAAAGGATTTGAGTCGTATCTTCAATTATTTCAAATCTGTATAAGCTTCACAAATGACAATACATAGATCTTGTTTATTTCCTGAACCTCGTTTTCATTTTTAATGTTGGCTAAAGTTCAATCCACACAAATATGTAGCAAAATTATGAAACTACGGAACTATGATAATTTCAAATTACGACTTAAATCGACTAAGATCTCTATTGTAACGCCCCCCCCCCCCCCCGCCCCTGGATCATATTGAATATCATAGTGTACATGTGGTTTATCGTTGCCCAATGAAGTATGTTTAAACCAATCGAACGAATATCCGAACGGATAGGTTTTGGACCTGGTTTTCGGAAACAAACAACACACAGTGTTTTGAATTTTAAAAGAAATATGACATTGACGTTCACTACGTTTCCCAAGGCGGTAACCCGATCGTTTATTGATAACGATATAGTATTGATTTTTGTAATCTGTGTTGTTGTCTTTTGGCGTTGAGACCTGTCAGGCATTGATTTATAATGTCATTATGGCGACTGGAATGCCTGAATATCTTGAAGGAGTTGAGGCTATGGTCAACGTCAAAGTTTGTTCACGCAAGAGACACCACCGACACCACCAACAACATCGATAACAACAACGCAAATGCTATCACAACACCTGTTCTTGTCTTCGTAGAACAGACGTGCATTAGGAAGTTTGTATGGCCTTACGATTACCGGTCCATTGTTCATGGCGTGAGAAGGACAATGATATCATTCTCGAACATAATCACCGGATGTTTGCTGACGTGTCAATAATATTTCCTCAGCAGTGAATACAGGATGAAAACTGATTGGATATTAAACATGTTTTGTCTGGAAAACACGACTTAACAATACATTAAATAGATAGATGAATTGATATGTTGAATTAAATTCATGTAATTATGTACAGTAAAACTCATTGTTAAAAAAAGTTTATGGAAAAATATAAAAGTACTATCACTTAAAATAATACACAAATTATTATGCACCAGTCAGTTGTAAACACGCCCCCCCCCCCCACACACACACCCAGGTCCGGGAAATAGCGGGGACTTTGACTTTCGGTCCAGCCAACCCCGGGTAAAATCTCCGCACTGCGGGAACAAAACCACCGCATTCACCCGGCACTGCGGGGACACCTGAAAGGTAAAAACACGGCCCATTTCCCCCGCTATCCCGGGTATACCCCCGGGGGCCGTGGTTACAACTGACCGGTGCATTACAAATAATAAAATAAGTTTCTTAATCTTATTACAAGATCATCTTGGTGAAGACCTATGCTTTGTATTGAATAAATTAAATGCTAACCTTGTATCACAATCATACTCAGCGTTTATGCTTCAAAACGCTATTTACGAAACTTTGTCTGGTTTCAATCATATATAAAAATATATAATTTTAAATCCTGACGAGCGACTTCCAGTGCCTAATTTTAACGAAAATGCTCAAAATATATCAAAATCAAATGGAAGTATCGATACAATCCATATTTGCTGAATATACACCCATTATTTTTACGTAAACGTCTTTTCGACTTGAATTGAATTAAATTTAATTGCAATAGACTGACCACCATCATTCCATTTACTTGTAGTACATCAGTTATCTCCCTTAGTTTGGAAACAAATCAGTATATTTTTGTAGAAACAAGCACGTGGTCATGGAAAGAAATTAACACTTAGTACAGAATGTTCACTTTTAAACCTCTGCAATACAAACATATAATCATAAAATCGCATTTAAATTTGCAAAATAAAGAAACGTCTTACATATTATTGAAAAAAAAGATTATATATGATATCATATATATCAGTCTCCTACACGTTCCAACCTCCTACACTTTCCAACTTACGTTACACAAATCCATGTGGTCTGCGGTATGTTTTGCGAGTACACAAAAATCATCACTTGTAGATATTTAACACTTGATACACATACATGTAAGCAGTATGTATATCAATCGATGATTAATGACCATAAACACACGAACACCAGTCATTTAACATATGAAGGTCTTGTATTATAATGCCCGACCGCGGAACAATATGTACTTGTACTTGTTTAATAGACGTTGGAAAAAACAAGAAATTATAATGTACCGGTAGTGAAGTGAACATCTACTCGCGAAAACGAATTACGTATTACAGATGGAAGAATATAACCGCGACACCACTACTGCCTTTGGCAATAGTGTGTGTGTGTATCGTGATATATAACACATCTACTACAATTCCTTGTTTTAATGTATGATCATGTTGATGGATGATGAATCGTATGTTGAAATCCATAAAAACTATTCCATTCTATTTCGTACAAAATGAATTGTTATTTAAATACTGTACAACACATTACCGTTCTAGGTAAAACATACTTATATTCACACAAGATTCAATGTTGTAGAATTTAAACAGTTGTTGTCGAGTATTTAAAAGAATGGCGCGAAACGTGTCAGGAATTTATTTTTCCCTTAAGTGAAACACTACCCGTGAGCAAGGTGTTATAATAGGAGTAGTTGTTTAGATTATGACCGCCAAATCGAAATGTACGCGGAAAGCGATAATTAAAACATATTATACAAACTTATGATGCAAAAAACAATATTGTTTCTCAAAACAAGATGGCACTATATAGCTCAACTGAGTAAAACTTTAATGGTGCTCTAGACATTTATATAATTAAAGATCAATAACTATGCGGTGTCTACAGTGATTTCACTAGTTATCGAACTCGTCCGAGGTATTATGCCCATACTCATTCTGACCAAATTTGGTTATGATTGGACAAAGGGTTTTACGGTTATTAATCGGACAACATACTGGACGCCACACATACACCCAAACCCAAACGCGCAGATCACCTTTTAAACGGGCGTATACCATTATGAACGAATGTACGCAACATAGATAAGGATTACAACACTTGTCATAGTTTAAGGACGATCACCGAATACTTTAAGAGTTCCATGTAGCCGCTTTATGATAGAGGTCTTGGTTAGAGTGAAAAACACGGAAGAGTTTGATAATTGAGTTTTTTTTAATTGATTTAATGCTTTTGATTGGATTTTACCCGGAGTTGGCTGGACCTGGGGTGCCGTGGTTACAATTGACTGGTGCATTAATTTCAATAAGCGCTTGAACTGTGTTAAGGTAAATATTTTCAGTCTTTAAAAGGATCTTTAATTATGCTTTTGAAACTGTATGGTTGTCTTTCACCCTTTGTTCAGCCTATGAAAAAGCTGACACAAGTAAGGTATAAGAAGATTTAAAAAATAAAAAAAATCGAAGAAAAATCCATTTTATTTTTATTTATTTCTCCTTCGGGACATTTTATGCATTTTATTTTTATTTTTATTTCCTCCTCCTTACCCAACTTTTTTAAAAATCTCCCGTAAATCTAATGATAAAAAAACTCTGGCCTAAGGACTTGAGTGCAGGTTTTGATACATGTTATGATACATGTTTTTATACATGTTATTCATTGAAATTTGAATAATGTATGATGTAATGAATAAATATCAGAACTTTTTATGTATTTTGTCTGCTTGAGAATAATATTCACTCGGCCACAAATGCAGACTTAAACTATAGCTCGAAATTTGTGATAATAGTGGCACATGTTACCTGGTACTTAATGAATCCCAAACTAACATATGAACTGCGCAATACCAATACATAGTAAGAATCTACTGTATCCATCACTTGACCATGCACAACCCCGGAATCACTACAAACTCAGTAAAGAGACCAACCTGCTATTATGACCATTTTCTCAAAGTCCCATAGGTGGTCGGAAAAGAGAGGTTTTAATGTATTTGTTAAAAAACAATACTAAGGGTCATTACAGTAAGAGTAATGGCCCTTAGTATTGTATGTCACAAAAGAGCACACTGTCACTGTGAATAAGTTCATAAAGTTTGAAAATGTCAAATCTTCAAAGAATGTGAAACAATAAAATAATAAAAATAATAATACATAATAGATACTAAATATTGATAATAGTAATACTAATAATAGTTTTGAGGAAAGATTTTCTCTTTTTTTTCAAAGTAGACCCGCCCCAAAACGGCCATGTTTTTTACGAATGAACATAAGTTGAAGGATTTTAATTAAGGGTCACCTTAGGAACATTTCTGTGATGTTTTTTTATTTAATCGGGCCAACGGTTTCTGAGAAGAAGGATTCCCTTTCGGATGTCATGGCAACCAGAGTTCTGCGTGGATCCACTTTTATTGACGGACTGTGAAGAGGACCGCCCAAGGAACCTGTAAAGTTTGGTTGATATTGTGCGAGTTATTTAGATGGAGAAGTTGTTTGAAGGAAAATGTTGATAACGGACGACGGACAGTCACCCTATCACAATAGCACACGCTGAGCACTTTTTGCTCAGGTGAGCTTAAACGATAGTCGATCGAAAATTACGTAATTACCTAATTGGATATTCTTGAATGACGCAGAACTAATATCAGGCATCTGACATGTTACAACACCTGTACGTGACAGTAAAACATGCATCGGGTTATATTCGAGTGTGCTTATTGATTTTGAATACAGAAGCAGCTGGACTAAGGTATGTAACATTTATGAAATGTACTTTACCCACATGTTTACTTCTTTATCTTTGGAAAGTTAACATAAACTGCATGTGTTACATGCACTTTTCTAAAGATGATGTTATTTGTCTAACGGTAACTTTAATACATCTTAGTATTATCATAGCACTGTCAATCTGAGATTATTGCTGGAGACACGTTGTCATATGTAAATAACATGAACATACTGTTATTGGACAATACAATGACCTTTCTCCAGTGACATAACAAAATAATGAAATACTTTAATTATAATTTATAAACCAAAACGAGGTCTAAGGATAAGCAAAGTCCAGTCCTTGGTGAAAGTAAAACTTTTTACACTAAAAATCAAATACAAGGTTTGCACTTACACAGGTTATTGTTATGGCGCATTGCAATCTTAAACATCGAGAGCAAATGTTATATGGAGTTCACACTTACAAAGGTTGCTGTGATTACGCAGAGCGTACATCGAGTACCAGCGGCATACAGCGTAAACACTTACACGGGTTGTTGTGATGACGCAGAGCGTACATCGAGTACCAGCGGTATACAGCGTAAACACTTACACAGGTTGTTGTGATGACGCAGAGCGGAGCGTACAACGAGTACCAGCGGTATACAGTGTAAACACTTACACAGGTTGCTGTGATGACGCAAAGCGTACAACGAGTACCAGCGGTATACAACGAACACACACAGGTTGCTGTGATGACGGAGAGCGTACATCGAGTACCAGCGGTATACAACGAACACACTTACACAGGTTGCTGTGATGATGCAGAGCGTACATCCAGTACCAGCGGTATACAACGTACACACTTACACAGGTTGCTGTGATGACGCAGAGCGTACATCCAATACCAACGGTATACAACGTACATTCGGATTGAATTGCATAAACCATTTCAATACGCCAGTTATTATTTTATCAGTTGACACATTATTGCCAAATACTTCCCACGGCGTCGTTTTATCGGACTTAGTTAAAGAAAATATTTGGTCGTGCTTTTTCTTGTCAATCCTTTATTTTCTTTTACTTTTTTTATGCTGTTTTAATGCAAACCGGATTAACACTACTTCATTACAGGCGACGAAGCTGAATCTGAAATCAGACAAACTTTGCCTACAATAGAGGAAAGTAGGAAATTCAGAAATGTCTAGAAAAAATGTTCATTTTATTTTTCCTTTCAAATAATTTAGATCGCGTGATATGTCGGGAATACAATTGCATATACATAATGAAAATTGCAATATCAATTTAACAGCAACTGTTCTATAACAGGGAGGGTAGGTGCACCGCTGCCAATGTTCACAGAGTCGATTTTAGCACAGTGATCGCCCCTGATGATAAGGCATGTGTTTGCTTCAATCTCAGCTGAATTTTGATTTTACTGTGTTCAAATGTTCATGTTAACGTAAAACCTGGCTGCTATCTCTCAACACAGACTTGTATTTTAAATAAGAGTCTAAACTAGATGTACAATGTATTTGCAAAAGGTTTAAGCTAAAATACATTTATCTTTGGCTTTTGCTTTGATATTTGAAAATACTTTTTTTAATAAATATATAAATATGCATATACATATTATATAAATACAAAATAAATTTAAGTAACGTTTGAACGATTTTAAATGCGCAAATATAAAAAATTAAGCCTAAATTCACAAAAAAACATACCTAAGCCTGAACAATAAGGTTTATTTCTCACTGAAGCTCCTCTCCTGACACAGCCTGTGAATTATGACCATGTATACAAGACTATCTGATAGCATGGCACGACTTATAGGGAAAGGTTCGAGAACAGTACACATATAATAGTACATACTGTGAAATGTCTATAAATAGTTTGAGGACTGGCAATTAAAGCTTCGACGGTGATGGAATGAGGTCACTTTTAGTATTGAGCAGCTTATAACTGTCCATAATGAGGTCCGGCACGATTCCTGTAGCTATACTGACCCTATATTTTACTGTTTATTAATCAAATATTACGTATTTGGCAAGATACAGAGACAATTGCGTTACCAATACCAGACAATTGAAGACAATATATGCCAGAACTCGCTTAGTATCGACCAAACTCGGCCAATATCAACAAAACTCGTCTAATATGAGTTTCCTTCGTTTTGATTGGATAAAAAACTCGCCTAATATAGGATTAGAGACATGGGCCATTTTCATTAGCTGTCGAAACTCGCCTTATATGAGAAATATGCCGAAAATTATTTTTAGAGGTAGCCATTTTGTTTTTCGTTTTCCGACTGTTTTGAAAAGTTTGTGCTTCGTATAAACCTATTTGGAATACTTGAACCTATTGAATGATTGAACCACCTTGTACGGTTTGATATTAGTTTTACAGTTGTATTTAACCCGTTTGTGGATTTTACGACTATTACGATTTTGTACACCGACACAAATAGGAATGACGTCACCATTACGTCATATGTACTTCCGTTGTGTGGAAAATTCTCAATAAAAAAAAAATGTTCTTATGATTGATAGACATGTTTTCACATGCTCAATACACTGTAAATCAAATATATCATTATTCCTGAAACTTTTATAGCTTAAGTATCTATTCTTGCTTGATTTATCATTTAAAGTAGAGATTAAAGCATAAACCGCTGCCCTATAGTTGAAAGGTCATTTTGGAAGAACTGTCATGGCGGACGGTGCAAATTTTAGAGTTTGTTTTTCAAGTGAAGTGATTTTTCTTAGGAATAACTTGACCCCCCTTTTTTATTGGCTTAAAAGTTAATTTAAAGCTTGTACTTTAAGAATATATGTGGTTATCATAGCCTGCATTCGCTCGAAATGCCTTTAAATGTTGTCTAAAAATTATAATTTTACATTGAATTATATAGGGAATAACAATGGTGGTGTGTAACCTAAAAGGGACCAAACTGCTTTGTTTAAAAAGTGTTATTTTTCGTAAGAAATGTATTGCATTTCACTATTTCTGGCAAATTTTCACAATTGCATGCATTTATCTTGTCCGGTTGATCAAAATATGCTATTTCCTGGTTTTCACAACTTCCGCCTTTTTTTTAAAAAATGAGTCGTCTGCAATCTTACGAGCACTGAAAATGTCCAAATTTGGTGAAGATTTGACTGCGAGAACTTGAAATGTGTGCAAAGATGTGTAGAACTGCCCCATTTGATGCTAAGAATGCCATTTGAGTCAAGGTTCAGTTGAAAAACCTCAAAGAAAGGCATTTTGGGCCGAAACGCCTTAGAAAATACAGACGCACAGGCACTTGGGTGACAGGCAGTGAAACTGGAAAACCTGACACAGACTATCAGATTGAGCTAGCTTTGGGTGTATTTATGTATGAAGGACTAATCGAAAGTGTCTTTCATAAAAAAATGCAGGGACGGGTTTAGTTATGGGAATGACGTCACCATTACGTCATATGTACTTCCGTTGTGTGGAAAATTCTCAATAAAAAAAAAATGTTCTTATGATTGATAGACATGTTTTCACATGCTCAATACACTGTAAATCAAAAATATCATTATTCCTGAAACTTTTATACCTTAAGTATCTATTCTTGCTTGATTTATCATTTAAAGTAGAGATTAAAGCATAAACCGCTGCCCTATAGTTGAAAGGTCATTTTGGAAGAACTGTCATGGCGGACGGTGCAAATTTTAGAGTTTGTTTTTCAAGTGAAGTGATTTTTCTTAGGAATAACTTGACCCCCCTTTTTTATTGGCTTAAAAGTTAATTTAAAGCTTGTATTTTAAGAATTTATGTGGTTATCATAGCCTGCATTCGCTCGAAATGCCTTTAAATGTTGTCTAAAAATTATAATTTTACATTGAATTATATAGGGAATAACAATGGTGGTGTGTAACCTAATGGACGACGAAGGTGAAACATTTGGCGTTTTGGCAAACAATTTACGAAATTAAGACGAAAAGACATGCTTCCTTACAACGTACAGTGGTTTATTCATAAGTATGTGCAATGTCACTTTAAGGATGCATGTCAAAATCCGCAAAGTCAAGTCTAGCAAAGCAGATACCATGAATGAATATTAAAGGGATAAATACAGCTTCACTGTGAACTAAAGGTAAGTTAAAAGAATGTTTTTAACCATTCGGGCTCAGGCAAATACAGCTAACCTCGGACAAATAACTAGGTCAATATGAAATCACCTAATTAATAACATTATAATATTTATTATCTATGACCATGAAAGAAAGCTGATCAAAATAAATGTCTAAATATTTTAGGACAGAAATTTTATTATACTTTTTTTCCATTTAAGAACACAAAAAATAAAGTGGCAATATCCCCTGCCTGTTAGCATTTCATCCAATCAAATCATTTCGTGGTTTCCGAGTTTTTACAAGTACATGTAAGAGGATTTGGTGTGAAATAAAACCACAGCATGAACATTTGTTTCCTACCGAATTAACACTATGTAACGTCGTGTGCACACCATATTACTAACTATTTTGCAAGAAACTTAGCATGCAAATATCGAGAACCTTTAGACATTGTATTAAGAGCGGTATGGCGGCAACGTCGGCTATGTAAACATCCTTTAACCCTTGCTGTGAAGAACAAAACTCAAATATATCCACACGATGCATGTATTCGAAGATCAAATAAGAATATATCAACAATGCAACAGTTGCAAGAGCAGTTTAGGAAACTGTTTCCTTAACTGTGAGAAAGCGATCAATTCATATCATTCAGTTGAATTGAAAGAAAAATAACAATGTTTTACACCAAACGTTTGAAAAAAACTGAATCCAATTAATAAAGGCATATGAATGAGTTTGGTGAAAAACAGAGGGTTTTGAAATATATGTTGTCAAATTCCGAAAATAATTACAAAGTTAAACATTTTCACTACGAAATGAATAAAAATTGGCACGACGCGATATTATTGGAAGAATACTAAAATTTTGACTTATATATATATATATTTAAGTTATGGATGCGAAAAATATTACCAGTGCATCTCCACCGTTAGTATGAGATTTGTCAGTAAAATCACTTGAGTAATTAAAGAGAATATCAAACAGTTCACTGGTCAAGATATATAACTGAAAAGTGCATCTCCACTGTTAATATGAAATTTGTCAATAATATGTTCGGAGTAATTAAAGAGAGAGTTTCAAGCAATACACTGGTCAAGGGAAATAACTGACCAGTGTATCTCCACTGTAAATATGAGATTGTAGGTAATTAAAGAGAGAGTTTCAAGCAATACACTGGTCAAGGGAAATAACTGACCAGTGTATTTGAACTGTTAATATGAGATAGTAGGTAAATTAAGAGAGTTTCAAGCAATACACTGGTCAAAGGCAATAACTGACCAGTGTATCTCAACTGTTAATATGAGATTGTAGGTAATTAAAGAGAGTTTCAAGCAATACACTGGTCAAAGGCAATAACTGACCAGTGTATCTCCACTGTAAATATGAGATTGTAGGTAATTAAAGAGAGTTTCAAGCAATACACTGGTCAAGGGAATTACTGACCAGTGTATTTGAACTGTTAATATGAGATAGTAGGTAAATTAAGAGAGTTTCAAGCAATACACTGGTCAAAGGCAATAACTGACCAGTGTATCTCAACTGTTAATATGAGATTGTAGGTAATTAAAGAGAGTTTCAAGCAATACACTGGTCAAGGGAAATAACTGACCAGTGTATCTCCACTGTAAATATGAGATTGTAGGTAATTAAAGAGAGTTTCAAGCAATACACTGGTCAAGGGAAATAACTGACCAGTGTTTCTCCACTGTAAATATGAGATAGTAGGTAATAAAAGAGAGAGTTTCAAGCAATACACTGGTCAAGGGAAATAACTGACCAGTGTATCTCAACTGTTAATATGAGATAGTAGGTAATTAAAGAGAGAGTTTCAAGCAGTACACTGGTCAAGGGAATTACTGACCAGTATAGGTAATAAAAGAGAGAATTTCCAGCAATACACTGGTCAAGGGAATTACTGACCAGTCTATCTCCACTGTAAATATGAGATAGTAGGTAATTTAAGAGAGAGTTTCAAGCAATACATTGGTCAAGGGAATTACTGACCAGCGCATATCCACCGTAAATATGAGATAGTAGGTAAATTAAGAGAAACATTCCAGCAAAACACTGGTCAGGGGAAATAACTGACAAACGCATCTCCACTGTAAATATCTGATAGTAGTTAATGAAAGAGAGAGTTTCAAGCAATACACTGATCAAGGGAATTACTGACCAGCGCATATCTACTGTTAATATGAAATAGTATGTAATAAAAGAGAGAGTTTCGAGCAATACACTGGTCAAGGCAATTACTGACCAGTGCATCTCCACTGTAAATATGAGGTAGTAGTTAACTAAAGAGAGAGTTTCAAGCAATACACTGGTCAAGGGAATTACTGACCAGCGCATCTCCACTGTAAATATGATATACATGTAGTAGTAATAAAAGAGAGAGTTTCCAGCAATACACTGGTCAAGGGAAATAAATGGGTTTCAGTCCCCGTTATTCTTAGCGCTTCTATGTTCACAAGCAGATTTTTTTGTACCTACATGTGTTATGGGCAACATTTATCGTTGTAGTATACAATTTGGTATATAAATCGATTAAAATTAGGTATTTTTTTACTTTAAATGATAATTAAGTCCGCTCATATGCAGTCCTCTATATTGGTTCACTTATTCTGGAAATAGTTTATTCCACCATGTTATATGATAAAGATCAAAATAAACGAAATCAATACGCTAGAGAAATAAATCCAAGAATAAATCAGCGGCTTAATTTCATTAGTGCTTTCCAGTTTCTTTTAGCGTTATTTTCTTCATATATCAAGGACCTTGAAAAACTACCTGCACAAACACATGTCCGCAGTGAAACTGAAAAACAAAGTCATAAATTGAATACAATATCTAAATCATATGTTTTTCTTATTCTAACGGGATCCACGTTATTGTTTACATAGGAACTGTTAGATGTCGAAGCAAAATAGGTAATTTGGTTGTCCGGTTAACGCAGTGGTTAGCGCACTCGCTTCTCAACAAGGCGACCCGGATTCGATTCCAGGCTCGGGCGCATGTGAGTTTGGTTAGTGGTCACCAACCCGGACAAATAGGATTCCTCCGGGTTCTCCGGTTTCCCCCACAACACAAGACCACACTCTTGCGCAACATCGTGCCAACGAGAGTAATTAATATAAGTTGAAATAGCTTGTTTCACAATCGTTGTAAATTAAATTAGTTTAAACTAAAATAGGTAAAAGGTTGCGTATTACTTAAAGCTAAAACACAGTGAATAACGCCAATTTCGCGTAAGTCTTCATTTGATTCTCCTAAAACTCAAATACTTATATTGCCATGTGAACTTTGAAAACAGCGATAGGCATTCATAACTTGCTATATTGTCGTCTTCCAGGATTGCTTATTGAAAGCATTTTTGAGCGTTCTCTCTCTACCTTTACCAACTGTCCTGAAGCGGACGTTTGAAAGTTATTCAATAAGGTGTCAATTATAACGCCATTACCAGTCTTAGGGCAATGCGAGTCAAATTCAAAACCCTAAAAATACATTTAACAACTCAATTATTGAAACAGTAATCTATCAAAGAAATACTCCTCCCACTCTATCAACTATTGAAGAAAACTACCCTTTGTTAAATAAATCTGCTGCAAATAAAACAACTAGAAAACAATATCAACATACATGAGGCAGCTGTATGTATTCTTTTGATCCATTTATCATTTCGAAATCACTGTATAACTCTTGATAAACATATGTATACACATTAAATGTAGAATATCAATAATCATGGCTCAAATACCACGAGTGACTACATAAGCTACGTTTACATGCTCAATATTTCCCCCTGGTGTAGATACAATTAAACCAACGTTCGCCATAAATATTTATTGAGTTTGTGTATAAGGACATATTTTAAACTAGTATTAAAGACAAACACTCGTCGGATACGCGTAGCACATGAAACGATAAGCTTTAAATGTTGTTATATTAATATATAAAACTCAATATTTGAAATATTTTATCGTTTTTACTTTTTTTTCAATTTTTGAGTAGTTTAATCATGTAGTCTAGATTCTATATCTTGAAGTTAATTAGTAAGAAACAGTTAAAATAAGTGAAAAATTGTCTATGATTTTATCTCATCCGCAGAAATGTAATTTGATATTAATCTCAGGAATCATTAAAATTAAGTATATTAAATTAAAATTTACATAATTTATGTACAAATTTCGTAAGAACTTCAGAGACGTTAATTAACCGATTATACAAAATAGCACAGTATAACAATAGTACGAACCTTTGTATGTCCAACAACAGCGCTGTTATGACCATCCATCAACAGTATTGAACTATCTGATCACTGCGTACGTAGTTAGGGTTGTCAACTGTGTGTTTGACTTCCTGACCAGCTATAAAATACCTCTCTTCTTCTCTTTTGGGTGTAGCGTTTTAATATTCGTTCACGCTCCCTGCTTGTCGGCTCTTCTCAGCCGATATCTTAGTGTTATACGTTTTCTTACACCAAAAAGCTATAAATTACGTAAATTGTTTGTTATTCTCCAGTCAAATATAGCAATTTCACCGCTGACATAGTTGGTTTGAATACAAGTTCCGTGATTGGAGTCTATTACTTAACGCCATTCACTTTGAAATAATTTGCAACAAGACACTTCCTTGGTCCAGCGGTAGATCATTTGTTCCCCTTGGTATCTCCTGCTGCATTGTTTGTTCTCCGAAAATGTTCCAATCACGTAATTAGTTATATTGAGACGACGGCGACTTCCTTTAAACACTGACTGACATGCAATTATCTATATGAATGCGCACGTAGCATGAACATGTTCAAAATTGCGTAACTTTCAAATCAGCCTTATCGTGTTGACATTCTCGAAGGAAACAAATGTTTTCAAAGACTGCCCTTTGGTCTCCGTTGCTCGGAGATGCTCTATAGTTAATTAATAACCGATATGAACCAAGGGCCGATATATGTCCGAGATATTACGCGATTTCATGCCTTTATATCGTCACCACATGCATATTTAATTCATTATTGTTTATTTATGAGCGGGACAGTGATGCCTGCAATAGAATCCAACACGCTCACGGAGAAACTGAAATGATATGAAATAGAACGTCATAACAATAGTTTTTATAAGAGCTATCAACCTCAAGGCAATGACCTTGTAGAGGATATACTTATAAGCTAGCCAGACGAGTAAGCTGCTGAATGAAATAGTATATACCATGTAAAACTATTTTTCACTAACTTATGTCAATAAGTAACTGTCCTCAACTACTCAGGCTGGTTCATATCCTGTTTCTCGGATTTTACAAAGTCCATATATTTACGTACGTCGTCTCAGAAAACTTAAACTATTTTATTATTCACTTCTTTCCAATATACCGATCTTCAATTCGATTTGCAAAAAGTGTGGTTATTTTTTCACAGCATTTGTTCGAGAATTCCTTTGAAGTCAAAGCTATATTAAATTTGTATTGATATTCACTTTCTTTGATGGGGTATTATTTTGGTTTTCGAGTCGATATTCAGTGTCTTCATATATGATCTAAGCGACCTTAAATTTATTTTAGAATTTTGACAAAATTATTTATATGCTTTCAACTCTGGTGCAGACATAATTCTGGTATAAGTTTAAAAATGTTAGAGGATATTTCAGCGTCCAAATATCATGTACGTTATTGTGAAACTTCGTAAATACATATACTTGTAGACGGCGGTGCGTTTCCGCTAGTCCCTTTTCACACCGCGTGCATAATCATCATAGTTTATTTAACTGCTTTTTACGTCTGCTTTCAATGTAATTTTACATATGTCGAAATATTCTCACTTGAAGCGTTCAAACGACAATCGTATAAAACACTTTTCCCATCTGCATAAATGAATTACTTTTACGGCTGCTTTGAACAGTAATCCAACGTCTGCCAAAGTATCGTCACTGGAAAGGTTCAACCGGCAGTATAATGCAAACACGTTTTTCACGTCTGAAACTGTATTCTCATACGGAGCGTTCAAACGACAGTCGAATCAAAACACATTTCACATCTGCACATTAACGGATAAAAAATTCACGTCTGCGTGTCGGAGTTATTTAACGTCTGCCCGAGTATTCGCACTGGAAGCGTTCAAACGGCAAACGTTTTATCCTGAACTCTAAATTTGGTGTTCGTCACTGCATTCAAGAAGCGCCGGGAGACACAGTCCAGCCTGCCAGATCTGTTTCTCTCCGATTACATCCTCTCAATGGACGTGACTGAAATTAGACACATACATTATTAACTATAGAAGTCATTGGCTGATTGCAATTTAGTGGTACCGTGTGATTAAATGTAGCTACAGGCCTCCGTTCTAATCAAGCATTCTTTGAAGTTTGACATTTGCAATATTTTCTCGCAAGGTTCACGGTTTTAAATAGCAGGCGCTGGTTTAAGTTATAGTAGCTCCACCCACAACAATGCTATAGAAATTGCACAATTGTTTTGAATGACAACGCACAGCTTAATATCGGTGTGCTAGTTACTGAACGGTGAAGCTCCGCCTACTAGTCGTTCCGTTTTGAGATATAATGAATAGACGAAAACATAAGAAAAACCTCAAACCCTGTATAAATTACATATAATTATAGTTATCGAGTGCAAGCAAATAGTATACGAGGTGCATCTTTTAAACTAGTATTCATCCGACATATGATAAATAATAAGGAAATACACCCATATGTAATAAGAAAACGACAACGAACGAGCAGATACAAAGTCAGGGTAAATTTCTGTGTAAATTGCACATGAACTTAAAGTAACTTAAAGTATACGTTAGAGTTCAATTTTGGCAATCTACAGAAAGTAGGGCGGACGTACGTAGCTCGCTCTATTTCCTGAAGGTCGTTAGATTTGGACTTAACTGTTGTTGGTGCATTCGTCAGACTCGATCCACGTATAATTAATAAGCAGAAAATTTGAAAAATCCTCGATTGTCATTGGCCCGCTCAAACGTATAAACATCAATGAATGTTGAAATAATTGCACACGATCCAAATACAGATTAAGGCGTCGAATTAACGGCCTCTCACGCTGATTTATTGTTAAGTCTTGAGCAATAATTCAGGTATTAAATCAAATGCATTATCTAGCGACCCGCTTATAAAGTAAGTGTAGGACCACTGCTAATCATGTTTTAAAGACTTCATTCTGAAACAAAACCTAGTCACGTGCTTTGTTTCAACAAATATAAGCAATTTTTAACCAAAGGAAATGTGACATAAAACGGCAGGAAAACGATAATACCGTGATTATGTTCAAATTGTGAAAAGGTGAAGTTTATGTTACACTTTTAAAAAATAGATAACAATAAAGCAAACATTTTGTCTTTCAACATGCTGTCAAACATAACTACAGAATAGGTCTTAAAGGAATTTGGTTGCACATACATTCAAGGATGTATGCAGTAACGAGTGGATCTTCTTTAATACAGACCCTGTGTATGCAGTAACGAGTGGATCTTCCTAAATACAGACACTGTGTTTGCAGTAACGAGTGGATCTTCCTAAATACAGACCCTGTGTATGCAGTAACGAGTGGATCTTCCTAAATACAGACACTGTGTATGCAGTAACGAGTGGATCTTCCTAAATACAGACCCTGTGTTTGCAGTAACGAGTGGATCTTCCTTAATACAGACACTGTGTATGCAGTAACGAGTGGATCTTCCTAAATACAGACACTGTGTATGCAGTAACGAGTGGATCTCCCTAAATACAGACCCTGTGTTTGCAGTAACGAGTGGATCTTCCTTAATACAGACCCTGTGTATGCAGTAACGAGTGGATCTTCCTTAATACAGACCCTGTGTATGCAGTAACGAGTGGATCTTCCTTAATACAGACCCTGTGTATGCAGTAACGAGCAGATCTTCCTTAATACAGACACTGTGTATGCAGTAACGAGCAGATCTTCCTTAATACAGACTCTGTGTTTGCAGTAACGTGCAGTAACGGTGTGAATCTAATAACAATACCGATAATATAATATCAATGATGAGGTCAAACCTCATTTAACGCTTGTCAATAAACTTTGATGTCACTGTAAATATTATAATTAAATACTCATTCTGTATTGACAATGTTGTTATCAAGTGTTTGTACTACTGTTATTGTTCTGGCTACCATCACCTGATATAATTAAATGGCAATACCCATTCAATGTCCAAGGGGCCACATACATATGAGCCATCATTGGTTCCCTGGCTTCAGGTCGTGATTTCCAATTTGTCTTGTAATTACATTTGTATTGGCGGAGGTGCATCGTAATATTGCCCTCCTGTTTCATAATAATTTCTGCTACACAATATAGTTTCATTCTTTAAAGTACTCATAAAAAACATAAAAGCTGTGCAATGCATTGTCCTAGCGTTGTTTTTTTGTAATGAATGAGGTTTTAACGCCATGTAACATGTTTGTCTTATTTTCTATTTTTGAGGGTCGGGTGCTGACTTAGATCTGGCGTTTTCAATAATTATTATACGACTGTATTGAATAATTACAACATGCTCTTATGTTTGATCAAATTAATTGTTCTGATAGGAGTTTTCTACAAGCCCTATCAACACATCAACATATCACCAAAGCCAACCTTAGGAAACCTTTGAAGTTACAACTGCAACACTTTGAAAGAGTTTGATGGATGAAACAACAACATTAATCAATATTAAGCAGACCTATTGCACGCGCATATTTCCCTGGAGACAACACCTAACAAGGTCAGAACACTCCACTCCAATGTTTTGATTCCAATAGCGATATATGATTTCAGGCAGAACATGGCCACGGTTTTGTTACTCGTCTTCATATACTGTGCTCGAAATGAAATATGATGAAGTATTACATTGTTGGTCAAATACATCAAAAAGTGGTCCTTTAAAACACTTATTTTTGAATATGTTTAGTTCCTTGTGGAAATCGCTTTACAAAACCAATTTTTACGAGACATTCTGGACTTAATGACCATTTAACACCCATCATTTATTCGGTAGTATACGTTGTATGTGCCGTAGTATTATGGCGTTGTTTATCTCGTCAAGTGTGTGACGGGCTTTGATCAATGTCATAGTTGTCTTGTCATAAACAAGATCATAGTTGGGGTATATAGTCCCTGCAGTTTCGGTTGTGCTCATATCAATACGGTAATTCAACGGTTTCGTCCATTAATTCGAACTTAAGTTCGAGGTGTATTACTCGCAAACCATATTAAGCCCGTTGTGAACGCAAGTGCAGGGTGTATTCATCGCAAACCATATTAAGCCCGCTGTGAACGCAAGTGCAGGGTGTATTACTCGCAAACCATATTAAGCCCCCTGTGAACGCAAGTGCAAGGTGAATTACTCGCAAACCATATTAAGCCGCATGTGAACGCAAGTGCAAGGTGTATTACTCGCAAACCATATTAAGCCCCCTGTGAACGCAAGTGCAAGATGTATTACTCGCAAACCATATTAAGCCCCCTGTGAACGCAAGTGCAAGGTGTATTACTCGCAAACCATATTAAGCCCCCTGTGAACGCAAGTGCAAGGTGTATTACTCGCAAACCATATTAAGCCCCCTGTGAACGCAAGTGCAAGATGTATTACTCGCAAACCATATTAAGCCCCATGTGAACGCAAGTGCAAGGTGTATTACTCGCAAACCATATTAAGCCCCATGTGAACGCAAGTGCAAGGTGTATAACTCGCAAACCATATTAAGCCTCATGTGAACGCAAGTGCAAGGTGTATTACTCGCAAACCATATTAAGCCCCATGTGAACGCAAGAGCAAGGTGTATTAGTCGCAAACCATATTAAGCCCCCTGTGAACGCAAGTGCAAGGTGTATTACTCGCAAACCATATTAAGCCCCATGTGAACGCAAGTGCAGGGTGTATTACTCGCAAACCATATTAAGCCCCATGTGAACGCAAGTGCAGGGTGTATTACTCGCAAACCATATTAAGCCCCATGTGAACGCAAGTGCAGGGTGTATTACTCGCAAACCATATTAAGCCCCATGTGAACGCAAGTGCAAGGTGTATTACTCGCAAACCATATTAAGCCCCATGTGAACGCAAGTGCAAGGTGTTTTACTCGCAAACCATATTAAGCCCCCTGTGAACGCAAGTGCAAGGTGTATTACTCGCAAACCATATTAAGCCCCATGTGAACGCAAGTGCAGGGTGTATTACTCGCAAACCATATTAAGCCCCATGTGAACGCAAGTGCAAGGTGAATTACTCGCAAACCATATTAAGCCCCATGTGAACGCAAGTGCAAGGTGTATTACTCGCAAACCATATTAAGCCCCCTGTGAACGCAAGTGCAAGGTGTATTACTCGCAAACGATATTAAGCCGCATGTGAACGCAAGTACAAGGTGTATAACTCGCAAACCACATTAAGTCGCATGTGAACGCAAGTGCAAGATCAATTACTCGCAAACCATATTAAGTCGGATGTGAACGCAAGTGCAAGGTGTATTACTCGCAAACCATATTAAGTCGCATGTGAACGCAAGGGCAAGGTGTATTACTCGCAAACCATCTTAAGCCCCCCAGTGAACGCAAGTGCAAGGTGTTTTACTCGCAAACCATATTAAACCGCATGTGAACGCAAGGGCAAGGTGAATTACTCGCAAACCATATTAAGCCCCCTGTGAACGCAAGTGCAAGGTGTATTACTCGCAAACCATATTAAGCCGCATGTGAACGCAAGTGCAAGGTGTATTACTCGCAAACCATATTAAGCCCCCTGTTAACGCAAGTGCAAGGTGTATTACTTGCAAACCATATAATGTCCCATGTGAACGCAAGTGCAAGATGTATTACTCGCAAACCATATTAAGCCGCATGTGAACTCAAGTGCAGGATGTATTACTCGCAAACCATATGATGTCCCATGTGAACGCAAGTGCAAGGTGTATTACTCGCAAACCATATAATGTCCCATGTGAACGCAAGTGCAAGATGTATTACTCGCAAACCATATTAAGCCGCATGTGAACTCAAGTGCAGGATGTATTACTCGCAAACCATATGATGTCCCATGTGAACTCAAGTGCAGGATGTATTACTCGCAAACCATATGATGTCCCATGTGAACGCAAGTGCAAGGTGTATTACTCGCAAACCATATTAAGCCGCATGTGAACTCAAGTGCAGGATGTATTACTCGCAAACCGTATGATGTCCCATGTGAACGCAAGTGCAAGGTGTATTACTCGCAAACCATATTAAGCCGCATTTGAACGCAAGTGCAATGTGTATTACTCGCAAACCATATAATGTCCCATGTGAACACAAGTGCAAGATGTATTACTCGCAAACCATATTAAGCCGCATGTGAACTCAAGTGCAGGATGTATTACTCGCAAACCATATGATGTCCCATGTGAACGCAAGTGCAAGATGTATCACTCGCAAACCATATTAAGCCGCATGTGAACTCAAGTGCAGGATGTATTACTCGCAAACCATATTAAGCCCCATGTGAACTCAAGTGCAAGGTGTATTACTCGCAAACCATATAATGTCCCATGTGAACGCAAGTGCAAGATGTATTACTCGCAAACCATATTAAGCCCCATGTGAACTCAAGTGCAAGGTGTATTACTCGCAAACCATATAATGTCCCATGTGAACGCAAGTGCAAGATGTATTACTCGCAAACCATATTAAGCCCCATGTGAACTCAAGTGCAGGATGTATTACTCGCAAACCATATGATGTCCCATGTGAACGCAAGTGCAAGATGTATTACTCGCAAACCATATTAAGCCGCATGTGAACTCAAGTGCAGGATGTATTACTCGCAAACCATATGATGTCCCATGTGAACGCAAGTGCAAGGTGTATTACTCGCAAACCATATTAAGCCGCATTTGAACGCAAGTGCAATGTGTATTACTCGCAAACCATATAATGTCCCATGTGAACGCAAGTGCAAGATGTATTACTCGCAAACCATATTAAGCCCCATGTGAACGCAAGTGCGAGATGTATTACTCGCAAACCATATTAAGCCGCATGTGAACGCAAGGGCAAGGTGTATTACTCGCAAACCATATTAAGCCCCCTGTGAACGCAAGTGCAAGGTGTTTTACTCGCAAACCATATTAAGCCCTCTGTGAACGCAAGTGCAAGGTGTATTACTCGCAAATCATATTAAGCCCCCTGTGAACGCAACTGCAAGGTGTATTACTCGCAAATCATATTAAGCACCCTGTGAACGCAAGTGCAAGGTGTATTACTCGCAAACCATATAATGTCCCATGTGAACGCAAGTGCAAGGTGTATTACTCGCAATCCATGTTAAGCCGCATGTGAACGCAAGTGCAAGATTTATTACTCGCAAACCATATTAAGCCGCATGTGAACGTAAGAGCAAGGTGTATTACTCGCAAACCATATTAAGCCCCCTGTGAACGCAAGTGCAAGGTGTATTACACGCAAACCATATATTGCCCATGTGAACGCAAGTGCAAGGTGTATTACTCGCAAACCATATTAAGCCCCCTGTGAACGCAAGGGGAAGGTGTATTACTCGCAAACCATATTAAGCCCCCTGTGAACGCAAGTGCAAGATGTATTACTCGCAAACCATATTAAGCCCCCTGTGAACGCAAGGGCAAGGTGTATTACTCGCAAACTATATTAAGCCCCCTGTGAACGCAAGTGCAGGGTGTATTACTCGCAAACCATATTAAGCCCCCTGTGAACGCAAGTGCAGGATGTATTACTCGCAAACCATATAATGTCCCATGTGAACGCAAGTGCAAGGTGTATTACTCGCAAACCATATTAAACCGCATGTGAACGCAAGTGCAGGATGTATTACTCGCAAACCATATTAAGCCCCCTGTGAACGCAAGTGCAAGGTGTATTACTCGCAAACCATATAATGTCCCATGTGAACGCAAGTGCAAGATGTATTACTCGCAAACCATATTATGCCGCATGTGAACTCAAGTGCAAGATGTATTACTCGCAAACCATATAATGTCCCATGTGAACGCAAGTGCAAAATGTATTACTCGCAAACCATATTAAGCCCCCTGTGAACGCAAGTGCAAGGTGTATTACTCGCAAACCATATAATGTCCCATGTGAACGCAAGTGCAAGATGTATTACTCGCAAACCATATAATGTCCCATGTGAACGCAAGTGCAAGATGTATTACTCGCAAACCATATAATGTCCCATGTGAACGCAAGTGCAAGGTGTATTACTCGCAAACCATATTAAGCCGCATGTGAACGCAAGTGCAAGATGTATTACTCGCAAACCATATAATGTCCCATTTGAACGCAAGTGCAAGATGTATTACTCGCAAACCATATTAATTCCCTAGTGAACTCGAGTGTGATGTTTTGTTGCAGCAAACCAATTTATTTTGAACTCAAGTGAGCGGTTTATAAGTGCTTGGAAACCAAAGTTATTACCCCAAAGAGCTCAAGCGGGATGAGTGCTTTACCATATGAACCCCTCAGTGAATATCAGCCTGACCGTTCAAAGTCTGCCTAACCGTTGAAAGTCAGTTTATATCCCAAAATGTAATGAATATACTTGTACATATGTAAGTTTCTTGTCGTTTGTTCCCGTTTAAGACTTTGGTATGTAATCCTTATAAACCAAATCATTCTAGTCTCTTGATTAATGGATAATATTGGCACATGGCTGTGAATCAAAGGTTGTCCGGTTAGCGCACTCGCTTCTCACCTAGGCGACCCGGGTTCGATTCCCGGCTTGGGCGCATGTGAGTTTGGTTTGTGGTCACCAAGCCGGACAAGTGGGTTTTCTCCGGGTTCTCCGGTTTCCCCCACAACACAAGACCACACTCTCGCGTAAAATCGTGCCAACGAGAGTGATTAATATAATGTTGTAATAACTTGTTTCACAATCGTTGTAAAATAAATATGTTTAAACTAATCAAAGGTTGGTTATACCATCTACTTTTTCATATTGATAGGTTTTGATGGTGAATGGTTTGTGACTTCAAAAACATGCTGAACATGCTGGATCTACTAGATCTCATTATTTTTGAATATTTGTTCACCTCATTGTTTGTACATCTACAATATATTTGGTCACTTAATCGAATACACATTGGTCACGTTCAACTAATTTTATTTTCTTATAAGAAACGTAACTTTTTAATAACGTTGTTTAAACTTTAGTACACAACTGGAACTTTCTCCCCATATACGTTGTTTGGATCGTGAAGCACTAGAAATCATTGTTATTTCGCGTGCAAAATGATCAAATGTCGTTATAATATATAGGGAATTTATTTAGTAGTCTGTGACCTTTATCACAATCTCCTAACGAATAAAAAACCGTGAAACCTATTGTTGCATTGATACAGGAAAGGGAAACGAGTCTACTGTCGTAAGGATAAATGCAACATTTACATAAGGCAGCTTTTATAACTCATCAAGTCATTTTTATATATATAATAAAGAAATAAAGTCTCATCAGACAAGAACGATACATTATCCACGACGTTTTATCAAGAAAGAAGCAATAACAGAAAGAAGACATGACAATACTTCTGCGACATGATTCAAATATACCTGATTAATATATTATTAATATATACATTATAACATAAACCCATATATATATATATTATTAATGTATATATATATTTAATATAACATGATTATACATGCATGATTAATATTTACACGGTTGATATATACATGATTAATTCTGTTAAATGCTATACCAATATGTAGAATTATGGCGGCCGTGACTGTGGGACATAGACATGGGTAATGCCACTCATCTAATACGTTTTATATCATACCTAACCAGAACAAGATGTAAAAAATACAAAGTAACTACAATGGCATACTAATGCAAAAACTTATATAACCATATATATAAATAAAAAAGTGGGTTGCAGTCTAGTGGGTACGGCAATTTCATTACTAGGGACATTCACTGTGGGCTTTAACATCATATTTCCACTGAATTGCATTTTTCTCATATGACTTGAACGATTGAAGCGCTCCGAATATTATTAGCGGGGGAGAAATCACAATTGAGAAAGTATAACTTCTGAAGAAGGATTAAATATATGTGCTTTATGCTTGTACAATTTGCGTAGAGTACACGATGACTTGTACAATCGTACCAGTTGTTACGGAGAAATGATGACCTTATGGCTATCTGCATAACACACATTAATTGGAAGTTGATTTTAAATAAACAAACAGGATCAATCGTCCTGGGCAGGTCTTTCCTGCATTTACAAAACGGACCTAGATAGTGGTCTGAGAATCACAGTATCTGAGACCTTGCCTCTAGGTGTGACATGAACATGACCCTGTCCAGCTATGAAATACAGCTATGAATTACGTTTTCATGGCGCAACGTTGAAAGATGGTGAACCTAGGTGCCAAGTTGTTTTGAAAGCCAGGCGGCATTTTTGGATCCGGCTATATTTGATGTTTGACTTTTGAACATTTATATACTTAATATACAGAAAATGGCCGAAGAGGCTTAACCGTGAATTGTATAACAATATTGTGAATGCTTATTCCTGACTAGTGATTTAAAAATTAATCCTTCCAAATGTTGAAACGAAATTAAACAGACGAACACAATAGTTTGCTAACATATTTCAAAGTACGACTTAATTCGGTGCTAGAAGAGAAGACAGTGGGTTACATGTAGCATTATTTGAAATAACAATGCTACGAACACATTACAAACAAGTGCAAATTTGTCCCGAAATAAAAGTACATTTCAAGAAAGATTGGAACTGCAATAATAGTATGAAAGATTTGATGTTTATTTAATCCCACTCTCGTAAATCATCTTCTCTTTTATAAGTCAGTATTCCCTAATGTAAACACCTAACGGCAGACACATAAATCAATCTATAGCTAGACGTTCGTTTTCCTTAACTGGACCTCCATAGACTTTAAAATAGGTTACAATTTACTTTACAAGGCATTATCATAAACATGTACACTTTAATGTATTTGAAGTCCTCGCTCACCTATATCTAGTAAACAATGGAATGTGAGTACTAAGCAAACCTCTCTGCATTTGACAAGAAAAATTTTCTGTTGTTGAGTGAAACGAATTAACAGAAAATCACTTTCCCTTGTGAATTTAAAAAAGACTATATAGTTGACCATGACTATGGTTGATAGTTGCCCCAGTTCGAAGAAAAAATATCCGAGAGCGTAAGCCTTAGGGTAACGCATAACTGGTGTTTAGAAGTAAATATTGGTAAAACAAAAACTGTAATGTTTTGCAAAACAATGGTGCAAAACGAAATTATGCCTTTGTTTCATATTTTACTACATACGGGTGTGAAATATGGCGATTCACAAAATCTACACAGTTGGAGAGGATACGTCTAAGATTTTTGCAAAGCTATACTTGGGGCTAAACAATCAACTTCAAACGCTGTTGTATATCGTGAATAGTTTGATACCTGTTATTACATAAAAATGGATGTGTACGCAGTTTTAGATACTGCTTTAAACTTAAGAAAAGTGATAATATAGTTATTCAATCGGTCATTGAAGATACTATGCTTGATATTGATAATGATTAATCAAACTATTTTAGTCATGTTAACAACCTTCTTACACAATATGTTTTTTTTTATTATATATGTTGTGATGATTCACAGATAGACGAAAAACATGTTTATGTATTTTTAAACAACGTTTCATAGACGACAATAGGAAAGAAATGTGTATTTAACTGTAAATAGGGAACGAAAAACCTCATTTGAATTTGAATCTTAATCAGACAAAATCGCGACAAGAAATCTAAAAATTGCTATTACAAAATTACCTATTTGCTCTTATTATTTAAAAATACATACTGGTAGATCTGATAGACTAGACAGGAACTTGCGTCATTGTCATGTATGTGATATAATGCATTAGAAGCCGAGTATCACTTTATGTTAAGGTGTTCACCATATGTCCTTTCAAGATAAAATTATATTACAATTTAATTTAGAGTTAGAACTAGTATGTTTAAACTTGTATATCTGTTTAATACACATAATAAATCTGATGCATTTATGGTATCGGAAGAATTTAAGATTCGATATACTTTATTAATGAATATATACTAGATTATTTATTGGTGCATCGTAATAAGTAGCTTTTGACATAAACATTAAGAATGTTTCAATCATGTTTTATCCTTTTGTTAAGATATTTCACTTTATTTGCCATGCTAGTAAGTCACATTGATTCGACCCGCATCTAGACATAAGAAATATAAATGAAAGTCAATAAACTTACCTCGCAAATGTTTACGATATCGGCATCCTTTTCGTGCGTTTGGGTACTTTTGCACACTTGCATACATTTGGCTATATTAAATTAATATTTTACGTATATATTTCTAAATAAGTTCATTTATAATGACATAAGATATTAATATGACAGGGATGCCGCGAATTTGTATTGCATGTAAACGTTAATGTCATTTACTTCTTGTACTCACGGTTTACGATACATTAATGAAGATGATAATGAAAATCCCTTTAAGATCTATATAATTGCCAAATAACTACACTTGACTTCGTGTATAACACTTGAGTTAGCGTAATTTTGAGTACGAATCGTTGTAAAGTTCTAGTTTTGCAAAGGAAAGTTGACATGCTCCATCTTAGTTACTTGATTGAACACTGCTATGTTGCGTTAATCGATTACCTGTAATGTGTACATATTAAAGGCCTTGGTGAAAGTTGTTGATTTTATATTTTAAATTGTTGGTAGAAAGTTTTGAATGTCCACTTTACATTTCTTTTATATAAAACCAATATGGCTTCCGCCGTTTCTTGGCCGCCCGCAAAGTGTCAGGTCAAAAGTGGAGTTAAACCTGGTCGTTTCAAGGCCGAAAACGAACCGCTCTGTTTTTACACCGGCCAAATAATGGCCAGGCCCAATTTCGGCGAACTTGCTGGGAGAAGACATTCATGTTTAGGTCTTCAGTGAGACAAGCCGCAGTTTTAGTTTTCTCTCTTTTTTTATAAACTTTGGATTTTTTGGGAAATGTTTGATAATTTTACAAAGATTTGAATCGAATTAAAAAAACTATGTAGCTGTCATTTTATTTATCTTCAAAATTGGAACATTTTTTCAATTATTCTTGTTTAGAATTCTGAAATACTAAATCAAACTTGTATTTGACCTGAGTAATTTGAGACTTTCTGAAAGTATGAACACTTACGTTTATTTGTGACACATTCAAAAATCAAAGAAGTTGTAATTTTAGTACACTTTTAAACCATGTTCGAGTCGCATTCTTTTCTGCAACCCGAGGACGACCCTAACAGCTGTGGGGTATCAATATATTGACAATTTTTAAATTCATCATTTATACGTCAATAATATAAGTCGCTCACTGCATAATATAATTCAAGTGTTTATATATCTTTATGCAAATATAACATAAACAACTGCACAGTTTTTGTGTAATAAAAATATATATATAAAATAAAGATATAAAGAATAAACAAAACAACCATTTATTTTCCTGTACAATACATATGTGTTGTCATCTGTCACTGATTTCGACCGGTTTCAGAAATAATATTGTGGAATATTATAGGATTTGATTTGCATGAAAGCAGGAACGTAAAAATGAGATAAAACAAATAAGTTTTGAATGGCATTAGCTTTTAAAAATAACGAGTAATTGAAAATTAACATAGCAAACATGTTCTAACGTGTTTTCGGAATTAAACGGCAATATTTCTATTCTTCAAATATTTCCTGTTTTTACATCGGCTGATTTTGACGTTTCTTGAATATGTGAACACAGCTAGTTTTTCAAGGCTAGGATGTGTTTTATTAGAAGTGGAATGATCCTAGCAATTTCTTTGGAAGGTTCCACAATCTAACTGTTTTTTCCCAAACCGGTTCAAATCATTAAAAAGTTACAAAACATATGTTTTATACAGAACAAAAACATGGATGACCTTGTCTTCCGGCTGATAATTGCCCCGGTGAAAAATGGTAACCCAGTGGCTGAAGCCGTAAGATATGTACCTTCCCACCTGGACAATTATCATCCATAAGCCATGGTAACCCAGTGGCTGAAGCCGTAAGATATGTACCTTCCCACCTGGACAATTATCATCCATAAGCCGTGGTGACCCAGTGGCTGAAGCCGTAAGATATGTACCTTCCCACCTGGACAATTATCATCCATAAGCCATGGTAACCCAGTGGCTGAAGCCGTAAGATATGTACCTTCCCACCTGGACAATTATCATCCATAAGCCGTGGTAACCCAGTGGCTGAAGCCGTAAGATATGTACCTTCCCACCTGGACAATTATCATCCATAAGCCATGGTAACCCAGTGGCTGAAGCCGTAAGATATGTACCTTCCCACCTGGACAATTATCATCCATAAACCGTGGTAACCCAGTGGCTGAAGCCGTAAGATATGTACCTTCCCACCTGGACAATTATCATCCATAAGCCGTGGTGACCCATGTATTATCCTTTAAATTATTAACAAATGGCGTTTATAAGCACGATTTATTCGTGCTCATAAGATTTGGGAAACCGATACGTTCACATCAATTCTATTGATTGTTAAATTTTAGAAGAAAATATTAATCATGTAGTAAAAATGTGCAATAACACGCAACTTTATCTAATGCATTATTTACACGTTTTCACGTTTCAAAGAACTGAACGATAGAAAACACGGGCGTACAACTACGTGAATCATATAAAATGATTTGTATTCTATACAAGGAGCTTACGGGAGATCAGGCCCGACATCTAGTGGAAAGCCAGATACTATAGCATTGATGATATCTGAGTTTTTCCCGTACAAGGGGTTTATCTCAGTTTTATCTCCACCAGTTGACGACCTCTGTAAGCTCCGTTTCCTACCAAGCATGTTATTGCCTAGAATTATCTTGATTGTGATGCAACGTTATGTTGTTAATGTTAACCAGTTTCCCACCGTGCTTCTCTATGAGATTTCAAATAAATATACCTTGGAATGTTACTGATTTGTTGTTTTCTTAAAGAGTTTCTAGAATGTAATTCAGGAATCGACACTTGTTTCCCATCATTCTACACTATTTACAGCTTTAGTAAGGATTGCTGTAGTTGATTGATAACAAATAAATGAAATCAGGGTGCTAATGAATTGTGAAATGTGACGTGAACAACCAGGGAACGCATTACCTTCACACCCATGCAATTATGTAATTACTTGTGTTAACGTGCACTTAAATAAGTTCATTACTGCGTTAAATTCAAACAATCTCAATGGAAGTAATCAATTATACACTGAATAATTTATGTGCTGATGAAGCAATTGCCTTAATGATTATGTTTCAACTTTTAGTCGAATGCATGTTTTTTTGGATACTCCTGGTACACTGGTTATTCTTTTATGCATTGAAGTTTGTGCGACATTTTGCTGTGAAATTCTCGTTATCATAAATATTGAATGAGGCAGTTTCATTGGTGCCAAATGGGGGTCTCTAGGGAATCTAAGCCAATCAAATTAGGTCGTGTGTAATTTTCTATTTCAAGTTACAATCCACTGTATAACGTTGTTGATAATCATATAAGATGAATATTATTAAGCTGAAACACGCAAGTTAATTGGAAGCATGGTTTACTCCCATACCTCATTAATATTCATTTTCAGTCAATTTTAAATGGAATCAAGTACCGAGGTCGCCGACGATGAGTTTTTAAATGAATATCGATTGAAGCGAAGAAGAATAGCTGATACACATGTGTCTATAGGCGGAACAATACAATACCATCTAGTATCTTGACCGAACAAATTCATTTAAACAAACTGAGCGTGGGGAGTACAACCGAAACAAACCGACACTTAATAATTTATGTGTGGATTACAACTGAAACAAACCAAATCTATGTGCGTGGGGATTGTAACCGAAACAAACCGACCCTATGTGCGTGGGGATTGTAACCGAAACAAACCGACCCTATGTGCGTGGGGATTGTAACCGAAACAAACCGACCCTATGTGCGTGGGGATTGTAACCGAAACAAACCGACCCTATGAGAGCGGGGATTGCAACTGAAACAAACAGCAGCAAACCGTCCCTATGAGAGTGGGGATTGCAACTGAAACAAACCGTCTCCATGGATGTGGGGATTGCAACTGAAACAAACCGTTCCTAAATGCGTGGGGAGTGCAACTGAAACAAACAGCCCCTATGTGCGTGGGAATTGCAACTGCGTGGGGAGTGCCTACACATGGATGTGGGGATTGAAACTGAAACAAACCGTTCATATGTGCGTGGGGAGTGCAACTGAAACAAACAGCCCCTATGTGCGTGGGAATTGCAACTGCGTGGGGAGTGCCTACACATGGATGTGGGGAGTGCAACTGAAACAAACCGTCCCTATGTGCGTGGGGAGTGCAACTGCAACAAACCGACCCTATGTGCGTGGGGAGTGCAACTGCAGCAAACCGACCCTATGTGCGTGGGTAGTGCAACTGTAACAAACCGTCCCTATGTGCGTGGGGATTGCAACCGAAACAAACCAAACCTATGTGCGTGGGGATTGCAACTGAAACAAACCGACCCTCTGTGAGTGGGGATTGCAACTGAAACAAACCGACTATATGTGCGTGGGGATTGCAACTGAATCAAACCGACCATATGAATGTGGGGAGTGCAACTGAAACCGTCCCTATGGGAGTGGGGATTGCAACTGAAACAATACGTCCCTCTGGAAGTGGAGATTGCAATTGAAACAAACCGTCCCTACGAAAGTGGGCATTGCAACTGAAACAAACCGGCAGTATGTGCATGGGGAGTGCAACTGAAACAAACCGACCACATGAGAGTGGGGATTGCAACCGAAACAAACCGTCCCTTTGTGCGTGGGGATTGCAACTGAAATTAACCGACGCTATGAGTGGGGATTGCAACTGAAATAAACAGTCCCTTTGTGCGTGGGGATTGCAACTGAAACAAACCGTCCCTATGAGAGTGAGTATTGCAACCGAAACAAACCGACCCTATGAGAGAGGGGATTGCAACTTAAAAAAACGACCCTACCTGCGTGGGGATTGCAACTGAAACAAACCGTTCCTATGAGAGTGGGGATTGTAACTGAAACAAACCTTCTTCATGGATGTGGGGCTTGTAACTGAAACAAACCGTTCCTTTGCGCGTGGGGATTGCAACTGCAACAAACCGACCCTATGTGCGTGGAATGTGCAACTGAAACAAACCGACCCTATGTGTGTGGTGAGTGAAACTGAAACAAACCGTTCCTATGTGCGAGGGGAGTGCAACTGAAACAAACCGACCCTATGAGAGTGGGAAGTGCAACTGAAACAAACCGACCCTTTGTGCGTGGGAAGTGCAACTGAAACAAACCTCCCCTGTGGCGTGGGGATATCAACTGCAACATACCGACCCTATGTTCTTGGGGAGTGCAACTGAAACAAACCGGCCATATGTGCGCAGGGAGTGCATCTGAATTAAACCGCTCCTATGTGCGTTGGGAGTGCAACTGAAACAAACCGTTCCTTTGTGAGACGGGAGTGCAACCGAAACAAACCGATCTTATGTGGGTGGGGATTGCAACCTAAACAGCCGACCCTATGGGAGTGGGGATTGCAACTGAAACAAACCGTTCCTTTGTGAGTGGGGACTGCAACTGAAACAAACTGTTCCGATGTGCGTGGGTATTGCAACTGAAACAAACCGACCTATGTGCGGGGGGATTGCACTTGAAACAAACCGACCCTATGTGCGGGGAGATTGCAACTGAAACAAACCGACCAATGTGCGGGGGAATTTCACTTGAAACAAACTGACCCTATGTGCGTGGGGATTGCAACTGAAACCAACCGTTCCACTGTGCGTGGGGAATGCACTTGAAACAAACTGACCCTATGTGCGTGGGGATTGCAACTGAAACAAACCGACCAATGTGCGGGGGGATTGCACTTAAAACAAACCGACCCTATGTGCGGGAAGATTGCAACTGAAACAAACCATTCCTTTATGAGTGGGGATTGCAACTGAAACAAACCGTTCCTATGTGCGTGGGGAGTGCAACTGCAACAAACCGACCCTATGAGAGTGGGGAGTGCAACTGAAACCAAACGACCCTATGTGCGTGGGGAGTGCAACTGCAATAAACCGTCCATATATGCCGGGGGATTGCAACTGAACTGAAACAAACCCACCTGTGCGGGGGTATTTCAACTGAAACAAACCGACCTATGTGCGGGGAGAGTGCAACTGAAACAAATCGACCTATGTGCGGGGAGAGTGCAACTGAAACAAATCGACCTATGTGCGGGGAGGATTGCAACTGAAACAAATCGACCTATGTGCGGAGGATTGCAACTGAAACAAATCGACCTATGTGCGGGGGGAGTGCAACTTTAACAAACCGACACTGTGGGCGGGGGGAGTGCAACTGAAACAAACCGTCCAATGTGCGTGTGGAGAGCAACTTAAACAAACATACTTAAAAATGTCGTGTAAGTGCGATGGTATCAGATACATTCATGAGTTGCTTGTACCGAATCCTGCACAAAATGATAACTATGTTATTTATGCAAAATCTCCAAAAAGATAAACATACAAAATTAATGAAGTTTAGCACAACCAATCATTTTCAACAATTTCGGGTTTACGTATGACCAAACAGTGTATTAAAAAATGTATCCTAGAAGCTCAATAAAACACAACGTATAAAAATAGTAAACTCGGTGTATTAAGAAATTAATGTTTAATGAAACAACGGGTTTTGCCCTACGCAGCTAAATGAAGTAATAACATGAAGTAGAAAGTAGAAACCAAACGTATTTAATTCACAAAAAGACATAGAATTATGTCACGGGCATGACTCGGTGCCGTGTAATTGTGGAACTGCGTAAACAAGAGTCTGTAATAACACGGGCATGTCTGGTACCGTGTAATTGTGGAACTGCGTAAAAGTAGCGTCTGTAATAACACGGGAATGACTGGGTACCGTGTAATTGTGGAACTGCGTAATAATAGTGTCTGTAATAACACGGGAATGTCTGGTACCGTGTAATTGTGGAACTGCGTAAACCTAGATTCTGTAGTAACATGGGCGTGTCTGGGTACCTTGTAATTGTGGACCTGCGTAAACCTAGAGTCTGTGGTAACACGGGCAAGTCTGGGTACCGTGTTATTTTGGAACTGCGTAAACGTAGCGTCTGTTATAACACGGGCGTGTCTGGGTACCGTGTAATTTTAGAACTGCGTAAACGTAGAGTTTGTAATAGCACGGGCATGTCTGGTACCGTGTAATTGTGGAACTGCGTAAACCTAGAGTCTGTAGTAACACGGGCGTGTCTGGGTACCGTGTAATTGTGGACCTGCGTAAATCTAGAGTCTGTGTTAAAACGGGGAAGTCTGGGTACCGTGTTATTTTAAACCTGCGTAAACGTAGCGTCTGTAATAACACGGGCATATCTGGGTACCGTGTAATTTTGGAACTGCGTAAACGTGTAATCTTTAATAACACGGGCATGTCTGGGTACCGTGTAATTGTGGAACTGCGTAAACGTAGCGTCTGTAATAACACGGGCGTGTCTGGGTACCGTGTAATTGTGGACCTGCGTAAACGTAGCGTCTGTTATAACACGGGCATGTCTGGTACCGTGTAATTGTGGTCCGCCCGGTTAGCTCAATCGGTAGAGCGTTGGACTCTGAATCGGACAACCCGGGTTCGATTCCCGGGCGGACCAGGTAACTTCTGTTGTGATTGGTTATGAAATCCTTTCTACGACCATTCGCACTGTACCACTGCCCCTGGCATGTACAGAAGTTTGTCAGTTCCTTGCAGAGGTGAAGGCACCTAGCAGTGGTTCTGCCCAGGATAGGTGTGCGGTGGTAGAACTGTCACTCTGGGACCCTTCAATGTGCTCACGCCGGGACCCGGAGTATAAACTACTAACACCACCACCACCGTGTAATTGTGGACCTGCGTACACATAGCGTCTGTTACAACAGGGGCGTGTCTGGTACCGTGTAATTGTGGAACTGCGTACATGTAGAGTCTGTAATAACACGGCCGTGTCTGGTACTGTGTAATTGTGGCACTGCGTACACGTAGCGTCTGTAATAACATGGGCATGTCTGGGAACCGTGTAATTGTGGAACTGCGTAAACGTAGTGTCTGTAATAACATGGGCATGTCTGGGTACCGTGTAATTGTGGAACTGCGTAAACCTAGAGTCTGTAATAACATGGGCATGTCTAGGTACCGTGTAATTGTGGAACTGCGTCAACGTAGTGTCTGTAATAACACGGGCATGTCTGGGTACCGTGTAATTGTGGAACTGCGTAAACGTAGCGTCTGTAATAACACGGGCATGTCTGGGTACCGTGTAATTGTAGAACTGAATACACGTAGCGTCTGTAATAACACGGGCATGTCTGGGTACCGTGTAATTGTGGAACTGAATACAAGTAGCGTCTGTAATAACACGGGCATGTCTGGGTACCGTGTAATTTTGGAACTGCGTAAACATAGCGTCTGTGATAACACGGGCCAGTCTGGGTACCGTGTAATTGTGGAACTGCGTAAACGTAGCGTCTGTAATAATACGGGCATGTCTGGGTACCGTGTAATTGTCGAACTGCGTAAACGTAGCGTCTGTAATAACACGGGCATGTCTGGGTACCGTGTAATTGTGGAACTGCGTAATTATAGCGTTTGTAATAACACGGGCATGTCTTGGTACCGTGTAATTTTGAAACTGCGTAAACATAGCGTCTGTAATAACACGGGCAAGTCTGGGTACCGTGTAATTTTGAAACTGCGTAAACATAGCGTCTGTAATAACACAGGCATGTCTGGGTACCGTGTAATTGTGGAACTGCGTAAACATAGCGTCTGTAATAACACGGGCGTGTCTGGGTACCGTGTAATTGTGGAACTGAATACACGTAGCGTCTGTAATAACACGGGCATGTCTGGGTACCGTGTAATTGTGGAACTGCGTAAACGTAGAGGCTGTAGTAACACGGGCATGTCTCGGTACCGTGTTAGTGTGGAACCGCGTAAAGGTAGAGTCTGTAGTAACACGGGCAAGTCTCGGTACCGTGTTAGTGTGTAACCGCGTAAACGTAGAGTCTGTAGTAACACAGGCAAGTGTCGTGACAGTGTAAGTGTGGAACTGTATAAACCTAGAGTCTGTGGTAACACGGGCAAGTCTCGGTACCGTGTTAGTGTGGAACTGCGTAAACGTAGAGTCTGTAGTAACACAGGCATATCTGGGTACCGTGTAATTGTGGAACTGCGTAAACCTAGAGTTTATTATAACACGGGCATATCTGGGTATCGTGTAATTGTGGAACTGCGTAAACCTAGAGTCTGTTATAACACGGGCGTGTCTGGGTACCGTGTAATTGTGGAACTGCGTAAACATAGAGTCTTTAGTAATACGGGCAAGTCTGGGTACCGTGTAACTGTAGAACTGCGTAAACGTAGCGTCTGTAATAATACGGGCGTGTCTGGGTACCGTGCAATTGTGGAACTGCGTAAACATAGCGTCTGTAATAATACGGGCGTGTCTCGGTACCGTGTAATTGTGGAACTGCGTAAACGTAGCCTCTGTTATAATACGGGCAAGTCTGGGTACCGTGTAATTGTGGAACTGCGTAAACGTTGCGTCTGTTATAACACGGGCATGTCTGGGTATCGTGTAATTGTGGAACTGCGTAAACGTAGCGTCTGTAATAACATGGGCATGTCTGGATACCGTGTGATTGTGGACCTGCGTAAGCGTAGCGTCTGTAATAATACGGGCGTGTCTGGGTACCGTGTAATTGTGGAACTGCGTAAGCGTAGCGTCTGTAATAACACGGGCGTGTCTGGGTACCGTGTAATTGTGGAACTGCGTAAACATAGCGTCTGTAATTATACGGGCGTGTCTGGGTACCGTGTAATTTTGGAACTGCGTAAACATAGCGTCTGTGATAACACGGGCATGTCTGGGTACCGTGTAATTGTGGAACTGCGTAAACGTAGCGTCTGTAATAATACGGGCATGTCTGGGTACCGTGTAATTGTCGAACTGCGTAAACGTAGCGTCTGTAATAATACGGGCATGTCTGGGTACCGTGTAATTGTCGAACTGCGTAAACGTAGCGTCTGTAATAACACGCGAATGTCTTGGTACCGTGTTAGTGTGGAACTGAGTAAACGTAGAGTCTGTAGTAACACGAGCATGTCTTGGTACCGTGTTAGTGTGGAACCGCGTAAACGTAGAGTCTGTAGTAAAACGGGCATGTCTCGGTACCGTGTAAGTGTGGAACTGTGTTAACCTAGAGTCTGTGGTAACACGGGCAAGTCTCGGTACCGTGTTAGTGTAGAACTGCGTAAACGTAGAGTCTGTAGTAACACAGGCATATCTGGGTACCGTGTAATTGTGGAACTGCGTAAACGTTGAGTTTGTTATAACACGGGCATATCTGGGTATCGTGTAATTGTGGAACTGCGTAAACGTAGAGTTTTTTATAACACGGGCATGTCTTGGTACCGTGTAATTGTGGAACTGCGTAAACGTAGCGTCTGTAATAACACGGGCATGTCTGGGTACCGTTTAATTGTGGAACTGCGTAAAAATGGCGTCTGTAATAACACGGGCATATCTTGGTACCGTGAAATTGTGGAACTGCGTAAATATAGCGTCTGTAATAACACGGGCATGTCTGGGTACCGTGTAAATGTAGAACTGCGTAAACGTAGCATCTGTAATAATACGGGCGTGTCTTGGTACCGTGTAATTGTGGAACTGCGTAAACGTAGCGTCTGTTATAACACGGGCGTGTCTGGGTACCGTGTAATTGTGGAACTGCGTATACAAAGAGTCTGTAGTAACAAGGGCATGTCTTGGTACCATGTTAGTGTGGAACCGCGTAAACGTAGAGTCTGTAGTAACACGGGCATGTATCGGTACCGTGTTAGTGTGGAACCGCGTTAACGTAGAGTCTGTAGTAACACGGGAATGTCTCGGTACCGTGTTAGTGTGGAACCGCGTAAACGTAGCGTCTGTAGTAACACGGGAAAATCTCGGTACCGTGTTAGTGTGGAACTGCGTAAACCTAGAGTCTGTGGCAACACGGCAAGTCTCGGTACCGTGTTAGTGTGGAACTGCGTAAACCTAGAGTCTGTGGCAACACGGCAAGACTCGGTACCGTGTTAGTGTGGAACTGCGTAAACCTAGAGTCTGTGGCAACACGGCAAGTCTCGGTACCGTGTTAGTGTGGAACTGCTTAAACATAGCGTCTGTAATAACATGGGCATGTCTGGGTACCGTGTTAGTGTGGAACCGCGTAAACGTAGCGTCTGTAGTAACACGGGAAAATCTCGGTACCGTGTTAGTGTGGAACTGTGTAAACCTAGAGTCTGTGGCAACACGGCAAGTCTCGGTACCGTGTAAGTGTGGAACTGTGTAAACCTAGAGTCTGTGGCAACACGGCAAGACTCGGTACCGTGTAAGTGTGGAACTGCGTAAACCTAGAGTCTGTGGCAACACGGCAAGTCTCGGTACCGTGTTAGTGTGGAACTGCTTAAACATAGCGTCTGTAATAACATGGGCATGTCTGGGTACCGTGTAATTGTGGAACTGCGTAAACGTAGTGTCTGTAATAACACGGGCGTGTCTGGGTACCGTGTTATTGTGGAACTGCGTAAACGTAGCGTCTGTAATAACACGGGCGTGTCTGGGTACCGTGTAATTGTGGAACTGAATACACGTAGCGTCTGTAATAACACGGGCATGTCTGGGTACCGTGTAATTGTGGAACTGAATACACGTAGCGTCTGTAATAACACGGGCTTGTCTGGGTACCGTGTAATTGTGGAACTGCTTAATTATAGCGTCTGTAATAACACGGGCATATCTGGGTACCGTGTAATTGTGGAAATGCGTAAACATAGAGTCTGTAATAAGACGGGCGTGTCTGGGTACCGTGTAATTTTGTAACTGCGTAAACATAGCGTCTGTAATAACACGGGCATGTCTGGGTACCGTGTAATTGTGGAACTGAATACACGTAGTGTCTGTTATAACAAGGGCATGTCTTGGTACCGTGTAATTGTGGAACTGCGTAAACGTAGCGTCTGTAATAACACGGGCATGTCTTGGTACCGTGTAATTGTGGAACTGCGTAAACATAGCGTCTGTAATAACACGGGCATGTCTGGGTACCGTGTAATTGTGGAACTGCGTAAACATAGTGTCTGTAATAACACGGGCATGTCTGGGTACCTTGTAATTGTGGAACTGCGTAAACGTAGCGTCTGTAATAACACGGGCATGTCTGGGTACCGTTTAATTGTGGAACTGCGTTAAAATGGCGTCTGTAATAACACGAGCATGTCTTGGTACCGTGTTAGTGTGGAACCGCATAAACGTAGAGTCTGTAGTAACACGGGCATGTCTTGGTACCGTGTTAGTGTGGAACCGCTTAAACGTAGAATCTGTAGTAACACGGGCATGTCTTGGTACCGTGTTAGTGTGGAACCGCGTAAACGTAGAGTCTGTTATAACACGGGCGTGTCTGGGTACCGTGTAGTTGTGGAACTGCGTAAACGTAGCGTCTGTAATGACACGGGCATGTCTGGGTACGGTGTTATTGTGGAACTGCATAAACATAGAGTCTTTAGTAATACGGGCAAGTCTGGGTACCGTGTAACTGTAGAACTGCGTAAACGTAGCGTCTGTAACAATACGGGTGTGTCTAGGTACCGTGTAATTGTGGAACTGCGTAAACGTAGTCTCTGTTATAATACGGGCGTGTCTGGGTACAGTGTAATTGTGGAACTGCGTAAACGTAGCGTCTGTTATAACACGGGAGTGTCTGGGTACCGTGTAATTGTGGAACTGCGTAAACGAGGCGTCTGTAATAACACCGGCAAGTCTGGATACGTGTAATTGTGGACCTGCGTAAAAGTAGCGTCTGTAAAAATACGGGCGTGTCTGGGTACCGTGTAATTGTGGAACTGCGTAAACGTAGCCTCTGTTATAACACGGGCATGTCTGGGTACAGTATAATTGTGGAACTGCTTAAACGTAGAGTCTGTAATAACACGGGCATGTCTGGGTACCGTGTAATTGTGGAACTGCGTAAACGTAGAGTCTCTAATAACATGGGCATGTCTGGGTACCGTGTAATTTTGGAACTGCGTTAACGTAGCGTCTGTAATAACACGGGCATGTCTGGTTACAGTGTTATTTTGGAACTGCGTAAACCTAGATTCTGTTATAACACGTGCGTGTCTGGTTACCGTGTAATTGTGGAACTGCGTATACATAGAGTCTTTAGTAATACGGGCGTGTCTGGGTACCGTGTAACTGTAGAACTGCGTAAACATAGCGTCTGTAATAATACGGACGTGTCTGGGTACCGTGTAATTGTGGAACTGCGTAAACGTAGCGTCTGTAATGACACGGGCATGTCTTGGTACCATGTTATTTTGGAACTGCGTAAACATAGAGTCTTTAGTAATACTGGCAAGTCTTGGTACCGTGTAATTTTGGAACTGCGTAAACATAGCGTCTGTAATAACACGGGCATGTCTGGGTACCGTGTAATTGTAGAACTGCGTTATCGTAGCGTCTGTAATAATACGGACGTGTCTGGGTACCGTGTATTTGTGGAAATGAGTGAACGTAGAGTCTGTTATAACACGGACACGTCTGGGTACCGTGTAATTGTGGAACTGCGAAAACGTAGCTTCTGTTATAACACGGGCGTGTCTGGGTACCGTGTAATTGTGGAACTGCGTAAACGAAGCGTATGTTATAACACGGGCGTGTCTGGGTACCGTGTAATTGTGGAACTGCGTTAACTTAGCGTCTGTAATAACACGGGCGTGACTGGGTAGTGTGTACTTGTGGAACTGCGTAAACCTAAAGTCTGTAATAACACGGGCATGTCTGGGTACCGTGTTATTGTAGAACTGCGTAAACGTAGCGTCTGTAATGACACGGGCATGTCTGGGTACCGTGTTATTGTAGAACTGCGTAAACGTAGCGTCTGTAATAACACGGGCATGTTTGTGTACCGTGTTATTGTGGAACTGCGTAAACATAGAGTGTTTAGTAATACGGGCAAGTCTGGGTACCGTGTTATTGTGGAACTGCGTAAAAGTAGCGTCTATAATAAGACGGGCGTGTCTGGTTACCGTGTAATTGTGGAACTGCGTAAACGTAGCGTCTGTAATAACACGGGCATGTCTGGGTACCGTGTTGTTGTGGAACTGCGTAAACGTAGAGTGTTTAGTAATACGGGCAAGTCTCGGTACCGTGTAATTGTGGACCTGCGTAAACTTAGCGTCTGTAATAATACGGGCGTGCCTGGGTACCGTGTAATTGTGGAACTGCGTAAGCGTAGCGTCTGTAATACGGGCGTGTCTGGGTACCGTGTAATTGTGGAACTGCGTAAACGAAGCGTCTGTAATGACACGGGCATGTCTGGGTACCGTGTTCTTGTGGAACTGCGTAAACATAGAGTCTTTAGTAATACGGGCAAGTCTGGGTACCGTGTTATTGTGGACCTGCGTAAACGTAGCGTCTGTAATAATACGGGCGTGTCTAGGTACCGTGTAATTGTGGAACTGCGTAAGCGTAGCGTCTGTAATGACACGGGCGTGTCTGGGTACCGTGTAATTGTGGAACTGCGTAAACGTAGCGTCTGTAATAACACGAGCATGTCAGGGTACCGTGTTAATGGGAGCTTCGTAAACATAGAGTCTGTAGTTACACGGGCATGTCTCGGTACCGTGTAATTGTGGAAATGCGTAAACATAGAGTCTGTAGTAACACGGGCAAGTAACACGGGCAAGTCTCGGTACCGTGTAATTGTGGACCTGCGTAAACGTAGCGTCTGTAATGATACGGGCGTGTCTGGGTACCGTGTAATTGTGGAACTGCGTAGCGTCTGTAATAACACGGGCGTGTCTGGGTACCGTGTAATTGTGGAACTGTGTAAGCGTAGCGTCTGTAATGACACGGGCGTGTCTGGGTACCGTGAAATTTTGGAACTGCGTAAACGTAGCGTCTGTAATAATACGGGCATGTCTGGGTACCGTGTAATTGTGGAACTGCGTAAACGTAGCGTCTGTAATAATACGGGCATGTCTGGGTACCGTGTAATTGTGGAACTGCGTAAACGTAGCGTCTGTAATAACACGGGTAAGTCTGGTTACCGTGTAATTGTCGAACTGCGTAAACGTAGCGTCTGTAATAACACGCGAATGTCTTGGTACCGTGTTAGTGTGGAACTGCGTAAACGTAGAGTCTGTAGTAACACGGTCATGTCTTGGTACCGTGTTAGTGTGGAACCGCGTAAATGTAGAATCTGTAGTAACACGGGCATGTCTTGGTACCGTGTTAGTGTGGAACCGCGTAAACGTAGAGTCTGTAGTAACACGGGCATGTCTCGGTACCGTGTTAGTGTGGAACCGCACAAACGTAGAGTCTGTAGTAACACGGGAAAGTCTCGGTACCGTGTTAGTGTGGAACTGCGTAAACGTAGTCTGTAGTAACACTGGAAAGTCGCGGTACCGTGTTAGTGTGGAACTGTGTAAACCTAGAGTCTGTGGTAACACGGGCAAGACTCGGTACCGTGTTAGTGTGGAACTGCGTAAACCTAGAGTCTGTGGTAACACGGGCAAGTCTCGGTACCGTGTTAGTGTGGAACTGCGTAAACGTAGCGTCTGTAATTATACGGGCGTGTCTGGGTACCGTGTAATTGTGGAACTGCGTAAACGTAGCCTCTGTTATAACATGGGCATGTCTGGGTACCGTATAATTGTGGAACTGCGTAAACGTAGAGTCTGTAATAACACGGGCATGTCTGGGTACCGTGTAATTGTGGAACTGCGTAAACGTAGAGTCTCTAATAACATGGGCATGTCTGGGTACCGTGTAATTGTGGAACTGCGTTAACGTAGCGTCTGTAATAACACGGGCATTTCTGGGTACAGTGTAATTTTGGAACTGCGTAAACCTAGATTCTGTTATAACACGTGCGTGTCTGGTTACCGTGTAATTGTGGAACTGCGTATACATAGAGTCTTTAGTAATACGGGCGTGTCTGGGTACCGTGTAACTGTAGAACTGCGTAAACATAGCGTCTGTAATAATACGGACGTGTCTGGGTACCGTGTAATTGTGGAACTGCGTAAACGTAGCGTCTGTAATGACACGGGCATGTCTTGGTACCATGTTATTTTGGAACTGCGTAAACATAGAGTCTTTAGTAATACTGGCAAGTCTTGGTACCGTGTAATTTTGGAACTGCGTAAACATAGCGTCTGTAATAACACGGGCATGTCTGGGTACCGTGTAATTGTAGAACTGCGTTATCGTAGCGTCTGTAATAATACGGACGTGTCTGGGTACCGTGTATTTGTGGAACTGCGTGAACGTAGAGTCTGTTATAACACGGACACGTCTGGGTACCGTGTAATTGTGGAACTGCGAAAACGTAGCGTCTGTTATAACACGGGCGTGTCTGGGTACCGTGTAATTGTGGAACTGCGTAAACGAAGCGTATGTTATAACACGGGCGTGTCTGGGTACCGTGTAATTGTGGAACTGCGTTAACTTAGCGTCTGTAATAACACGGGCGTGACTGGGTAGTGTGTTTTTGTGGAACTGCGTAAACCTAGAGTCTGTTATAACACGGGCATGTCTGGGTACCGTGTAATTGTGGAACTGCGTAAACGTAGCGTCTGTAATAACACGGGCATGTCTAGGTACCCTGTAATTTTGGACCTGCGTAAACTTAGCGTCTGTAATAACACGGGCGTGACTGGGTAGTGTGTACTTGTGGAACTGCGTAAACCTAAAGTCTGTAATAACACGGGCATGTCTGGGTACCGTGTTATTGTGGAACTGCGTAAACGTAGCGTCTGTAATGACACGGCATTTCAAGGTACCGTGTTATTGTAGAACTGCGTAAACGTAGCGTCTGTAATAACACGGGCATGTTTGTGTACCGTGTTATTGTGGAACTGCGTAAACATAGAGTGTTTAGTAATACGGGCATGTCTGGGTACCGTGTTATTGTGGAACTGCGTAAAAGTAGCGTCTATAATAAGACGGGCGTGTCTGGTTACCGTGTAATTGTGGAACTGCGTAAACGTAGCGTCTGTAATAACACGGGCATGTCTTGGTACCGTGTTGTTGTGGAACTGCGTAAACATAGAGTGTTTAGTAATACGGGCAAGTCTCGGTACCGTGTAATTGTGGACCTGCGTAAACTTAGCGTCTGTAATAATACGGGCGTGCCTGGGTACCGTGTAATTTTGGAACTGCGTAAGCGTAGCGTCTGTAATACGGGCGTGTCTGGGTACCGTGTAATTGTGGAACTGCGTAAACGTAGCGTCTGTAATGACACGGGCATGTCTGGGTACCGTGTTATTGTGGAACTGCGTAAACATAGAGTCTTTAGTAATACGGGCAAGTCTGGGTACCGTGTTATTGTGGACCTGCGTAAACGTAGCGTCTGTAATAATACGGGCGTGACTAGGTACCGTGTAATTGTGGAACTGCGTAAGCGTAGCGTCTGTAATGACACGGGCGTGTCTGGGTACCGTGTAATTGTGGAACTGCGTAAACGTAGCGTCTGTAATAACACGAGCATGTCAGGGTACCGTGTTATTGGGAGCTTCGTAAACATAGAGTCTGTAGTTACACGGGCATGTCTCGGTACCGTGTAATTGTGGAAATGCGTAAACATAGAGTCTGTAGTAACACGGGCAAGTAACACGGGCAAGTCTCGGTACCGTGTAATTGTGGACCTGCGTAAACGTAGCGTCTGTAATGATACGGGCGTGTCTGGGTACCGTGTAATTGTGGAACTGCGTAGCGTCTGTAATAACACGGGCGTGTCTGGGTACCATGTAATTGTGGAACTGTGTAAGCGTAGCGTCTGTAATGACACGGGCGTGTCTGGGTACCGTGAAATTGTGGAACTGCGTAAACGTAGCGTCTGTAATAACACGAGCATGTCTGGGTACCGTGTTATTGGTAGCTTCGTAAACATAGAGTCTGTAGTTACACGAGCATGTCTCGGTACGGTGTAATTTAGGAAATGCGTAAACATAGAGTCTGTAGTAACACGGGCAAGTAACACGGGCAAGTCTCGGTACCGTGTAATTGTGGACCTGCGTAAACGTAGCGTCTGTAATAATACGGGCGTATCTGGGTACCGTGTAATTGTGGAACTGCGTAGCGTCTGTAATAACACGGGCGTGTCTGGGTACCGTGTAATTGTGGAACTGTGTAAACGTAGCGTCTGTAATGACACGGGCAAGTGTTGGTACCGTGTAATTGTGGAACTGCGTAAACATAGCGTCTGTAATAATACGGGCGTGTCTAGGTACCGTGTAATTGTGGAACCGCGTAAGCGTAGCGTCTGTAATAACACGGGTGTGTCTGGGTACCCTGTAATTGTGGAACTGCGTAAACGTAGCGTCTGTAATAACACGGGCATGTCTGGGTACCGTGTTTTTGGGAGCTGCGTAAACATAGAGTCTGTAGTTACACGGGCATGTCTCGGTGCCGTGTAATTGTGGAACTGCGTAAACAAAGAGTCTGTAGTAACACGGGCAAGTCTTGGTACCTTGTAATTGTGGGTCTGCGTAAATATAAAGTCTGTAGTAACACGGGCAAGTCTCGGTACCGTGTTATTGTGGAACTGCGTAAACATAGAGTCTGTGGTAACACGGGCAAGTCTCGATACCGTGTTATTGTGGAACTGCGTAAACATAGAGTCTGTGGTAACACGGGCAAGTCTCGGTACCGTGTAATTGTGGAACTGCGTAAACATAGAGTCTGATGTAACACGGGCAATTCTCGGTACCGTGATATTGCTGAATTGCGTAAACATAGAGTCTGTCATTACTATCAGATTCTAATATCAATATAGAAATATTTAATATCTATTATGAGACACGACCGTCATTGTTATTGAATTAACGCCCTGTTTAATAATGGAAATCTCTTCGTGATATCACCATCAGTTACCAAATAAAGATCGTAACGCCAGGCATAAAATCTCTGACCACGAAATTGACAGATATAATGGTCTTTCGTGAACGCATTTCAATTACTGTGTATCTCGCTTAGAGCAAGTCATATCTAAACAATTTTCTCAACATTTAAGGGAAATCAATTGGTTTTAAAGGAGTGGCAATAAAACTGAAAATTCTGCATTATATTTAGGACTAGTATTAGATCAATCCAACAGACTCAGTACAATAAAGCATACGGTGGAGTCATTATTCATTAGGCTGTCTTAAGACTAAAAGGTTTAACACAACTTAACTCAGCAACTGATATCACTTGAAACATTATGAATAAAAAAACAATTTTCCGTATTAAAATTGTTTTTAATCAATCGTATGAACTTTCATGTATGTTAGTTCCTTTAACATTACGGAGCACCATTCCATCCTAGAGTTCAAGAGAAGCACAAATGAAAGCCATTACTGTGTCCCTTGCCCCTCAGGTCCTCATTCCGATTCCAGTTTGCTTTGTAATTACATCTTCATGAGAAAAGGTGCGTCGAAATGTTGCAACATGGTATATTTTGTGATTCCATAAAGAAATCTTCATCAAATAACGTCATAAATGTGAAGCAACATTATGTCCGTGCCGTACCGTTTTGTAGCTTACGCAATTTGGACACCATTTTACTTATAAATGAATGGCGAGGTCTTTATTTGTATAATTATTATGAAATAATAAGTGTAAATGACATCGTTATTTCTGTAGGACTATTCCAGAGTATCAGGGACATTTCAAGTTGCATCTGCAAAACTTGATGTTAACGTACAACCCTCAACAGTTATCTAACTTACTTCAAAGCCATATTTCCCTTGATAAAACACATAACAAGGTCAGGGGTCAGTCTGCAATCTCCTTCATGTAGTGCTCTCCTATTATAGTTACTAGTTTTATTTTGGAATCTATGGTTTCTTGTTCTGAATTTTAAGCTGCACTCTCACAGATTGACCGTTCTGGCATTTCTTGTCTTGGAATGAGCCAATTTTGCGTAAATATCTCGAAACCAGTGATATAACCCTGCTGACAAAAGATAAGATCGTAGTTTCATACTTACGTTCGAGGATTAAAGGTATATGGAGATACTGTAGGTTTATTCCACTCCATTATATACTGTGATTAGAGTACGCCGTAATAGCCAGGTTGAGTATAGCAGTTTAAACTTCATTTATTGTGTGATTGTCTAAATACAAATACACATCCTACCAAGTTACTACAAGAGTACAAAGCACACAAAACATTTACACGACGGTACGATTAATAAAAATAATTTAGATATGTGCTTATTGTTAAATGTTTTCACCAACGCCTTACATCAAATAGAACCCATTTGGATATGCATACAAATAAATAAGTTTACATCACTAAAACATAATGGGACTTCAAGTATCACATTAAGAATTAAACAGGTGTAAGTGGCTTTTATGATAGATACAACAAGTTTTCGTTTCCTCTCCCTCGCTATGGAGGCAACCATCCTTAAACTCAATTACCTCATCACAACAATGGTGCACCTACCCTTACTAACAATTACAAAGTAATGAACTACTTAAAGCTAAGTGCACAATTGTCCCGAAAATAGAAAACATAAGACCAGCAATGCTAGAAATAACAGTTTAATATGTTTCCATTTCCATTGTTCATAAACCGTTTACCACATCATTGACTAGTGTAAGCACTTAACGGTAGGTACATACATTCTTCATTGATTTCCTTTTTCTATACAAATAAGTCTATAAGTATGTGTCTAACTCATTTTAGCTCGACTATTCGAAGAATAATGAGAGCTATACTTTTAACCCAAGCGTCGGCGTCGGCGTCTGCGTCGGCGTCACCCCTTGGTTAAGGTTTTGCGTGCAAGCACACATAGGTTAATATCTCAACAACTGCTTGAGGTATTGCATTGAGACTTAATACAATGGTACTCAACCATCCAACCTACTTAATTAACCAAGTTTGATAACTCTACTTTGCATTTAATGCCATTAATAGGCCTTTATTATTTGACTTAGAAATTCTGGTTAAGGTTTTGCGTGCAAGCACACATAGGTTAATATCTCAGCAACTACTTGAGGTATTGCATTGAGACTTTATAAAATGGTACTCAACTATCCAATCTACTTAAATAACTAAGTAAGATAACTCTAGTTTGCATTAAATTCAAATAATGGCCCCTTTTTGTTCAACATAGAAATTCTGGTTAAGGTTTTGCATGTTACCACTTTTAAGTCAATGCTTCAGCAAATACATCATGTATTGCATTGAAACTTTACACACAGGCTCCCAACCATTTTACCTTCTTATTTAATTAAGTTAGATAACTCTATCTTTCATATTATATATTTTTTGCCCCTTTATCAAGCTACTTAGAAATTCTGGTGAAGGTCTTGCATGTTAGCACACATAGGATAATATCTCAGCAACTACTTGATGTATTGCATTGAGACTTTATACAATGGTATTCAACCACCCAACCTAATTGAATAATCAAGAAAGATAACTGTGTTTTTAAAATAATGGCTCTTTATTATTACACTTAAAAATTCCGGTTAAAATATTGCATGTAACCACATTTATGCTAATATCTCCGCACATCATGTATTGCATTGAAATCTAATCTAACAGTGATCCATGCATGTTTCGCCAAAACTTTTCAATCCTTACACTAAAATGCGGCGGAATAGTCGAGCGCGCTGTCTCTGTGACAGCTCTTGTTACACTTGTTCGTTGTCTTGTGTCACTATGTGACCCTACTTTGTGGTTCTTTGTCTTGTAGAGCAATGGTTCTCTACTTTGGCAGTGGTTGTATTGTGGCACTATGTGTCTCTAGTTTGGTGTACAGATGTCTTGAAGCGCTATGTGTCCCTAGTTTGATATCCGTTGTCTTGTGGCGCTATGTGTCTCTATTTTGGTGTCCGTTGTCTTGTTGCGCTATGTGTGTCTAGTTTTGTGTTTGTTGTCATGTGGCGCTATGTGACTCTAGTTTGGTGTCCGTTGTCTTGTGGGGCTATGTGTCTCTGGTGTTTGTTGTCTTGTAGTGCTATGTATCTCTAATTTGGTGTTTGGTGTCTTGTGGTGCTATGTGTGTCTAGTTTGGTGTTTGCTGTCTTGTGGCGCCATGTGTGTCTAGTTTGGTGTTTGCTGTCTTGTGGCGCTATGTGTGTCTAGTTTGGTGTTTGTTGTCTTGTGGCGCTATGTATGTCTAGTTTGGTGTCCGTTGTCTTGTGGCGCTATGTGTGTCTAGTTTGGTGTTTGTTGTCTTGTGGCGCTATGTGTGTCTAGTTTGGTGTTTGTTGTCTTGTGGCGCCATGTGTGTCTAGTTTGGTGTTTGTTGTCTTGTTGCGCTTTGTGTGTCTAGTTTGGTGTTTGTTGTCTTGTGGCGCTATGTGTGTCTAGTTTGGTGTTTGTTGTCTTGTGGCGCTATGTGTGTCTAGTTTGGTGTTTGTTGTCTTGTGGCGCTATGTATGTCTAGTTTGGTGTTTGCTGTCTTGTGGCGCTATGTGTGTCTAGTTTGGTGTTTGTTGTCTTGTGGCGCTATGTGTGTCTAGTTTGGTGTTTGTTGTCTTGTGGCGCTATGTGTGTCTAGTTTGCTGTTTGTTGTCTTGTGGCGCTATGTATGTCTAGTTTGGTGTCCGTTCTCTTGTGGGGCTATGTGTCTCTAAGATGGTGTTTGTTTTCTTGAGGGGCTATGTGTCTCTGGTGTTTGTTGTCTTGTGGTGCTATGTATCTCTTATTTGGTGTTTGCTGTCTTGTGGCGCTATGTGTCTCTAGTTTGGTGTTTGTTGTTTGGTGGCGCTATGTGTCTCTAGTTTGGTGTCTGTTGACTTGTGGCGCTATGTGTCTCTAGTTTGTTGTTTGCTGTCTTGTGGCGCTATGTGTCTCTAGTGTGTTGTTTGCTGTCTTGTGGCGCTAAGTGTCTCTAGTTTGGTGTTTGTTGTTTGGTGGCTCTATGTGTCTCTAGTTTGGTGTCTGTTGACTTGTGGCTCTATGTGTCTCTAGTTTGGTGTTTGTTGTTTGGTGGCTCTATGTGTCTCTAGTTTGGTGTCCGTTGACTTGTGGCGCTATGTGTCTCTAGTTTGTTGTTTGTTGTTTGGTGGCTCTATGTGTCTCTAGTTTGGTGTTTGTTGTTTGGTGGCTCTATGTGTCTCTAGTTTGGTGTTTGTTGTTTGGTGGCTCTATGTGTCTCTAGTTTGGTGTTTGCTGTCTTGTGGCGCTATGTGTCTCTAGTTTGGTGTTTGCTGTCTTGTGGCGCTATGTGTCTCTAGTTTGGTGTTTGCTGTCTAGTGGCGCTATGTGTCTCTAGTTTGGTGTTTTCTGTCTTGTGGCGCTATGTGTCTCTAGTTTGGTGTTTTCTGTCTTTTTGCGCTATGTGTGTCTAGTTTGGTGTTTGCTGTCTTGTGGCGCTATGTGTGTCTAGTTTGGTGTTTGCTGTCTTGTGGCGCTATGTGTGTCTAGTTTGGTGTTTGCTGTCTTGTGGCGCTATGTGTGTCTAGTTTGGTGTTTGCTGTCTTGTGGCGCTATGTGTGTCTAGTTTGGTGTTTGCTGTCTTGTGGCGCTATGTGTGTCTAGTTTGGTGTTTGCTGTCTTGTGGCGCTATGTGTGTCTAGTTTGGTGTTTGCTGTCTTGTGGCGCTATGTGTGTCTAGTTTGGTGTTTGCTGTATTTTGGCGATATGTGTCTCTAGTTTGGTGTTTGCTGTCTTGTGGCGCTATGTGTCTCTAGTTTGGTGTTTGTTGTCTTGTGGCGCTATGTGTGTCTAGTTTGGTGTTTGCTGTCTTGTGGCGCTATGTGTGTCTAGTTTGGTGTTTGCTGTCTTTTGGCGCTATGTGTGTCTAGTTTGGTGTTTGCTGTCTTTTGGCGCTATGTGTGTCTAGCTTGGTTTTTTGCTGTCTTGTGGCGCTATGTGTGTCTAGTTTGGTGTTCGCTGTCTTGTGGCGCTATGTGTCTCTAGTTTGGTGTTTGCTGTCTTGTGGCGCTATGTGTGTCTAGTTTGGTGTTTGCTGTCTTGTGGCGCTATGTGTGTCTAGTTTGGTGTTTGCTGTCTTGTGGCGCTATGTGTGTCTAGTTTGGTGTTTGCTGTATTGTGGCGCTATGTGTGTCTAGTTTGGTGTTTGCTGTATTGTGGCGCTATGTGTGTCTAGTTTGGTGTTTGCTGTCTTGTGGCGCTATGTTTGTCTAGTTTGGTGTTTGCTGTCTTGTGGCGCTATGTGTCTCTAGTTTGGTGTTTGCTGTCTTGTGGCGCTATGTGTCTCTAGTTTGGTGTTTGCTGTCTAGTGGCGCTATGTGTGTCTAGTTTGGTGTTTGCTGTCTTGTGGCGCTATGTGTGTCTAGTTTGGTGTTTGTTGTCTTGTGGCGCTATGTGTGTCTAGTTTGGTGTTTGCTGTCTTGTGGCGCTATGTGTCCCTAGTTTGGTGTTTGTTGTCTTGTGGCACTATGTGTCTCTAGTTTGGTGTTTGCTGTATTTTGGCGCTATGTGTGTCTAGTTTGGTGTTTGCTGTCTTGTGGCGCTATGTGTGTCTAGTTTGGTGTTTGCTGTCTTGTGGCGCTATGTGTCTCTAGTTTGGTGTTTGTTGTCTTGTGGCGCTATGTGTGTCTAGTTTGGTGTTTGCTGTCTTGTGGCGCTATGTGTCTCTAGTTTGGTGTTTGCTGTCTTGTGGCGCTATGTGTCTCTAGTTTGGTGTTTGTTGTCTTGTGGCGCTATGTGTCTCTAGTTTGGTGTTTGCTGTCTTGTGGCGCTATGTGTCTCTAGTTTGGTGTTTTCTGTCTTGTGGCGCTATATGTGTCTAGTTTGGTGTTTGCTGTCTTGTGGCACTATGTGTCTCTAGTTTGGTGTTTGTTGTATTGTGGCACTATGTGTCTCTAGTTTGGTGTTTGCTGTCTTGTGGCGCTATGTGTCTCTAGTTTGGTGTTTGCTGTCTTGTGGCGCTATGTGTCTCTAGTTTGGTGTTTGCTGTCTTGTGGCGCTATGTGTCTCTAGTTTGGTGTTTGCTGTCTTGTGGCGCTATGTGTCTCTAGTTTGGTGTTTGCTGTCTTGTGGCGCTATGTGTCTCTAGTTTGGTGTTTGCTGTCTTGTGGCGCCATGTGTCTCTAGTTTGGTGTTTGCTGTCTTGTGGCGCTTTGTTTGTCTAGTTTGGTGTTTGCTGTCTTGTGGCGCTATGTGTCTCTAGTTTGGTGTTTGCTGTCTAAGACTTGTGGCACATGTGTCTCTATTTGTATTTTGCTGTACCTTGACCATTGTGTTTTAGACAGGATTGATGACGATTTTACCGCGCTGGTATTTTTGTCATAATTGTCCATTAGGCCTAGTCTAGCTAGTACGAGGCTACAACATACATATGTTATAAGATAGATATAGTTGTGCAGCAAATGTGTAACATAATTATTCGGATAACTGATTCTCTAGAGCAAACAAAAATGAAGCGTTACTACAGTCATCTTTCCAATCATAGCGTGTCAACAACTCATTAAGGAAACATGCAACCATGTTAACGCATCAATACGATACGACAAATTAATCATCCGTTCCTTTCCACGACTCTTCTTATTTGATTAGACAGAATGACAGTTGATTGAAATCAAGGTACAAATGAATAAATAAATGTGATATCATTCACTGAACCCAGGGAACTCCTTAGTTTCACACCTTATTAATTATATAGATACTCGCAGTTGTGCATTGGAGACAGGCTAAATAGGTCAACTCTGGCTTCACATACGTGCAAATATCATAGCTGAATTCTGAAGAATGCTGAACGAGGCGATCATTAAAAGAATGGGCGATATGCACAGCTCTTGAATGAAATGACTTTTTCTAGCGAGCTAAGCAATCTTGTAACTAACCAATGACAACCCTGTTGAGAAGGTTACACCGTGACAATACAACGACAGCCCTGTTGAGAAGGTTACACCGTGACAATACAACGACAGCCCTGTTGAGAAGGTTACACCGTGACAATACAACGACAGCCCTGTTGAGAAGGTTACACCGTGACAATACAACGACAACCCTGTTGAGAAGGTTACACCGTGACAATAAAACGACAACCCTGTTGAGAAGTTTACACCGTGACAATACAACGACAACCCTGTTGAGAAGGTTACACCGTGGCAATACAACGACAACCCTGTTGAGAAGGTTACACCGTGACAATACAACGACAACCCTGTTGAGAAGGTTACACCGTGGCAATACAACGACAACCCTGTTGAGAAGGTTACACCGTGACAATACAATAACTTAAGCGAACTAAGAACCATGCAAAGTCAAAGTCTTTGATCCAGTTAGATAAGTTCAAATACTATGTGAACGTCATTGGTATATAGCATGTTTTTGATGATTTAATTTCATATCTTCTTATGCTCTGTAAAGAACAAAGACGGGGGAACCAGTAGTGTAGATTATTGTCAGAATTCACCATTAAGTTTATGTTCAACCAAATTTCAATCATGTTGCTCTCCCAATAATCAAGATTAAAGCTTGATTAGGTTTTAATCAGAAAGTCTGACTTGCGCTTGACACCTGCAGTGGAATGAAAATTGTAAAGTATTACAGACAGTATTATTCGTGATTATATAAACTAAAAGACGTCGGTTAAAGGACTTCGAAACACATCGAAAAGGTTGTCGTACACTTTAAACTCAACCTTTCACTATTATAGCATATACTAATCTCGGTGTACGCCAATGACAATTACTAGCGGGCTAATTCATGCCCCCCCCCCACGTCAAATCGTTCAAGATTGTTTTTAAGTTTAATATTGGAGAAAAAATACGCCCAAAATGCACCTTTTCGCGCATTTTTTTTTTCAAATTTTCTTGGGGAAATACGCAAAATCCACAGCCAACATTTTAAACCAAATAAATTTCGGTGCGAAGGGAGGGGCGGAAGTCAAGAGCTTATGCATATCAGATACACCCCCTCTAAAGTCAAATCCTGGACCCGCCCCTTTCAATCGAATATTTTCAAATAATCTGTAATATGACGTATATCGATTATGACAAATGCACAACGAAATAGTTTCAAGGAGTATATTTCAGTCTGTCGACCCTTCCATCAATGCTTATTTGTTTAACAAGTGTTATTAGTCACATGTAAGTCGAAGGTAGCATGTTTATGGTATTTTTTAATTTGTGGGAATCATGATTTTGATTGTGATGTTTATTCATAATCGAGATTTGAACAATGACAGGCGACCAATGAATCAACGTTAAAATCGTGTTCTATCCACTTTAGGGGTAGAGAACAATGTGTAGGCAAATCTCCATTTTCACCAAATCCATTTAATATGATAATGATATAATGTAGCTTTTTAAGATTATGTTATATTTAGGGAAGAAAGATCGTTTAAATGAATATGATATTGTCCTTCCTGTTAAACTTTGTCAGTGACATGCTTTGTTTAAGTGCACATAAATATCGTTATCTGAACCATTTAAACTGGCTGAATTTAACAATAAGTTGACACAGGCAAGTTGATAATTCAATTTACGTATGTGTTACCGACGCAAATGTCAAGCTTGTCCCTCGAAAACAATTTTGATATTTCAATAGAAATGAGTTTCCTGCTGGTTCATGGAATAAGCCAGACTTGAATGTTGAGCCGGTGCTAGACGGGCGTTGTTAGTTAAGCACTTCTCATTTCCCCCAAAGAACAGACTCACGATGGAGTTTACTGTTTTCATAATTGGATTTTATTTCCGGATTTTGGATGATCTTATGCACAAATCCGTTCTAAATATACTGTGATAAAATAATAAAGAAGGTCGTACATGTATGAATATAAAGTTAAATATCTTGAAGGAGATTCAAGTTTCTCTCGTCAGGTCACTAACATGTTTTTCGTTTCAGAATTGTTGATTTTTGTTTTAAATAATGAGCGGTTTAAGAGGCTGAGGAGTGAATAAAACAAAATGAACCATTGGCTTTAATACCCAATTAAGGATGATGGTGGAAAGTGTGTGCTAGTTGTAAATACTGCTCTCTTAACATGCAATTGACTAGAATGGAAACTTTTTACAAAGTTTTGAGGAAAGCATGGTTCCATTTGGCATACAAATAAATGGATTGGCGTTATTCAACAGTTATTTAAAAATGCTTTCAGTGAAAATACTGCACTTCGTATTGTGAAATCCGTATCACCATACCGTCGTTTTCTGATTCCGTACCATGCTAGTACTTTGTGTTGTCTGGGAACTACTTTCGCGTCGCTAAAAATAGCGTGACAAAAATAGCTGGTAAAACCTGTCTAATTTTAGATACAAAACTCGCGTTTACACACCGAGTTCGACGTGATACAGGTCACCAGAAATGCATTCTATCATGATATGTATTTATAATTGATAAAAATGTCAATTATTACATGTACAAGGTACCCGGATGTAGAATATGCGTTTGTGCTCACATTGTAATTATAAGCCTCAGTAACATATACCATATTTTGTAACATACATGACGTCGCCATACTGAAATATTACACCGCAACTTCCATACCTTCAATTAACTGCATTTCGGCAATTGCGTTTATTAATCGATGATATGAACGCAATTGGGCTAGTCAAAGTACGTGTGGAGTCCGCCCAATTGCGTTCATACCCCGATAATGACATCAACCCCGCAATTCATTCCTTAAATAAAGTCATTATTTTGTTTATATGACTTGTGTAATAATCCGCAATACCGCCAATAGATCCAAAAAGTGTGACGTTACGTCAAAAATAATTAGGGTTGGAAATGGTTGCGCTTATAATATAGCGACGTTTCATGTATTAAGCGCTGTAAATTGGCACATAATAATATATGATATAAAGAGAATCTCACGTTAGTTGCCATTCAAGACGAAATTTATTAAACTCTTTTACTAAAATTGCAAAAATAACTTTAACGCTCGTTTATTTACCATTTCTTAAAAAAATATCCTTAACTAAATTCCCGGTATAAAACGACCAATCATTTGAGATTCTTTATCTTTAACACGTATTCTATTGACTTGTCTTTGCCCATTCGCATTACAAAGAATTGAAGCAAACTCATCCCACAAGAGCAGTGTGTAATAGGGTCCATTATTTTGTAGATTAGAACAGTCTGGCTAGACATAATGCATTGAATAATGGTCTCGTCCTATCAGAAGTGTCATCAATTATCTTTGACCTTTGTCAAATCGTTTTCGAATATTCAAGTGACGTCTAGACAAGGCCATCCAGCGGTATCATTACACAGGTTGTAGCGCAAACGAAAACAAGAGCACATCGTAGCAATCGCCAAACGTCCGTCGATTGGTTTTGTCCTAAAAGGCGCACAACTGGACAATGATTAAAGTGCATATTTTCGTCAATTTCTTAGGCAAAATGTTAACGATTCAAGTATTTATCATATTAAATGGTTTTGAGTTCTGGCAAAAGTTATGTTTTTGCAATGGGTTTGTCGAAACACGGCCTAATCTTAAATCATAAATTAGTTATGGGTCTTGCTATACGTCTATATTTTTTTCACTGGCGTCATTTGTACAGAATTTCATCTGTACATATTGGACAGTTTTTGAAATAGGGCCAAGGTTAAAGGTTGAAGATTTTGCACGACGCCAGCGCCTATATCAAAATTGAGGCTCAAGTTGGTCCAACATCGAGCGCATCGACAGAGTTGAAACTTAAAAGTAAAAGTGATATTAATATTGTTACACTTCAAATATCGTTTGGTCTTCCCAAAATGCACGTGTTCATCAGTTAGAGCCTTTCAAACTTCATTTAATAATTGTTTCGTAAACGGCCTTTATTGTTGTTGTGATATTCCCACGATTCATACGAGGAGTGTTTGTACTGGAATCGTAATTAAACTCTTAATGAAATTAATGAAGGTTTAAAACCTGTAGGACGCAGACACCCTCTCACAGATTGTGTTATATGATCTGAATGACAATCATCATAATGATTGTGACTGATAATGATAATAATGATTATTATCCTACACTGATTATAAAAGTCTTGGTTCAGCTGCACTCACTGCAGATTATGTAACCGGTCTTAACGTTGATATGAGTGTGCCGACTTTGTTACTTGCCATTACGTCCATTACGCCCTTATGACGCTGTTTACATAGTGGGTGTCTAAAAGAAGCGCAATCAGTGTGTTTTATGACGCTGTTTACATAGTGGGTGTCTAAAAGAAGCGCAATCAGTGTGTTTTATGACACTGTTTACATAGTGGGTGTCTAAAAGAAGCGCAATCAGTGTGTTTTATGACGCTGTTTACATAGTGGGTGTCTAAAAGAAGCGCAATCAGTGTGTTTTGTGACGCTGTTTACATAGTGGGTGTCTAAAAGAAGCGCAATCAGTGTGTTTTATGACGCTGTTTACATAGTGGGTGTCTAAAAGAAGCGTAATCAGTGTGTTTTATGACGCTGTTTACATAGTGGGTGTCTAAAAGAAGCGTAATCAGTGTGTTTTATGACGCTGTTTACATAGTGGGTGTCTAAAAGAAGCGCAATCAGTGTGTTTTGTGACGCTGTTTACATAGTGGGTGTCTAAAAGAAGCGCAATCAGTGTGTTTTATGACGCTGTTTACATAGTGGGTGTCTAAAAGAAGCGTAATCAGTGTGTTTTATGACGCTGTTTACATAGTGGGTGTCTAAAAGAAGCGTAATCAGTGTGTTTTGTGACGCTGTTTACATAGTGGGTGTCTAAAAGAAGCGCAATCAGTGTGTTTTGTGACGCTGTTTACATAGTGGGTGTCTAAAAGAAGCGCAATCAGTGTGTTTTATGACGCTGTTTACATAGTGGGTGTCTAAAAGAAGCGTAATCAGTGTGTTTTATGACGCTGTTTACATAGTGGGTGTCTAAACGAAGCGCAATCAGTGTGTTTTGTGACGCTGTTTACATAGTGGGTGTCTAAAAGAAGCGTAATCAGTGTGTTTTATGACGCTGTTTACATAGTGGGTGTCTAAAAGAAGCGTAATCAGTGTGTTTTATGACGCTGTTTACATAGTGGGTGTCTAAAAGAAGCGTAATCAGTGTGTTTTATGACGCTGTTTACATAGTGGGTGTCTAAAAGAAGCGTTATCAGTGTGTTTTGTGACGCTGTTTACATAGTGGGTGTCTAAAAGAAGCGCAATCAGTGTGTTTTGTGACGCTGTTTACATAGTGGGTGTCTAAAAGAAGCGCAATCAGTGTGTTTTATGACGCTGTTTATATAGTGGGTGTCTAAAAGAAGCGCAATCAGTGTGTTTTATTACGCTGTTTACATAGTGGGTGTCTAAAAGAAGCGCAATCAGTGTGTTTTATTACGCTGTTTACATAGTGGGTGTCTAAACGAAGCGCAATCAGTGTGTTTTATGACGCTGTTTATATCGTGGTTGTCTAAAAGAAGCGTAATCAGTGTGTTTTATGACGCTGTTTACAAAGAGGGTGTCTAAAAGAAGCGTAATCAGTGTGTTTTATGACGCTGTTTACATAGTGGGTGTCTAAAAGAAGCGTTATCAGTGTGTTTTATGACGCTGTTTACATAGTGGGTGTCTAAAAGAAGCGTAATCAGTGTGTTTTGTGACGCTGTTTACATAGTGGGTGTCTAAAAGAAGCGTAATCAGTGTGTTTTATGACGCTGTTTACAAAGAGGGTGTCTAAAAGAAGCGTAATCAGTGTGTTTTATGACGCTGTTTACATAGAGGGTGTCTAAAAGAAGCGCAATCAGTGTGTTTTATTACGCTGTTTACATAGTGGGTGTCTAAAAGAAGCGCAATCAGTGTGTTTTATTACGCTGTTTACATAGTGGGTGTCTAAACGAAGCGCAATCAGTGTGTTTTATGACGCTGTTTATATCGTGGTTGTCTAAAAGAAGCGTAATCAGTGTGTTTTATGACGCTGTTTACATAGTGGGTGTCTAAAAGAAGCGTAATCAGTGTGTTTTATGACGCTGTTTACATAGTGGGTGTCTAAAAGAAGCGTTATCAGTGTGTTTTATGACGCTGTTTACATAGTGGGTGTCTAAAAGAAGCGTAATCAGTGTGTTTTATGACGCTGTTTACATAGTGGGTGTCTAAAAGAAGCGCAATCAGTGTGTTTTATGACGCTGTTTACATAGTGGGTGTCTAAAAGAAGCGCAATCAGTGTGTTTTATGACGCTGTTTACATAGTGGGTGTCTAAAAGAAGCGTTATCAGTGTGTTTTATGACGCTGTTTACATAGTGGGTGTCTAAAAGAAGCGTAATCAGTGTGTTTTATGACGCTGTTTACATAGTGGGTGTCTAAAAGAAGCGCAATCAGTGTGTTTTATGACGCTGTTTACATAGTGGGTGTCTAAAAGAAGCGCAATCAGTGTGTTTTATGACGCTGTTTACATAGTGGGTGTCTAAAAGAAGCGTAATCAGTGTGTTTTATGACGCTGTTTACATAGAGGGTGTCTAAAAGAAGCGTAATCAGTGTGTTTTATCTCAGTATGTTCGTAGTGTCAGCGTGGCACCGAATAATGTGCAACGACCATGAACAAACCAAATTAATGTAGACGAAGGAGCTGTGCTTTACTTTGACAAAAAGACTGGAAATGATTGATAAAGACATTATAAAGACTAAACACTGATGAATTTTATTATACGCGAACTACCAGACATCTCATTTGTTTCTTTCCTTCATGCTTTAAGAAAAGCTGAAGTAAAATATCTATATTGGTCTAGGTTTTCGTTGCCGACACCATATCACGTCTGGCAATTAAAGGCAATCAGCAAACACAGGAAATAGCAGATATGCCCTGCGACAAGTGTCGAGGCGTGACACTACTGCAGGTGCTCGCATCACACTTTAAATTGGTCTTCTGAGATGTTGCCATTATTTGGCCACGATAAACACCCTCCTAGAGAAATACTGTTAACAAAATCAAAAGTTAAAAATGTTAAAAACGTTTATAGCCGTTTGTGAAACTGATCAGATCCAGACACAAACCAGTCTCATGGTTTTATACGATCTAAAACATTTAGAAGCTATATCTGTTTTTCAAACGACAATTTACACAAGACCTTTGTCATTCCTCTATAATAATGACTTAAGGTGTCCCAAAGGAACCTTGGATAAAAAGTTTACCTTGTATATTCTTATTTCATTAGACTGTTACCACCAGTGACATTATATTTTGTTTTATACATCAGGTATTAAATTGTTTTAAAATGTTTATACTATATAGATAATGCAATATGTTGAAGATTATCAATTGCCACATATTTCTAGCCAACTATGCCTTTCAATGTAGATGCACCTAAACTTATACTCCAGGAAAGACACACATTTTCGGCCTAAAACATTAAAAGAATAATTATATGATTCGTAAAATGCATCCATTACGTTTGAAGGGTGAGCTAAAAAGGGAATCATAAATAACGCATGAATTGTCTTCATAAACCTACGTTAAGTATATAATTAGCAAGTATTTATGACGCCTTCAAGAAAGAAGTTCAAATTTGAAGATAATTTAAAGAAAGATTTTAACAGTATGTTAAAACCTAACAGAAGTTGACATGAGTATGTGTGTTAACAAATATTTATGGGAGACGGATATATCAGAGTTCACAGAAAGTAAGATGTCTGTTCATTGTCTTATAAATCGTCTGCTAGATTACAACCTAGATTTCCCTCGGGTCAACGCAAACGAGAAGACGCCTTAATCCGACGTGTGTTCTTGAATCATGTCGTATGATCTTGCTAAAATTTGATATTAAACTAGACGTGGTGGCTGTCCCCCTTTAGTATAACAAAACAGAAGAACGGAACTATTTATATCATCGAACTGAGTTGCTTTTTTCTGCGCTCTTTTTTTTGGCGCAGCTGTTATACGATAGGTTTTGTATATCTGTGGGCCTATTAAAAAGGTGTATATAAAGCTTAATGATCAAATGCAAACAATATTAACGGTTTCGATTGGTTAACATTTCATGCGAAGAGACATAAGATGTTTCTGATTCGCAAGTAGAATTGTGTAACACCCACTGTTGTCACCTTGTGGCGGATCCGCGGTATAGTGGTGGCACACTTGACTTTCAATCAAGGGGTCGCAGGTTTGAATCCCCGTCGCACTACTAAATATACTAATAGTCTTCCGGGGGAGGCAAGTGTGACAGTGCTATACACCAGACCACATTTACGAACCAGGGTTACATTCTATCCGTCACCATGCCCCAAACACTCAATTTGACTGACAAAAATAGCTGTGTGAAGTAAGCATAACATTCGTCACTGGACTTTCAAAAAGATGAATGTAGTGCTGGCACGACATTGGACATTTGGCATTCAAAAAGGAATGTCACGCTGGAACGACATTGGACATAGAACACTAAAACGAATGTCGTGCTGGCATGAAATTGAACATTCAAGACGAAAATTGTGTTAACACATTGTAAATTGAACCTGGACATTTATAAATAAATGTCATGCTGGCACGGCATTGAACATGTAGAAATGAATGGCATGATGACACGGCTTCGGACATGTAGAAATGAATGTCATGCTGGCACGGCATTGGACATGTAGAAATAAATGGCATGATGGCATGACATTGGACATAGGACATACAAAAACCATGTCGGGCTAGCAGAAAATCGGATATTAGACATTCAAAAACGAATGTCTTGCTAGTCAACCAATAATTTCTTGGGGTAAACTTAAATCTGTTCACAAAATTACCGATTCCTTTGTAATATCAGGTTTTTGATTGGTTACCAAAAGTATGCATACCTTTTATAAGTTTTATTTAAAAAAAAATCCGTGATAATTATTAAAGTAATAAAAAGTGAAGTTAAAGATCTAGTTTAAGATTGATTGTTTCAGCGGATTATAATGCGCACTAAAAATCTCACACCATTGCTGAACTTATTCCGTCTTCAATTTGAATGTCCAATCTCATCTTGGACGACATAACCTTGTACTGGTAGAATGAGTCTGGAGAATATAACTGCCTGATAAAAGGACTTATACGACGATGTTTTACGATGGGCGATCAGCAGGTTGTCCACCTTGAATGAATCTAAAATATCCACATTCCAAACGACTACTCCATCCAAAGACTGTTTGAAAAGAAATGGACACGTTGAAGAAAGTAAACACGTTATGGAAGTTTTCAAATTGACATAAGACGTATGTTGCATACTAACAATAATAGCAAACAACACAATAAAAGAGTAAAAGAGGAATAACATTCCATTGCGTTCCACCAAACAAGAATTCATGATAAGGTTATACAATAACTGTAAATGTTCAATATGTAGTGATATAACTACTGCCCTTGTGTTTAAAATGACTCCTTGTACAATTTGGATTTCAACTTTTGTATGCTTATATCGGCAACATTTTTATATATACCGTGCGGTAATTTATTCAAACGTTGGTCTTATTCAATAAAAAGTTAAAGCTTAAAATAAGAAAAATGTTTTATCTGCACGACGTTCATTTCTAACTGCCAATGTCCAATGTCGTTCTAGCATGACTTTCATTTTTGAATGTCTTATGCCGACATACGTTTTAGAATGTCGAATGTCCAATGTCGTGCCAGCAAGACTTATATTTTTGAATGCCTAATGTCGTGCTAGCTCGACATACGTTTTTGAATGTTCAGTGCCCAATGTTGTGCTAGCACGACTTTCATTTTTGAATGACCAATGTTCTTTGTCGTATTTTTTTTTTGAATGTAAAATATTCAATGTCGTGCCAGCACGACTTTCATTTTTGAATGTCAAATGTCTTATGTCGTGTCAGCACGATTTTTTTTAAAACCAATGTCGTGCTTCATTTTTGAATGTCGCATGTCCAATGTCGTTTGTTAAGCTTTCTTCACGCAGCTTACAATTATCGTGTCTATTGGGTCTGCACGTATATACCATATACATTTCGGCGGTACTATTAATATTATCTTTATAGCACACTGTGGGATCTTTAAGGTAAAAATATATTACTCTAAATGAGGTAAATACGTCAAAACCGACAAAATAAAGGAACCTAACATTGTACATGTCATGCTTTGATTATTGTGTCGAGATCTATATCATAACTACAGTTTGGCTTCTAGGTTTGTAACCATTGTTATGCTTCTTGCCTTATGCTGTATCTGTTCTTTTAAAAGTGTATCGCAAGTAAAATCGCGATTAATTCATTTTTTTGTTGATATATTGTATAATTTTGATATCAGTCGTGATTATACATGAATGATTCTAAATAACAAAAAGCTTTCAGTAATAGAAAGGCGCCAACACATAAAATACCAGTAATGATATACTATTATTGGAAATTAAGACGTTGATCAATTGCACATCCTCAAGATCTCTTGTTATTAAATAAAATCAAATGGAATATACATATGTAGAATACCAGGTTGAAATATAACAACAATTTAATATGTTTTTTCTGGAAGAATCACAAGATTCGAGAATACACTTAAACTATCAGTGGGGAATAATTGAGACTGTTCATTGCCAGAACTGTTAAGTGCAGCCATGTTGGCGTAGGCGCTCTTCAGGTATCAACACACGGGGTTTACAGGAACAAGCCGAAACGACAAAACTTCAGCGATAACCCTGTTTTGAGGCATAAGGTTAAAAGCATTAAAAGTTCAAACAGTCATGAGAAGCACGCGATTTCACAGAAAATAACACACTACGGATACGTAAAACCATCTTTATTTAAGGATTTATCGCATTTTTCTTGCGTTTATGGCGTATGAATACAGTAAGGCACGCGAGCAAAATTCCATGAAGCTAGTGCTTCTTGGTAATTTGCTCGCTTGCCCTACTGTGTTCATACTGAATTAACGCAAGATAAAATGCGATCAATACTTATATTTACCTTTGAAAACATTCATATTTATTACAAATTAGTGGTATATTCTGCAATTGAGTATATCTTCTTAAAGCTGCACTCTCACAGATTGAGCGATTTGACAACTTTTTTATTTTTTGTCTTGGAACGAACCAATTTTTGCGAAAATCCATGGAAACCAGTGAAACAAGACTGCTTACAAAAATTAGATCGCAGATTTTTATATTTAAGTTCAAAAATTGATGTTTCATGCATTTTACTTAAACCGTTAGTAACGGTTTAAGCTATAAAACATTAATTTTCGAACGGAAATATGAAACTCTACGATCTGATTTTTTGTCAACAATCTTATATCGTTGGTTTGCAGATATTTACGCAAAAAATTGCCCTTTCAAAGATAAAAAAAGATAAAAGTTGTAAAAATGGTATATCTGTGAGAGTGCAGCTTTAAAGAAATGTAACCGACAACAAACATATGTGTAAAATGATAGCTGATTTTTGTTACGTCGTATACCTTTGGTAAAATAGCGTCGAACTAATCGAATCGCAGCGCAATATTGAAATAATGACGTCATAACTCCTTGCGTATTATACAATATGAACGTCAAGTTTTATCTACACAAAGCACTAGGAGTTCTCTGTTGGTTTAAAACCAGTTTATAGATATTATTGTATAAAATGTGTGTTTTCGGTCCGTTATCGTGGTGTGTTATAACGCAAAAACCCGGGCGTTATCGGTAGAAAACGTGCATTATTCAGTAAATTCACGTGCCGTTAGTGACCGGCTTTTTGTTTTACATAAGCGCTTTCAGGGCTCGCATCATAACAATTGGGGTCAATGGCAGCTGAGCGACCTGGTTTCTGACTGAAAGTGGTCAACGATGGCATTTTTTGCACAAAAACAAATTTCAGCATATATAGCTGTATACAAATATCAACAAATTAAATAAAACATATTTTCTTCTGAGTTGTCTTTACCTGGCAAGCTGATGTGTGTTTACTAGATAGTACTTTCTGCAGTTGTTTAAAGTATTTGTTTGCTTTAAAAGCACTAAATTAAGTCTAAAACGTTCAACTCCTCCGAACTTTAGTTATTTCTGTCGATTTTTATTCAGAACAAACGGCTTGCTACGGACTCGGGATGTAAACCATTTTGCGGGCCTTTGCAGATGGTAACGACCTCAAAAAGGTAAATTTAATCTCCAATCAGTTATCAGCAAGTGTTTATTTACGATAGAGCAAACAAATGAAGAAATCACGACCAACAATCAGTTCTTTGCTTTGAACCCGAGAAACGTAAGTAACTAATCACTGCTGTTGACACAGTTCGGTGCAGTTATGCCGCATACCCTTGTTTGGGGAGGATGAACAACAATATAAGCTAGTATTTGCTTCGTCATTGTTATTATTATTCGTTTTGTTCAAAATTCTACACAAAGTTATCAGAGTGTTCAATTTTTAATCAGGCCTCGTCATTTGTATCGGGTGCAGCAAAGGCCATGGCCAAAGACAAGAACAACAACTGATAGTGACACCATGGGTCATACCCTATTGGATGTTGTTGATCAAAAATAATGTGTTTAATACTATATGAATCCATTTCTTTATAATACATATAGACCGTGAATATATCCAGTGGTTTAAGCTTTCGAAACATGTTTTTTTTATATCTGCCTAAGATAATATGTTCGGTGTACGTACAGCGCAGGAGTGATATAAAGTCATGCAATATATTGTTTAGTATATAGCAAGTGTAATAACTATGCAAATTAGGTAGCCGCGACACAGAAAAATATATTCATAAACGTAAACAAACAAACAGTTTATTTACCTGGGCCTCTGGACCTTTCAAAAGAAATTCTGTCAGTGTCATCAAACTCAGCTCCACAATGAAACGAATGGTGAAGAATGCTGGGCTAATTGTATTCACAGCGCCAGAAAAAAACAAACTCTGCCAGACTTGGAATGACAACAATGTTCCTGCGAACCAAATTATGCAAATATCGGGACACAAGAGCATTGCATCTATTAACAACTATAACCACAAACATCCAAATCAACACAAGGAAATATCCAACATCCTGTACTCCAGTTAATATACCCCGTCTACTCTCATGCAAATGCTCAGTCTAGGCAATTCGCCAGCAATGCTCAAGCTCACACAGTCACTGATTCCACATCATACCTCACTATAACTGGTGGATTTTACAACATTTTGGTACTTCAAATAAAGGAGGCAATATCCATGTGCACATTCATAAAAATATCAAACATCCATGTGGTAATCAACCGGCTGGAAAGCGAATTCGCACAATGAGTTCGATACTGAAACTGACAAACAGCATTTTTTAATTTTCAAACTTCAACCGCCAATTGGCATGATCATACTTGCTTGATTACTGATGACGTCGAGCAGTTATGAAATTGCTAAAATTATTATTGTGTTGATTTAAATAAATTTAAACGTGTACTTTTGTTGTTTTTAAGTGAAACCCCAAACTATGATAAGACAATTGAGACATGATTTATGTTTCATTGGTAAATAAAATGTTTTATGTGGAACTATTTTCTTTCCTGCGGATGAAACAGCCTAATAACACCAAATGTGTATTCTTCGCACTAGGACACGGGAATTTGTATTGAAGAGACTGTGACCTAGATTTCGACAATGAGTTATGTTCTAAAAATATAATCTCGAATTCGTGTTTATTTTGTCAGTTTACATTCAAAGACATATCTGTAATTGACTATGAAATTTCATCGTGCGAATCCCTTTGGCTGTTTCAAGATTTAAGTGTCAGTGAAAACTGACCTTTACAATCTGAAGTCCACTGTTCTCGCTTTTCAAACTAATCACAGACACAATGGCGGTATAAAAACAGGAGTGTATCAATAATCATATATTTGCCTACTATAGAAGATGCAATTCAGAAAATCTCTGAGAGCGATATTGTTTTTGATAAAACTAGACTATGTGAACTTGTAAATACTGCTGAAAGTGCCTTAGTAGAACCTGCCAGAACTACAATTGATGCGCATAGTTATTCTCCACATAGAAGTAAGTCTAATTCTAGAAAGCATAATAAATGGTTCAATTGTGAGTAAAAAGCAGCTAAGAGTTATTTCCATCTAAGTAAATGTAGATATAGTCATGTAAAGAACAATGATACAAAACATGATTTGGTACAATCATCAAAAATACATGGCTGTAATAAGAAAATCTGTAGTATAAAAGAGATATGGGGTGAAAAAAACGAAGTATGCGCAATAAGTCTCCACACGATTATTGGAACTACATACATATTTCAAAGATGCACTCTTACTCCCAAATAAGCAGTACCACAATAAATATAATTGTTTTAATATACCGAAAGGAATGGATGAATATCGAAAACAATAATTCTTATGAAATATACCGAGTTTAATTAGAAAGAAAGGTGTATAAAACACGGTATTTCTACCTTTTGAGACGATAGTTGATCACAGTATATGTTTTTGGACTTATTAGTCATTTAATATTTGTGCGTTTTCATCCATTACATACACGGTTACAATCTTGTTATCAGTAACAAATATTTTTCATAAAAGCAATTTTAGCTAGTATTTAAAGGTTTATCACTTAAAATGTTTGTGTGTTATACATGTGTATGTCGTGATTTTAAATACGAGTATCACTTTAAATACTAGAAATAAGTCGGATAATGTTAATCTTGATGTATTTTTCTAAACGCATCATTGCTAATAACGTTGGTGCAAATGCACATGTTGATTCAAAACTTTAAATGTAAACACTATAGGAAGGATCTTAAACATCAACACCATCATTTGTTAAATTTTGACGAAAATATGAGCGTAAATTATTTAAAATTCTAGTGAAAACAAAAGCAGAGCAAGACTCCCTTTGGCGGACACCAATGATACTGTCTAATATGTTTGTGTATTTTGAATTTTTTGACACACATGATTATATATTGTTGTAAATGATCTGAATGAATAAAAAATATATATTTGTATTGATTAGTTTTTGTCAGAGCCAAGGTCTACGGATTATGTCAAATGCTTGAATAAAGTCTATATATGTTTATTTGCTTCTATTATTCAAGTACCATATTGAATGGTTCAAAATAAACATGCTGTCCCTAGTTGAATAGCTCTTTCAAAAAACGGATTGACTACGATCAATAAGGTAATTCAATAAGCTTGTAAAGAATTTAATGTAATAGGTCGATCATTTTCAGGACGGCCTGGATATCTTTCATTTGTATACATAAGACTAAAAAATCCAGTTGTCCAAATAATGATGAAAACACAGGCTTTTATTATTTTATATTGTTTGTATTGCTTTTTTTCAATCTCCGTAACAGTAATCCCTAAATTTATTTCTTCATTATTGTCATTATTCGCCTCACTTATCTAGTGTGTCTATCTCTTTCCATTTTGTAACATTCGTATTTTTCCGATCGTTTTATATTTTGCAATCTATATAATTATCCAAACGCACTTTCCGATAAAAAATTTAAAAAGCCTGTATATATTCTATTATTTCATCTGATATTTGATGAGTGAATTAGTTTGTTTCAGAATAACCTATTAGACGTCAAAGTATAACTGAGACTTCTTATTGGTAAACAATGTTAACAAATCTATTATTTTTTATTCTCCCATAATTTTCTCCCTTGCTTAAATCGTTATTTGTATAATTGACTTTGCTGTAAAGGGTTAAAGACTAAGCCCTTGTTGAAATATTCCGGCATTACAAATAATTAGAAATTGTCTTGATCGACAGTTCGTTAAATTGCAATTATGGTTTCTTAATTTAAGTCGCTCGATTTTTTGTCCAGATCTTGTTTAATTTCTTAGCTAAATTTATTTAGAATGCAATTTCGTAAAATAAGAATCTCAAACGACCTTTATAACAAGGATTATAAATTTACTATTAAAACACTATTCAATTTTAAATTACTGAAATTCCTTTTCAATATCAGTGGTATAGCTGTACACAATAGATTACCTTTACTAAATTTAATGTCATGCCAACGGTCGTTTAACGTCGTTTTTGTGTAATGTTTTACACAAACACATAAAGCATACTCAATACTATAAACCCTAACGCTCACACATGCGAAATATTGTCAGTACCTACGTGGTTTTCTTAACTTCATAGTATTAGGAATCGTCTGTTTTACACATTGAAGATTTTATGTTATATAGGATAATCGTAATTGCACGAACATTTTCTTATTTGAGCACATATAAGTCTATATGTATGTAAATGGCCTCTATACTAGGTCAATATATTCCTACAAACTTCCTTATCCGATGGCCTACAAATTAAAACACCACCATGTTATTTGCATGTGTAGCTGATCAGGATATTTGGCACCCAGTTTAAGTACAAAATGGTTAGGAAAAACATTTTTGATGTTTACTCCAGTGAAAATACGAATACGTTGAGTTGTATTGTATCGTCTCTTCGTCTACATTAGTGTAACCACATCATTTCACCAATTTAAGGTAATCACTCCATAATTAGCATGTAAAGATGCATATTATATACTAACATTAAAATTATTTAAACGTTTGATTTATATTGATTGATCATATTATATTTTCATGTTTTACATTTTTTTAGAAACACCATAATGACGCTACTATTATGATATGATTTATTAAAGGCAGGTAACGAAAAAAATGATGAATTTATTACCTGTTTGTATGTCAATTAAACGTAAAACAGTATCATTCCAAATATAGAAAGACGCTTGATAATAACCGGACCGATTTTATTCAATTTTGAAGATAACAAAACAACACATTAAACATTAGGCTTATTTCTGATTGATTACTTTTGACGAAAATCATCCTCTAAAATTGCTAAGCCGGAAATGCTATACTTTACAGGGCTTATAATCGATGTACATTTGTCTATTGGTACCAACATATCGGTCACTGACTGTTATATTAGACTTACTGACGGTCACTGACTGTTATATTAGACTTACTGACGGTCACTGACTGTTATATTAGACTTACTGACGGTCACTGACTGTTATATTAGACTTACTGACGGTCACTGACTGTTATATTAGACTTACTGAACACCCTGTCTAGAGGCACAGTGTTCATGCCGGATAGCCAGAATTTAAGTCGTCTGTGAGAACCCGCCAACACTTATAATACAAATATCAGCCAGCATCACTTGAAGACAATATGAATAAAAACAAACATATGCAATTCACATAATTTGTTAGTTTTATTCAGAAATCATTGTACCGCGTCATCTGGCCTAAAACCGTATTTCAATTATCCCATTCTAAAAGATGGACGCACGAAATGGAGAATGTTGATCGGCACTAGTGATATGTGCAATACCGTGAATGGGTCCTAACACCGGCTTCAGTGGTGCTCCATAAGCTTTGTCTCTACAGCGAACCTATTCAAGTAGTTATTTGGTGGCGTGGGTTAAATAATACAAAAGCTCGTTCAATAAGAATTAATATACATGCATAAGTAATCCAAAACTAAGTGATCTAACAAACATTTTATTATACAAAGGCCGTAGAGCATGCCCGAACGCGCTCCTAAATCATCTGATTCCCTGTACCCTGTTCGTTGACAATCAGTATTACGAGATATTGTTAATCAAACAGTCGGCATTTGCAAATGACATATTTAATCTTGCACTTGATCTAGATCAAACCTGACCCCAGTATTGAATGACTGGAAATTTAAGAAATCACATGTCTGCCTAAAATATATTCCTACATGAATATACTATTGCCCGTTCATCAATCTACATTACAACCTACATGAATATACTATTGCCCGTTCATCAATCTACATTACAACCTACATGAATATACTATTGCCCGTTCATCAATCTACATTACAACATACATGAATATACTATTGCCCGTTCATCAATCTACATTACAACATACATGAATATACTATTGCCCGTTCATCAATCTACGTTACAACATACAGGAATATACTATTGCCCGTTCATCAATCTACGTTACAACATACATGAATATACTATTGCCCGTTCATCAATCTACGTTACAACATACATGAATATACTATTGCCCGTTCATCAATCTACATTACAACATACAGGAATATACTATTGCCCGTTCATCAATCTACATTACAACATACATGAATATACTATTGCCCGTTCATCAATCTACATTACAACATACATGAATATACTATTGCCCGTTCATCAATCTACATTACAACATACAGGAATATACTATTGCCCGTTCATCAATCTACGTTACAACATACATGAATATACTATTGCCCGTTCATCAATCTACGTTACAACCTACATGAATATACTATTGCCCGTTCATCAATCTACGTTACAACATACATGAATATACTATTGCCCGTTCATCAATCTACGTTACAACATACATGAATATACTATTGCCCGTTCATCAATCTACATTACAACATACATGAATATACTATTGCCCGTTCATCAATCTACATTACAACATACATGAATATACTATTGCCCGTTCATCAATCTACGTTACAACATACATGAATATACTATTGCCCGTTCATCAATCTACGTTACAACATACATGAATATACTATTGCCCGTTCATCAATCTACGTTACAACATACATGAATATACTATTGCCCGTTCATCAATCTACGTTACAACATACAGGAATATACTATTGCCCGTTCATCAATCTACGTTACAACCTACATGAATATACTATTGCCCGTTCATCAATCTACGTTACAACATACAGGAATATACTATTGCCCGTTCATCAATCTACATTACAACATACAGGAATATACTATTGCCCGTTCATCAATCTACATTACAACATACATGAATAACCAAAAGCTCAGTGTTTAATAGTGTCCGCCCCACTGGCACCGAATTTTCAAACTCAATCATTTTTAAAAAAAATCAAAACAAATCTTATAATTCCTTACTCAAAATTAAAATACCGAATATGTAAAAAAATATTTCTTTTTAAATGTGCACTTTGTACTGTATAATAAACTAACATGGTATTGAACGTTTCTCTACCCAGGTCACGTAATCATCTTATTACTCAGTTCAAAAGAACTTCTGCAGATTAACAGCCATCGGAATTTAAGGATAGGATATATATCTTCCGAACACCCCACCTTAGCCCGCGAAGAAATTTGCCTATCATACGATTTTTTTTTACTTTATTCCCATTTTTCTGTTTTCATAGTTTTTCTACCACCCTTGACTTCCGGTTTTATTACTGGTTTACGTCCAGTTTGTAACATGTGATTTGATTGGTCGAATGAAAAGGCGGCGTATTTAAAATCTCAAATCGTTAACAAATTGAAACTCTAACATTTTGGCCCTTCTTCTCCGTTATCAAGCAAATCATGAATGGTAGTCCACATGAAATATTAAGCTGCAAAGATTCAATGCAATGGTTATACAGATTAAGGCATATTTATAACAGAAAACTCTGTCACTCAACATAACAATACATTTCTTTTATACGAGTTCACTGTATTAATAAATTCTTACTGTTCGAAATGAAGTAAAATCGATAAATATAATGAAGAAACTTTGTTGTTCTTGGTATTTGAGTGACTAACCACTAACAGCTATAGGGGAACGCACCTGGCGCACCTCCGCCCCGCCCCCCTCCCAAAAAAAATAAATAAAATATAAATACATATTTCCATAATTGGATGAAAAATTCTAGAGATTCATCTTCTGATAACTTTTCCAATGTACTAGTCAAGAAGGGTGAGAGTGGTTTGGTGGATTAAGATGTCTGCCTCGAATCCAAGAGTTATTTGGTTATATCCAACCTGGTGACAAATGGAACATTATGATGAGGCTCTTGAACGTACACAGTACTGGTTTCCAGGGGCGTAGCTAGCTCTCTATTCATGTGGATTCATGATTGTGCTGGGGGGTATGAAATTTTGAAAACAATGGAGCAATCTGGTGTATTCTGGGGTTTCTTAGGTCCTTTAGTACTTGTAAATTGACAGTTTAAGGATAATAAATCAACAAATTTATTTTCTCGGAAGATCTTTTCTACAAAATAGCAAACAAATAAGGTTCGATAATGTGAAAAACACTCAGATTGTCTTACAGAAGTCTAATTGTCTGTCCTTTTTGACATTGAACTGTATACTTACATACTCGATGACAATGTCCATGTGTCTGTTACATCATGTACTCAAACAAACATAGTGATTCTGTAGCTTTGGCTAAACTGTCTTATTTTTTCGTCAGAATCATGTGGATTCAGCCGTGTATTTCGCGTATAGGCAGCTACGCGCCTCGTTTCTACCTACAAACAGACTTGGCTGTTAAGTTATCAACTTTTATCACAATCAAGCAAATTATTCTATGTATATGTTTTATTAGACAAATCTTGCAATATAAGTTTAAGCAATATTACAACACAACTACATTAACAACAAACATGAAATGGTTATAGTGACTTCTGACTTGGTCACAATTTATAGAGAGAGCAAAATAATTAATTTCCTTATTGATAAAAGCTAGTAAAAAAGGTAACAAGTCACTTTAAGTTCCAATATAGCTAATTTAAAAGTCAATACATCCCTATTAGTTCCAATAGAGCTCTATAATGGAGTTTATTCATTTAAGAAATTTAAAAAATGCTTTATTTTGCTGAAAAGCATCGGTAACACTTAATATTTTAAAGGGCGCCTCTTTTAAAGCATGGATCTTCAAATGATTTTGCTTTTGCTCTTTAGTAATTTAAAGCTGCACTCTTACAGAGTGAATGTCTGGTAAACAGTGATATAAGACTGCTAACAAAAGATTCGAATGTAGTTTTTCATGTTTTTTTTTGTCAAAAAATTGATGTTTTATGGTAGTATTTGAATGTAGTTTTTCATATTTATGTTTGAAAATTTCATATTTATGTTTTATAGTAAAAAGCATTATTAACGTTTTTTTTTAAAGATTTTGGCGTTCTTTCTTACATTTGAGATTTGTTCTATTGTAAGTTACCTTTATATTAATAAATGAATTTAAGGCTTTAATGCCAACATGAGCGTATTCTGAGACAAAAAACCCAAACATTTCATATCAGTGTCAAACTGTTAGAGTGCAGCTCTAAAGCCAAACTGGTAATACAAATTGAAAGCAATTGTCCTGTAAAAACAATAGCATTATGTGCTCCTTTCAAAAATGTTACAAAATGGTCTGAGAAACAAAACATTTACTATCCCTATATTGAGCTGAGGTGAAATAAATACATGTATATACCTACAAAGCAATATTTCTAAATAACATTTCATGCATTTTAAAGATACTATTTCAGCAACTGTAAGTATCTTTTACTGAGAAAGTACACACAACTGGACAAAATCCCAACTCTTGCAAAGATAAAGACGGCAGATTGTCATTATATAAGGCATTGTTTCCAGGTTGTAGCGATATCATGTTAAAACTGTTAACAGCGCAATGTTACATCTCCACTGAGCCCAGATCTAGGTTGTGGGATAGGAGATAGTGCCGGTGTGTCTCACTCTGTGGAACTGCAGCCCACAAGCCTAGACTTCAATACATATGACTGTCACGGATACTGGTGTTGCCATCCATCACTTCCCTGCAAAGATATAAAAAAACTGATTTTAAAGGTTTATTTTAACCTAGCTACAACTGTACATTCATTTTAAACCTATTAATTAATGCACAATGTGCACATGGACTTGTAGCATCTGCATTATAATAAATGTTTTGAAAATATTTATTGATATTCAACTTTTCAGCAAAAGCTGGGGTATGTGCCTGTATAGTTGAGTGGTCTATCAATTTTCCTAATAATTTACTTGTTTCCACAAGAAGACTCGAATCAAATTTGGGATCAGTCTGTTTTGTTACTTATTTCCTATTTTTTTCTAAAATTATGATATCAAACATTGAAATATATATGTGATTGTGATAAAGGTAAATGTAAGCATAATACTATTAATCATTTTCAGTTTCAGGAAATAATTTTTTGTATCACAAAACATGACCAAGTCCATTTAAGAGCATTTTGGCAATTGCAAAGGAATTGAGATGGCACTCATTTCTGTAAGCATGCATAAAAAACAAAGCAATAAGTTAAACTACAAATGAATTAATCAAAGGTGTTCGTCACATTGCCTGGATACAGTAATACCTTTATTTTTTATTATCAATATTTTTTTTGTCAAAATAGTGAATATATGTCATTTAAAAATATATTCCTCAATTTTCCATGAAAGAAAATTAGTATAATATATATATAAATATAATGTTACTTAATAAATATACATGTGTAAATGAACCAAACGCATGTATTCACACAAAGACAAAATACATGCATGTTTCTACAATTATATAGATAATTATTTAACACGGCGTATTGGTAAATAGCTCTTTTTTATAAATAAAACATTTTGCACTTCTTACCTGTGAAACGTTTTTGCGATGAGATCGCTGTCAAGGAAACAATTCAATCCTGTGGTGCATATTAAGCCACTTTCCGTTGTCTCATGAAATTTCATATTCGGCTTTGATGGTTTGTGTAATTCCAGAATCAGTCTGACCCGAAATACGCACGCTCAAGTCACAGCGGAATTTAATGTCAAAGACTTCTCTGTGATTAACACTTTCGGTCCAACTATTACAGTTGTTGACACTTGTACGCGAAACGTCTCGCGGAGTTCATGGACCAATGAAATGAGCCGTTATAAAACCTTACTCTGAAACCGGAAGTCAAGGGTGGTAGAAAATCTAGGAAAACAGAAAAATGGGAATAAAGTAAAAAATAAACGTATGATAGGCAAAATTCTTCGCGGGCTACGATGGAGTGTTCGGAAGATAGAAACCATATCCTTAAATTCCGATGACTGTTAATCTGCAGAAGTTCTTTTAAACTGAGTAATAAGATGATTACGTGACCCGGGTAGAGAAACGTTCAATACCATGTTAGTATATTATACAGTACAAAGTGCATATTTAAAAAAAAAATCAATATTTTTTTAAATATTATATTTTTAGTAAGGAATTATAAGATTTTTTTTAAAAAATGATTAAGTTTAAATCCGGTGCCAGTGGTCCGCCCGACCTGTCGCTGTACTTTTGATGTATTACTAATAATCGAGCCCTTAAGTTGTGGTTTAAGTCACAATATCTTGAGGCTGACTTCTGTATCAAGCAGGCGTTCCAGAAGAAGACACATTTGACCTATTTGCATAGACAAGTATGTAAGATAGGAGCTTGTCACATATATCAAAATTGCATTGCCTGATGTCTGAATGGAAATGCCTTTGCATAATGTCGTGAGACAGGCACATTGCACATTTATGTTATAGCTTATTATCCGTCCCTAGTCCCTTGAGTACAATAACGCCACCACAGATTCCAACTTCATCAAGTCGTGACAACTGCTGGCCTCCATCAACTAACCAAAGCTCGAACGTATATATATGTCGTTATTGCGTTCATATTTTAAGGTATTAAATGTTCATATAACTTAAGATTGATGTTTGCTCGTGCTGTTGGCGTTAGTGTTGAATTTTGACTTGCGGTTCACGTCATCTGCTTCATGTTACACTTGACGATTACTAATATGTCAGATAAATGCCCGAAAGCACTTCCGATACATGCATTGTAGACATGTTGTTTTAGTCTTTTATTTTGTATTCTTTAATCAAACTGATTGGGCGGGAAATGGATTATTTGTTAATTATCTTGTTAAGCAAGCATGTCAATATATTCACGTATCAAAATGCAGAATTGGAATGGTACAAAATCAAAGCGTTCAAAGCGTTGCAAGGCTTTCAGCCTGCTACGTTTTGTGGGTATAGTCATGTAATTGTAAAACAAATTAACATAAACTATATCTAAAGATAGTATATGCATGCTAATGAATTCCTTTGAAAATAATTTTATGCTGATACTCAATACAATCAAAAACCATGGAGCATTAGTCCCTTGAAATACCCATTTAATATGTGGAATACCTAAATAATTACAAAGGTATGGAGTAACACTTGTTGTATATATAAAACCTTATCTGGAACTTTAGTTTCATAAACAATGCACTGCCTCGGATAACTCATGTAGGCATCTTTTATTAAAATCTACTCTATACGCTACAATAAAACATGACTGAGTCGTATTTAATTTACTACCAGGGTTTTCCTGCAAAAGCAAATGCATCAAACGAAATGCATTGGACATGTTAATTAAGTTTTTGTTTAAGGTATCTGTCTACAATGACAGGATCATTGCGCAAAATTCCTCTGAATCGTCTCATCAATATACTATTTATTCCCTGTATGCATTGATGTATCTTTATATCGCCCTCAACATGTGTCACACGAGGACAAAATGACTAGATACATTACAGTGGTTTATAAATATTCATATGCAACATGCTCAAGATTCCAGACTGAAATTACTGAGAAAAACACGGAAATCCTCACACTCTTTCCCTTCATTCGCTACATCACTTTACTCACAACACGTAGACGACCGAAATCCCGTCAGCGCTTTAAGCGTTTTGATTTTAATTGTGAATGTGTGTAAAATGCATTTCGTAATGGTTAAATGCTGTAACTATGTACTTACTCAAGTAAATGGTTTGATGCATAACCTTTTATCTTGTGTAGGTAAATACTAACAATCTGAATAAAAAATGTCAAGCAAGAGCCGATTTTAGGTTATTTTAAACATAGAAATGATCCTAAATCTATGAAGTACAATCACCGACTTATTAAAGGATAAAATGAATATCATAATTTCATTTAAAACATTTTGGTTTGATACCTTACGCCAAAAGAGCATTTAATGGAATCTTTAATACAATCCATGTTGTTTTCTTATTAACGAGTTCTCCGGATCAATTTCCGGGGAATAATCCTGTCCGAATCCGATGACATAGATTGTATTCTAACCGATGATATCTTGTTCCCTTGCCGCAGCCAAAATATTGTAACTCTGTGATATTAAAATTATTTCATATTCTTTAATATTAATTGCGTAATTACGAAAGCGGCATATAGCCTAAAAAACTTCAAGTCAGCAAATGCAACTATTCATGGCTAAAAAAGCTTGTTCATAGTATCATTAGCGTTTGAAGTATAATGTTTACATAATGTACTCAATATACACGTTCAAGTCAATCAGGTTACTGGGTCACCATGTGTCCAAAGCTCACATATTAATTTTTACATTAAATACTTTAAACCACAATCGTTTGTTTGTTTAATTGCATAATATATAAAATCAAATGATGGGGAAATGCATGTCTTTGTTTATTATGAAAACACTATCCTCCATGGATTTTGTTCTGTCGTCAGTGCAAAAGAGCAAACTATGTTTTCATAAATAATTTAACACTTGTGGTACCTACTGTACGCTTTAAATGCAGATTCTGTTCTGCATTTTAATGTTTTGCACGGTCATTTTCCAGCACCAACCAGTGTTCTTGGACGTGAAAACAGTATGAAAACAACATGAAGCTTAACATTGATAGTAATGGTAAGTATAACATAGTCAACGCTCCAAAAAACACGCTAACGCGATGCTCTATTTTCTAGATGCGCTATGTCACATAAAGCAAACATAATAACAACACAATAGACAACTGTATAATGGACGCCACAGAGTTAGGTATCGGTCAAAACAATGGACAACTGTACAGAGGACTCCACAGAGTTATGTATCGGTCAAAACAATGAACAACTGTACAGTGGACTCCGCAGAGTTAGGTATCGGTCAAAACAACGGACAAATGAACAGCTGACTCCGCAAAGTTAGATATCGGTCAAAACAATGGACAACTGTACGGCGGATTCCACAGAGTTAGGTATCGGTGAAAACAATGGACATCCTTACAGCGGAATCCACAAAGTTAGGTATCGAACAAAACAATGGACAACTGTACAGCGGAGTCCACAAAGTTAGGTATCGAACAAAACAATGGACAACTGTACAGCGGAGTCCACAAAGTTAGGTATCGAACAAAACAATGGACAACTGTACAGCGGAGTCCACAAAGTTAGGTATCGAACAAAACAATGGACAACTGTACAGGGAATCCACAAAGTTAGGTATCGAACAAAACAATGGACCACTGTACAGCGGAATCCACAAAGTTAGGTATCGAACAAAACAATGGACAAGTGTACAGCGGAATCCACAAAGTTAGGTATCGAACAAAACAATGGACCACTGTACAGCGGAATCCACAAAGTTAGGTATCGAACAAAACAATGAACCACTGTACAGCGGAATCCACAAAGTCAGGTATCGAACAAAACAATGGACCACTGTACAGCGGAATCCACAAAGTTAGATATCGAACAAAACAATGAACAACTGAACAGCGGAATCCACAAAGTTAGATATCGAACAAGACAATGGACAACTGTACAGCGGAATCCACAAAGTTAGATATCGAACAAAACAATGGACAACTGTACAGCGGAATCCACAAACCTAGGTATTGGTCAAAACAATGGACAACTGTACAGCGGACTCCACAGAGTTAGGTATCGAACAAAACAATGGACAACTGTACAGCGGACTCCACAGAATTAGGTATCGAACAAAACAAAGGACAACTGTACAGCGGAGTCCACAAAGTTAGGTATCGAACAAAACAATGGACAACTGTACAGCGGAGTCCACAAAATTAGGTATCGGTCAAAGACGAGACAAGCTACTAGTGCTAGCACAACTCGTATACGCACATTTATTTCCTTTTTTAAGGTTAACTTTGCATCCGCTTGTTTAAGTTCAAAAGAACGTATTCAATTTTACGATTTCCATGATTAGCTTTGAATAAAGCACTGCACATCGACTTTATATTTTTAACAAAATAATTTGTGTTTCCATTAATGTTTGAAACTATTTATTGTCGAAAAGAGTGAAAACAACCGACTTACTTACACCACTAATCCAATAACAATCGCGAGTGATTGTATTGTAAAATTTAATGTTCGTAAATTTCAGTTAGAATAAAGATTGAACCTTGCCTTGGTCGACATTTTCACTAAATTGAAACTAAGGTGTAATTCTTTATCCAAGCCGCGTAATTTGGTGCAAAACTCTTGTTTAATTTATCTCGATTATGTCGAATAAGCGATGCATCTTTTATTATTACGTAATGCAACAACATCTTACACATGATTCACGCGTTGTTCAATGATTGTCGAAAATGTAAACTAAACTAACGTATCAATTAAAGTCATCATGCTGTATTGTGTAAATTATACACCAGTCCGTTGTAGCCCAGCAGTGCCGGGTGAATGCGGTGGTTTTGTCTTTGTGCCAAATATGGCGGGGAATGGGCTTTACCTATGGGGTGCGGGTACTTTAGGCGGGGATTTTACCCGGGCTTGGCTGGGCCGAAAGTCAAAGTCCCCGCTATCCCCCGGACCTGGGGGCCGTGGTTACAATTGTTCGGTGTATTACACATCAAAAGGAAAGTCTTATGTCATGTGCAGTCAGCTTCTTATTGCAGTATGCTTAAAGTCGTATAGAAGCCCTTTTCGACACGTTGTGAAGATGTGATTGCAAACTTATGTAAATCTTATACGAGTTCCATGGCAAACTCTGTTACCTCCTCTGCATTGACGGCTACTGTTTACAATATTTAGAGTTAAGCATCAAAGTTTTAAGAAAATACTGACCAGTCGTGTAATGTGGTTTTCTTCTAAATATAAATTATTATTACAATTAGAATATCATCCTACACGGTAGGTATATGACGTGCATTCCGAAAAGGCCAGTCTTTCTGGCCCAATACAGTTCTCTTCCAAAAGATGTACCTTCTAGTGACTGCGGGCAGCTCGGCAATGCTTCATTCATTCCTTGGCCTCCCCTACATGTCCCAGAAAAATATCCATTTACTTATCATATTTACAAGTTATCAACCAGTGGTAACCACCATTAACTATTCATCTTCGCCCCTGAGGACAATGAAACTAATATAACTATGGTTTAAGTTAGCATAAAAGCGAATTAAAGGTCGGGTTTTGGCCGTAAATTGACAATGATGTGTATCAGTTCGAATTAAGCCTTTTAATATCATGTTCTCTTTTTGTTCATTTAATTGCCACAACTTGAAACAATATATATGAAAAAACTTGAATCTGCTGCTATGTTTCTCTGAATAGAAATTAGATTTGATTAGTTCATCTCCCTTGTCTGGTTAATTTCCTGCGTCAACACTCGCGCCTTCGAGAACACAGATTTATTCAAAGGGGAGCACACATTCGTCTTCCTTTTTTCAATGTTCCAAGAAATTTTACATTGACATTAAAATACAAAAAAAACGGACAGGGACAAGCCCCGTACCCAAACATTCAACAAAGATTCACCCTCGGGTGGTTAAGATACAGTGCGAAACAGAAGTACATTTTAGTGCACGTTTCCTACAAAACCACGAAATAAACACAACCTATGGTAAGTGAAACATTGTTCCTTCCTTCTCGTACCCATTTCAGGTAAAAACCGGGTACTGAATATAATTTTTAGGTTGTGTTTATATGGAAGTTATATTGCACTTCAAAATTACATGCCAATGAATGTTTTAAGGTAACGAATTTCGACAAAATAACTTGTATGGCTTGGCGTTTTGAAAACACAACAACAACAAAATATATATCAATATCGTTTGTTATATATTTATATGTGTGTTACCGTAAGTCATTATATCCAACGCTTACACCGATACTGGTCATTTGTGAATGTCCTTGGAGAGGCATTTGTCATATCGGTATGTACGTTAAAAGTAGTTCACATGTATTATAGTGCCGAGTTTCACTAAAGTCAAAGACGTAGGTTAAAGTTATCCGTATATCATTATATCGTTATTTGCCACATATTGGTGTGAATTTAATTAGCTAGTTTTTAAATTAAATACAAAGTCTGTTATTTTTTTAATTCCTACACATCTTAAATTTATGTTACGACCAAAATATTTCTATGAAACTTGCCCTGGTGCTGATCGTACAATCCGACTCTTTGGTACATGCGCGCGTCCTTTTCCACTGACGTCATGATGCGCAGAAATTTGAAATCATAGATTTGGTTGCAATTTGTTCAAAAGATCATTGTATGGCCTTTTACAGAGCGTGATCACTTTAGTAACGTAAACTATATCAAAAATCATAGTTATTCGATAGGTTTTTTAAACTTCATGCCCTAAAAAGATAAATCATCATATTTTCATTTGGTGCGATATTAAGCGTGAGCCATCTTCCATGAGGGATGGAAGATCGTATATTTCAGCTCTACCATATGGCCCGAAACCAAGACACTTGCACCATGTATTTAATGTGGTTATAATGTTGCAGTATTTAGTGAGACCAATTCGTCATAGGTTAAACCCTACTTTTAAGCATCTCGCTATGTGAAAAGTACGATTTGCATATTTCATTTGGAATGTGACGAGATAATATAAGTATCTTCCATGGCCGAGAGTGTAAGATAGGTTCATCCCGACCCGAGCGTAGGGTGTTTTGCGAAACGAGGTTAACCGAGTTTCCGCAAAACACCCTGCGCAAGGGTCGCGATGAATCTATCTTACACGAGCGGCTATGGTAGATGCTTTTTCTCCAACCTCAGTTAAACAAAATTAAGAAAAATGTATTGTTTGCTGGAACTCTGTTGTGCTTAGTGAAAATAATATATGGATATGCGATAATTCGTGGTTGTCATGGATATGCGCGCAGTGATTCAGATTATGTTAATAGTCAAATCGAGCTTTAAATAGTTCTAAGGAGAGTGAAGCATTATTTCTTGAAAGTTGCGTGAACACTGTTTTATGGTGACATTTGAAGCGAGAAATAATAAATAAGCGTTCTTAAAATTGCCACAAGACAAGGTTTTATGATGCTACAGATGCAAATATGCACATGACAGCCTTATGCAATGGTCAGACAGTTATTTCAGCACTTAAGGTCGCATCTGCGAGAGTTTGACGTATGATAACTTCATTAAAACTGAATATACCATTTCAGTTCATAAACATATATTTTACAGTATACGAGCATGTGTAACTGTAATAATATGAAGCTTAGCAAACAAATGCCAGTTCTAAAGGTCATTACTCGAGTTTCAGCGACTTCGATATGATAATAAATTACTTACTTTGTATTTCCGGTGAAATATTTTTTCTAAAAAGCCGAAACAATCCACACAGTGGCTAAATTTAAGGACGCGCTTTTAAGAAATCTCCAACTTTGATTTCATTCTTGATTACACTACATAATAACAGTAAAACCCAACTCCTACCACTAACTGAAATAAAATCCCATTCCATAATAGGCGCGCACCTCAATGCGGCGCCAATAATCGTCATAATAATTGATATAATATCTGCCAATTTCTACGGCCAGCTTGGCACTCTTTTACTCCTTCATTGAAACTATTCACACGTCTGGGACATATAGTTCTATATCTATAACATATTAAGCAGTAATTCACCTTCAATCTTGGATACACGTCCCGAAGGGAAATGGAGACATATTCTCGACAGTTCAAGCTCAAGTTGAAGTGAATCAGGCTCGAGTATTTCCCTTCGTCTTACATTACAGTTACGTAAACAATATCATAGCACTCACATTAAAAGTCTCTGTAATTCAAGCTGTACTTTGAACATAACTTTGAGAACCTTGTGTATATTTATATAATTTATTCCCCATTTTGATATATGTACTGCGTCAACCAGCACGCTTGTGCAGGACCGATTTATTCATTCCATCGACAACAAATTTATTGCTTCAGCCTGGGACCAATAATAATCTTACTCCCAGCTTCAGCTCTTAATCTGATTAAAATCATGTTCAAACATATTTTACATTTACGATAACAATTGGTGATCCGCCATTCAGTTGGACTACATTACCTTTCAACAAATTTGAAATAATATCTGCTATTGTCTTCAGGCAAATGGCATGCTTATTTCCTTTATGGATTTCACTCACTTTACTGCATATATCTCTTCCCTTATCATATTAACAAGAAATCAATTATTGTAAATAACCTTCGATCGTTCATTCACTTCACAAAGGGTACTTGAACAGAATACCGGTTCCCCGGCTAGCGCAGTGGCCAGCGCACTCGCGTCTCATCAAGGCGTCCCGCGCTCGATTGCCGGTCCGGGCGTATTTGCGTTTGGATTGTGGTCATCAAGCCGGACAAGTACAGGGTGAGGAATCACGTGACTTCAACGGGGTTCTCACATGTGTCACCACGGTTAAAAACTGATGTAAACAAGCAAGAAAGTGACAGTTATTTCTAAATAACGTTTTTAAGAGAAAAGATGGGAAAATATTTCTTAGCCTATAAAAGACTATGCTATTATCTGCTTCTACAAGTGTGAACTATTTTGGATTTACTTGTATTTTAACGATGGAATCTTTGGCCAAAATTTCGAATCGACGGGATTTTGTAGAACGGTGCTACGCTGTATGCGCCGTGATTCTTTGTTTTGTACATATTTCTTAGTCATCTGTAATAGTTAAGTTATCAGACATGCGTTATAAAGTTAGTTTTGCTCATAACCCTCATAAAACGAATTGTTCGTTAAATGTTATTTTATTTTTTTCAATAAATATCGAATTTTCATGAAGTGCTGATGTAAACGTGATAGTGATATGTGCTGTCCTTAACGTAAACTTATTCTCATCTCAATAAAGCTCACTATGTTAAGTCGGTATCCTTAACACACTTATCATAAAATGCTCAGTTTATTCTATTGTATGATTTGTATTGCCCTCTCATTTGTGACGAGAATTTATACAACCTAAAGCTCTTATTCGTGGTATGAATAAATAATTAATAATAATAATAATAATTTAAATAATTAAATAATAATAATAATTATTATTAATAAGAAAAGAATATAAGAATAAGAATAAGAATAAGAAATAATTTACACCAATTTAATCGATTTGAAACTTCTTAATATTCAGCTTCCCTCTGCAGTTTCACAAAGATGGATAAATTAAATGGATGAAGTAATATATACAATATTGAATAAAATGGAAGGCAAAATTCACTTCGGCCAAACCAGTCTCATGTACGTCCCAAAGTTAAAGAAATTTAACACCCAATAAACGACAAATAGCAATAACAATTAAATAACAAAATCGCCATTCCTAAAGGTTTATCATAAAACTGTCCACGCTCCAGTTAAATTCCATGCTTCGAAAATGATCAAAATATCTTTATCCATAAGAAATCAGGAAATAATGAGAAGCACTGACAACGAAATTGACTACCATAAAAATGACATTCCCTCGTAAGATGATAAATTGTATCTTGCATGGCCTTTCGTGTAAAAAGGTTCATCCCCAACCCGAGCATAGCGTGTTATGCGGAAATAAGGTTAAAAAAATCACTTTTCAAATAACACCATATGACAATGTTTCCATTGTGCTGCAGACGACGGTCTTCAACAAGGGAGGCAGGTATGTGATGACAAAAGAAGAGTATAAGTATCTATCATGTGTTTCCGGTACGGATAGAATAATCCGACCCGAGGGCTCGCGCGTAAGCAGGCAACGAGGCTTTCCGAGTTACCGGCCACGCAGCGTGCCCGAGCGTAGGATTTTTCTATCCTTACTGGAAACACATGATTGATATTTTTCCTTTCTAAATCTAAGATTCTAAATTTTATGGGAAAATTGTCTTTTGTAGATTTTATCAAAAAGTTCTGTAGCTATGAGCACGATAAGGATGTCCGGCGTGGTCAAATATTTTAATCTACTTATCTGGGGAGGGGGAGAGAGGGGGAGAGGGAGAGAGAGAAATTGATAGCTTTAACGCCATAGAAAAAAATATCACCAACCAGAACCTTAAGTGGAATCACAAGCCTCGAGTTGTGATAGTAAAGTTTCATAGTTTATTCAAATGCATAAAGGCCTTAGGCCCATGAACATACACCAGTGGAATTCATAATATATATAATTAAATGCACTTCTATCAATCGATCGTGACGAATCTCAGGACAATTATTTAATAGAAAGTGTTACGCTTTGATTTCATAATTGTAAAAAAGTATCAAAATGTTAAAAATAAATGTGTCGGAGACCGGGTTCGAACCCGTGTCGCCAAAATTGCAATCTAGTGTTGTATCCGCTGTGCTACGAAGCTTACTTCAATCGAGTGGTATATTTAAGCTATACATCTAACTTGGTAATATCACGTGATAACATCGACTAGCCAATCACGCATAAGGAATGAATTATATTAGGTAGACATACCCAGTAATCTTTTTAAATGGAAAAATACGAAATAACTGCTAAACTTAAATAAATTGTCAACTATGTGGTACTTCAGTTAGTAAGTTTCAATGCATTGTACACATTTATACCAAGTTTATGTCAGTTTTCGACAATTTTCTTTTTTTCTTGCAATTTGATCATCTGGTGCACAGTTGCCTTGTGAAATCTTTTACAAATGATAAATCACATTTACAATTCCTATAATTAGAAATGTCAAACAACAATGATACATGATTATATTTATATTGTAACGTGCGAGCCAATGAAACACCAACAGATCCCTTCAGAGAAAAGCATGCTCGACCCGGAAGGGGTCCACTGGTCTTTATATACACTGAATTCTCTATTTACACAGAGCCCGGGCTTTGCTTATTTGCATATTACCAACCAAGTTTACATCCGTTATGAACGTACTACCGCACATCGGGCACCTTCAGCGGACCGTTACATTAATCCGCCGCCTACAGCGGACCGCTACATTTTTATAACGCATATCCGCCGCCTACAAGCGGACTGTTACAATATAAACAACAACATGACTTTACTTATGTAATACGTAAAAATATATCAAAGAAATTGTTATTGCATACATAACATCCATAACTTATAAGGGTTGAATTTTTACATTATGAGTGCGACGTTTTGAATCATTTCTCTCAAAGGGTTTTTCTTATATCATGAAAAAAGAAATAAGTAGTTTATAATGACGTCATATACAAATACAATGTAATCACCATTTCTTTCAATTAAGCATGTTATAAGAAGAATTCACGTTAACAGCAGCAAATATAAAATTCACATTAACAACAGCCTCTCTTAAAATATCGATATTAAAAAAAGAACTGAAATAAATTTTACAATAAATTCGTTTAATGAATAAAATAAGTAAAATCAACATTTTAACACATGTTTGAGTTCTTAGATATTATTAATTACTAAGAAATGTATACAAAACAAAGACTCACAGCGCACTCAGCGTTGCATCGTTCTTCAAAATCCTGTCGATTCGAAATTTTGGCCAAGGATCCCATCGTTAATATACAAGTAAATCCAAAATATTTCACACTTGTAGAAGCAGAAAATAGTATAGTCTTTTATAGGCTAAGAAATATTTTCCCATCTTTTCTCTCAAAAAAAGTTATTTCGAAATAACTGTCACTTTCTTGCTTGTTTACATCGGATTTGAACCGTGGTGACACATGTGAGAACCCCGTTGAAGTCACGTGATTCCTCACCCTGAAGTTGTTTTTTCCTCCGGGTTGTCCGGTTTGCACAACACCACATTACCACACCCTTGCGCAACATGGTGCTAATACGAGTGACTTAGCACATGTTTTCAATTGTTGTAAAAATAAATTAAGTTTCAACTAATCAAAACAATGGCAAGCAGGGCGTATCGGACATTCCAGCGTCATTTGAACAGGGCGCCTTTTTATTTTCGGCTGCTATATTTATAACTTTTTCTTTTTGTGGGACTCATAAAATATTCTTCCAAACATAGAAATTTTTGGGAGTCCTGTGTCTGCTTTTGTTCACTAAACGTATACTAAATGTTATAAATTCATTTTCCTTGTATAGTAAATTATGTCCTGTGAGAACAACAATTTATTCAACTACCGTATTATACTATGCATAGGACGCACTTTTTTACCCCAGATAATCGTCTAAAATATTGCCTGAGTCCTTTGTTTTTCCCCCATTTTTTCACAATTTTTTTGCCTGCGTCCTATCTATGCTAGCGTCCTATACATATTATATACGGTAAGAATGCACATTTTTTGAGGTTATTTCTTATAAGATATATTGGATTGGCGATTGGACGGCAGCATTATCATCCTTACTAGCCTTTCAGAGCTAATGACTGATATGCATTGCAATGCAAGAGGAACTTGATCTTTAAAAATAAACATAATGGCCACTTACTGTAACTCGCCTAATTTTGATTACATTCCAAAACCAAAATATTAGCCGGTTTAATAACTAAACCATGCATTAAGAACCAGATTCTGATAGCGGGATCCTCTGTAAAGTGCTCGTTCACACCAGTCGTATCGGACAGTCAGTCAGCACGGGCTCGTGCCGTATCGGACAGTCAGTCAGCACGGGCTCGTGCCGTATCGGACAGTCAGGCAGCACGGGCTCGTGCCGTATCGGACAGTCAGTCAGCACGGGCTCGTGCCGTATCGGACAGTCAGGCAGCACGGGTTCGTGCCGTATCGGACAGTCAGGCAGCACGGGCTCGTGCCGTATCGGACAGTCAGGCAGCACGGGCTCGTGCCGTATCGGACAGTCAGTCAGCACGGGCTCGTGCAGTATCGGACAGTCAGGCAGCACGGGTTCGTGCCGTATCGGACAGTCAGTCAGCACGGGCTCGTGCAGTATCGGACAGTCAGGCAGCACGGGTTCGTGCCGTATCGGACAGTCAGTCAGCACGGGCTCGTGCCGTATCGGACAGTCAGTCAGCACGGGCTCGTGCCGTATCGGACAGTCAGTCAGCACGGGCTCGTGCCGTATCGGACAGTCAGTCAGCACGGGCTCGTGCCGTATCGGACAGTCAGGCAGCACGGGCTCGTGCCGTATCGGACAGTCAGGCAGCACGGGCTCGTGCCGTATCGGACAGTCAGGCAGCACGGGCTCGTGCCGTATCGGACAGTCAGGCAGCACGGGCTCGTGCAGTATCGGACAGTCAGGCAGCACGGGTTCGTGCCGTATCGGACAGTCAGGCAGCACGGGCTCGTGCCGTATCGGACAGTCAGGCAGCACGGGCTCGTGCAGTATCTACTTTTTAAACTAAATCGGTAACAAAACTGTCGACTTTCAAATTCGATTGTATAAAATGTTCATTGTATCTTAAAGTAATTCAGAAAATAAAGAATGCTTTTATTTGTTTCGAACCTTGACGTGCCTACAAAATCACATTTAGGTAAATAGTATTGTCTTCTTTAAAAGTAATCGGAATTTAACAAAACATATATATATATCGAGGAACACTCCTCGAAATTTGTTCTACTTTGTTGTTGTCAGATGGCATACAACTTTGAGTTAGTGGTATTGAAAAACACCAGTAATACGAAAGGTTCTGTCAAAAATAATACCATATGTTGTTATTTGTGTTTCAGACGTGGATCAATTAAATACCTTCCAGACACCCAGTTCCGTTTAGAAATATAATACCCTTTCTAACATTATACCATGTTCTTTAAAAACAGTTTACATTGACAAATGACATGATGTGATACAATGAAGAAGACTGACCTTTAATCCAGAAAACATGCCAATCACAAACTCACAATCTTTACAAAAGCATTTCCATACATTGTACTTTGTACTTATTAAGAGGGTCTAACAAAGGATGTCAGCCAATAACTACGAGCAGGGTAGTAAGGCTATATTGACCGGAGCATATTAACTTAACATTAAAAGTCTTTGAAGTATTTACTTCAAGTTTCATATACAGATATATCTCATTTAAAAGAAGTCGGCTGACAAGAACAATAACTCTTGGTGCAGGATTTTTTTTATTAATTGCCGTTTGTTTATTTTTCTATTCTTTCCAAACTTTATATACAGGTATAAATCAGTGCAGTACACATTAATAATACATTTGGCCAGGTTTTTTTTTTCTTATTGCCGTTTGTTGTCTTAAAGAGTAGTTTAAACTGTTCTTAATTCGGCGGGGGATATGGCAGTGTATACTTGTTCTTGTTGAATAAAGCTTTAAGGGCGAAATTACCATAATTGCCAAAAGAGATATATCACAATTATATAGTCCAATGCCGGAATGGAAATGGCATTGCATAATGTCGTTCAACACGCACATTTCACATTAATGTAATAGCCTATCATCCCTCTATTGTCCCATGGGTTCTAAAACAGTAACACAGATTTCAACCAAATCCAAAACAGTTGCTGGACAGCGCTTGAACGCTGATATAACTTAAAGCTATTATTCATCAACTTTTACGTCATTGACGCATTACCTGGGCATTCGCCGCACGAATACTTGACAGTTGACGACAATATATGTCAAAACTCGCCCAATATGAACCAAAGTCGTCGAATACGAGTTTCTAGCGTCCTTTCGTCCCTACCGGGGGATCGCTTTGTCTAGTTGCCTCGTCGTCGCTGCGGAGGATTGCCTTGTCTTGCGGCCTCGTCGTCGCTGCCGGGTTTGCTTTGCCAAGCGTCCTCCTCGTCGTCGCTGTCGGGGGATTGCTTTGTCCAGCACTTTCGATGTCGCTGCCGGAGGATTTCTTTTGTCCTGCACTTTCGACGTCGCTGCCGGGGTTTTGTTTGTCCAGCCTCTTTGTCGTCGCTGCCGGAGGATTGCTTTGTTTAGCATCCTCGTCGTTGCTACTAGGGATGGGATTGCTTTGTCTAGGGTCCTCGTCGTCGCTACCGGGGATTTGCTTTGTCAATCGTCATGGTCTTCGCTGCCGGAGTTGTCGTCTACGACGGCGTCAATCTTACGTTTCCGATTAAATTTTGAACCACTTGTTGTAGATTCTTCAAGCTTGGTATGCATATTGTTAATGGTCAGTAGATGGCCTCTTAATAAGTAGAAAATTGGTCAAAGGTCCAGGTCATAATGAACTTAACTCAAATGGACGCGCTCAATTCCCATCAATAACAAGAAAATAATATTGTGTTTAACTTGAGGTAGAGTTTTCAAACTTGGTTGCATATTTGTCATGTTCAGTAGATAGCCCTATTCATTTTGGGGTCCTTATGTCTAAGATCAGAGGTACAAGAACAAATGTGGTCGCCACCGGCAAACAAGAAATCCAATTCTAGATTGGTGTTAAAGCCAATACCCTTAAACACTGACATCTTGAACATTGACATCGCAAGGTTCTTATAACAAATTTTAAAAGGGGACAATACATATTAATATCATGTTAATATCATGATATGTTTGCGTTTTTTAAACTGTTTTAAGACCTTTTTCTCGCCAAGTTACTTTAAACGATAGTTCGTCTTAATTATAAGGCATGTTCAATTATCCCGACTTTCCTAGCAATAAGCAAGCACAGTGGGTGACTCTTGCTGCACTGGCAGGCATCGGTCACAGACATGGAATAACTACTTGTGTTCTCTTAAATCGTATTCACACATTGATTTCCCATTAGTCCTATTGCAGCCGTCTACTATTTAAGCTTACTCTAGACTATAATGTACTCCTCTACATGCCATGATGTTAATTATTTTGTTATGGTTAAAGTGCATTTTCCAAAGCCTCTTAGTATATGTATGATATGTTCATCGCAATGCTAATTTTGTCATGTATGTTTGACAACAGTTTATTGATTCGAAAAAAAATGAAACCAGGGCGAGGAACCACGTGACTTAAAGGAGTTCTGACATGGGTCAACACGGGTCACAACCGATGTTAACAAACGAGTAAGTAACGTTAATTTCGAAATAACTTTTCAATGGAAAATATATGAAAATAAGCAAATACAAAATTCCGTCAAATGGGCCTTGGATTGCGTCATTAAAATACAAGCAAATCTAAAATATAAAGCATAAAGAAGCAATCATACATACAGTATGTCTATCTGTCGCTAGAGATCAAACATTTCATATAATCTAATAAACATGAAGTTAGCGGCCTAGCGGCGTGAAGAAAGCGACCTTCCGGCCTAACGGCGTGAAGTTAGCGGACTAGCGGCGTAAAATAATTTTTGTCTCTATTTCAAAGCAATTGTTCATGCGTTTTCTCGTTTTTTATTAATATATCAAAATAGCGGCTTTAAATTGTTTTCTCTTTCAAAGCTTTTTATACGCGTTTTCTTCTAAAACAATGATAAATTAGCTGTTTTAATGCACAAGTTATCAGTCTAAAGGAATTATCATTTTTCCCCTGAAAGTTTATCAAACAATGATATATTAATTATTTGTATGCATAGTTATAGCGATTATCAACATTTTCCCCAAGAAATCGATCAAGCGGCTTAGCGTCGTGAAGCTAGCGGCCTGGCGGACATGCGGCCTTACGACATAATTTGGTTTCTATTTCAAAGCATTTATACATGCGTTTTTTTCTAAAACAATGACAAATTTATGGTTTTTATTCACAAATCAACATTCTTTATCGTATATCAGCATTTCCCCCAAAACTCGACCAAGCTGCCAAAAAATCAATTTGCAAGCAATTGTTTATGCATTTTCTTGCAAAACAACCATAAATAAGTGTTTTTTTATTCAAAAATTTACATCCTGAAGCATTTGTCAACAATTTTCTAAAATGTCGATCAACCAGATCATTTTTAGAAGAAAACTTCATGTATAAATGCTTTGAAATAGGAAACAATTTAAGGCCGCTGAACTGCTTGATCAAGTGTTTGGAAAATTGTTGACAATTGCTTTAGGATATTAATTTCTGAATCAAAAACATTTATTACACAACGCAGCTATTTAAATTCGTACTGCAACTAAATACCAAACATAAATATAGGAATGGGTCATTTAGAATGACAACTACACGGGAAGCTATTATATATTGTTCAATTGGTTTCTAATCCACGTACGCTTCAGGGAGCATAAATTATATTTGTATTATCTCGATGATCTAGATGCTTTATTTTCTATGCGTTTTCTCTAGACAATAAACCTTAATGCGCATGTATATTTTGATTCTTATTTTCAAATTGCATTGTTTGCTTTGAAAATTTGCGCACACCTATATTTAAATACATGTATATCTATATAAATATCTAAAAAGAAGACTCCCACATCTTTGACCGTAATACAGCTGTAATCTCTATAATTATGTAAACTACATTTATAGTTTTTGTCTATGTAGGTGTTGCTTACTGTGACAACAAATAACAGTAAAGATTAAAAGAATACAGACTAGTATTGTCAAGCAGTTTTTTTTCAATTACTATCTCGATGATAAAGTATAATTACTACCAAATATTCCACACACCAAGTGGGTATGCGACGTGTTTGCGAGCTGCCAACATTGAGACATAACTATTATTCTGACACTTTACCTTCATTGTTAACACATTTGGAATATTATATGGTGTCTACGTACACACGAGGCATTATCGAGTATATCATTGATGCCATTCACACCTTTGAGAGACATATCTCATTTTCATTATATTAAAATGTGTTTGATGATTGTAAATCTCCTCAAACCGTTCATAAACGTCGCATAGGGTAAAAGAAAACAATACAAGTATCATTCTCAAACAAGCAGAGAGGCGAACAAAGTCTTGGTATTCCCAGTCCCCTAACAAAGACGCAATTGAATGATGTCTCTTTACATTAAGGATACGGTTATAATAGAAGCAGTGGGACGAACATTTGTCGCGCACGACTGTTATAGCAGGGACAGTTGGACATATCCTGTAACATCTCTGACAATATGACTGTAATAGCAGAACCATTGCATCGCACATCCGCACCTACGACTGTAGGAGCAGGACCGGTGCATCGGACATCCGCACTTACGACTGTAGTAGCAGGACCGGTGTATCGGACATCCGCACTTACGACTGTAGTAGCAGGACCGGTGTATCGGACATCCGCACCTACGACTGTAATAGCAGGACCGGTGCATCGGACATCCGCACTTACGACTGTAGTAGCAGGACCGGTGTATCGGACATCCGCACTTACGACTGTAGTAGCAGGACCGGTATATCGGACATCCGGACTTACGACTGTAAAAACAGGACCGGTGTATCGGACATCCGGACTTACGACTGTAATAGCAGGACCGGTGTATCGGACATCCGTACCTACGACTGTAATAGCAGGACCGGTGTATCGGACATCCGGACTTACGAGTGTTAGCAGTAGATCGATATCCACACTTACGCCTGTTATAGTAGGACCAGGACCAGTTGATCGAACATCCGCACTTAGGACAATAGTAGCAGGACCAGCTGATCGAACATCCGCACTTAGGACAATAGTAGCAGGACCAGTTGATCGAACATCCGCACTTAGGACAATAGTAGCAGGACCAGTTGATCGAACATCCGCACTTAGGACAATAGTAGCAGGACCAGCTGATCGAACATCCGCACTTAGGACAATAGTAGCAGGACCAGTTGATCGAACATCCGCACTTAGGACAATAGTAGCAGGACCAGCTGATCGAACATCCGCACTTAGGACAATAGTAGCAGGACCAGTTGATCGAACATCCGCACTTCCACATGTGAATGTAATTGCAAAATCAGAGAGACATACATCCGTTACAATTACTGTAATAGCAAGACCAGTTGGAAGAACGTACGACACTTACGACTGTTAGGGCAGTAGCAGTCCATGTTGGCTCACTGTTCGTTTGAGGGATATATATTTGTGCCTCCAATCTTTAATGTGTATGATTTGTTTATCAATTCATTTACCTAGTCTAGTAGATTTCTGCGGCGACAATCACGCTTTGTAGAACACCATTTTATTCAATTAGCAGCAAACAGCCATCTTTGTATTTGATAATCACCTTTTTCATCGACATGTGAAGGAATTCATTTAATAAATCGTCAATAAATTATACACAAGCTGAAATGCATGCTTTATTATCCGCTTCTGAGAAACATGGTCGTTGACACAAATTATATCAGCTATCAACATTGGCGAGAAAAAAACAACAACATCGAAACAGTCGATTTTGTTTATATACGAAATTCCATTGTAAATCAAAATAGTACAGAAAATAAAGAATGCTCTTTTATGTCTATATTTGGTCTTCAACGACTTGGTGTTTAAAGACGTACGAAGCTTGTATTGAAATTATGTATTTATCATGTTATCATAGGTGGCCCTCGTTTATTCAAGACAATAAAAATGGGGAAGTCCACATGTCTGAAGAGCCCAGCATGTCCACCTTTGGTTTAAGATGATAATTGGAGGACATTGAAAACTACTACATTTTACAAAATATTTTCATCTTATTTAACGAGGTAAACGCATGCGATATTTCACAATACCATTTGTGAAATATATTATCTTGTATCCAAAAATCTTCCTCAGATATCTAAATATCAAGAATATTGAGGGAAAAAAAACATTCGTATTAACGGCATTTTGCAAATAGTCTTGCTTAGCTAGAGCATCAAATCTTGGACAATTTTCTAGCGCTTATCGAAGATAATATAACGCCAAAAGAAAGCTTACGCGTATTTAAATTAAACTCTGATTCCGCCTTGGTATATATATTTCTTGCTGGTATTATGGTAAAAGAAGCCGTATTGAAACATTGATCACACAAGCAGAGTGATTGATAATTGGCCGAAAAATCTAGGCATCGTCCTACATATAAAATGATATAATATTGTTTTATGCTGTAGATTGCAGACTTTAATACCGCGAATGGAAATCAGGTATCGTCAGATCTACGTTCTGACATGACATGTTAAATATGCGCCAGGGTTACAAAAAGGAACATATGGTGTTATGCGGTTAAAATTGGGCTAATTAAAAGACCTTTTCATTTAAATACGTTCATAAAAATGCAAGGTTAATGTGAAACTGAGAGCAAGCCGAAGAATCTTAAATGCATTTTGAAGAGGAACCGAAGGAAATCATTATAATTAAAGATTATTACGCAGAAAATGTAACGAATAGGTCTTTCTATAGCAACTACAAATAGTCAAAACGTCCCCAGCCAATATCGGGTTTCATTTAAATTGATTTAATAATATTTTATTGCATGAGAATACATTTGACAATGAGAATATCAATGCAAATTTTAACACAATATTTAAACCGACATTATAAAATCAAGCAAAGGGATTATGCCACCAGTTTTGCCAACATCGTTTGCGGCCCTCTTCCGAAACGTGACATTCTATACCACGCAAAGGTGTTTTATAAGCAAAAACAATAAGAGTAATATCTAATGTGTATTTCATTGTTTAAGTGGAAAAAAAAGTTGTATTCATTTAATAAACTTTACACAAGCAATAAACTTGCGAGATGAATGCAATGTTCATATATCCTAGTACATATAGGTTTATCATATATCATAGTACATATAGGTTTATCATATATCCTAGTACATATAGGGTTATCATATATCCTAGTATATCATATATCCTAGTACATATAGGTTTATCATATATCCTAGTATATATAGGTTTATCATATATCCTAGTATATATAGGTTTATCATATATCCTAGTACATATAGGTTTATCATATATCCTAGTATATATAGGTTTATCATATATCCTAGTACATATAGGTTTATCATATATCCTAGTACATATAGGTTTATCATATATCCTAGTATATATAGGTTTATCATATATCTTAGAACATATAGGTTTATCATACATCCTAGTACATATAGGTTTATCATATATCCTAGAACATATAGGTTTATCATACATACTAGTATATCATATATCCTAGTACATATAGGTTTATCATTTTCTGTTATGAAACTAGCTAGTTGTAGAGAACAGTAATATCACGCTTGTCTGGCCTATATCACGCTTGTCTGGCCTATATCACGCTTGTCTGGCCTACATCACGCTTGTCTGGCCTATATCACGCTTGTCTGGCCTACAACACGCTTGTCTGGCCTACATCACGCTTGTCTTGCCTACATCACGCTTGTCTTGCCTACATCACGCTTGTCTGGCCTACATCACGCTTGTCTGGCCTACATCACGCTTGTCTTGCCTACATCAGGCTTGTCTGGCCTACATCACGCTTGTCTGGCCTACATCACGCTTGTCTGGCCTATATCACGCTTGTCTGGCCTATATCACGCCTATATCACGCTTGTCTGGCCTACAACCTTTCAAACCATTGAGCGCTTTAATTCTTTTATACAAGGAATTTAACCTTTTGCATAGCGTGTCAAGTTACGAACATTTTTTGGATAATAACTAGATTCGATAAATACACGGCCACGTCTTGTATTGAAACATTGATTAAACAAGAAGGATGAGCCTAACAATTCAGACAACGTTTAGATCTGCACATGCTATTGATTTACTGAAATAATTGGAATTATTTTTTGTACATCTTGTACATTTCCACGATATACATGAAAAATAAAAAAAATACCTTTCAGAAACACGTGTGCTATGATCGAATACTTACTTGTTCCTACTAATGTTTTTATGTGTGGATAATTATACGATTACATTTTCTAAGACTTCATATAATTAACTCGTAATAAAGTACGTGATGAAACGGGACTTCACTGTTTTAACCGTGTGGAAAGACATAACGTTGTGTTGTGTGCCAGTGACATGCTATGTAACGCCGCATAGCAGCATCGCCGCATGAACGTGTGTTTTTTTCGTTTATGCGGTGATTTTCAACGCATAAACAGGAAGACCACGATTATGCGGCGACGCTCAACGCATAAAGCAGAAATTGCTAATCCCAACTGTGCCTTTTTTTCCACATAGGGAGGATTTACTAAATCATTCATTATAAAGCTAAAAAAGAGATGATGATGATGATGATGATAATGATGATGATGATGATGATGATGATGATGATGATGATGATGATGATGATGATGATGATGATGATGATGATGATGGTTGTATGAATGATGATGGTGTTGGTGGTTGTGATGATGTTGCTGATTATGATGATGATTAAATTAGGGCGTAGCATATTACTGTCATTTTCTTCAAAATACGGGAAAAGTAGGCAGGCAAATCGATCAAATTTAAGGTAATATTAAATTATTACTCCCATTGGAGTGTTCACATTTACATTTTCTTTGTTACAAATGACTAGTGCATAAAAACATAACCAGTGAAAGAAAGACATCCATGATGACCCTATATTAGTCATCTGAGTCATCTTGTTCAAGTGCCCAAAACTAATGTTGCGTTGAAATATTTTGTAACAATATCATATTCGAAAGTTTTCCTTTCGTTGCCCTGGTAACCAGAGATATACGCTGATGACCTAGACGTGAATAAATTTCACAATCGCACAATAACCGGCGGTTCTTGACATTGAAATAATTCTTAGCTCATCTGAGCACAAAGAGCACATGTGCAGCTGTGAGGATTGTTGGATTTCTGTTGTTTGTCCGTCGTTAACAATTGACTCTTCTAGAAACGTTTGAAATGACGTTGAAAGTGCGCATTGTCAAGGGTACATGCCCGTCAGTCTGACAAAAAGGCGAGAATATAAATTACGTCATACGACGATTCAATTTTCTGATTGTCCCAAATGACGGTGTTGTGCGTTGTCGTAACATATATTCCCGCCATAAGTCAGGCTAAACGTCATTTCAAACGCTTTCACAGAGGGTTCAATTGGTTTGGTTCACATTTAAACCGATCTTACTAAATCTTTGTCAGAATTTATGTCTCAAAAAGTCTAGTTCAAAGCTTGGTTAAGTGGACACAAAAAACTAAGTCCGATCTTGATGAAACTTTATCAACCACTATTGTACTAGTATGTGTTTTAATTGTGTTTTGTATGGGGCGAAAGTGTGCCTTTTTTGCCACATAAGAAAGTCCTGTGTATGCGTTGAAAAACACCGCATAAACGTGGTCGATTTTGTTTATGCGACGATGCTGTTATGCGGCGATGCTGTTATGCGGTGTTACAATGCTATACCTTGTTTCCAATTGAATATTACCAATTTCTGTATAACACATGTGTAATACAACATTAATTGCTCTATTTCACTCGCATCTGTGTAAACAAATTAATGGGCAAAAATAATTGCTGATTTTGCAATAGCAATTCATACGTTTAATTCTTATCTTGTTTTTATGATGAAGATTGATTTGAATAGAGTAGTATTTTTTACATCTGATTATTGTTTCAAGTGGAAATCGTGGTATTCCGTCTAGATTTCGTGAAAAACAAATTTAAAGACATAAGGTACTTAATGTGTTTAAACAGGAAATGACAACATAAACATATAAAAATATGACGTTCTCTTACCGGGTATGACGTAGGAATTGAAAAGAAAGCAAATTTCTAAATTCTAAAACTCTTTCTGTTGCCAAAGATTCGCTGACTAACACATATTTCATGAACTCGTCAAATAAAATTGTGTTAGAAAGCGTTATTTACATGCATGTTGTTCATGAACGAATAAATTTCTTGACCTTATAAAATTTAGAACAATATAATGTTTGATATAAAATAAATACATTGAAATTAAAATAAGAAAATGTTTTTTATCTATATTGTTAAAAACGATATTTTATACGTTTATGTACGTATTAATTTAACATCAATAAACAATAACAGTTAATTTACATTTAATTGTCATTTATGTCGGTCTATATATATTATTTAATTAATGTATTAATTTAACATCAATAAACAATAACAGTTAATTTACATTTAATTGTCATTTATGTCGGTCTATATATATTATTTAAGTAATGATAACAAAATGTACTTTCCGATTCTGTGTTAGCTAAAATGAAAGTGACGATCTCTAATGGCTGTATATACACAAGTGAAAATTAGCCGTTGTCCAATCAATGCTGTGTCAATGGCCAATCAGAATAATGATTCACTGGTTCCGACGACATCTATGAGACACATATTGTTCTCCATGTATCATATAAACAAGTAAATAAACCGTCGTTGATCTTATTCAACCATTCACGATCGTCCCATCGGGTAATGGCCCGGTTTCCAATACCTTCGGGACGTTCGTAAATGGTTCAATAAGTTTGGAAAGTCTAAGCTAGACTAAAATTGCACCTTAGCTTTATTATTATCAATCATATTTTATATCCGAACACAACTCTTCTTCTCATAAATTGATATTTGAGAAAAAACGCAAATTACGTAAGATTTATTATGTACAACCAAATGCGATAAATGTTAAATTATTCACTTTTCATATCTTATATGAAAAATAGCATTGTATGTTTTCAGGGTTATACATTTAAGAATACATAAAATTATAATGATTCAGCATGACGAATTAATATTTACAATATAGGTGTACTCTCCTCGTGCTTTTTTGTATGTATTATAGTATATTATCAACGTAAAAAAAAATTCTTACTGTTATAACTTGATATTTGGATGAACTTTGTCCATGGAATATCACTTATATCGTGTTACTGCTTGTCACGCCTTGTGTACGCATGGGAATAATGTCTAATGCATTTGAAATAAACTCTTAACTCTGAAATCTATTTATGATAATAGTTCTTTTATGTGGTCATTTTACGAGAGTATGTAGCATTGTCGCTGGACAATATCATGTGGTGTTCAATCAAAGGGAACTTTGAAGTTCATCAATACATTATCCATAATAAAACACATGTCAAAGTCCTTTATATTAATCATTTCAAATCTTGTGCATATCGAACGATTAAAAAGATATTCAGTCTAGTTATGAAAACGTGAACAAATCATGGGCTCTGTATAAATAAGGCTCTGTATATTCCATAGGCAGTAGAAGACAATGACTCGTTACGAGATGAACACATTCTGACACATTGCTATTCATATTGATTAGCATGTAATTGCACAGAACCCCAGCATGATGGATTGCTTTCCGACATGTTTCCCAAAGCAAAACCCTACCCAAATACATTCTATATGGAAGTTTGTTATTTGGAATGTTACATTGCCCGAATTTATGTCCATCTATTTGAATATATATGATAACATGTTATAGTGTCTTTTATGGTGACTTCTTTCTGCAATCTCCGTCTTGCGACGTTCCCTACGAACCGGTTTGCGCACTGGTTCTCACCTAGGCAACCCGGGGTCAATTCCCGGCCTGGTCGCATGATAGTTTGGTGTGCGTGGCTTGTATCAGTAAATTGTATTGTGGCTTAATCTGGTCATGGTGGAAACAAATTATGATTGTATCAGAAATTTAAATTTGACTGTTAAAATGAAAACTATGTTATTATATTAATGCCAAATAGTCATAGATCAGCACTTGCAAAGTTCAGAAGTGGTGTTGCGCCAATAAGGTTAGAGACAGGTATATATGAAAGGCTAGATGTTAATGAAAGGATCTGTCCAATTTGTAATACTGAGATAGAAGATGAAATGCATGTGCTACTTAACTGTTCAACCAATAGTGAAATTAGTCAGTCACTGCTTCATAAACCTAGTAGTGTTAACACAATGTCTAACTCATAAAATGATACTGAAAAGCTTTGCTGCCTCTTATCTAATCAGAGAATTTTAAAATATACTGCCAAATCCTGCCTACATATTTTAAAACTTAGACGGAATATTTTATACTACTAAATTAGAAATGTTTGTGCCATTTATGGATGTTTATCTGTTTTATTTTCCTTTTTAACTGTGCATGTACTACCTTTTTAATATGGAAATAATACGATAAGTAATATGTTAATTTTTTATATTTGAAATATCCATAAATATAAAATATGTGAGAATGCCTAACATTTCAAGTACTGCATTGATTGATCAGATAATATAAAACAAATAGTTTTTAGGTAACAAAAAACATTTTAATAATTGTTCTTAAGGTTTAGTGATAAGGGAACGTTTTATGGATTCGTTTTATAATGTTAACATTTGTGACATTAAAACATTTTAGTTTTTAAATATTGTATTAAGTCTCCTATAACTCTCATCTGAGTGGCAATGTACTTGTGGATATGTATATTATTGGTGATATGAACTGGTTATTTGATGTACATTAATGAGACGTAAAAGAACTATAAAATATTAGTCAACAAGACGGGAAAATGGGTTTCCTCTGGGAACTTCAGTTTCCCCTACAACATAAGACCAGAGACGACGAGATTGATGAATATAATGTTGCTAAAGCATGTTTTACAATCGTTGTAAAATAAATTAGTTTAAACTAAACTGAAACAAGAACGCGTCACATACATTTAACGTTCTGGTGCCCCATAAATGGCGTGTTGGCGTCATTATTTGGTCGTACTGGCGTGTTAGTATATTGGCGTTTCGCAACTTACAGGGTACTAATACGACAATTACGCCCAAATCTCAGGCGAAAACATTGATTGAAAATAAGGAGTAAGATCAGTAGATGGATGTTTTTTTTAAATTCTTTGCCGCTTTATTAGCATGCATTTACACAATAACTTTCACCCAATGCATCTAAAACTTACAAATACTAACCTAAACAGTTCAACCTAGACATTTAATACCATTGGTACCAATACTAATTTATATTTGATCGAATCACTCACGAGTCCGTTTCCACGACAAAACCCAGTACTGCGTCCTTTTTGAGAGGCCATGGCGGGGCTCGAACCAACAACTTCTTTGGTGAGGGGCGTACAGCTATACCACTACACCACCAATAGCATTCTAGGGCAATGTGAACAAACTAGTTCAATTTAGATGAATTAATTGTATTGTGATTATTACATTTGGATTATAAGAAAAAGTCTATATAAATGATGGATATGGCACATTTACAATTGTTTTATTAATAAAAACTAAACTGATTTCTCTCAAATAGCATTACTTGTATACTATACCATCGTGTTGATTCATCGATTGATGCTTTTAAAGTATAGAGACAGAGTCAAGTTAGCAGTGTAAAGATGTCCCTTGTGGTTGTGTTCACAGCTACCATGTTTCCCTCTTGTATCTGTTAGGGCTCCTCATTCCTAGGCTAATAATCCTCGTTTGTATCCAACTTTGACCATTATTGAATTTGGAGCACCGCGATATTCGCTTAGTGGATTGAAACCTTTCGGTGTAACGAAATGTTTTTCATCACAAAAGGTCGAACGTATCTCGTTAAGGCAATTATCAACTATATCAAATTAAACAATATCCATTTATCCAAATTAGCTGCTCACAATAAGTATATATATGTTATGGAATATTTTCATGAGATACATACTAACGGATTAGAGATGAGTCTCCCAATGTCTGTTTGCAACACTGTATGTCTTTTAGACCTACTCCGTCTACGGACCTATCATGGTTATTGACCTTTAATTGAAGCAGAACATGGGTTCATTTTAACTGTTTTGTTTTGTTTTCATTTATTGCATTAGCATATAATACAACACCGTTTAAGTCGCATTTCTGTGAGATATCTTCCATTCTAGGTGATCATTTCGTGAAAACGTCTGACATGAATTATTTTTATGTATAGTATGTCGGTACAACCCTATACGTAGCTGTGAATGTATGTTCGCATTTATGAAATCAAACAACCTCCTCTCCGACAGCCCATATTCAGTGTTAAAACTGTTTGATATAGCTATGTCTGTGTACAAATGTAAATGCAGATCTCTTATTTCATTTGCCATGTCTGGTAACACACCTGTGTCAACCACAACGTGGTATTTGATAACATTTGGAGACAAATTGTTATAAAGAAATACTGAATTAACTTTATAAAAAAATCTAGCAGACAAGATAGATCGATAAATATACAAGATTAAGAAGAAAATGCATCGCAAGTTGTTGGATAATTCGTTTGCAGGGAGACCGTTTGGATAGTAGAATGGCATAACAATCATGGTAGAATGGTATTACAATGGTAGAATGGCATTACAATGGTAAAATAGCATTACAATGGTAGAATGGCATTACAATGGTAGAATGGCATTACAAAGGTAAACTGTCATTACAATGGTAGAATGTCATTACGATGGTAAAATGTCATTACAATGGTAGAATGGCATTACGATGGTAGAATGTCATTACAATGGTAGAATGGCATTACGATGGTAGAATGTCATTACAATGGTAGAATGTCATTACGATGGTAGAATGTCATTACAATGGTATAATGTCATTACGATGGTAAAATGTCATTACAATGGTTTAATGTCATTACGATGGCATAATGTCATTACAATGGTTTAATGTCATTCCGATGGTAGAATGTCATTATGATGGAAGAATGTCATTACGATGGTATAATGTCATTACGATGGTAGAATGTCATTACAATGGTAGAATGTCATTACGATGGTATAATGTCACTACGATGGTAGAATGTCATTACAATGGTAGAATGTCATTACAATGGTATAATGTCATTACGATGGTAAAATGTCATTACAATGGTTTAATGTCATTACGATGGCATAATGTCATTACAATGGTTTAATGTCATTACGATGGTAGAATGTCATAATGATGGAATAATGTCATTACGATGGTATAATGTCATTACGATGGTATAATGTCACTACGATGGTAGAATGTCATTACAATGGTAGAATGTCATTACAATGGTATAATGTCATTACGATGGTAAAATGTCATTACAATGGTTTAATGTCATTACGATGGCATAATGTCATTACAATGGTTTAATGTCATTACGATGGTAGAATGTCATTATGATGGAAGAATGTCATTACGATGGTATAATGTCATTACAATGGTAGAATGTCATTACGATGGTATAATGTCATTACGATGGTAGAATGTCATTACGATGGTATAATGTCATTACAATGTCATTTCGATGGTTTAATGTAATTATAATGGTAGAATGTCATTATAATGGTAGAATGTCATTACAATGTCATTACGATGGTTTAATGTCATTACGATGGAAGAATGTCATTACGATGGTAGAATGCCATTGTGATGGTATAATGGCATTACGATAGTAGAATGTCATTACGACGGTATATTGTTATTACGATGGTAGAATGTCATTACGATGGTATAATGTCATTGCAATGGTAAAATGGCATTACAATGGTTTAATGGCATTACGATGGTAGAAAGTTATTATAATGGTAAAATGTCATTACAATGTCATTTCGCTGGTAGAATGTCTCTACAATGGTATAATGTCATTACAATGGTATAATGTCATCACAATGGTAGAATGTCATTCCGATGGTAGAATGTTATCACAATGGTATAATGTGATTACAATAGTATAATGTCATCACAATGGTAGAATGTCATTCCGATGGTAGAATGTTATCACAATGGTATAATGTCATTAAAATTAAAAAGGGAGATAAAGGTATGAACAGTTTTGTTAGAATAAATCAAACACATGTTTTGCAGTTATAATCGGGAATCAGTTGAATACAAACTAAATGGGTGCACCTTTTCTCAAGATACAACCGTCAAGAGGTAGATCCCAAAAAGGCACAGTTCAACAGGATCTCGCACTGAACATCAAACACTACTGGTATTAAGGCAGTCCATTATGATAACATCAAGCGGGTGATGCAGTTGCTCGTCCGTTTCAGCCCATAAGGGGACACAAAATCATTTAGAAATATACATAGAAAGTATAAGACCGCATAACACATATTCTTTTTACCATTGGTAAATTTGGTAAGATAGTTTCATGGTTGATGAGTTAAAGTCATCTATTCAGTTTTGCAAGCGGCAAGGACATCGCCACCACAAACAACAACAAGGCACTTGAGCGAACAAGAGACGATCTAATACAATTTTATTGGAAACCTGTTTGTAAGATATATCCAAATCTTTATCATAAAACATTTTATCGGGCAATTGTCCGTCTACGCTTGTACCAGCACTTATGGCATTCATTTCTCTTTTCCCGTAATATGCGCCCTGTTGTTGCGAGATTTTGTCCTCCAAATTGCATAAACATGACCAAACCTAAATATCAATATTAAAACAAAACAGACCAAATGCATTGCATCGCAGTGTGACAATCTCCCCAATTTGGAAATGTTATTGATTTTTCTAAGCGCAAATCGTGCTTTAAGAAATGGTATAATTTCATGGAATATTACATAAGTCAACAGGCCAGCCTAATTTGTATTTTGATTAAATTCCGCCTCCATCTCTGAAGACTCCTTATTCAAAACATTTTCTCATCAAACATGGTGTTTTGTAATTTGTATTGAAATTCAGCTGCAGTTTGTTTTCAGGAAAATTGTGTCGGATCAATAAATGGCTTTAATTTCTTGGGAAAAATGTCCGATCTGTTAGCTGGCGTTTAAAGAGACAATGGCCGCATACATCGACGTTTTATTCCAAGTTGTCATACCGTTAGGTCTAGTAAATAACAATCCGCCCAGTTTATTTGGTAAACGCATTATTAATCAAATATCCAAATAGCTTTATGATTAAGTTTAATATACTCATGTGCATTACCGGTGTAAACATGCAATGCAAACTAGAAAAAAATCTAAGACAACTTTAACATTGTTAATAACACACAAGTGTATAACTTTTAACTACTACCCTGTCAGTGTACTTCGTCTGTAAATAATTTCGTTTTAGATATTATATAGTATAAGATAAAGCAAAATCATATTTTACAGTCAACTTAAATACCACTACTTATAAAATTCAACAATATCAATCTCATTGTGTATCAGTTTTGTAAGTTGTAAAAATGTCCGTCACTTTAGCTAAGGTTTAGAGGAGAACTTTTTTAGATATATTTATCTTTTGTTCTAATCCTTTTCACTAGATCTGTTTCTGTTTGTCATTATGTTATGCATGTGTATGCTAAGGACTACCGGAATCAGTCTCTGTAGACTGGTAATTAAACAACATCAAATGCGAGTAAGGGGTTGGATTTTAAGGCCTCCACATTGCACCAATAAAACGTCTGTACATACCAATAATACAACGGCTGGAACGAGCCAAGTAGTCAAATATTCAAACCTTAACCCAGTTTAGAGAAAAAGGCAAGGGTAAAAATGGCTAGGATATTTTTAAGGACTATCGGACTTAGTCTCTGTAAGACTGGGGAAGTCAATATTCAATGAAAAGCGATCTGCTTCTATATCTCATGTAGATTATGTTATCATTGTCTTAGTTCATAATTGCAACACACTTCGTGAAATCCTGTTAAAAATGGTATTTGTAGTTGTATGTGTTTTAAAGTCATCAGCAATTACCTGCGTCCATTGTATAAAGCTTTGAATTGTTGTCCACATGTTATTTTTGGGCTACTTTTTACATTAAAATGAGCTTATTCGTTAATAGTTATTATTGGATATAAATTTAATATTCACCAATACACTACCCCTTTAGCAAACTTCGACCAAAACAAAGAAGTAACCAGTTGTTAACAATAGGCTGCTGCAGTACCATGATATCATGGCGTGAATCGAGCATATAGACCAATCTGAGTCATGTGCTATGAAAGCGAAATTTCCAGTTGTTTTTTTCTGATTTAGATCCAATTCAAACGAATGAATAAATGTTTGTGGCAAAGGTCTCAAATCATTAATAGTATCTGATATCAGTATCTGTATATATGTATTAATGAAAGGGAAAAAAACGTAGCCTACATTTAAAATAAAACATTCAAAGCAGGTCCAAATTTCTCTTTGCGTCACATATTCCAATTACGAACGATAGACGCATGCTTAGGCACCTACACAAACATGGTTTATTTGCAAAAACTGGAAAAACAAACTTCGCTTTTTAAAGTACTAATTTCGTGTGTTTCATTAATAAATTTTGATTTCGCTAAATTCTTAAAAATCTATTTTTACTGCATAATTCAAACAGTATTCGGCACGACACTTTCTGCAGGACTATTTTTGCATCTTCCTGTTGAAAATTAAATGAGGAATTAAAACGTGCTTTTGCCAACTGGTACCACAAGTAATGAAACACTTCACCAGCATGTCCGTTGATTGGACGTGTCTGACTTCAATTCTTGTTTAGGAGAACACCAGATAATTATAAGTGTATTTTGTACACTAAATGTTCTTGTTTCAACCCTTTACAACAAACCCCAATATTGACAGCCTGAAAGGTATAGGACTTAGCAAAGACAAGGAGAGAACATTCACGGTTAAGGGATACTGCTGCAATATAAATGGAACTTCTGATCAATTAGTTAAGTAATTTCTTAGATCAGACTTGTTACTTTACTTTCTAGTGCGGCTAACTAAAGAACAGGCATGGTTCTTACTAATGAAATCATTGACACATATAACTGTTTGCATAACTAAATTAACACAGATCACCAAATATGACCGACAAACATGATTCGAACGCGTTGGTTAACAAAATACAGCAATGGTTTATGTACCGATGGATGTGGCAAACTATTACAATAAACCAACATTAGGCAATACACTTCAATAAGGCAACAATGGTATATTTGCCAATGCATGAGGTAAACTATTACAATAACGCACCAAGGGTTTATGTGTTAATGATAGAACAGAACATAACATCTACATCGATTAAAAAGGTTGTTATAATCCATGGTCATTTAAATAATATACCATTTGAAAGGCGGCTGCCATTAAAATGCATTAGACAGAATATACTTATACAAAAAATGTATGGTGAGAAAATATCAGTAATGATACCAAGGGTTTCTAGTATTAGCTGGTGATTCAGGGGCGGTCATATACCGTATTAAGCTTAACAGGGAAATATATCTGGTGATTCAGGGGCGGCCATATACCGTATTAAGCTTATCAGGGCAATATATCTGGTGATTCAGGGGCGGCCATATACCGTATTAAGCTTAACAGGGCAATATATCTGGTGATTCAGGGGCGGCCATAGGGGCGGCCATATACCGTATTAAGCTTAACAGGGCAATATATCTGGTGATTCAGGGGCGGCCATATACCGTATTAAGCTTAACAGGGTTATATATCTGGTGATTCAGGGGCGGCCATATACCGTATTAAGCTTAACAAGGCAATATATCTGGTGATTCAGGGGCGGCCATATACCGTATTAAGCTTAACAAGGCAATATATCTGGTGATTCAGGGGCGGCCATATACCGTATTAAGCTTAACAGGGCAATATATCTGGTGATTCAGGGGCGGCCATATACCGTATTAAGTTTAACAGGGCAATATATCTGGTGATTCAGGGGCGGCCATATACCGTATTAAGCTTAACAGGGCAATATATCTGGTGATTCAGGTGCGGCCATATACCGTATTAAGCTTAACAGGGCAATATATCTGGTGATTCAGGGGCGGCCATATACCGTATTAAGCTTAACAAGGCAATATATCTGGTTATTCAGGGGCGGTCATATACCGTATTAAGCTTAACAAGGCAATATATCTGGTGATTCAGGGGCGGCCATATACCGTATTAAGCTTAACAAGGCAATATATCTGGTGATTCAGGGGCGGCCGTATACCGTATTAAGCTTAACAAGGCAATATATCTGGTGATTCAGGGGCGGCCATATACCGTATTAAGCTTAACAGGGTTATATATCTGGTGATTCAGGGGCGGCCATATACCGTATTAAGCTTAACAAGGCAATACATACTCTCGTTGCTATACTTACAATGTATGATTTATTAACAACAAAATGATAACATCCTATTTCGTAGCAAATGCTTCGTACACGAAAATAGAAACATTATTCAAAATAGCAACAGTTTCTGTATTCAACAATTATATCCCTTTATACATATTTGGACGAGTACGATGAAATCGTGGAATATACATTATTTAGTTTATATGTCTGAATATAGGTTGTATTCATTCAACAAATAATATTCATTTTCTATTACATTACAATGTGTGCACTTTTTGTGTTCAATAAATCACCATATACATCCATGCTATATGTGACTGCCCTTCTTAATTGTACTGCATGCATGCATGTGGATAAAAAAGATACTGTTTACGTGGCATAAATTATGACATAACAATTTGCTCACCTAAGACGGTCAAGTCCGTGACTTCATTCTCCGTATCTGAAATATATAAGAAAATGACAATAATAAGTAGCATTTAACAATACGACATAAGCAGATGACATTTATAAAATAATCTATTAAAAGGGAATTCTAAAGGACATGCTAATAATGGCCGTGAATTATCGAATGACGTATAAACTAAAACAACAGATGAACTACTGTAATGTGTTGAGTAATCTAACCGTGGAACCGCCATTTGAATCCTAAACATTTATGTATTGAAATGCTCGTTCCCATAACTTGAACCAAATCAATTAAATATAATTATTTCCGTTTCAAAATTGATGATTTGTCATCTGCTTCAGATATGAAACGTTTGGCGGAAAGGTTATTGCAGAAATACACGTGGTTTTCGTGGTGTGCTTTATAAGAAAGTTGAAGTTGTTGTTCACCATCCGAGTTGTTTTATTTGACAGCGATAAAATTTATTTATTTAGTCAGTATGTCACACGCGAACGTCCTTGTTTTTTAAGAGTTTTATATCGAATCGTGTTGTTGTTCTTTTAACAATGTCATGTAGTGTTTGTTTGTTTATACTACAGACACATACGTGTAGGATTCTCGTATGGCAAAAGTATTCCTCTATCTGATGTTTCCTAATACGTGTAGGGGACGATTTAAAATTGCAGAAGAAGACTTCCTCCGGAAGAGCGTAACCTGTCGGTAACGTTCAAATGAATCGTATATAGCAAGCGTATCAATGATTACATTAGTTTCGTTCCAGTTGAAGCAACCATGTCAACATTCTCATCGCCTTACGCTCCTTGTTGTATCGTTTTGAACGGATGACATGGCCGCCGTCAAAAATAACACTAAAATGACAGACATCTCGAACCCCAATAGGCATCACATTGCCATGATTTAGGACTTCGTTTGCACATTTTAACTTTCCAGGCGTTTCATGCGCTTAACATTTATAACAGTACATGAACATTATACATTAACGCGTATTGAATTTGATGTTGCTGTATATATGTGATTATTGAATATACATGGCCTAAGTGCATTATTTGTTCATACTCGTTGCTTGGATGCGGTGGGTACAGTTTTCCAGAGCTTTTTACAGTTCATAATTGGGTTGAAGTTTTATCTGCGTGTGTGATGTTTGATATCCATGAAGCGTAATGTAGCATATGTGGACGATTTGCATGCAATATTGAACCTATATATTCACATTTGAAATGAAATTGTTTTTACAAATATATTGTTTTGTACATTAAGTATGAGTATCTTTCGAATTGTGTTTATCGTTTTAACTGAACTCTTTCATAAGTGTATGTTTCATGCAATGTTTACTGATCACGCTTCAATACTATGTGTAACACATATACGCTGCCAATAGCAAACCCTAAAAATAAGCGTGCTTCAGGGTCACGTCCGGTTTAAATAACAAATCCTGCAGGCGATGGGACACTTGCGGTCGGTAATAATTTCTGAAACGTCATGGGCTAATCTAGAGAGAACGTCAATACTGTATGTTATCTTCCTACCTTTCGACGTCATTCTGCTAAACATAGAGCGCATTGAGACAAAAAAATGGGTTAAAACGACATGAATAGAAGTAGTTCTTTGGAGTTTGTGGTCTTAAGACTACCTGCGCGCATGCGCAGATAGTCTAAAAATCACTTTGTACACAACAACACAGCTCTGGAATAGCATTTTTAACGGACAGGTCGTAAACTGTATATTATATAGTTGACGGAGAAAAGTCGAAAACTACCGAGTGAACTATCGGTGAACACCGTCGACACACGATATATACTCATAGGAGTGGCACTTGTACACTACGGGTGAATGCGAAAAGTTTCTAAATGACATTAAATAAAGAAGAAGATAGAACCTTTTCGCTTTAACCCCTAAATCGTTTTATAAGAACAAAATATGAAAATGACACAGATGCATTTTTCATTGTTCATTTGATCGATACAATGCCGCATTGTCTACATAAGGCCAATATCTACCTGGATTAACAAGGTCAAGTACAGTTTTATTGTTCAAATTTGTTGATGGTTCATTTAAATTAACAACAAGATTTTGAGGCCTGGAAATAAAAAAAAAATCAATGAAATTACGATATATATGTCGGTCGCATTCAGACATCCTTAACATTTCAAGGGAATCGGTTTGTGCAATTTGAGGTATTTTTTTGTTTTTTTTATCCTCGTCAAAAAAGATTTACAATAGAAAACTCTTGTTCAAAACAGACTAAAGCGTGACTGTTTTAAACCCTAGCACATTCCAAAAATATTTCACTTTACAAATATCTTTGTTCACACTGCAGCCAAGAATGTTTACATTTAGTCGAAAAGGGAATACTATAAATAAACCCTGGTCATATAAGATGCAAATCACGCAATTTGAACTGTTCCATGCTTCTTTAAAAAACACACGAAATACTGATGCCTTTTACCAGAATAACAGGTTTTAATTGCTTTAACTAAATAAACTGGAACATTTCATGATTCTTTACTTTACGTCATGGTTCTCAGAACCCCAAGTAGAATGTCGCAATTCACTTTTATTACGGCAAGATCATAACAAAAGCCCTCCAGTCACGCCATACGACCCTAATGATCCTGTAAATAAGCTCTTAAATCACTTGAATCATCAGGTTTGGTCTTCATTTACATGGTCTTATACTGACTTAAAGGGGCTAGACACCAGATAGTCAAACATCGACAAATACATTATATCCACAAAACAAGCAAAGACCGATAATTCATCTTTTTACATGATTAAGAGAATATTTTGTCGTTGTCTCAGCTGAGTTTACCCGTTTAGAAAAGGCTCATTAAGGTCTCCTTGTTTATAGTGTTTATATTTAGCATGTGAAAGTCACGTGATAAAATACTAATTGATATAAGCAGATACTGAGAAAGATGCATGTGTCATAAGCCATGTGATACATTTTATGGAAGTTTTTGACAATTGCCTTTTTTCTTGAAATTGTATCATCTGGTGTTTAGTCACTTTAAGATTATTGGTAAATGTCAACTAGAACCACGAGAAAGTAAATTTAACACTAAAATAGTTGGAGCCAAACACTATGGAGGCTATTCGTTGCCAAAAGTCCAGACGTGTAATTCCCACAGTGTGCTTCTTAATCGTACTAAATATCTCTTACATTTGTCAATGTAGACGTGCTATTTGTTGTTTCTATTCGTCAGTGTTTCCGTATTGATTTGTCATTTGTCATTATAGTAGTCAAAATGTATATTTGTCAGATCGACCCTGTATAAACTCACTAAAACATAGATCGTATAACTTGCCTTTAACAATATGATGATGTAATTTAGAAAGCCGAATCATGCATATGTAAAACTGCAATCCTACAGTCGACACTCGCATTCGTAAAATGAACATTTGCAGTCCAACAAGTCAAGGTTTACAAAAGTCAATTGACAAGTTCAGAATTACAAGGATAGACGATTTCGCCTATACCTTATATGGTAAATGTCACCGGAAGAAACGAAGGTGAATGGGCGGAGCTAACGAATCAGATTTTGTTTCGTTTATTTCCGTCGAATCAAGCAAGGGAGATAACATCTTCGCCTACCGCCTGTAAATTCCCGGTTGTAAGTCCGAGTACTCTCTCTTTATTTCACAATAAAAACTAAAATTAACTTTATCTTTTATTTAATTTTGACGATCAATGTTCCTAAATGGGTTATAAATCACCATATTATTTAGTCAATTGCTGTTGGGTGTATCTGAGCTGGGCTCACGGACCCAGATTTATACTGCCACTGTCAGTTGTTTTTTTACTTATATACCCAAGCAAGCAAAAATTGTCCATTTATTTTATTTACAAGTGAACCATGGGCGGGTCGTTCAGTGGGGGGGGGGGAGCTGTAGGGCCTGTGTCCCCCCTCCCCCCAGTTGGCCCGCAAGTAAACTTAAAGGTTATTTTTTTGTCAATATTTCTCAGAAAAATTCTAGGGGGAGTACCCCTTAACCCCACTTCCCACATTTTAAACATATTTATGTCATGCCCTCTCGAGGGATCATGTCCAAAAAGTTGTGCCCCTAAGTAACGCCCCTCTAACGCAAGTCCCTGTTCAAAACCTGCTCCAGCAAACCCACGAAACTTTTGATGGACATCATAATGATATCCACCTAGTTTTGTCTGATGTTATACATTTACTATCTTAATAAGCATGTATGGTGTAAACGTGTAATTTCAATACATCATTGAAACAAAATATCCATGTGGATGGAAGAACAGCCCTCCATACCACTTGTGTCCCCCGGTTATGAATTACGGGATCTGCCACTGTGAACCATAGCAATCAAGTGGGGAATTTCAAGAACATGAAAAATAGATATTGTGAGTCTTTGATTAGAAAAACAAACGCGCGATTTTCCCCCTCCAAATGGGCTAGGTACGCTTCACCTAAATGTGAAAAAAGCCCTGACTGTTGAGTGTGGGTGGGGTATAAAAGGTAGCAGCATCTAATAATAGTTTATTAGCAATAAATTGACTTCATCATTAAAATACTTTATTAATTACCTATAAAATAATATTCGTTACAGTATAATGTACGAGTTATATGACGTTGTAATCTAAGTGTATTTTATCCATACAGTTCCAGCTACCAGGTAAGAAACCTCTGGGGCATCTTAGTGAATAATTTCAACTTAATGAAAATTTAGATTTTTTTCTTCGTAAATTTTAAATTATCTAATATTACTTGCAATCTTAAACATTGCAAACAGGCAAGAAAGTGTCCTCTAATGGTAGAATTTAAAATAGTGTTTATAGTAATTTAAAGCTGCACTCTCACAGATTGACAGTTTTGACAACCTTTTTTTGTCCCAGACTCGGCTGATTTTGGCAGCAATGCTTTCTTTACAAATAATAAGATTACTCACACTAAAACAGATTTAAATTGTTTGGAAAACTGCCGACATTTTTCATTTTTCTTAAAACGTTACTGTAGTATCACTTTTAGCCATAAAACATCAATTTGCGAACGTAAAACTGAAAAACTGTATCTGATCTTTTGTCAGCAGTCTTATACCACTGGTATTCAGACATTTACGCAATAATTGGCTAATTCCAAAACAAAAAATAAAAATAGTTGTCAACACGGTCAGTCTGTGAGAGTGCAGCTTTAAAAGTAAAATAAGACAATGGGACTTTTCATTCTTGAAGTACAATTTAATGCTAATGACTTACATTTTGTTGTGTTTGAGTCAAGTATCATTTTGCATACATCTCATTTCATGTCATATGTGCGTATTAATTACTATTATATAGACAAAAACATGTTTTTATATAATATATTATTTTATTCGACATGAAATAATTTATAATCCATCCTGTTTCCAAATCATAGTCCATAATGTCATAATATAGATGATTCTTAATGTCCATAATAACGTTCGCAATGTCCATGGTCCAAAGTATCCATAATTGGTTTAAATAGAGCCGAGGAAATTTCCGAAAGACGTAAGGAGGAGTTAAGACATGGTTAAGGCGGAGTTAAGACATGGTTAAGGCGGAGCTATCTATAAATAAAATTAAATTCATCTCGTAAACATGTTGAACTGCGAATGAAAAGTCACCACCATGTACTTTGTAGAATTACGAACTGAAATCTGTCTTCTACACACCGCAATGTAAAACTCGGCATGTGACTTTCACAGAATGACGTCTGTTGAATAGATGCAACGAGAATAAAACTCCAATTGGTACAATGAAAAATGAAAATGTGCAGTGTAAAATGTAAACATACAACCGATGAGTTGGCGGTTGTAAAATGTAAATTGGTAAATCATCAATGTTACAAACCTAAAATACACACATACACGTCTGGACTTTTGGCAACGAATAGCCTCCATAAAACAGCTGTTTGAAGTTAGCTAAACATACGACATTGGACATTGGACATTCAAGATCGAATGTTGTGCTGGCACAACATTGGACATTGGACATTCAAAATTGAAAGTCGTGCTGGCACGACATTGGACATTGGACATTCAAAAATGAATGTCGTGCCAGCACGACATTGGACATTGGACATTCAAAAATGAATGTCGTGCCAGCACGACATTGGACATTGGACATTCAAAATCGATTGTTATGCTGGCCCGGCATTGGACATTGGACATTCAAAATCGAATGTTAAGCTGGCACGACATTGGACATTGGACATTCAAAATTGAAAGTCGTGCTAGCACGACATTGGACATTGGACATTCAAAAATGAATGTCGTGCCAGCACGACATTAGACATTGGACATTGGGATTTCAAAAATGATTCAATGATCGAATGTTGTGCTGGCACGGCATTGGACATTTAAAATCGAATGTTGTGCTGGAACGACATTGGACATTGGACATTCAAAATTGAAAGCCGTGCTGGCACGACATTGGACATTGGACATTGGACTTTCAAAAATGAATGTCGTGCCAGCACGACATTGGACATAGGGATTTCAAAAATGAATGTCGTGCTAGCACGACATTGGACATTGGACATTCAAAATCGAATGTTGTGCTGGCACGACATTGGACATTGGACATTCAAAACTGAAAGTCGTGCTGGCACATTCAAATTAATGTATGACATGTTTTGTGAATGAATGTTTTCTACCGACTTTAAATTAATTCGGATGACATGCAATTTTCGGAATTAATTTTTTTGAGATATTGTCTTAAAATTATTTGAAAAGGGTTAGAGCTCACAAAAGCAATGACTCATTATAAATTTATAAACACCAAGAGAGCATTGTCTTTACGATTCCATCGCAATTTTTGAAACTTAAGAATGATTCAGATAAACATGATGTCACATATGCAGAAAAAGATTCAAATGAATATACTTATGAATGGTCGTGGATTATATGTAGACAAACATTGATAATGCTTTCGAAATGGCATACTTTTAATAAGCTTAATTGTTTACACTCCACTGCTACACATACAGTACCATTTATAAACGAAGTGAAGATAATTATATTCACAATATATGATGACATATGGAAAATATACACATGCATTGATGATTCAAAAAAATATAAATGTAATCGTTCCTTCATCTACTTTATCTGGTTTTACGTATTATAACACGAAATATTGTCAATGAGCCGATTAAGTAACCTATTACTGCCTGTCGACTTATTTTTTATCGACTCAATTAGTCACAACATTCGATTTTGAATGTCCCATGTCCAATGTTGTGCCAGCAAAAAAATCGATTTTGAATGTCCAATGTCGTGCTAGCACGACTTTCACTTTTGAATGTCCAATGTCCAATGTCATGCCAGCACAACATTCGATTTTGAATGTCCAATGTCCAATGTCGTGCCAGCACAACATTCGTTTTTGAATGTCCAATGTCCAATGTCGTGCTAGCACGACTTTCACTTTTGAATGTCCAATGTCCAATGTCGTGCCAGCACAACATTCGATTTTGAATGTCCAATGTCGTGCTAGCACGACATTCATTTTTGAAATTCCAATGTCCAATGTTGTGCTGGCACGACATTCATTTTTGAATGTCCAATGTCGTGCCAGCACAACATTCGATTTTGAATATCCAATGTCCAATGTCGTGCTAGCACGACTTTCACTTTTGAATGTCCAATGTCCAATGTCGTGCCAGCACAACATTCGATTCTGAATGTCCAATGTCCAATGTCGTGCTAGCAGGACTTTCACTTTTGAATGTCCAATGTCCAATGTCGTGCTAGCACGACTTTCACTTTTGAATGTCCAATGTCCAATGTCGTGCCAGCACAACATTCGATTTTGAATGTCCAATGTCCAATGTCGAGCCAGCACGACATTCATTTTTGAAATCCCAATGTCCCAAACCCAATGTCGTGCTGGCACGACATTCATTATTGAATGTCCAATGTCCAATGTCGTGCCAGCACGACTTTCAATTTTGAATGTCCAATGTCCAATGTCGTGCCAGCACAACATTCGATCTTGAATGTCCAATGTCCAATGTCGTGCCAGCACAACATTCGATCTTGAATGTCCAATGTACAATGTCGTGCCAGCACAACATTCGATCTTGAATGTCCAATATCCAATGTCATGCCAGCACAACATTCGATCTTGAATGTCCAATGTCCAATGTCGTGCCAGCACAACATTCGATCTTGAATGTCCAATGTCCAATGTCCAATGTCCAATGTCGTATGTTTAGCTAACTTCACACAGCTCCATAAAACACAACAACTATAATAACAATAATGCTACTAGATGCAATCTGGGGCACATCGTTTAGATGTCCAATTGCTTACTAAATGGCTTCACTTATTGTTTGTAGTTTACTTATACAATTCAGAAGTCACTGATAAATACGTATAACTCGCATTTCCTATATTTCCCGAGCTTTGCCTGGTTATTTTTGTATGCCTAATACCGTTCGAGTTATTCAATTCCAAGCCATACACAACTGGATAACTCTCTCGTAGAATAAATCTACGGGGTGTTTGTTGGGAGATATGTCATTCAACGTAGGAACCTTGTAAGCACGGGCTAATCTTATTTTGAACAGGTTTAGTAGCAGTCGTCTGCAGATATAAATGTTTACGTAATTCAAGGTGATATAGCGACCAGACCAAATGTCTTGGAAAGAAATCGACCAAACCAGGAACATTTTATCAGATGTAAGATTCTCTGTTCCCGTTGCCAATTTTGGAAATGCTTTTTTTCATTAAAGAACAATATCGCTAGACGTCCGACCGCTTGATTTATTTAGGGCTCGCAGCTAATGAAATGTTTACGATGTCGTATATTGTTGTTCACATCATTTAATGTCTGCGTTTTTGTGTTGGCTTTTTTATCTTTACAACTTTCCTAGAAAGTCACTCTTTATGTTCCTGTATACATACAAATCATACAAAGGGTAACCCAGTTTTAAACTCTCAACGCTGATCATGTAGGTAATGCTGGTGAGGATGTAGGCTACCATAACATCAGTGTATTTATAAGGAATGCTGACAACTACAACACACATATCTTGTGATAACATAACTGTGCGGTTGCCTACATAATAATGTTAACATTTGTATTACATTTGTTTCTTTTACTTCGAACTGATGGTCTTCCGACAATGGCAGTGGCAAAAGTGATAATAGTTAACAATTAACAAAACTGTGTTGAAAGGAAACTAGTTACCCCTCCTATCGAGTACACATGTGTCGATGTCTTGCCTATTTAACTACATGTCATGAACCACATCTTGCCTATTTAACTACATGTCATGAACCACATCTTGCCTATTTAACTACATGTCATGAACTACATCTTGCCAATTTAACTACATGTCATGAACCACATCTTGCCTATTTAACTACATGTCATGAACCACATCTTGCCTATTTAACTACATGTCATGAACCACATCTTGCCTATTTAACTACATGTCATGAACCACATCTTGCCTATTTAACTACATGTCATGAACCACATCTTGCCTATTTAACTACATGTCATGAACCACATCTTGCCTATTAACTACATGTCATGAACCACATCTTGCCTATTTAACTACATGTCATGAACCACATCTTGCCTATTTAACTACATGTCATGACTATTATTATTATATATAATTATATTTTTATTATTGGTGTCATTCTACAATTTTAGTTCAACCTATATAAAAGTAATAAACAGAACAGAACAGAACAGTTCTGTTATAAAAGTAATACCAAATGTCACCCACTATAAATATATATATATGAAACGAAGACATAATATAGAGTGGGACACCACGAGAATAAATGGATTCATAAAATGCCTAACTGTAGTCAAGTCAATATTTATTTATTGTCTAATAGCATGTTACATATGAACAAAAGCTATATATAGCTTTTTACCGAGTCAATTCTAACAATAAGCGACCCCAACCAATCATTTCGTTTTTCTCCGAATGCCTTTGTTTGTTTTCTCCTCTGATCAAGTGCAACTATGCTATGGAATGTACCAATTAATGTAAATCAATATCAATATATCTTGAAAAAAGTCATATTTCATCTGAATGAAAAATCAACAAACAAAAATCTACTATTAGGCTGGACCGGTTTCCAAAACATCTAGATAGTTAGTTCGCTGGCTGTGCAATTATCCATAAATCGGTACAACTATATCCTTAATTCGCACTTCCGAGACTTTATGCTAAGGTTTGTAACTTCAAATAGTTGCATTTAATTTTTAAATTGATTCATCCAATACGCTATCATGACCAAGTGTTGCACAATACACACATAACAAACAACACAAATATCACAACATCCAGAATTACCGTGTCGTTAAATGCTGGTCAGTCATTGATTGCAATCACATATCCTAGATATTAATAGTTTTTACTACTTATTCAAGTGCTCGCTATAAATCACAAGCAGTTGATTCATCAAATGCTTCTGATAAAAGTTTGCAGGACAATTGTACTCCCGCTCAATACATTCATCTATTTTGGTCCTTGTAACCGTATCGTCTGCTACAATGTCGTCTGTTGTATTGGAACTTTCCCGCGCTCGGTTACAATCTTAGCCAATAGCTATGTGTCGCTAATCCAATATAATGACGGCATAATGAGCCGTTTTCTGCTCATAAAAGTATCGTAATGGAATCAGGAAATTATATTACTGCTTTTTTCAGGACCAAGGACGTCATAAATAGAAATCATGGGAAAAACCATTCAGCAAAAATATTTGATAAACGTCTTATCACCTACAGCAGGGAGCGATCACCTACAGCAGGGAACGATCATCTACAACAGGGAACGATCACCTACAGCAGGGAGCGATCACCAACAGCAGGTCACCTATACCAGGGAACGATCACCTACAGCAGGGAACGTATTGCCATATTCTGCGACAATAGCGTATTTAATCGTAATGGCATTTTTATTTTTATTTGAATACGCTTCGTAGACGTTGTCTACAGATTTAAATATTCGGAGACATTTATTTCCATTCTATATAGATCAATCCGATCCATAATTAATGTGGCTCCTTAGTTCGACCACTCCTTTACTAAATAGTGCTGCAAGCTTTTTAATTTATTGGATAAATAGTATAAAAATATTACTTCTCAAAGCATGCTTTAGCAGCATGCGGTGGTTGGACTTTGTTTCAATTTCCATTAAATAAATGCCCATGTACAGTGCGAACCGAGCGTTTCAATTTCCATTAAATAAATGCCCATGTACAGTGCGAACCGAGCCTGCTCTTTTAATACTAAGAATTTACTCGACAAGGAATCTTATTGAAGAAAAAAGTCGTCGGCCCCGGACTGAATACAAAAACCGAATTGGATGTTGGAATAATTAAAGAAAATGCGTAGCAATTGCATTTACCTCCTCAACAACTGTTTCGGTATGCCTTGGTAAGGTATAACCAACAACAAAAGTATACCTTTGTCTTTGGCGTTCGCGTTTTTCTTGTGGAAATTGCGATAAACATGTAGTGTAAAACTTGCATTAAAATACTTCCATACTGTGTATAAGTTGAATCAAACTATTTATTTTATATATATTGTTTCCTGCGTCGCTTTGCACGCAAATAAAGACTGTAAATGCCAATTACACATTCATGTCTTCATACACGATTTAATCAATCATAAACCTCAGTGCAAGACAGCACATCCTCAAAGGAATGCTACAAAGACACATGAGATGTGAACAATCAATACAAAATCCAGCTAACTAAGGTTATGATTATGAAGATATAAAATAGTTATGAGAAATGATTACACCTTCCAGAACAAATATTGAAAATGATTAAGATACAAATGCTGAAGAGGTATATCGTTTCAAGATTAAAAAAGGGGAGAGAGATTATTCGGAAGCACAACATTCCTTCCAAATAAACCCACCCCCACACCAGTCTTGGTTTGATGGATGTTTCAAAAGGTGAAACACTGACAAGTGTCGACGATTTGTAGAACACACCTTAGCTGTATTCTAGTTTCAAAACCTCTGATAAATCAATGGAAACTACAAGGACAATCCAAGTACTATAAATTTTAGCCAAGGCACAATATTGCCGGCAAGACAAAAATAAGTCAACAAACATTACACACCTAACAAAATACCGTCATTTGTTGGGGTAACCGCCTTCGCGAACGTTGGTTGGTGTAACCCCTACGCGAACGTTGGTTGGGGTAACCCCTACGCGAACGTTGGTTGGGGTAACCCCTACGCGAACGTTGGTTGGGGAAACTGGATACGCGAACGCTGTTTGGGGTAACCCCTATGCGAACTTTGGTTGGAGCAACCGCCTACGCGACAGTTGGTTGGGGTAACCGCCTACACGAGCGTTTGTTGGGATAACCGCCTACGCGAACCTTGGTTGGGGTAACCGCCTACGCGAACGTTGGTTGGGGTAACCGCCTACACGAATGATGGTTGGGGTAACCGCCTACGCGAACGTTGGTTGGGGTAACCACCTACGCGAAAGTTGGTTGGGGTAACTGCATACACGAACATTGGCTGGGTAAACCGCCAACGCGAACCTTGGTTGGGGTAACCGCCTACGCGAAAGTTGGTTGGTTAACCGCCTACACGAACCTTGCTTGGGGTAACCGCCTATGCGAACGTTGGTTGGGGTTACCGCCTACGCGAACGTTGGTTGGGTTTACCGCCTACGCGAACGTTTGCTAAGAACTCACCGGGAGGTTTAAACCGGTTTACGGGCACTCAAACTCACATTTGCACGAACATGTATTTATTAGTACAAAATTCTTGTTACAGGTCATGGATAACAATACACCTATTGTTCATCGTCACTAGGCATGGATAACAATACACGTATTGTTCATCGTCACTGGGCATGGATAACAATACACGTATTGTTTATCTTCACCAGGGATGGACAACAATGTACGTATTGTTTATCGTCACCAGGGATGGACAACAATATACGTATTGTTCATTGTCACTAGGCTTGGATAACAATACACGTATTGTTTATCGTCACCAGGGATGGACAACAATACACGAGCTGTTTATCGTAACTAAACATCGAAAACAATACACGTGATGTTTATCGTCCCCGGGCATGGCCAATGATACTCATTTTGTTTATCGTCACCAGGCATGGACAACAATACACGCATTCTTCACCAGGCATCGACAACAATACACGTATTGTTTATCGTCACCATTCATGGACAACAATACACTCATTCTTCAACAGGCCTCGACAACAATACACGTATTGTTTATCATCACCAGGCCTCGACAACAATACACGCATTCTTCACCAGGCATCGACAACAATACACGTATTGTTTACCGTCACCAGGCATCGACAACAACACACGTATTATTTATCGCCACCAGGCATCGACAACAATACTCGTATTATATATCGTCACAAGGCATCGACAACATCACAGGTATTATTTATCTCCACCAGGCATCGACAACAATACACGTATTGTTTAATCGTCACCAGGCATCAACAACAATACATGCATTGTTTATCGTCACCAAGCATAGACAACATCACACGTGTTATTTATCGTCACCAGGCATCGACAACAATACACGTATTGTTTTATAGTCACCAGGCATCGACAACAATACCCGTATTGTTTATCGTCACCAAGCATCGACAACAATACACGTAATGTTTTATCGTCACCAGGCATCGACAACAATACCCGTATTGTTTATCGTCACCAAGCATCGACAACAATACACGTATTGTTTTATCGTCACCAGGCATCGACAACAATACACGTGTTGTTTGTCGTCACCAGGCATCGACAACAATACACATATTGTTAATCGTCACTAGGCATCGATAACAAAGTATAATGGAATATGAACCATACAAACGACTGTACTCCTTTCAATGAGAATAAATTTGCGAGAAAATCGATGGCTAATACGACTCGTCATAATGAATACGTCTAGTGTAAACCTATTGATTTTATAGTTATTTAAAAACACGTTATTACAGCATCATATCAACAACTATCGTTGGCAAGTTGTAACGCGGAAGTATGGTCTAAAATTAGATAAATTAGGTGATATAGTAGCCTCACAAATTGACTAAAACAGAAATCGACCAAAAGAAACGTTTGATCAGATCCACAATTTACCATTGCATTTTTGAAATATAGTCCTTCATCAAGGTACAATATCTTAACATGGCCTGCCGCTTGATTTATAATTAGCTTGCAGCTAATCAAATATTTACGACGCCGTATATTGTTGCCTCGTATTATTTGGTGTTTGCATTTTGGGGTGGCCCATAAATAACATTTTTTACATTTTGTTGCTGATTACTTCTACGTAGATCGATCTCGAATTGCACCCAAATAGCTTCATAAACCATATATCAGTCAGTCTTTTTTTACAAAGGCTAAATTGTTAAACTGTTGTCAGTAGTAAAAGGTAGCATATGCTTGGTGTTTGTATTTTTGACTAATAACAATCGCGGATTTTTCAAAAAGTCTGTCCATTCCGTAGAGAGATTCTTAGGAATACACGAAAACGATCTTCAAAAAATAGTCCGGGCTGCGTCTGCCTGCGGTCGCTCTATTTTCAAAGGTTCGCCAAAAGTGAACCCAAATACAAGATGCCTATATTTTCTGCCATTTTGCTGCAAACATATTTCATACAGTTCAATGTTAACACATGTCCAAATAATCGGCAATACAAAACAACGCAATACCTAGAGGGTAATTGTTTGTTTCAGTGTAAGATCGTAAAATATTTCACCGAGTGAGCACCAAAAGAGAATATTTCGCGAGTGGCAGTTTGGTTTCGCGTCATTTCTTATTTTCGTTGCAGCGTATTTTAATTGGCGATATTCCTTTGACAACTTTGAATTTTGAGCGCATAAGTTTAAATTGACCTGTTTATATATTTTCTTCTGAGATCCCTGTATACAAGGAAAAAGTTTAAATCAGATTATTCAACTGTCATTGAACAATTTATACAAAGTCTCTCGGAGGAATAAACAAACCTTCCTGTCTCTTTTGCTAGAGTTTGCCAAGAAACCGTAATAGAAGTCAGAAACATTGTCTGTATAATTCTCTAACGTAATATCGTGCATTAACATACTTTATGACTCTGATTTACGAGAGACGTATATGATATGTCACGAGTCGTCATATAAAACACAATTTTATGAAAGGAAACAAGACAAGTATTAATACTGACAGATTTAGCTTGACGCTGCTTGTTTGTTGTTTAAGTCATTGATTGACTAACAATGCGTTACTATTGACTAACAATGCGTTACTATTGCGTGGAACAGTCTCAACAAACAGATGTAAAGCAAGGCACATAACTCGTCCACGTAATTTCTACCGGTTAGTTCATCATGTAATGTCTGCATGCAATATATCATGTAAAATATTGAAATGTGTCAACAAAATGTATTTCACTGTTTATGACATTTCTTTGGCTTTGTCCTGCCTTATGCCACGTATCATTGTTATTTATGAAGCACACATCACACTGTTTGCATCACAATTACTTACAATTATTTGATTTCGAGATATATGCTCACTGTATTTGTTTTATTCCGTTCTAGATATCCAATTTCAAGCGGTACACGACTGGACAGCTCTCTCGAAGGAAAATAAATCTACGAGAGATTTGGTGGAAGATATGTCACTCAACGATCTACTCTTGTAAGCATGGGCTAATCTCATTTTGAACATGTTTAGAAGCTGTTGTCTGGAGGTATATTTATTTACGTAAAGCGACCAGACAAAATGTCTACGAAGGAAATCAACCAAAAAAGTAACATTTTATCAGATCTGCGATTCTCTGTTCCCGTTGCCAATTTGGAAATGCCTTTTTCATTAAAATACACTAGCGCTAGATGTCCGAGCGCTTGGTTTACACTGGGCGCGCATCTGGTGAAATACTCAGGTCGTCTTGTCCTTATTTTGAATGTTGGCTGTTATGCTTGCTTTTCTGGAAGCTATTTTCTTACATACCCAATTGATTCAATAAAAAAAATATTCAAACAAAAAGTAATGCATTTTGTATATTAACAATAAAGATGTCTTGTATAAACAGAATACATCATTATAATTATGGGTTTTTTTTAAATAATCACATTGCTTTTTTATAAATATAAATAATTTTTACAACACACGCAGAAGGAATGGAACCGAAATGATGGCAATTCTAATTAGTTGATTTTACAATGAAAAATAAAAAAAGAAAATATATTGTTTGTCGATTTCTATATGAAAGTAAGCAATCATATATTAATAGTCCCCCTACTTAAACTATAAACTACACTATACTACTCTGATAACGACAGAGAACAAGTTTCCTTCAATAAAGCTATGTTCGGTCGAATGCTATCAAAGATTTAATAATAGTATAACACATTTCAGTTTGAAGGCACTCTATCAAAGATGGGCAAACTATTTAAGGAAAATTGAGTTTCTAGTCGGAATGCCTTATTGCCAATAATGAATAGTATTCACACCGAGATAATTAAAGTTTGCAGTAAACCGAAAAAGTCTTAACAAGTGAAGGTCATGCATGACAACACGGTCAAATCAATTACCTACTACTTCAGTATTTGAGATTAGTTTCACAACCATTGATGATTGGGATTGCTGGGGTATTGATATGGTTTGGAAAAATAAAAATAAAGATATTCTGAAAGAAAGTAATTAAATACATTTATTTTAAATGTCAGGTTGCAGCTACTTGCTTAAACTTTCACAGGCAGCTCTCTGCCAAGTTCAAAGTGTCAAAGAACTGCGCCTTGTGTTCCTGTTCAAATACAGTTGAATTGCATTGTTCAATTAAAGATTCCTTAAAACACTTCAAAGAAGCACTTTAAACTTCACTGTTTTTTTTGTTTGTTTTGTTTTTAGAAATTTTACATCAGGCAATAATGACAAAGTAAGTGAAACCACAGTATGTGAGTGAAACTGAATGTAAAGAAACAACTCCACAAAGGTGAAATGACAAAAGGAAACTTTTACAACAAGTGATCAATTAATTTGTAGTAATTATCAAAGGCAAAGAAATATTACTATTTTGGAAGGAAGAAATTAATAATATATATTATATTCTCTTATTGTCTAAAAGTCATCAAAGCTGATAGAATTAAGCACAATTTTTTAAAAGACTTTGGAGGAAGTTAAATTTAATTTAATAATTGTCTCGAAAACATATTTTTCCAATGACATATTTTGTTCTGCAAGTGCAATTACAGTATGACATGACAGTGTATCATAAGAATATGATAAATCATGACATAAAATAATTCTGTATAATGAAAATGTTAAGAGGTTTTCAAAGCAAACTATATGTGAATACATTTTTTCGTACTTGCGTCTAAAAATTTCGCCAACTTAGACCTGCTAAAAAAAAACCTGAATACAACCAAAATCCTCCTGAATTTTCAGCCTTTTGAACAAGTCCCTCTGAATGGTCTCCAGAAAATATGGCATGTATGCGTCTTAAAGCCTCACAGATTAAAAGTTTTGACAACTTATTAATTTTTTGTCTTGGAACGAGCCAATTTTTGCGAAAATCCATGGAAACCAGTCATATAAGACTGCTGACAAAAATTAGATCGCAGATTTTTATATTTAAGTTCAAAAATTGATGTTTTATGCATTTTTCTTAAACCGTTAGTAACGGTTTAAGCCATAAAACATTAATTTTCGAACGGAAATATGAAAATCTACGATCTGATTTTTTGTAAGTAATCCCATATATCATTGGTTTGTAGATATATATACGCAAAAATTTCCTCTTCCTAAGACAAAAAATAAAAAAGTTGTAAAAATGGCATATCTGTGAGAGTGCAGCTTTAAGTAGGCTATTTACAGTTTGTAGGACAGCAATACAATTCCATCTTAATGTATGCATTGATAAATCTCTCACTTTTATCTCAAAGCCTTGCTCTTCTGTTGAAGCTGCAACAGACCTACACATATCACAACACCCAACATTACCATGCAAGTGAATCGTGTTCAGTCATCCAAATTAATCACGAAGTGTAATTTAAAATGAATTTAAAGAAATAATTACTAATGCTGTACAATACCATTGTTCTAATAAACATTTTTTCGGAAGCTGGTCATACAATTCCATCTTAACATATGCAATGTCGTCTGGTTGTATTGGAACTCTCCAGCGCGGCCTAACAATTTTAGCCAACAGTAAATTATAGCTAATCCGATATAATGAGAGCATAATGAGCCGTTCTCTGCTCATAAAAGCATCATGATTGAATCAGGAAATTGAATTACTGCTATTTTAAGATAGAGGTTGATATAAAAGGACATTATGAGAAAATGAATTAAGTGTGGTGCCTAACACATTTTGCTTTAAGCGTGGTGCATTACACCATCTTGTATAATACACCTCTCGCATTAATCTTGATGCATAACACGATCTTGTATAATACACGTTTTGCATTAAGCGTGATGCATTACACGATCTTGTATAATACACGTCTCGCATTAAGCTTGATGCATTACACGATCTTGTATAATACACGTCTCGCATTAAGCTTGATGCATTACACGATCTTGTATAATACACATCTCGCATTAAGCTTGATGCATTACACGATCTTGTATAATACACGTCTCGCATTGAGCGTGGTGCATTACACGATCTTGTATAATACACGTCTCGCATTAAGCGTGGTGCATTACACGATCTTGTATAATACACGTCTCGCATTAAGCGTGGTGCATTACACGATCTTGTATTATAAACGTCTCGCATTAAGCGTGATGCATTACACGGTATTGTATAATACACGTCTCGCATTAAGCGTGATGCATAACACGATCTTGTATAATACACGTCTCGCATTAAGCTTGATGCATTACACGATCTTGTATAATACACGTTTCGCATTAAGCGTGATGCATTACACGATCTTGTATAATACACGTGTATAATACACCTCTCGCATTGAGCGTGGTGCATTACACGATCTTGTATAATACACGTCTCGCATTGAGCGTGGTGCATTACACGATCTTGTATAATACACGTCTCGCATTAAGCGTGGTGCATTACACGATCTTGTATAATACACGTCTCGCATTAAGCGTGGTGCATTACACGGTATTGTATAATACACGTCTCGCATTAAGCGTGATGCATTACACGGTATTGTATAATACACGTCTCGCATTAAGCGTGATGCATTACACGATCTTGTATAATACACGTCTCGCATTAAGCTTGATGCATTACACGATCTTGTATAATACACGTCTCGCATTAAGCGTGATGCATTACACGATCTTGTATAATACACGTCTCGCATTAAGCGTGATGCATTACACGATCTTGTATAACACACGTCTCGCTTTAAGCGTGGTGCATTACACGATCTTGTATAATACACGTCTCGCATAAAGCGTGGTGCATTACACGATCTTGTATAATACACGTCTCGCATAAAGCGTGGTGCATTACACGATCTTGTATAATACACGTCTCGCATAAAGCGTGGTGCATTACACGATCTTGTATAATACACGTCTCGCATTAAGCGTGGTGCATTACACGATCTTGTATAATACACGTCTCGCATTAAGCGTGGTGCATTACACGATCTTGTATAATACACGTCTCGCATTAAGCGTGGTGCATTACACGATCTTGTATAATACACGTCTCGCATTAAGCGTGGTGCATTACACGATCTTGTATAATACACGTCTCGCATTAAGCGTGATGCATTACACGATCTTTTATAATACACGTCTCGCATTAAGCGTGGTGCATTACACGATCTTGTATAATACACGTCTCGCATTAAGCGTGGTGCATTACACGATCTTGTATAATACACGTCTCGCATTAAGCGTGGTGCATTACACGATCTTGTATAATACACGTCTCGCATTAAGCGTGGTGCATTACACGATCCTGTATAATACACGTCTCGCATTAAGCGTGGTGCATTACACGATCTTGTATAATACACGTTTCGCATTAAGCGTGGTGCATTACACGATCTTGTATAATACACGTCTCGCATTAAGCGTGGTGCATTACACGATCTTGTATAATACACGTCTCGCATTAAGCGTGGTGCATTACACGATCTTGTATAATACACGTCTCGCATTAAGCGTGGTGCATTAAACGATCTTGAATAATACACGTCTCGCATTAAGCGTGGTGCATTACACGGTCTTGTATAATACACGTCTCGCATTAAGCGTGATGCATTACACGGTCTTGTATAATACACGTCTCGCATTAAGCGTGATGCATAACACGGTCTTGTATAATACACGTCTCGCATTAAGCTTGATGCATAACACGATCTTGTATAATACACGTTTAGCATTAAGCGTGATGCATTACACGATCTTGTATAATACACGTGTATAATACACGTCTCGCATTAAGTGTGGTGCATTACACGATCTTGTATAATACACGTCTCGCATTAAGCGTGGTGCATTACACGATCTTGTATAATACACGTCTCGCATTAAGCGTGGTGCATTACCCGATCTTGTATAATACACGTCTCGCATTAAGCGTGATGCATAACACGATCTTGTATAATACACGTCTCGCATTAAGCTTGATGCATTACACGATCTTGTTTAATACACGTCTCGCATTAAGCGTGGTGCATTACACGATCTTGTTTAATACACGTCTCGCATTAGCGTGGTGCATTACACAATCTTGTATAATACACGTCTCGCATTAAGCGTGGTGCATTACACGATCTTGTATAATACACGTCTCGCATGAAGCGTGATGCATTACACGGTCTTGTATAATACACGTCTCGCATTAAGCGTGGTGCATTACACGATATTGTTTAATACACGTCCCGCATTAAGCCTGGTGCATTACACGATCTTGTATAATACACGTCTCGCATTAAGCGTGGTGCATTACACGATCTTGTTTAATACACGTCTCGCATTAAGCGTGGTGCATTACACGATCTTGTATAATACACGTCTCGCATGAAGAGCGTGGTGCATTACACGATCTTGTATAATACACGTGTTGCATTAAGCGTGATGCATTACACGATCTTGTATAATACACGTCTCGCATTAAGCGTGATGCATTACACGATCTTGTATAATACACGTCTCGCATTAAGCGTGATACATTACACGATCTTGCATAATACACGTCTCGCATTAAGCGTGATGCATTACACGATCTTGTATAGTACACGTCTCGCATTAAGCGTGATGCATTACACGATCTTGTTTAATACACGTCTCGCATTAGCGTGGTGCATTACACGATCCGAAGATACTTCGCACGGTATTGCTAGTGGTTGTCCCTTTCCTCAGAGGGGTACGACTCAACATATTTACAGCAAATAGATAAGACATACTGCACAAATGGGTGTTACTATTGAAGATGTTTTATGTACAACAAAGGCGATATAACGAATAATTATTTTGTCGCTAGAGTTTGACATCAGTATTTTGAACTCGTAAAATTGTCGGGGGCCTGTACAATCTTTACAAAGCCATTTAAGAACAGTGTTAATTACTTCAAGATATTACAAATACCCTCCAGTTGGGCTGCAGGAATCTAATCAGCTCTTAAATTACCAGATGCATCAGTTTGTTTTCTATTTTATGGCTATACATTGACAAGGGGGTCGTTAATGTCAACTAGAACCGCAACACTCGACTAAGGATTAAAAGGTTTTTTATGATTTCCCTGTATAAATATGTGAAAACCATTCTTAGGACAAAGTTTAAGGCATTAAAGCACAATTTATATCGACCTTTATCTTTAAGACAACAAGTTTGACTAATCAACTTTAAGTAAACAATAACATCTGCTAATGAAATTATATGTAGGAGGCTCACTGGAATTATATTTAGGGTTCAATGGAGTGAAGGTCGAGGCAGTTTTTTTACTAATTAAAGACGGTTTCGCTTAATACAATCTATGAAACTTGGCATAAAGTAGGTCACTGCTGCTGAAAATAGAAATTGGTTACTACATGTAATCAATAACTTGAATAATGACGTATAGGGATTATTTGTTTTATTTGGCGATGTCATGTGAAGACGTAGGTGAGTTCAACATATATATAACAAGGGGATTACCGGGAAATTAGAAAACAAAATTAAGCTCAGTAACTTCAGTTAAGAATGCTGTGAAGAAAATGTTTAGACTTGGTATATTACAATCTCATATGTAGCGAGGATTTGAGGGCGGAGGGAACAAGAGGACACTGCTTGTTTTAGTTCCACCAAACTCAAAAACACCGGTTTCGTTGCATAACGGCGTCCTTCAATCTAGATTCAAAGCGTTAAAGAAATGGACAGATCGCTCATAGTAAAAATAAATCTACGAGAGACTCTGTGGAAAGCATTTCAATCCCAGTTCCACTCTTATATGTAATATCTCATTTCAATCCCAGTTCCACTCTTATATGTAATATCTCATTTTAAACATGTTAGTAACATTTTAGTAGCCGTTGTCTGTAAACATATACAAGCGTAATACAAAGAAATATTTATATAGCGATCAGACACAATGACTTAATAAGAAATCTACCAAGAAAGGAACATTTTACCAGATCTACGATTCTTTTTTCCCGTTGCCAATTTTGGAAATGCATTTTTCATTAAAGAATCATATCGCTAGATGTCCGACCGCTTGATTAATCACATGCAGCTAATGAAATGTGCGACTGCAATGAGTAAATGTAGATTGATGGACCCTCGACTTTGTATATATTGAATAAAGAGTTCTTACTTTTCTGTTGCATATGTCTTCAAACGTATGAGAGCCAGACTCGTGAAACTTTACAGGAATGTTAACCAGCAGGGGAATGTATGGGCATGGGCTTTATTGTGTGGCTGCATACAGTATAAATTGAATTATGGCCAATGACTCAGTTAGGAAATTAAAATAAAACAAGGACTCTGTGTCAACCTTATCTAGATCCATTTATGAGTCAGAGTCATGACTTAGCTCGCTCTATTTTCTGTAGATCGTCAAAATGAGCTCAATCATATACTCGTACATTTACATAGAGCCACACGGTGATAGTAAACTGTTAGGCTTGGAATATATATCAACGTACACCAAATGCACTGCTTATTGGCAAATCAAACGAATATCTCACGACAAACCATTTAACATACATACAAAACGACAGATCACACCTCAATATAAAGCTACATGAGCGATGAGATAACTACTCTAAAGTAAATACAGTTTTTTCAAGACGCCGGACTTCCTTTGTCAACCATCGCGTTCTTAAGGGCGCCTGCTGATTCAATGTTTTTTTTATTTAAATCCGATGTAATGAAAACAGTGAAGTAGATGCAACATGTAGAACCTCTTATTCTCAAAGTGAAGAAAATACAAATATAAATACCTAATGGTTTTCAGGAAGCCATACAAGATTAAGTATATTCCATGGCCGAGAGTGTAAGATAGGTTCATTCCGACCCGAGCGTAGGGTGTTTTGCGGAAACGAGGTTTACCGAGTTTCCGCAAAACACCCTGCGCGAGGGTCGGGATGAACCTATCTTACACGAGCGGCTATGGTAGATGCTTTTTCTCCCACCTCAGTTAAACAAAATTAAGTAAAAATGTATTTTTTTTGCCGGAACTCTTTTGTGCTTAGTGAAAATAATTGCGTACGGATATGCAATAATTCGTGGTTGTCATGGATATTCGCGCAGTGATTCAGAGTATGTAAATGGTCTGATCGGTCTTTAACTAATTCTAAGAAGAGTGAAGCATTATTTCTTGAAAGGTGCGTGAAAACTGTTTTCTGGTGACATTTAAAGCGAAAAATAATTAACTCGCGTTCTAAATATTGCCACCAGACAAGGTTTCCTTGATGCGCTACAGACGACGGTCTTCAACAAGGGAGGTAATTACAATTTGGTGACCATTAAAAGAAGTTCCATACGGGCATTTTATCTTCGCCCGTGGGCAAGATAAGAATTTCTAGCATGGTTAAATTAATGGAATTACTTATCTGAGGTGGGAGAAAACTCCATCAATCATGTGACAGTATATTCCACGTCAACGGAAGGAAATATGCCTCCTTAAATCATCCGTTTGTATGAAACAGACATGTCTAAATAAATCACGTAAGCTAGTGTAAATCAGCCTGCCAAGAGCGGTAAAGACATTTCTAATCCCATTGGTAAATCTGAAACATAACTGTTGACAGTACATTTTGAGTATTCGGAAAGTTGGTAATGTAGTTCGAAATTGCGTGTCGGTTGAAGAAAAATCATGTTTGATATAAACAAATGCTTTCCTCGAGTTTTCGTCTGATATTCTGAGAACCAAATACTTGTACGTCAAGATGTTTATGTTTACTTTTGAAGACGAACAAGCCAGTTGCAACAACACAAGGCCCCGATTTCCCGAAACTTCTTAAGCTTAACATGGTTAAATAGCTTATTTCAATTAGCCGAAATACATACTTACACATACAAAATTGAATTTTGATAAATGAAAAATATTTTATTGTGATTTTCATAAAAATAATTCCTTACTAAGTATAAAAACCCTTTAAGAAATACATATTATTCAAATTATTCAAAAACAAATATAGTGAGCTTAGCTTAATCCTGTTATAAGGGACTTAAGAAGTTTCGAGAAATTGGGGCAAGGTTAGGTCAATCGACAATCCAACAAAGTTTAATGCGTTTTTGTGACGTTATACATGGCTCATTCAACTTAGCAATATATCTGCATCTATTTATAATGTTATTTAGAAACCTCTTTCTCATAAAAACTTCCTGAATGGGTGTATTGCAGAACATTAACCCAAAAAATACTGTACGAAGCATGCGCCTATGTTACTATGGTCATGACAGAGCTCGAAGAATTGGGACCATGTTTTCATGTTGCGAAATCTTAGAAACTTGTCCAAAAAGCATTTTGATTATTAATTCTAGATGTCGCATTGTTCCTGGAAAACTTCTGTCCGATCAATATAATATTTGAAAGCGCAGAAAATGCATCGCCGGAGAAGGACGTGTCAATCTAATGGACTGTTGTTGGCATGGATACCGTTATATTATAATGTGTTTTTAAAATCTCAGGAAACATGAATATACATAAAAAAGGTTGCAACACAATAATCATCAGACGAAAAGTCAGCAAGTAATAGGGAACATGACCTACATATCTACATCAAACATGACCTATATATCTACATCAAACATGACCTACATATCTACATCAAACATGACCTACATATCTATATCAAACATGACCTACATATCTACATCAAACATAACTTACATATCTACAGTAAAAATATTCGGTAAAAATATATTGAAATATTTTTTTCAAACTACCAACTGCTCCTGTAAAAGCTCTTCACAAGTGTGTTCTAAATAAAAACTGGAGCTCTTGGCCCGGACAACATTTGTAACGATTTGGTTACAGCTTGTTTGAAGCAACACCAGCTAAATAGGGTCCAAATAACTCGCACTCTTTTTGGAAAGCTGAAATTCTGAACATAAAAACCTTTCATGTCCTGAAATAGTCATTGTAAACGTTTTGCTAACAGCAAACTCAGGATTGTACATTTGATGGTTTTACTACCTGTGTAGAGTACTTAACAGCATAAAATGGAGAGACATGGAGAGTGGCAATAACGGTTAATGGAGCTAATGGAAATAATAAGTAAAATATAAGGGCAATTACATGTGTTGGTTTCGATGCTTTGTTCAAAAAAGAACACGTGGTTAATGAAAATTAAATCGTTGACACGTGTCATTGTTTACCTATACAACTTAATATATCAAAATGCACTTGTCTATTTAATGTCGGCAATACGTCATTCAAATAATGCACCACTGTAGTTTGTGCCAATAAGAAAAACCTAATGTCTATTATATGCTTTCCAGTTCGTTACGGATATTAATTACTTAAATAAAAACGATAGCTCACTGTTTCAAACAGTTAAATAACATTTTGATATTTTTCACTGTTTCGAACATTTAGGACATTTAGGGCCTCTCTTAATTCCAAATCACACGCCACCAGGGCATGGACAAACATTCAATGACGTCACTTACGAAATTAATTTACGTTCGCATTCATTTTTTGTGCCTGTTTCTGTAAAACGACCATTGACTGTCATTTGATATTCTTTTCAGGCATATAATAGAATGAAAAAACAACAAAACATTTCAGTGTAAAAATGCAGTATATCTCACCTCGTGATAACCAAAAGTAAATATTCCACTCGTGGCTACGAGTGTAAAAATAGCTTTTGGTGCTCACTCAGTGAAATATAGCACGATCATACACTGAAACAATCATTTTTTCTCCATGCTTAATAGCACGTATTGTCATACGATATTGGGCCGCAAACATATAGCTAGTCATATTTTCTGATTGCTCACCTAAGAAGGCCCTGTCTGTGACTCGTGTCTTTATGTCTGAAATAAAACAAAACAAGGTTGATTGTCAGTTGTGCAAAATGTTTGTGAATGTGAAGGAATCAATGATAGATAAATAGCACTCGATTATCCCATTATTATATAAACAATATACACACATATATAATGCATAACTTTTGGAAAACTCCGTAACATATATGAGTATTTATTAAAGGCAAGACCGAATAGTACGTTTCCCATCTTCATAATAAACAAACATGCTTTAACTATAAAGCGTTTATTCAATTGATAAACAAAAACATAAAATACGCATTCAAACATAGTATCAACAACATGGAGACACAAAAATGTTTAAATCCATTTTGATCTTGTGTCTCGGACGCATTCCCATCCCTAATGTTGTTTGTTCGAACTATGTGATATTTTGTAAGGATTATCAAATATCTTTCGATTTATAAACATAAATCAAATAAACTAATATGTAAATGGTGGTTTAATTACGGTTATTTTACTATCAAACGCGTTGAATTGTATCATATAGAGCACTGAATATTAAATATAAGTTAAGAATGCTGGAGAGTTATACAGATAAACAGAAAGTTTAATTGAAGTGGTAGACAATATGTTCGTTAAAACACTAAGACAATGGTAATATTCTTGCAACATCAAAACTAAACAATTTAGATATTAATCATCGTATTTATTTAAATCCCCATGCTGTAAGATAACCGGGACTATGTTCAATATTATGACCTTGACCTATAATCAAAGGGGCCAACAATAGTGATATAATGCCCATCTCTCCTTACCAAGTTTTAGGACCGTATGTTCAAGCATTTTCATTATATTGATTATGCTTCGTTTTTGTGTTCAAAGCCACTGTGACATTGACTTTTGTTCTTTTGACCTCCATATCAATATGGGCAATCTCATGGGCGTGAACAACCTATCAGCGACGTATGAGGACCGCAGGACCAAGCATACTCTAGTTACCAATCAGACAAATCTCCTGTGTTCAAGGTTACCACGAACGCGACTTTTGAGCTACTGACCTCAAAATTAATATATGCATCATTTGCTTTTCATGATAAACTCCCCTACCGAGATTGAGGACCGTAGGCTAAATTATATTATTTTAATCATTCAGTCAAGAAGCTTATTTTCAAGGTCACTGTGAACGTGACCTTTCACTTACTGACCACACATCAATATGGTACACTGTAGGTCATAACCTTCCTCCACACCAAGTTTGAAAACCCTTGGACCTTAGGACAAAGTATTCTTAAGTTATCAAACTGACAGACGTTTTGGAGTTTAACATCACGACCGTGACCTTTGATCTATTGACCTCATAAGCAGTTATTTGCATGTCAAGACGAACCTCCCAATTAAGTTTGAGGACCTTAGTCTCACGCATTCTTTAGTTTTCAATCAGACAATCTCCTTGAAGGAGAACATAAAACTGTTGTTTTTTAAGAGTTTGTGTGTTGATTTTTTAAAACCCATTTTTGGCACTTTAGAAATTCCCTAAACATTTAAACTAAATTTGATTCTTCATGCTTTTGTTAATTGCGTCTGAAAAAAACGCTCTCCAGTCCTGCTATACAGGTCTAAATACATTAAACCAAGCTCATAAGTCATTATATTCAGCAATTGTTTCTGAGTTTACACGATCAAAACTTTTGTGAAACGTACTTTCGATTAAACAAATCTATTTTTTTAGCTTTTCATTTTTGTTCGAATTTTATTCTTTTTCATTAAAAAGCGTGTTTGTCATAAAACGTGCAGAACCCTTATACGTAGTACATATTAGTGTCCGTCGGCCAAAGGTAATAAGTGGCGGATCCAGGACTTTCTAAATGGGGGGGGGAAACTATTTATAAACATATCAAATTTTTTTTGAATGCATTATTTTAATCATATAATGACATGGAATTAACATTTGTCTTCACTGTCAATGATGTATTGCAGAACAATTGAATTAAAAAGATAGCATTCACTCATCTAAGATAAACCTTTCAAAAAACAACAAAGATATCTAGCCGTTTTGGGGAATCGAATCAAGGACGGCGGATTAACAGGCTAAGTCGTTACCCACTCGCCCACCTGAGACACACACATATATATATATATATATATATATGCAGTAGAATAAATGCTAAATAAACCTACAGTTTATTGATTGCATTCAACGATACTGTTGGTACCTCGGATGTCATTGTTATTTAATTTAACTGAAGTAAAAACAACAAATTCCAAAAAGGGTTTCAAATAAATTATTATGTTTTGATATACAAAGGCTCTAGAATAATTCCGAGAACTAGACGATAATAAAGGCCGAAATGGAAGGTTTCAAGGCGGAAACGTTTGGAATTTCAACTTTTGTTAAATGCACGTCATGCACACACATATCTTGTTGACACACAATGACATTATTAAAAGCAATGACGAACATATAATGTGCACATGTTAACAGTTCAAAACAACTTGTATTTCTGGTATATGATATATTCCGAAAACAGTTACGCGTATAACTGCAGCCATATTTGTCTACTGTTGATCAGCTGTCTGTGTAAAATGCGGCGCCGATTTTTTTATCGAATGTATGGGCCCCGATGTCATTTTTAAGAGACTTTTTCGTTTCGTATACTATACTATACTCGATAATCAGGTTCAATTGTTTATTTGCTCAAATGCTTATACATGTATAAAATTTAAATCGTGACAAAACAACTTCTTTTTACAGTTAAATCAACAAAGATGTGCCCAAAAAAACATTACTTGCCGACCCGCTGGGGAGGGGGCACGGGCCCTCTGCCCCCCCCCCCTCCCCTGTAGAGCCGCCACTGGTAATGGTTGTGTCAACCTGACTGTAGATTTAAGTGCCACATTAAATACATTTGATGCATTTTAAAACAGTTTCGATTCGTATTGCATATGTGATCAATATCCATTAGACACATATTTGCCACATTTACAAAGGAATCGACGTATAATGGTCCACAAACCTATCGTAAGGGTGAATATCGAATCCCTTATTATGTTTGTTCTGATACGTGTTTTGAAACAAATAGCTCGGTTGGAAATACTAAACAGTTTAGACTACGTTTGTTTCAATTTGCACATTGAAATCTTAATTCAAGAATTGACACGCACTTAGAAGTAAACTAATTAAGCTGATTGAATGATATTTGTTCGTACCCCTGTGTTATCTGTTTGTGATAAGGAAATGGGTATATTAATTATTCTTATTTATTAAAAATATTTTCAACCAAACAACATTAGGTTTCAACCAAATAAACAATGCGATTCTGATGCTAAAATTAGAATCAATCGTCATGTGATTGCCGAGTAGAAAAATCACTTATTTAAAAGGCCCGGTCACACCGCCCGAACTTTGTTGGAGCGTTCCTTGAACGGTAGGGAGAGGGGACCGAATTTCGACAACGCTCGTCACCGCGCACAAAAATGGGGAAAAAATCGAAAACACGGGCGTTGACTTAGCGGTGCACCGCTGAAGCCGGCGTTGCTATAGCGTTGGCTTAACGGTAGCGAGCGTTGGTTTAGCGGTGACGCGAGCGTTGATAGAGCGGCGTTCTGTGCATGCGGGCGTTGGCTCGGCGGGGGTTTAAAGTTGGTTTAGCGGCATACCGCTTTTGACTACGGAGCTGAACGGATCGCTTTGATAGAAGTTCTGATAGATTGTAGATCTGAGCATCTGAGGATAAGCCATCGCCTGATAGGTCAATGTAGGTGAACTTGTAGTCAGCATCCACCATGGCAAACAGGATCACGCTGTAAAAGCCTTTGTAGTTGTAGAATTCTGAGCCAGAGTTACGAGGAGCTTTACAGGCCACGTGCTTGCCATCAATGGCACCAACTGTGTGGGGAAAGTTCCATCTCTGGGACCATTGGTCAGCCAGGTCTCTCCATCCTTGTTAGTTGTTGGGCAAAACAAGAGTTCATCTGTGTACTCCTCAATGATGGCCTTTACAACTTCTCTGACTACCACACTGATGGTGTTGTGGGGAACCCTCCAGGCGTATTGCATGTTTCTGTAGGTGTTACCAGAAGCCAGGTGCCGTAGGGTGATTGCCATTTTGAGACCAGGTTCCAGGCTTGCTCGGTAATTGGTGTCTTGCTTGGTCAATCTGGGGGTCAGCCTCTGTACAACTTCATCAAACATTGCTGGTGGCATCCTCATGAAGTGCTGGAAGGCTCGTGGATCCTCATTCCTCAGCTCCACCATCAGCTTGTCATACAGTCCATGTTCAGGCCTTCTCAGTATCCACTGTCTGACCCACACAACTCCTTCTTCTCTTTCTTCTCCTTCTGTCAACAGCTTGTTGCAATCTGAGGAGGTTCTGATTCTGCTGCTGGACTAGTGCACCAATCATAGCAAGTCTCTCAGCATCCATGGTAGTACAGTTTTACTGTAACTTTGAGCAAATTCGATGTAAATGAGGTCTGCACTCAACGGCAGCTCGATTCCAAATGGGCTCCTGGTCCATTTCTCCCCGTATTTATAGCCAAATTCTGGTCCCGCTCCGATACCTCCATACCAACGCCAAACCAAAGTTCATCACCGCAATGGATCGCTGCTTCATCGCCCGACACCGTTCCAGCAATCCCGTGTCCGCTCGTAAAACGCTTACAACCGCTCCACTAAAGTTTGTGCAACGTTTAATCACCGCCCGGGCAAAGCTGGCGAAGCAGCGGTGGTCCAGCGTTCAAGATTTCTGCGATGGCATAGCGGACCCATGCGTCCACGAACTTGCGTCTAGCGGTGCCAAACTTTGACTGGGCGTTGTTGGAGCGGTGGTGAACTTTGCCGGAGCGGAAAATTGCCCGCTCCTCACCGCTCGCAATATTTTGTGCAGCTCAAAACTTTCGGAGCGGTAGGAGGGACCATCAGCGATGGCCGAGCGTATACGGCGTTGCCTTAACGGGGGCCAACTTCTGGTAAACGGTAACGAGCGGTGATGAATTTTTTTCACCGCTCCAGGAACGCTCCAGCAAAGTTCTTGCTGTGTGACCGGGCCTTTTAAGTGTTGAATGTATTGTAATTCCCAGTATTGTATGCCTTGTGTTGTGTTGTGTTTACAATAACCTTTGATAATTATTGAAGACTGTCAATGATATTAACATGTCACAGTGGCAATAATCATATGTACAGTAAGGCACATAACTGTGGCTGTTGAGCTGAACGAGTGCTTGTATCCGTCACTGTGGTGATGCTGTGTGTCTCTCATTTTCTCTCAGTTGGGCTACTTGGCTTGTCACTAAAATATCTACAGTGTTATGATTCGAATAAATTGATTTTCAATTCTTTCATGCAAATATTTTTCTTTGTCCATGTCAAAAACTACAATTCTATAGAACATGGCTTTGCAATGCATTATGTCATTTGATGTCTATTTCTTGTTTACGTAAATCACAGTATACTATTTGCATCACAATAAATACTTGCCATTCCTGTATTTCTGGAGATGTAATATGTTCATTTTGTTTTTCTTATGTCGGTTTAGATTTTCAATTTCAAGCGTTGGACAGCTATCTCGAAGGAAAATAAATCTACGAGAGATTCAGTGGAAGATATGTCACTCAACGATCTACTCTCGTAAGCCAGGGCTATTCTCATTTAAACATGTTTAGGAGCCGTTATCTGGTGCATATATATATACGTAATACAAAAAAATGATATTACGACCAGACAAATTGTCTAGGAAAGAAATCGCCCTAAAAGTAGAAAGTAACATTGTATCAGATCTATTTTTCTCGGTTCTCGTTGCCAATTTTGGAACTGTTTTTGCATTAAAGAATACTATCGCTAGATGTCCGACTGCTTGATTGGCCATGGACGCGCAGCTGAAGAAATGTTTACGATGTCTTTTTATTGCTAACATGATTTAATATCTGTGTTTTGGTTGTTGCCTTTTCTGCTGTTTTCTTTCTGAAAGCAAGCTTCTTGGAAAAGGCAGTCTACATTCTCAATATCATTTAAAAATCATTAAGGCGTTGAATCAAAAAGCTGTATTATGTATGCACATGTATAAACAAGATTGTAAAAACTGTAGATTTGTGAAACAGAATAAATAACTATTATATAATGATCATGTTCTAAATCATTCTTATCTGGTCACATCTTGGTTTTGTTTATTTCTTTAGGTGCGGCAATGATTCGAAACATTGTTATTCAAAGTTGAATCGTATATTATTTTCATATCCATTCATATTGTATGGTACGCATGCATGATGAACACAAGCATACGATTTAAAGTATAACCCGTCGGATTGTGTTGACCATTATAAGATTGTTTATTATAAAGAACCTTTAATTCGGCGTTCTAACAGAAAAAATAGCTAGAATGAGATCGGAATGAATGGCAATTATGATTTTTCTTTTCTTTTTTAATTGAACTGGACCACGCAAATTAAAAACAAATACAAATTTCTTTTTATTAGATATGCTTCTTCTGTTTATATCAGCCCGTTTGAAGTAGTTTTTCGTTTATATTTATTTTGCAATTTACTGAGGTCGGAAAGTATGTACTAAGAGTCATAATACTAAAAAACAAACTACTATGTAGCTCTAATAATGGCAGAGGATGCGTTTCCTGAAATAAAGCAGTATTCGGTCATAATCATCAATCATAATGTTCATTTAATATCTTTAAGCTCTTGAAGAGACTCATAAAAACACTGGCAAATAACAACTATTGAACGAAAACTGTTTTCCGACCCGAAATGCATATATTGCAAATCATTTAAAGCTGCACGCCTAACTTATTGAAAGCCTGCAGCTCTTTAGGGAAATGTGTTGACATGTATCAAACTCGCCTTCAAAGTCGTAACGCGATTTGGATTACAATACAAGGCCGTGCATTAAAACATATTAAATATTACTACTTCAGTTGTTCGCGATTAATTTTAAAGCAGTTGTGGGTGTTTTTTTCCAAACATTGCTGATAAGCTATGCTGTAATGGTGATATGGTGTGGACAAATTCAACTTGTTTTATGTAAGAAAACAGTTACATATATTTTGTTTAAGTGTGCACAATTTTAATGTCAGGTTCCAGCGACTAGCATACATTTGCACACCAATCGGTCAATGTAGGTTTTAATAACGCAACAAATGACTTGAAACATTACTGTCAGAAAACAATTGACACAGGTTATCGCAACTCCAACATTAGTTCTCATTCATCTATTCAATGATACCTGGACTTATTAAACAAACATCAAACTGAATTACCTACGTTATCAACCATTACAAACGCTGATAAAAAAAGCTAGGCTAGAGACATTATTTTAGAACATAACATACTACGACATATTATGATATTGTTCCGTGTCTATCTATTTATTTATTTATTTATTTATTTATTTATTATTTTAGATTTTGAAATCTTGGATATTTATCAGCGTTTAAAGCGATACAGTATAAAACATTTTAGGATCAAATAAAGTTTTATCATTCAAGATAAGATCAAAACAAAACACATGCAGGTAAATTACTTAGAATGGTTAGTAAAATAGCAGTTTGTTCTTTTTGTATTGTACTATGATACAATATAGTGTTATATTGTATGACTGTGAATATGTCCTAATATAAGAGGACCGTTTATTGGTACAAGATGCGGTTTGGGTCCGCGACAATGTATAAGACCATACATGTTAAGTTTTAACGCTCATAAAATCCACCAAATTATTTATATTAGAAAATAAAAAATACTATTTATATCATATATCTACGTGTAAATGTTAATTTGTATGTATATGTTTTGTACTTACTGTTTGAATAAACGAAAATGTCCATGTAGAAAAACTAGAACAACATACTTCTACATGACTTAGCTAGTACATTTACAGTTTGAAGGACATCAATGTATTGATATCGCAACGCATTTATTGCCAGACCTCTCGAATCTTCCAACAGAGTTTACATCGATGTCTTTCCCTTTTTGAAACAACAACCCACTTAATAATATCACAACACACAAATTACCGTGAAATATATCGTGTTCAATCATCCAAAGCAGTCCCGAAGTACACCCAAATGTATTTAATAGTTTGTATCATTCTATCACAGTCATCTTGTTAAGTTTGTCTTGTACTATTGTTATAGGAAGCCGGCCATACAATTCCACCTCAAAACATGAATTGATAAAGATCTCGTTTAGTCCTTGTCACCCTTGCATCTGCTACAATACCGTCTGCTGTATTGGAACTTTCCCGCGCGGCGTAACAGTCTTAGCCAACAGCAAGTATTGCTTACCCAATATAATAAGAGCATAATTATTCGTTTTTTTCCTCATAAAAGCATCACGGTAGAATGAGGAAATTGTATCACTGCTAATTTAAAGACATTTTTAAAATATGAAAATTTCATTACATGATTATGTTGAATTTGCGTCTGGTCAGCATCAATGCGAATACTATTTGACTATATTTGGCAGTTCACAACTGTAGGTCCATTTAAGAGACACTCTTCTGATTAGAGCAGTTATAAAGATGAATCATGTTCAGGACAGCTGACCCAGCATTTTTGGATACAGATATTTTGATGATCTTGTGGTTTGTGTATTTTATTTGACCATTGTGTAGTTTCATTGCAAAACACTTATCTACTTGCCCATCGTTTTCACCACAACTAGAAGTTATTTTTAGTTTAACCCCTGTTGCCATTGCACAGTCCCAACCTAACACGGCTGCTATTTCCCATTTGATGTATTTTTGAATCCAAACGGTTCTTTACTCTAAATTCAATTCGTTTTTCCCTTTGCTCCTAGATATGTTGAAGGACGCAATATAATGAGAAGTACTTTAAAAATGTTTTGGTCATATAATAACAGTTAATATGTAAACTCTTAGCATTTCCTAAAATATTTAATTCATAGCAGGCCATACATCATAACAGTTTGTGTTGGTTTCCGCATTACTACACCGTCGGCTGCTAGCGATGTCTAATGGTTGTCATTTTTCTCAAAGGGTATAACTGAAAGGTGTAGGTCAGGGAAATGAGACTAAATACAATTATTCACGTTTTGAAAAATATAAACTTTATTGATTTCAGGAGATTGGTTGAAGTACTAGTAGTACTTCAGTACTTAGGTGGATTAGTTTGGCGGGACACTAGTAGCATGATTTCCTCGTGTTTTTGTGGGTATATGGGGAAACGATTTTGTTTTCGTACTCGAGGTTTTGTATTTGGTAAAATAAGAAGTTATTTTGAAATGTCTGAAAGCGAAGTTATAAATTAGATAATATTTCCCGCCCATCTCATCCCTATTTTCAGGTTAATTTTCCTGTTACCTGTGCTCTATTAACATGCATATTTATTTTCATTTACAGAATTCCACTGTTTGACTGCCTAACATAAGTAAGTAACGTATTTGTTACTTTTATGATTTAAGATTTACCGTATGTTTAGTTTCGTTCCAGTTGTTTCATGATGTTTTCTAAGATACCAGTCATTATTGATGTTGCTGACTCTTAAGACGGACGTGGCCACGATTGACCAAGGTAACGATCCAGATGTGCTCAGACGCTATAACCAATCTTCCAGCATCCGAATACTGCCTTTTGCTGTGTACATGTTCACCAAATACATTGCCAATTCCTAAACTGTTTGTGCTGTTGTATTTTGAGATTAGTGAATAATTAGTTTACTCACGTATTGAGTGAGTAACTGGATATACTAGTAGTCGTATTGGTTTAGACATATTGTATCGAGCAAAAGCATACAACATGTCAATGTAATTACATAGTTTTTCATATGTTGAATGTAGAGGCAAAGGCGATGAAACTAGTACTCTTTTGAAGCTAGAGTTTGACTGTTGACCGCTCAATATTGTCAGGGGACTTCAATCCTTACAAGCCATTCTATACCATTGTTCATTACTTCAAGAAATAACAAATACCCTCCAGTCAGGCTACAGGAATCTAATCAGCATTACAATCAGCTCTTAAATCAACAGATTTTTCAAATTTGTACGCATTTATATGGCTGTGCATTCACCCAAGGGGGTCGAAAAGATCAACTAGAAACTCGACATTCTCAGACAGATTTACATTTTACAGAGTATATAATTATTACCCTGTACCCGTTTAGCGGCATAAACAGATAACCTTATGTGCCTTAGACTATCTGTATTGCATAATGGGTTGGAACGGTCAGCGAAACACGAGTCTACTTTAATTGGATGAAGAAACACGTGGCAATCGCTACCGGAGTTGTGCAAAAACATAACACAAACAATGTTCAGAATATTAATATGATAAAAAATTATATGTGCAGTAAGGCCCACTATTTGTCTTAAATAAATGTTGATTTACTTATGTGCCTATAATTGTCATCCGGTTACGATGGTAGTGTTGTTATTGTCGTCATGCAAACTAACAATAAACTAGTATTTCCTCTACCATGCATTTGCTTACAGTTTGCATTTGGATTTGAATTACTCTGCCTTCAAAGGCATTGCAATATATGCAACATGTGATAGTTGTTGTTGTATGCTCATGAAGCTCCGATGATTTTCAAAATATTGTTTTACATGTTTAACTTAAAGAGTTATATGATATGACCTTTTGGTATGTTGGACCTTTGAACGTTTTTTGTTATTTTGCACTACCAGGGGTTTCTCTGTAGTGTATAAATATATAAACGTAATTTAAAGTAATATAGCGACCTGGCAATATGTCTAGGAAAGTAATCGGCCGAAAAGGAAAGTTTTATCTAATCTACGAGTCTCTGTTCCCGTTGCCAATTTTGGAAATGCACTTTTCATTAAAGACCAATTCCTTTAGACATCCGACCTTTTGATTTATCATGGACGCCCGCATAATCACCTAATGAAATGTTTACGATGTCGTATATTGCTATACAAATGATTTTATGTCCGTGTTTTCATTGTTGTTCCTTCTGGGGGGTTTCAGAAAACACTCATGAGCAGTTTATTGCCAGTAAAACCAATACCATCCTTTATATTTATATTTTTTTCAATAGGCTCTACGCGAAATTATTGGCGCATATGAATTTCTTCTATTAATAGTTTTGTTCTGATCGGGATTGTTCATGTGTACATAGGCTTTATCTGATACGAGGAGAATGAGGGGGTCGAGGTTTTATTTACAATGGCTAATTTCAGAAATTGATGTTTCCTGTTGGCAATGTTAACGTGCGTGTTTGTTTTATTTCAGAAGCGTGAACATTTAAGCGTTCAAATTTACAGCTCAGATTTGTTAGAGATAGTAGCATGTTTTTTTAGAACCGTATTAACGATATGCTTTTGTGACATTGACAGCAAAAATATGACTGATGTTTTCTATCCGGCGGGGTCTTATCTTACAAAATTTCACCTAAACAATCCTTATGTTCGACTCAATAGGTTAACTTTATTTACATATTTTAGGCAAAAAATAAACAACTTACGTATCCTCACTTTAGAACACAATAACAATCACAAACCAGAAATATGCAGCACAAAACTCACAAACAACACAATACATAATTATGTATTATTTAAAACAACTAGGTGTTTATCGAGAACTGTAAGGTACCGGCGGCTATGGAAACGATCAGTAAAATTTACTCTTACTTAGGGTTTAAACCAGTTAGTGTGGACAACCTCACTCTTATCCCAACAATCGTGAATAAAGTAAAAACGTAAATGGTAAATCTTACCAAAGTATGCATTAACTTGAGGAAACTTTATAATCAAACAAATAATAAAAAAAACTAATAGGTAAACCCCAAGTACTACTATAATTATTGATCCCAACTGTATCTGCAGACGCAGGAATACATTTCAGAGTACCTAATGCAAAACCTTTTCAGAGATACGATGCAGTTATTGTTTGAAACTATAAAATTCTCAAAAATATGACTTACCAAATAAAAGGTTTAAAACTGTGTGATCATAATGAAAACCATCATTGTATTAAAACTGGAAACAAACAAAGAAACCATTATTAAAATAAAAGCAGCACACATGTTTGCTAAAATCTTCTTCAACATGTTACCCAGAGTAAAATTTGGAACAAAGTGAAGTCACACTCTGAAACATTCTTAGCGAGTCAAAAACGGTTTTAAATGTAACACGAATCTGCAAAATTTTAATAAATAATAAAAGGACTGAAAGCTTGTTAAATCATTTTCGGTTTGCAAAACAGGTAAAACTATGACATTAGCGTTACCATGAGTACCGTTTCAGTGCTCTCGCTACTCTACTCATATTCATCAGGGGCCAGACGATGCCTCTTCGACAGAGCAGATCAAACGTGTCTTTCATCGGAAGACTATGTGCAGACTTAAATACACATTCAATATATTAATCATTCGCCTTATTCCTATTATTGTCTTTTTGTTTTACGCTTTGGTCGTCTTCTACAATTTTTCATGGGTGAGTAATTGGATAATTCACGTCTACAGCGTGCGTTAGCTCGTTTACTTTCCCGTAATTGTGATTCTAATACACCTTGCTTTATCTCTCCAGTCAAACGGTTATACTGTTTTTATGTCGACAAATCATTAATGATCGCAAGACTTGTCAAAGGAATTATATTGAAGGCGCTGTCTAGTTCCGCGATTAAAAAACTACATAAAGTCGTGATAAGGTCTTTCGTTCTTAAATCGCCATTATTAGGACCAGTCGATGGAATAATAACGTTCTGCGACGCGGATTGCGATTATTTCCATACAAGGTTGATGGTCGTTCTTTGAACATTAACAATCAAGTCCGCCATGTGTTATGGTTAAGTATGACCAGGCATTTTTAATCAAGCTTTCCTTGTTACGTCTTTTCAAAAAAGATATACGTGTTTTACCATGCATATTATGTAAACATGCAATGCCACTTCCTTTATGTTCTCGAATATCTCAAAAAAGTTAAACACTACAATGCCGATTGGTTAAATATCCGTTGAAGTATTTTAAAAGCGCATACAGACCGCATAGATAAATGCCTGTGATTAAAAGTCTTTACAAGCACTTTCTTGCGCAAGAAAAGAAAGTCGAAGAGTTTTCCAGCACTTCGGTTGTGCTCGTTCAGCAGCATTCATTAAAATGTATGTGTATCTATCTAATTCAGAGGCCATGTTACATGAACTAAGCTACATTCGCACGTGACAATGCCTAGAGCAGCCAACGAATTGTTCCTTAACCTATTGTCCGTACAGTAGGACCGTAGCAGAAGCTTTACCGTGCAATAACATGTGTGTGGATATATATCGCATGCACTTTTGTACGCATCTTGAACGTTATCCTTAACTGCATTGAAAAGAGAAGTGTTTTGACCCACTGCCCTCTTAACTTAAAGTAAAGAGTTTCGCAAACTTACATTTTTTATGTATATCCAAATCACTTCTATTAACCTTTTAACATTTTTAACCCCCAAAAATGCATTTATCGCAATTTCAATCACGAAATCTATTCCTTAAATAAATATATCTTAATTTGATAGTTTACCACAACATTCAGATATACCGTGTTGCTAACTGGTGTTCAATCCTCCATTGTTATCACATAGTCTGATCATAAGTAGAGTTTAAGGCACTTTTAAAAATGTTTTCATATCTTCAAATATCAAAATCAAAATCTTCAGGAAGTGAGTTCCACTGGCGAATAGTCAGGGGTAGAAATGAAGTAGCATAGGCTTGAGTTTTACAAGGGATGACTGGAACATCTGAGCGATTTCGTAGGGCATATGAGCTCTCGGCTGAGGAATAAGATTTGTAAGATACTCTGGAGAAAGACCATTTTTCATTTTAAAGAACAGAATGAGGCGATGTTTGCGTCTCCTCTCCGCAAGTGTATCCCAGTTAACGTCAGCCATAAGTCGCTCAATACTACAAAGTTTGGTAGCACCGGTTACAATTCTAGCCGCCACGTGTTGGACAGCTTCGATATTATTTTTTAGTTCATTACTACAATTGTCCCAGACAACATCGGCATACTCGAGTAAAGGTCGAATAAAAGTGACATACATTTTATCCAAGGCTGCACGGTAAATTACAAACTTTAACGTCCTTAGAAAACCAATTCTCTGCCATGCCTTGTTGACGTTTGAAGATATGTGGGATTGCCATTTGCCATCTGAAGAGAAGGTTACCCCAAGATGTTTATGAGTACTGATTTGAGACATGGGTAAATTGTCGAGATAAAATTGGGGTTGATTTTGTTTTCGACGTTTACGAGAAAAGAGAACAGATTCTGTCTTGGATGGATTAAAAGTTACTAGCAATTTCTTCGACCAAGATGATATTTGAGATAGGTCATGGTTAAGGTTGGCTGCAGAAGAAAAGGGGTCTTCGGCAATAATGTAAAGACTGGTGTCATCTGCGAATAAGCGGATGTTTGCCTTAATGTCATTGACAATGTCATTAATGAAAATAAGGAAGAGCAAACGTCCAAGGATAGATCCTTGAGAAACACCAGCGTTGATAGTGAGGATTCCTGAAGCAGAGTTGGATAAGACTACCCGTTGTTTGCGGTCAGAAAGATAAGAGGAAAACCAATGAAGAAGTAAACCACTTATACCGATGGATGACAGCTTATGAATAAGGCTATGATGCCAAACTCGGTCGAACGCTTCTGAAACGTCACAAAAGACAGCCCTTACGTCTTTCCCTTCATTTAAGGCTTTGCTGACGTCGTTGTAAAAGAAAGCTAACTGGTTGACGCTAGAATCGCCTTTGATGAAACCAGATTGGAAGGATGTAAGTAATTTTTTCGAGATGACGTAGTTGTAGAGGTATTTGTGGATACAGCGCTCCATGAGTTTGCCAATAACAAGAAGTGATATTGGTCTATAATTGCAGGGACTAGATGGATCACATTTTTTGAAAATGGGGCAGACGTTCGCATACTTCCATAGAGAAGGGAAGGTAGAGTTTGCCAACAATCCGTTAAAATATTTTGAGAGAGGTACAGCAAGTTCTTCTTTGCCCTCTTTAATAAGTTTAGGACTAATGGCTTTACTAGGATCAATACAGGAAATTGCATCTCTAACGTCCTGGCTTGTCAATAATATTTCTGAGAGGAAAGTGGATGGAACGTTCTCAACTGTAAAAAGGGGATTTTGCTGGGGTTCTATGGTTGATTGTTTGCTAAAGTATGAGTTTAGAAGGTCTGCCTTTTCTTCTTCAAGCTCTGCCTTAATTGTTCCATCAATAAGAGTTGGAATTGGTGAAGATGTTTGTTTTTGAGTTAGTGGTTTAGCTAGTTTGAACCATACTTTTGTTGTTATGTTATCAGAGTTAATTTTGTTTATTATTTTATGTTCGTATTCCTTTTTAATTTTTCGAATTACAGTTGTTGTTTCGTTGCGATAGTTTCTGAATTGTTCCCAAGCCAGTGCATTATTTGAAAGTTTAGCTTTTCGGTGTAATTTGTTACGTTTTCTGATTCGTTGTTTTACGTCTTTGTTTATCCAAGGGACGTCGCCTGGACGAATAGTTACGTTTTTATTTGGAATACTCTCAGAGGCTGATCTTAAGATTGAGCTAGCGATTGTGTCTGCGGTAGCATCTACATTTTGATTGTTTTCGATGAACGACCAGTCGGTGGATCTGAGTTTATCGTTATATTTTACATAATCGCCTTTGTCATATAACCATATTTGGGGCTGAAAGTAAGTCTGCTTAGGTTTTGTGACTTTTTAGACAGCAACAGTCGGACAGTGAAACCGGGCAAGATTTGGAACAAAGGGATCTGCGACGAAACTTGAAATAACTTGATTAGTGTGTTTAATAAACATGGGGTCAATAAGTGAACTAGAGTGCTCGGTGAAGTGAGTTGGTGAGTTAATGAGCTGTTCAGAATTTAAGGAGTCTATTAATCTACACATTTTATTTGACGAATTCAAGCTGATGTTGATGTTAAAATCAACTGCTACAAGTATGTTGTCAACATGCTGGTTGAATGCTTGGTCGAGTGAATGTTCCATTTAAGCCACTGTGTGTTGTTTGAGTTAGGAGGTCGATAGATTCCGCCCACAAGTAATTTGTGCTGGCATACATGCATTTCAACCGAAACCGCTTCGACACCATTAACATCAAGATAATTTCGTTGAATTGCATGCAGAGTATCTCGGACATATATTGCGACACTCCCACCAAGACGATCGTTTCTGTCATAACGAAATGGTTTTTTAAAGTTTGGGAGTTCGACATCTTCGTCTGAAATTTTATTTGACAGCCATGTTTCAGTAAGGACATGAATATCGTACCGTTGCGCTTCTGCTGTTAGAATGTCAAGTTTTGGTTTCAGACTTTGTATGTTCAGATTCATGATGCTCAGACCACTATTGGTTAGTGCTGCATATGAATCGAATAAGCTATCAGAGTTTGTCGAAGGACCAGGATTAAGCTCAATATCGCCCGATCCGCTGATGAGCAGTGTGGCGATGTACAAGAAAACAAGAACAAAGTACATTAATGAAGCCAGGGATGCTACAAATTGGCAAGTTAAATTAGAAAAACTATTTGAAATTAGCATCTAGAAAGTTGCTCGTTAAATCATAATCTGTCGCCAGCTGAAATTGGAAGGGCGTCTGATTACCCAACAATATCGCACCAACAGTGAATCGATGATCGATGAGAGCGTGTGAGTGACAAAACAAAAATATGAAGAAAAGGAAGATAATTGAAAAAACATTGCCATAGCAAAACTGTTGATATATGTGGAGGGGACATTTATAAATACATAATACATTTTAAGTTGCCAGTATGTTAAAGATGGTAAACTCTATGGGGTTGAAAAGTACAAGTTAAGATTGAAATATGTGATATAGTAAGTATACGAGAAATACGAGAGGTGCATTGTTGTCAATATCTGTTGACTAAACACTAAAAAATGCATCTTCGTTCCTTATAAATGTTCAATAATGCTTATATCGCTATAAACAAACATGACAGCATCAAACTAGTAATATGTTAATTGTTCGATGAGATTATTTAAACTTTATTTAATTCAAAATTGCTTATATCGTTAAACAGTGGGTAAATTATTAAGTCAATATAAACACAAGTATGCTATCGGCGCTGGTGTGAATAGTCTATCAGTGTAAACACTTGGGAATCGAAGCGTTACAATTTTATGTAAACTGCGGAATAGAAAGTTACGTCTACTAATTAAATTTGACTAATTCGCCCATCGACTCGCATCTATGCACTTTATCGGAGTTGTCCTTAATCAGAATAACGCCATTGGATGTCCAGGCAGACTGGACCCGTTTGTTCTTCACAAGACGTCTTGCGTGGTAATATACTTCACCACGTGTTTTGGTAAGTTCCTCGTTAATAAACACACGCTCAAGGATCTTCGAGTGTTTCAGTTGAACGATGAGTGAAGACGACTTGCCTAGCTCGGTACGATGTAAACTTAATGATAATGTCTCTTGGACGTGAGTTAAGCTGCTTGTTGGAACTAGTCAACTGGCCAGTGGAGGACTTCTCAGAGGAAGATTTTGGTTTGCCAAGACGGTGCATGTTGTCAATGTCGTGAATATCAATGCCAACTTTGATCTCGGTTGACAGACACTTGAATATTGAATCCATAGACTCGCCTTGCTCCTCCTTAATGTCAGAGACAGGTAAACAATTCCGTTTACTGTACTGATTGTTGATATCGTTCTGTTTTTCTAGGATGTCAATCCGAAGCTCAAGTTGCGCGATTCTATCATTAAGTGAAGCATTATCGTGCTGAAGCGCCGATATCTTACTGTCGACTTCTCCAAGCACTTTAGATACGACGGCAGTCACCATGTCGGTAAACTTCGACTCAAATGTGGCTTGCAAAACTTCTGCTATTTTCAGAATCTGGGTGTCGTTAAAAGTAATTTCAACATTTTCAGTCTTAATTGAGGAGGTAGAGTCAGAAAACAATATTCGTGACTTTTTAATATCAACTAAATCTAGTGGTGATGAAGCTTCACGTTTTTTGTCACAATTGCTAGGGTTGTGGCTCGTGATAGGAACGCTACTTTTGTCGCGCAGTGTAGATACAGACACATGAAGCGTGGCAGGTATGAGTTCTCGTGCACTGACCGAAAATACCAGGTAGAAACAGAATATTTACCAACCCGTGAAGCGTGACACAGGTAGATATTAAATAAACGATGTATCTAAGTCAAAAAAGCAAAAAGGAAGTCACCTCTAAGCACAATTTAGTCCATGATACATTCACGCACACTCGCATAAGCCCTAAATAGTCCCGTAACTAAGTTTCACTGAATAATTTACAAAAACGTCCCTCGAACAAAGGTGTGACTAAACCATAACACTGACTGGAAATGAAAAAAAAAATCTCGTTCTATTACGAGGCATTCGCAGAACATTTGACATGTTTATACTTTCGTAAGAAACAGATGAATTATAGTTTAAATTAAATATTAACCACTTTTATTCAGACGTTAACTATGATTTAGCAATTACCATTTATGTCTATGTTTATGAACAGACGACAATTAAAACTGAGGCTGTAATGTCTATGAACAGATGACAATTAAACTGAGGCTGCAATGTCTATGAACAGACGTCAATTAAACTGAGTCTGCAAGGTCTTTGAACAGACGACAATTAAACTGAGTCTGCAATGTCTTTGAACAGACGACAATTAAAATGAGGCTGCAATGTCTATGAATGGACACCAATCAAACTGAGGTCGCAATGTCTATGAACAGACGACAATTAAACTGAGGCTGAATGTCTATGACTGGACGTCAACTAAACTGAGGCTGCAATGTCTTTGAACTGACGACAATCAAACTGAGGCTGCAATGTTTATGAACGGACGTCAATTAAACTGAGGCTGCAATGTATATGAACGGACGTCAATTAAACTGGGGCTACAATGTCTATGAACCGACGTCAAATAAACTGGGGCTACAATGTCTATGAACAGAAGTCAATCAAACTGAGGCTGCAATGTCTATGAACGGACGACAACAGACGTCAATTAAACTGAGGCTGCAATGTCTATGAACAGACGTCAATAAAACTGAGGCTGTAATGTCTATGAACGGAAGACAACAGACGTAAATCAAACTGAGGCTGCAATTTTTACGAACGGACGACAATCAAACTGAGGCTGCAATGTCTACGAACGGACGTCAATTACACTGAGGCTGCAATGTCTATAACCAGACAACAGACGTCAATCAAGCTGAGGCTACAATGTCTATAAACAGACGAAAATCAAACGGAGGCTACAATTTCTATGAACGGACGTCAAATATACTGAGGCTGCAATGTATATGAACAGACGACAACAGACGTTAATCAAATGGAGGCTGAAATGTCAATTGACAGACGACAGTCAAACTGAGGCTGAAATGTCTATGAACAGACTACAATCAGACTGAGGCTGCAATGTCTACGAACAGACGACAATCAAACAGAGGGTGCAATGTCTATGAACAGACGACAATCAAACTGAGGCTGCAATGTCTATGAACAGACGACAATCAAACTGAGGCTGCAATGTCTATAAACAGACGACAATCAAAGACAGGCTGCAATGTCTATGAACAGACTACAATCAAACGGAGGCTGCAATGTCTTTGAACACACGTCAATCAAACTGAGGCTCCAATTTCTATGCACATACGACAATCAACGGAGGCTACAATGTCTATGAACATACTACAATCAAACGGAGGCTGCAATATCTATGAACATACTACAATCAAAGGAGGCTGCAATGTCTATGAACATACTACAATCAAACGGAGGCTGCATTGTCTATGAACAGACGACACACAAACTGAGGCTGCAATGTCTTTGAACAGACTACAATCAAACGGGGGCTGCAATGTGTATGAAAAGACTTCAATGAAACGGAGACTGCAATGTCTATGAACAGACGACAGTCAAACTGAGGCTGAAATGTCTATGAACAGACGACAATCAAACTATGAACAGACTTCAATCAAACCGGTCTGCAATGTCTATGAACAGACGTCAATCAAAGAAGGCTGCAATGTATATGAACAGACGACAATCAAACTGGTCTGCAATGTCTTTGAACAGACGTCAATCAAACTGTGGCTGCAATATCTTTGGACAGATGTCAATCAAACTCAGGCTGCTATGTCTATGATCAGATGACAATCAAACTGAGGCTGCATCGCTATGAACAGACAACAACCAAACTGTGCCTGCATCGCTATGAACAGACGACAATCAAACTGAAGCTGCATCGCTATGAACAGACGACAATCAAACTGTGGCTGCATCGCTATGAACAGACGAAAATCAAATTGAGGGTGCATCGATATGAACAGACGTCAATCAAACTGAGGCTGCATTGCTATGAACAGACGACAATCAATAGTAATTATTTAATCAATCAGAAATTCGGTGTAATACATAAGGTCCTAAAGGACTATTATTACAGCCAATTTAAATCATTGATTTTTACCGCAGCCATATTTTACTCAAATCTTCCTACACATACTTTTACGTAATTAAAAGCTGATACATAGACAGAAGTGATACATCGTATAAACTTTATGTTGCACTCTTACTCCCAGGTAAGATTAACCACAATTAATAATATTGCTTTAATATAATTCCAAAAAGGGTGAATAAATGTCGAAAACAATGGTTCTTATGAAGGATGCCGAGTTTAATTTGAAAGATATGAGCATCAAACACGGTATTTCTACATTAAAGTCAAACACAGTAAATCTTCTCTAGAGCATTCATCAATCATTTAATATTTTTTGCGCTTTTTGCTATTAGATACACGGTTACAATATTGTTATCAGTGATTAATATTTTCCATAAATGCATTATTTAGTAAGTAGTTAAGGTTTATCAGTCAAAATTGATGTTTGTTATGCATGTGTATGTATTGATTTTGAATAAGAGTGTCACTTTAAGTTTTCTGCTGATTTTGCACAACATTACAAGAGTTATCATGACACAAGTTTTGCTTTTCTGTTACGTTATTGAATGGTAGATATTACCATTAATGAAAATAGTCGGTATTTATTTAGTCCACGCCTTGATTAAAATCCGTCTGTGCACGTAATAACGTCATTCGAGGTCATACAAGGAAGTAAATATAAATTGGTAGTTCACCCACCCAGCGATTTAAAGGGAAATGTTTATGTTTACCAAAAGTTTGTGAAAATGGTATTATTTTTCAGTGAAAAAGTTTGCAATAGTTTATGTTCCTTGCAGTTTTCAGTTCTTGATTGATAACGCTATGAAGAAGCCACTGAGAGTCGCATGGGAACGACGACATTTCCCGTGAGAACTTGAAAAATACACGTGGACTACGTAAATACCAGCCATTACTCGATGTTGCAGAACGCATATGCTTGAAATAATGCGTATACATGAGAACAGAGCTCAAAAACTTTGTAAACATTGTATTGAGGAAGTACGTATGTATTTACATGTATATATGACGTTTACGTTAACATTTCGATTTATTATACTTCACTTATATTCTCTATGTTAAATTCCCTATACCCGAGCGGTCAATATTTTTTAATATTGCCCGGTAATGTTAACTGGCAAAGTAATATCACATGCGCAGAAAAGATGCGCGTGCGCTTTAGAATTTTAAATAGCCGCATTAATAATAAGAGCTGATGCCCGCACAATAAATAAAATTGCATAACAAAACCGTTCAAGTTATCGACAACGATATGAAAAAAAAATGAAAAAATATCTTGTCAGGACATCAGAGGCAGTAGAAACTGAATTCTTAACCTTTTGCCTCTCATACGGAGGCCGATGGAATACATTAGTTGAGTCTATAAAGATTCCAAAAGTACAAAAAGGTCTAGAAGTAGGCATTTTTGGTTTCCCAAGGCTGAGGTGGTAAGCGCTTATTAAAATGTGTTGTTAATCTGGTTACAACTGGTGTTTGCATTATTTCTAAAGCAACAAAATGACAGCTAAAATGTAAACAAACAATAATTACGGAATAAATTGATTAAATTTGAAAGTTGTGTCATGGTAAAAATCTTATATATGTATATAAATGTAACTGTGTTCGGTATAATAAAAATATATAATATTATAGGACGGGTGCCGTTTGACTTCTCCAGTGGTGATAACAGGTCCATGTTTAAGGAGTATTTTACATTTCGGCATGTCTGTTACGACACTTTATTTCTGATTTTTCATCTGGCCTATCGTATTTTTGCATTACCTTATAGAAATTATCCAAATTATTGTATGAATGTACGTAAACAGTCAAGGATGGAACAATACATCCCAATGAAATTCGCATTATATTCAATGTTTAGATTTAGGGATTAAACATGTAATATTATCATTCCACCGTATCGATTAACTGTACTGCACGGAATAAGCCATTCCTATTTAATCGCTTGTTGGATTTGATGATATAGATAATATATGTTTGGCTGAAAGAACTGATCCATAATCACGATTTCATTCACTTTGTGCACTTCTCTTTAGTCTATTGATTAAACCCAGTTACACTTTAAGCTCATGTGAATATGGCTACTTGATGTATTATCTTTACATGGTGCTCTGATTTGCAACAGAACACATACATGAATGTATATATGCCTTGTAGATATAGAACCGATTTCAAGTCTTGCTCAAACAGTTATCCTGATTATCTCAAAGTTGGAGAATACGTCGTTTGACATAAAAAAAATATAAGATTGGCATTCATCTCGATCGCACACATTTAGATTTGTAGAGAGAAGTTTGTTTGTCCTAATTTCACCAGAATTTATTTTATGATACAATAAGCCAGCACGACGGTTATGTGAAAAGTTTAACCCTTTCTTTGCAGTAATAATGAATATCCTTTTTTCGGAAATAATGATAAAATATGCAAAAAAAACACACATACTTTGTTAAGAACACTACAGTCGTTAAAGAGCAGCTGTACCAAATGTTTTCTGTGTAAATCGTCGTATGCTAGCAACTCATCCGTTGTTTTTGTTCCGTTCTTAGCTCTAGCTCTACCAGTCACAGCGCCCATACTAACACTTGATTACAATTCTAGTTAGCTGGTTGAGCAGAAGAAGCAACAACTAAATTTGTCATTACGGTGAGAATAATCGCATAAATGACAGAATACCTTCATACTCATCATTTGAATACGTTCAAAAATGTTTGCATGCCATCTGAGTACGTAAAGGTTACAAGAACAAGTAAGATTTTTTTATTACTATCGCAGATCTGGACATTATTTTACCTTTAAATTAAATGAACATTAACGTTGCATGTCCGTTTATAAGACAACATTGTTCAAATCGGAACCTTTACAGATTATGCTGCAATTTCCCATTCGGTATGCGATGTGTTTTCTGAAATATTACAGACGACAATTCAATATACGGATCGTCGCCTGTCGCGTTTTTATCAGGATATGATTGAAAACTGTAATAACGCTTCAATAAGGTTGAATTGGTATAACCTTGTGTCTGATCGCACATCTATAAAGGGTAAAAGATTAGACCATGTTTTCGAACAAGGCATGGCAATCAGAAACAACTTTATTTCATTTCCCATTGAAGAATAATTATTACAGTTTTCTTAATTTAAGCACGGCAATCCGTAGAAGAAAGCAATAGAGCCGCCAATATCACGATTCCCGATTGATAGAGGATCAATCAGCAGGACTATTTCTGTTCGCCTTTTAAAATTTACTCAGAGTTGATTATTGAAATCTGTTTTAACAGGACATTGGCCAAATATCTCTTTCAATATTAAGAACACTTGGTTGAAAATCAGATGGCATATCCAGACAGGGACACACGACTTTCATTTTGCAATCCCGAGAGGGAATTAAAAGATGTTAAGTTTGTATGTGTCTATTATGGACATGAATTTAAGCTGGTACGGTTATATTCTGGAACAATACGGTTTAGAAGTGTGTTTTTTATAATAAGACATTCGTCACCACACGATAAGTTGTAAACGAGAGACAATCAAAGTCACTTTACACCAAGCTACTCACCTGGCTACTTACCAGACTACTCACCAGGCTACTCACCTGGCTACTTACCAGGCTACTCACCAGGCTACTCACCTGGCTACTTACCAGGCTACTCACCAGGTTACTCACCTGGCTACTTACCAGGCTACTCACCAGGCTACTCACCAGGCTACTCACCTGGCTACTCACCAAGCTACTCAACTGGCTACCCACCAAGCTACTCACCAGACTACCCACCAGTTTACTCACCAGGCTACTCACCTGGCTACTCACCAGGCTACTCCCAGGCTACTCACCTTGCTACCCACCAAGCCACTCACCTGGCTATTCACCTGGCTACCCACCAAGCTACTCACCAGACTACTCACCAGGCTACTCACCAGGCTACTCACCAGGCTCCTCACCAGGCTACTCATCTGGCTACTCACCAGGCTAGTCCCCTGGCTACTCACCTTGCTACTCACCAGGCTACTCACCTGGCTACTCACCTGGCTACTTACCAAGCTACTCACCAGGATACCCACAAGGCCGCTCACCAGGCTAGCCACCAGGAAACGTTATGACAAACAAATACTACACAATAATAAATATAACAAAAAGGTATATTAATTAATTTAGGGCTACCTATATGGTATGGTCATTGTGAACACTGAGTAATTCATGTTTAGATTACACTAGGTGATGGGTACTCACAAGAGAACATACGGAGTAAAGAAAACCCTGATTATTGTACCAATTTCACAAGATTCGCTAGTCGTCACTTTCAAACATATTCTTCATGATAAAGTGTTGTTGTCAAATAATTAGAGAGTTTATCAGGCGCGTCATACTTCCGATACAATCATTCAACCCATTGCAAGAGACAGCAAGTTGCAATGTAAAGCGCAATTATTCCACTTGAAATTGTGCATGAGGTGATGTCAGACATAACATCGATTATGTTCGTCGCGAAGTATTGATGCCATATCCAAGAAATACATGATTTATACAAAAGACTTTCTTCGTAAGGCCAACGTCGTGCTGAAGTAAGGGCAATGTACACCTTGCTATTCATTTATTGTGTATAGTGATGGTGTTGTGGAATTACTTTGCATATATCTGTGTCATTCCATCTAGTCCAACTGATTCCAAAATCCCATTTCAATAAAAATCGAGTATTTCGTAGTTATACCTTTCTTAAATTCATACCGAAACTTGTTGTATCCAACAGCAGTTGTATTTTTGTTTTCTTTTGCGTGTCGTAACATTTTAAGCAATTCAGTGTATTGTGACGGAATCGTTTTGTATAAATTTGCATAATTCTATATAGTCTAGCTATGTTGTATGGTGGCATATTACTGCCGTGTTCACCTCTTAATTTTCGCGATAATTATCTAGCTATCCAGTTAATATTCGCAATGCTTTTTAAGTAAGATAAATATCATAAGACTAAAAATAGGCTTGAAAGTGCCCAGAACTGCCACCAATTACCGTTTTTAGCTATTCAACGCTAACAGGTTAACTAGTTATGGTTTGTGAATTCCACTTAATAACTAACATAATAACTGGTTATAACGAGATACGGTTCGTGTTAGCAGTTATCTATAAATGCACTTTTGGCTTTTAGCAGTAACAAGTTGTGGTTTGCGAATTCCACTTAATAAGTAACAAAAAAACTGGTTAACTAGATAAGATTCGTGTTACCAGTTATCTATCTAGTCGTGTATATTTCATAGATATGTCTGCCCTCTGAGCATGCGCGAAGTAGCCATAATTGACAGTTAAGGCTTGGGTTGTCTGGAGGCCGTTCAGCTTATTTACGAACCAAATTTAAAACAGATGTGTAAAGAGCTAGTCCATTGACCATTCAGTAACAGTGTGGACATATCATGTGGTTTGTGACGTCACATTTGGTAATTGCAGGAAGCATGACATCTAGATTCAGATAGGATTATCGCTATAAGTTCTTTGTTTCCATATTATTTTTAACAAAACATAGCGCAGGTTAAGAAAAAAATGTACACTTTACTCGGTAACTGAGCGATATATTTAGCAATTTATTGAAAATTTATTTTAAATTGGACAATGCTCAGAATATTTAAAATATTGATTGTTATAGCGAAAAGCAAATTACGTGTGCCTTTAAAACGGATTTCTCAGAATGCATATTCTATCCACAGGGTATATATAGATCTACCTACAAATGAGGCTCATATGATATAAATATATGTAATGGCCAACCTCTCGCCTTCTTGCCATAAGCCCAATTAAAACATGAAATCCAAAAAGTGTTTGCAAAGACAGTAGATATGAGCATCGGTTATTTTTACAGCAAAGTAAAGACATATACATATGACATATAAATATCACACCCATATGATTAGTATGGCACTCAATGTATTCAGCAGGAAACTTCTCCCGACAAAACGCTGTATGTACTTCTTCAGATCGTCTGTTGTTGTTTTTTTACAAAAAAATACAAAAATGGAGGTAATGCGTCGTATATAATCTATTTATTTATTTATTTTTGTTGATTTTTAAATTTAAAGTACCATAAACGTTCATGATTCAATGCTTTTCTTTTTTTGTACAAACATCAATTTATTGTAATTGCTTTAATACCACATTTGTCCACCGCCAGACACTCATTTAATACCACATTTGTTCACCGCCAGACACTCATTTAATACCACATTTGTCCACCGCCCGACACTCATTTAATACCACTTTTGTCCACCGCCCGACACTCATTTAATACCACATTTGCCCACCGCCCGACACTCATTTAATACCACATTTGTTCACCGCCCGACACTCATTTAATACCACATTTTCCACCGCCCGACACTCATTTAATACCACATTTGTCCTTCGCCCGACACTCATTTAATACCACATTTGTCCACCGCCCGACACTCATTTAATACCACATTTGTCCACCGCCCGACACTCATTTAATACCACATTTGTTCACCGCCCGACACTCATTTAATACCACATTTGTTCACCGTCCAAATACCACGTGACAGCACAAAGGGCGGAGCTAGATGGTTAAATAAGTGCGAACGCCAAATAAGTTAGATTTCATTTGATTGCGATCTAAAGAAAATTGTGCGAGGTTCCTCGGCCTGCGGCCTCGCTGCACTTGCTCCATTTCTTGTAGATCATGAACTCGAACAGATACATGGAAAAAATCGTCGTACAAATGGCAAGTTCACTATACAGTACAAAACACATACTAACTGGTTTCTACCAATTGCTGCATTTATAAGCACAACAAAAACATGTTAAGATAAAACTACTTTAATATCCACTAAAGGTGTGTCAAATTAAATTTCAACGTCTATATGAATGTTATGCTTTATTATTAATAACAGCTTGCTTTATGAATACAACAATAACAGATAATAATCATCTCTACAATTGTCATCGTTTTATAAATAGTTTGAACTTTTCCCGCCTAATCAATACTTTCCTTCATGGTGCTGTTGTTTGATAGATGCTCATTGCACTAGGTGCAATGACAAATGTTATAAAAATTATATAGTCTCCCTCGTCGGAGAATATTTTATTAATATTATGTGCTCAATGTGCTCTTAATTGCAAACAAAACTACGTTTATTTATCTCAAGACACCCGTTTATTTAGAGAATAATTCATCGTAATCACAATAAAGATCAAAACTAATTTAAATGAGAAAAGTTTAAACTCATTGCTGATTGATGTCTCGTTTACATTTTTGCAAGTTTTACGAGTTGAAAAAAGCGTCTTTTAGATGAAGACGAATGCTAGAATAGTTTTGTCAAATGCCATTTCCTGTCAAAATCAACGAAAACGACATACATGTTGATGAGCCACCAAGCAACGCTAGTTCACGCACACTAATGCACCAGTCATTTGTAACCACGGCCCACCAGGTCCGGGGAATAGCCGGGACTTTGACTTCCGGTCCAGCCAACCCCGGGTAAAATCCCCGCCCTGCGGGGACGAACTGATGGTTAAACCCCGGCCAAATGTCCCCGCACCCCAGAGACTCTATATAAGGCCCAATTTCGGCATAATTTGGCACTATGACAAAACCACCGCGGTCACCCGGCCCTGCGGGGCCACCTGGAAAGTAAAACCACGGCCCTTTTCCCCGGCTATCCCCGGTATACCCCCGGGCCTGGGGGGGGGGGGGGGCATGGTTATAATTGACTGGTGCATAAGCATTGCCGAAAAGGAGTAACCGGAATTATACAATAACAAACAAATGATACTACCGTTTGCAAATTGTCATTCTGTGAACCAAAGCACGATTTCATTGTAATTTTGCACCGATGGCGACAGTCAGAGTCGATTTTTTAAGTCACTTTGATGTTACTCCTCCGTGTTGGCATTCTAAGCAATACCTGATGTTGACTGACAGATATATCTGTAGCAATCCCAAATATCGCCTTTCCTTTGTTAAAGCGCAGCCCGACAGTTCAAATTTAGCCATTTTGTCACGTGATATACACCCAATACTGATGGTCGTTCGATGCTCCTGAGGCTTAATTAAATCGTTTAGCATACAACTATGGATAAAGCGTACTTAATTTACACATCCTCTATTCAGTATTTACAAACGGCGAAATGATGAATCCGTTTGCTATCAATCCGATCTTGTTTTGTTTTAAAGAAGAATATTTATAAACTGAGATGATATCTGGTAAGAATCGCAACATGAACAATTAAATATAGGCCACACTTGTTTTTGTAATATATTCATGACGTCATTTCCTATATAAATACATTAAGTAATCTTTAAAGATATTTTTACGGAAATAAAAAGGTGATATCACAATTTTGAAGTAAGATTTAGATGGCTATATGACTACTTTTTCAAATAAATCTTTGCCATTAAACTAAAATAACATACACGCATACATTGCTGGAATTTCATTAATAACGCAATTATCATCCCAAATAACTGTTTATATTACGCGGAGTATACATTTTATGACCTAAAGAGTAAGTGCAAATCTGTAATCAAATGGTTGTATTCAACCGGAAAATAAATGTAGCATGTGAAAAAAGCTAATATTGGATACCTTAAATACTCCATTGTATACCTTTAACACTCCATTGGATACCTTAAATACTCCATTGGATACTTTAAATAATCCACTGGATACCTTAAATACTCCACTGGATACCTTAAAGATTCCATTGGATACCTTAAATACTCCATTGTATACCTTAAACACTCCATTGGATACCTTAAATACCCCACTGGATACCTTAAATACTCTATTGGATACCTTAAATACTCCATTGTATACCTTAAACACTTCATTGGATACCTTAAATACTCCATTGTATACCTTAAACACTTCACTGGATACCTTAAATTCTCCATTGGATACCTTAAATACTTCATTGGATATCTTAAATACTCCATTGGATGCCTTAAATACTCCATTGGATACATTAAACACTTCATTGGATACATTGAATACTCTATTGGATACCTTAAATACTCCATTGGATACCTTAAATACTTCATTGGATACCATAAATACTTCATTGGATATCTAAAATACTCCATTGGATACCTTAAATACTTCATTGGTTACCTTAAATACTTTATTGGATACCTTAAATACTCCATTGGATACCTTAAATACTTCATTGGATACCTTTAATACTCCATTGGATAACTTTAACACTTTATTGGATACCTTAAACACTCCATTGGTTACCTTTAATACTCCATTGGATACCTTAAATACTTAATTGGTTACCTTAAATACTCCATTGGATACCTTAAATACCTAATTGGATAACTTAAACACTTCATTGGTTTCCTTAAACACTTCATTGGATACCTTAAACACTTCATTGGTTACCTCAAATACTCCATTGGATACCTTAAATACTCCATTGGATACCTTAAATACTCCATTGGATACCTTAAATACCTAATTGGATAACTTAAATACTCCATCGGATACCTTAAATACCTAATTGGATAACTTAAACACTTCATTGGGTACCTTAAACACTTCATTGGTTACCTTAAATACTTCATTGGATACCTTAAACACTTCATTGGTTACCTTAAACACTTCATTGGATACCTTAAATACTTAATTGGTTACCTTAAATACTCCATTTGATACCTTAAATACTCCATTGGATACTTTAAATACTCCATTGCATACCTTAAATACCTAGTTGGATAACTTAAACACTTCTTTGGTTACCTTAAACACTTCATTGGTTACCTTAAACACTTCATTGGATACCTTAAGGGTTATTGTCCTCCGAATTATATTTTAAATATGTTTAGATCCTGTACGAGTTTGCCATAACTTATAAAATGACAAAATATGCGTACCTCATACATATTTTGTTCGCCATATTGTAACGTCAACTGCAACATCATGACGTCATATTGTAACGTCAACAGCAACATCATGACGTCAAATTGTTCATGGCATTGTTATTCTACAGTTTATCTAGGACCGTTTTCACAATGCATCTTAGATCTTCCTTTTTAAATCAAAGATTTTATCTTAAGATACTTCATATAGTTGATTTTATGGAATCAAATCTTAATCAATATCCAACATCACTTTCTTCTTACTGCATCCATTCATCAGCTTTCTTAGTACGACTCACTAGTATCCTCATCTCAGTTTCCATCATGAGTTTTTAAATTAAATTTGATGTATTTGATAAACTAGATGCTCCAATTAATGGTGTGTATTTGTGTGTTGTTGTTTTTTAAATATCCACCCACCCGTTATATAGACTTTTTACATGAAACAAATATAAACTTGTGAAGAAATTAGTAAGTATCAATCTAACATGTAAATCATACCTTTCTCATTCCTAGAGATAAAGTTAACACTCTTGGTACTTAACTATTTACCTTAAGCGTTGAGATCTTTAAAAATCCTTACCCATTAAGGGAAAGTCTAAGAATACTTTTGGGAGATACGGGACTTCCTTATTCATGTCAAACTCTATGTGTGTTAATTCGGTCCTTGATGCAGACTAAAAAAAAAGTCGGAAGGCATAGTAGTAATTGGAGTTGAAAGAAACAACATAATCAAATCAGTTAAAGTTTATTGTTGTAAAGATAGTATAGTGTGTCTTCTTCTGTATCTACGTTTTAAACTTTTCATTCCAAACTCGACCAAACTGTATGGGTGCTCGAGGTTTTATGTCCCTCAAATGGAACAGTATTTCGATAAACATTTTCATCAAAACACCGACAATTGTTCGTCTATGCAGTTTTGGACATCAACTCCATTTGGCATAGATTTCAATTGAACAATTGAAACTAACAGTGTTGTTTTAAATTATAGCAAGAGTAGGTAATACTTTATAACAAGGAACAAGAGAAATGTCTGCAGTTAATCTAAGCGATACACGTGCAGACTTGAAGTAACTAGATATACCTTGGTGGTTTCGCTGCACCAGAAAATACATGATTACATAAACAAGACGACAATGTAACCCCTTTCTCAAATTACTTCTGGGAGATAAACTTATAATTAATTTCTTTACACATACATACAGACTAAACAACACGGATATTAGCGGCATTTGCCCCCCCCCCCCCCCCCCCCTAAAAGTTAAAAGTGTCAACGTGGGCATTTGAATGTCAATATCGGAATATCGGAGATAAATATGACAGGAATAAACCAGAACGCACCATTTCAGACTTAAAATAGCTTAAATTTAGGGCAATTCGAACAACTTACAAGTTATAATTCCATTCTATTTCAAGTTTGTACTTTCCCATAGATTACCCGTTTAACAATGAAATGTACGAAAGAATGGCTTTGTGCATTGTTGACCAACAAATCGGATACAAGCCGCCATGTTTCTACGTGCATGTACTTTTAATACGACAATTTATCTCGAACTCGACCTCAGTAAGGAATAATAATGTTGCGTGTCCGATTATGTGACAGCAGTGTTTCCATCCCATCCACAGCAACTCCCAGTGCACCGTTCCCATTCATTATGCGATGTCTATTCTGAGTGCTTACAAACGATAGAACCATATACAGACATTGCCTGTCGCGCTTTTATTAGGAAATGATTGATAGCTATAATGCAGTCTCTGATAGCGCAGTGTGTCTGACTGCACAGCTATAAAGGGTAAAAGATTAAACAATGTTTCTGAACAAGGCATGCACATCAGAAAAAAATCATTGTTGTGGATTACTGCAGAACTAACATGCAATCAAGCCACCAGTGTCACATTTCAAATAAAATTGGTAGATGATCAATCAACATAAGGATTTTGGATCATTTTTCTAAACGGTTACCATGGCTTTAATAGTTGTTTATTGCAGTTTGTTTAAAATCACCAAAAAAGTTATATTCCTCTGTAACAAACGGAATAAAAAATGAGAATATAAATGTTGACAACGCACGATTAACATTTAGCGATCACGTTCAACTACACTTTCGAGTTTGCCCTGCTATTACTGTACTATTTCGAGTTTGTCCTGCTATTACTGTACTATTTCGAGTTTGTCCTGCTATTCATGTACCTTTTAGAGTTTGGCCTGCTATAACTGTACTCTTTCGAGTTTGCCCTGCTATTACTGTACTATTTCGAGTTTGTCCTGCTATACATGTACTTTTTAGAGTTTGGCCTGCTATTACTGTACCTAATATATCTGTACTCTTACGAATTGGCCCTGCTATTCATGTACAATTCCGAGTTTGCCCTGCTATTCCTGTATTATTTCGAGATTGCCCTGCTATTTATGTACTTTTTAGAGTTTGGCCTGCTATTCATGAACTCTTTCGAGTTTGCCCTGCTGTTCAACTACTCTTTCGAGTTTGCCCTGCTATTCATGTACTATTTCGAGTTTGTCCTGCTATTCATGTACTTATTAGAGTTTGGCCTGCTATTACTGTACTCTTTCGAGTTTGCCCTGCTATTCGATTACTCTTTCGAGTTTGCCCTGCTATATATAATTGTCCTCTTTCAAGTTTGCCCCGCTATTCATGTACTTTTTAGAGTTTGGCCTGCTATGCATGAACTCTTTCGAGTTTGCCCTGCTGTTCAATTACTCTTTCGAGTTTGCCCTGCTATTTCTGTACTATTTCGAGTTTGCCCTGCTAGTCATGTACTTATTCGAGTTTGCCCTGCTATTCATGTACTCTTTCACGTTTGCCCTGCTATTCATGTACTCTTTCACGTTTGCCCTGCTATTCATGTACTTATTCGAGTTTGCCCTGCTATTCATGTACTCTTTCGAGTTTGCCCTGCTATTCCTGTACTATTTCGAGTTTGCCCTGCTAGTCATGTACTTATTCGAGTTTGCCCTGCTATTCATGTACTCTTTCACATTTGCCCTGCTATTCATGTACTCTTTCACGTTTGCCCTGCTATTCATGTACTTATTCGAGTTTGCCCTGCTATTCATGTACTCTTTCACGTTTGGCCTGCTATTCATGTACTCTTTCAAGTTTGCCCTACTATTCATGTACTTATTCAAGTTTGCCCTGCTATTCATGTACTTATTCGAGTTTGGCATGCTATTAATGTACTCTTTCAAGTTTGCCCTGCTATTCATGTACTATTTCAAGTTTGCCCTGCTTTTCCTGAACTCATTCAATCCTTATGCAATCATGCTCTTTTTCCGATTGTAAGTGTTTTGTAGACATTGATTTATGATTTGTTTTGATCCAATCAAAAGCAAACAATTATAAAATGTTATCAATTGAGTTGTTCGATTTTGGCCGAGTTATTAATCGGAGTCAGCAGTATCGGCCTGAGCCTTAAGGTCGAAGTATACATACAGTAGACGTGAAAAGTAGCAAATTAAGGCAAATAAGAAAAACTCAACCAAAATAATTTTGGAAAATTCTTTAAAAAAACCCCAATAAAGTCAATCTCTCTCTCTGCAAATATTAATGACGAAAATATGGATTACCCAATCATTGACGAAAACGAATTGGATATACCAATTACAAGTGCTGAAATTGAAGAAGCAATCACACATTTAAAGAATAATAAGTCTAGTGGCGAAGATATATGCACATATTAAATATGCATAAAGATGTTTATGGTAAACTTTTTAAGATCAGTTTTGATAAAGGTTTAGTACCACAAAACTGGACTGTTGGTATTTTTAATCCAACTTATAAGAACAAACCATACAATAAAAGAAACAAGAAATAGCGCGTTGTTGTGTGTGACGCAATTACTTGAGGGTGTAAACGGAGTTTTTCCCAGCACTGGTCACATAACCGGAAACACACGTCGAGTAGGCAAGAATATGTCAAGATTTAATAGGTGATGATTTTCATTATTTGTTTGAGTGTGTCGATTTCAATGGTTATAGGTCGACATTTCTGTGTCGTCACTATTTCAACCATCCCAATATCTCGTCACTATTTCAACCATCCCAATGTCTCGTCACTATTTCAACTATCCCAATGTCTCGTCACTATTTCAACCATCCGAATGTCTCGTCACTATTTCAACCATCCCAATATCTCGTCACTATTTCAACTATCCCAATGTCTCGTCACTATTTCAACCATCCCAATATCTCGTCACTATTTCAACCATCCCAATGTCTCGTCACTATTTCAACCATCCCAATGTCTCGTCACTATTTCAACTATCCCAATATCTCGTCACTATTTCAACCATCCCAATATCTCGTCACTATTTCAACCATCCCAATGTCTCGTCACTATTTCAACCATCCCAATGTCTCGTCACTATTTCAACATCCCAATGTCTCGTCACTATTTCAACCATCCCAATGTCTCGTCACTATTTCAACCATCCCAATGTCTCGTCACTATTTCAACTATCCCAATGTCTCGTCACTATTTAAACAATCCCAATGTCTCGTCACTATTTCAACTATCCCAATGTCTCGTCACTATTTCAACCATCCCAATGTCTCGTCACTATTTCAACCATCCCAATATCTCGTCACTATTTCAACCATCCCAATATCTCGTCACTATTTCAACCATCCCAATATCTCGTCACTATTTCAACTATCCCAATGTCTCGTCACTATTTCAACCATCCCAATGTCTCGTCACTATTTCAACTATCCCAATATCTCGTCACTATTTCAACCATCCCAATATCTCGTCACTATTTCAACCATCCCAATGTCTCGTCACTATTTCAACTATCCCAATGTCACGTCACTATTTCAACCATCCCAATATCTCGTCACTATTTCAACCATCCCAATATCTCGTCACTATTTCAACCATCCCAATACTTATAAACTTAATGATATTATGAATAGTAACAGTAAAAACAAACTTCTAAGACCATCATGTCCAAATTCAATGAATTTTATTCTCCTTTATATCTGTATCTTGATTTTGCATAATAAATTTCTTATATTTTCTTTAATGTGAAAAGTGAAATTATAAATATTACTTTCATATACTCAAATAAGCATTTCTTTCTCAAAAAGGCGATTTCGTTTAGCCAAAACACTGGCGCAGTTTGTACAAAAATTGCATAGAAAATAATAATTCTTAAATATCCTTGAAAAATGAAGAATATTAAACACTTTGAATGATATATATAATATAACCTATATATAACCTATGAATGCCAGCTGAATGGAACATTACACAAATTATGTGCAGACGATCATTGTAATTATCAAAATACCTTTCCCGCTTAAGTATAAGGGATGTAAATGCATTTCCTTTTGTAATGGTATTGCCTGACACTCAAATCTATTAAAATCTGTAAAGTTCAGATATTTCAATGAGCTAAAATTAGTTATTTCCATGTGCAAGATATATTTTACTCGCAAATAAATATTCATTTGATGTTGTTTTTATTCAAACTGTATCATGCCCTGGGCGAAATAAAGTATTTTGGGTTATCATTTTACAAATGAACATATGATATTAACAATATAATAATAAAACGTCAGCATTATTTTGCACGGACATTACTTAAACATACAGGGTTGACAACTCTACATAATATTTGGACTGGCTACTGAAGTTGATATTTATCTTTCTAAACTAAAATGTAAGCAGACACCTCATTTATTACATTGATTTGCTACAATTTGCCTAACTTGTGCATTTGATGTATTGCAGGTCTTAGTATGTAACATAGGAGCGTGGTGCTCCCCTGTATTTGCAACCTAAACCATACATATTGTATGAATCTATTTGTATCAATAACAAAACCTCCCCAGAACATGTCGTTCCTTGTTACTGACTGGATTTAGCTTTTCTGCTACAATCATTCCAATGCGTGTTATGGATATAAATCTAAAATATTCGCTATTGTATTGTGTTTTTTTTTTAATTTCTTCATTTCAATTAGCCTCTTTTTTCCTCTGAACAAACACACAAAGATCATTTTTTCAATGACAAATGGTTTGTTTGTTATGTTCACTGCTTTTGCTCCATGTGCTATTGAAACTACAACAGTGGGGTTTATTGTGTGCTGGGCTTGTCAGATGAACAACACTATGGTACTTCCTTGCCCGATATAGTGGTACGATCATCGTCAGTCTTTAACAGTGGCAGATAAACTACTATATCGTCCTCGATTTCATGTATTGTTGGCTTTAAACATTGCATCGTTTCGGAAATGAAATGGGTTCTTGTCCTTTTAACCCTTACTGGAAAATGATTGATGACCTTAATTACACTTCATGTGAACTGTCAATGACAATAGAATAATTGTTTTATGCTGTGATAATCATTTATCCGATTGATATAATTGAAACGGAACTATACACGGACAAGCACAGTGATAAAACAAACAACAACAGTACATGACAACCTGCATGTGTGCGATAAATACCACATGGCCAGATTGCATTTCATATGCAGACACACAGGACGACACGTACAGTTGAACAGCAGCCTTCTGTTTGTGAAGCAGCGTGACCGTTGTTGTAGGAACACATGCTGGGCGAGGTATGGGTATCGCATCTTGAAACAAGAATCTTGCGAAAGGAGTTGATTTCGGTTTTAAGTAAAATATTACACAAGCTGATATAATAACAACCATTCACAAAAACAAATACACAAGGATAGATATATCAAACTTGAATGCGTCATCATCATACTGTTGTTTATGTAAGCATGTGTTTTGTTTCTGAGGATAGCCCCTCAGTATTACTATCAACTTAAAACTGGGAGTGGCCGTGTTGTTTCTATTGTGTTACTGAAATCTACGACATTACATGCGTGCTATTTCTTCATCATCAACACTATAAAAAAAATCGACGTGTCTGCTTTTAAATGGACAGCTTGTGTCTCTGAAACCTAAACATCGTCCTTTTCGAAAAACAAAAGCAAGTGACGATGCCATTATTTCCTTTTCTTATCTTCCACATCTTCCCCACGTTCCATCCCAAAAGACACTAGGGTCTGCAATGTGTTGATAGTCGGAAATTGTGACAGAGATAAATTGTAAAATGTTTTGTAATGCAATCTATCAAGTTAATTAGAAAAAAATTGTTGCACAGCGTTCGTGCCTTAAGGTTGTGTACTCAGTAGTTTATGAGATATTTGTAAACAACAATTATAGCTCATGAGAATTGTTTGCAAACAACAATAATAAAGTTGAAGTATTCAACTCCGTGGAATAATTGATTATAGTAAATAATAGCTACGCGATAATGGAATAGTAATCGTATAAAATAATTAGGTTATCAGAACGTGCATGGATTTGTAAGTACTTTCATAACGAAATATGCAAAATACCGTATGAAAAGACGAGTTGGATGAAAAGACGGGTAAGAAATTATTCAATGTGTTTTCTTACACCCTGAAAACCAGTTTAAGTTCAAGACAAATTTTATCACTCCGGTTCGATACAAATTCTCTTGCACTGCATTTCGTCAGTTTTCCACGGCGAAATCGTGATGTTTATCCTAAATAAGACAACATATTTAACATGGATAACTTCAAACCCAATATGTAACAATAATCTCAGCAGGAATAACTCTGTGTCATCTACAATATTTATTAATCTGGAAGAGAAAAGGCAGATATTGAACAATATAAATCGGTAAATTGGCATCCGCGTTCGCTTTTTTATTTAAATCTATTTATAAACAAAGATACTGAGAAAGTCTGTTTTTGTGAAGTCTAAAACATTGAGACCAGCTCATATATATATTGTTTATTTAAAAACACTACAATATCTACATGTCATGAACATATTTATCATGTGCCTATCCGTTTTCCGCTCTCATGTATCGCATCATGATAGTACCGTGTGTTGAGTGGTGCACCTTAAATATGACGTTTTAAAACTTTAACATACTTAGTTTGTTGGTTGTTGTTGGGTTTTTAAAAAAAAAAAACGTTCAGAAAGAATTCATATTTTCGCTGAATATATAACTATACGTGGCTACAGCTGATATGTAGGTTGAACACTAGTCTGCATATCGAATTGCACCAATGTATATACATATTATCAGTAGGTACCATTTCAGGAAATGAAACATATTGCCCAAATAATTGCCGTGTCATTAATCATGAGAGCAGGCCTGAAACATTTTACACGAAGCTTTATGATCCAAATATTTCCAATCAAAGTGTGTGTTACTAACCAAACTACCGTTTTAGATTGTTTTTTTTCTTCTACCCATCCATATATATATTGAACTAAGTAAATTAATGACAAAATATATTTGCTACATATAACATATATTGTACATTAGAATAAACAGGCATAAGGGCATAAACACCAATTCGTATTTCATATAAAAAATATTGATCAACGATCTAGTGCACTGTTTATTTTCCTCTCCTGTAGTTCTCTAAACGATATAAATGTGTACTCTCCTACAGTCCAATGCCCTCTGAAGCAGTTGGTTACAACTGAGATACAGTTAAAGTTATCGGTGACCGTGATTTAACTTTGACTCAAATATCAAGTCGTAAACATTGACAAGAGCTCAATAAAGGACATGCAAGAGACAAATCTTAAAATTGAAACCTGCTCAATAAAGGACACACAAGACACAAGTCTGAAATATTGTCACCAGCTCAATAAAGGACACACAAGAAACAAGTTTGAAATATTGTCACCAGCTCATTAAAGGACACACAAGACACAAGTCTGAAATATTGTCACCAGCTCAATAAAGGACACACAAGAAACAAGTTTGAAATATTGTCACCAGCTCATTAAAGGACACACAAGACACAAGTCTGAAATATTGTCACCAGCTCAATAAAGGACACACAAGAGACAAGTCTTATATATTGGCACCAGCTCATTAAAGGACACACAAGAGACAATTCTGAATTATTGTCACCAGCTCAATAAAGGATACCAAAGAAACAAGTCTGATATATTGTCACCAGCTCAATAAAGGATATCAAAGAGACAAGTCTGATATATTGTCACCAGCTCATTAAAGGACACACAAGACACAAGTCTGAAATATTGTCACCAGCTCAATAAAGGACACACAAGAAACAAGTTTGAAATATTGTCACCAGCTCATTAAAGGACACACAAGACACAAGTCTGAAATATTGTCACCAGCTCAATAAAGGACACACAAGAAACAAGTTTGAAATATTGTCACCAGCTCATTAAAGGACACACAAGACACAAGTCTGAAATATTGTCACCAGCTCAATAAAGGACACACAAGAGACAAGTCTGAAATATTGTCACCAGCTCAATAAAGGACACACAAGAGACAAGTCTTATATATTGGCACCAGCTCATTAAAGGACACACAAGAGACAATTCTGAATTATTGTCACCAGCTCAATAAAGGATACCAAAGAAACAAGTCTGATATATTGTCACCAGCTCAATAAAGGATATCAAAGAGACAAGTCTGATATATTGTCACCAGCTCAATAAAGGATATCAAAGAGATAAATCTGAAACATTGACAGCTGGGCTCAATAAAGAACACACAAGAGACATGTATGAAATATTGTCACCAGCTCATTAAAAACATGTAAGAGACAAGTCTAAAACATTGACACCAGCTCATTAAAGGACATGCAAGAGACAAGTCTTAAACATTGACACCTGCTCAATAAAGGACATCCAAGAGACAAGTCTTAAACATTGACACCAGCTCATTAAAGGACATGCAAGAGACAAGTCTTAAACATTGACACCAGCTCATTAAAGGACATGCAAGAGACAAGTCTTAAACATTGACACCTGCTCAATAAAGGACATCCAAGAGACAAGTCTAAAACATTGACACCAGCTCATTAAAGGACATCCAAGACACAAGTCTTAAACATTGACACCAGCTCATTAAAGGACATCCAAGACACAAGTCTAAAACATTGACACCAGCTCATTAAAGGACATCCAAGAGACAAGTCTTAAACATTGACACCAGCTCAATAAAGGACATCCAAGAGACAAGTCTTAAACATTGACACCAGCTCATTAAAGGACATCCAAGAGACATGTCTAAAACATTGACACCAGCTCAATAAAGGACATCCAAGAGACAAGTCTAAAACATTGACACCAGGTTTATTAAAGGACATCCTAGAGATAAGTCTAAAACATTGACACCAACTCAATAAAGGACATCCAAGAGACAAGTCTAAAACATTGACACCAGCTCATTAAAGGACATCCAAGAGACAAGTCTAAAACATTGACACCAGGTTATTAAAGGACATCCAAGAGACAAGTCTAAACCATTGACACCAGCTCATTAAACGGCATACAAGACACAAGTCTAAAACATTGACACCAGCTCATTAAAGGACATCCAAGAGACAAGTCTAAAACATTGACATCAGCTCAATAAAGGACATCCAAGAGACAAGTCTAAAACATTGACACCAGCTCATTAAAGGACATCCAAGAGACAAGTCTAAAACATTGACACCAGGTTATTAAAGGACATCCAAGAGACAAGTCTAAACCATTGACACCAGCTCATTAAACGGCATACAAGACACAAGTCTAAAACATTGACACCAGCTCATTAAAGGACATCCAAGAGACCAGTCTAAAACATTGACACCAGCTCATTAAAGAACATCAAAGAGACAAGTCTAAAACATTGACACCAGCTCAATAAAGGACATCCAAGAGACAAGTCTAAACCATTGACACCAGCTCATTAAACGGCATACAAGACACAAGTCTAAAACATTGACACCAGCTCATTAAAGGACATCCAAGAGACAAGTCTAAACCATTGACACCAGCTCATTAAACGGCATTCAAGACACAAGTCTAAAACATTGACAACAGCTCAGTAAAGGACATCAAAGAGACAAGTCTAAAACATTGACACCAGCTCAATAAAGGACATCCAAGAGACAAGTCTAAAACATTTACATCAGGTTTATTAAAGGACATCCTAGAGATAAGTCTAAAACAATGACACCAACTCATTAAAGGACATCCAAGAGATAAGTCTAAAACATTGACACCAGCTCAATAAAGGACATGCAAGAGACAAGTCTAAAACATTGACATCAGGTTTATTAAAGGACATGCAAGAGACAAGTCTAAAACATTGACACCAACTCATTAAAGGACATCCAAGTGATAAGTCTAAAACATTGACACCAACTCATTAAAGGACATCCAAGAGATAAGTCTAAAACATTGACACCAACTCATTAAAGGACATCCAAGAAACAAGTCTAAAACAATGACACCAGCTCATTAAAGGACATCCAAGAGACAAGTCTAAAACAATGACACCAGCTCAATAAAGGACATCCAAGAGACAAGTCTAAACCATTGACACCAGCTCATTAAACGATATACCAGACACAAGTCTAAAACATTGACACCAGCTCATTAAAGGACATCCAAGAGACAAGCCTAAAACATTGACACCAGCTCATTAAAGGACATCCAAGAGATAAGTCTAAAACATTGACACCAGCTCATTAAAGGACATCAAAGAGACAAGTCTAAAACATTGACACCAGCTCAATAAAGGACATGCAAGAGTAAATCTTTAAGTTTTGACACCAGATCAATAAAGGACATCAAAGAGACAAGTCTGAAATATTGACACCAGCTCAATAAAGGACACGCCTCATGCAATAGATACCAGATCAATAAAGGACGTCCAAGAGGCAAATGTAATTTGTAGACACCAGATCAATAAAGGGCACACAAGAGACAAGTCTGAAATCAGTACCTATGTGTATTAAGTTCAGAGATAAGAAAATATACACAAATAAGCAACGCAAACTTGTGTTTTAATATTCAATATGCTTACTTTGGTACAATGATATAAAATGTTTCATTTTGTTTCGAAATTCTCCTATTAACCTATTGGCCAATTTTGTGTCTGTATTGTCGGGATATGCTACAACTAGTGTCATCATTACCATTGATTAAGTATTGTTTTGAGTATGCAATAATGGCATATGGTTACATGACACACTTTGTACACCTTACATCAAGCAAAACCACACTTGGCGTATGTCATTGTAGGTAACATATATTTAATACATTGATGTAATCGACATAACCTTTTGTCATGCAATTCAAATATCTTTACTTTATTCCAATCTTGACATCAAGTATGTACGTTTTACTGTTCCATTATAAAGAACAATACACGAACGAACACGAATATGTAAGCTGTGTTAACTGGTTTTGGTCCCTTCTTTGAAATGAAAACGAACAAAATGACAATGTAATGTTAGTTCGTTGGTGAAATGCAATCGATTAGACAATTTGATACTCGATCTCACCACCGATTAGCTTGTCACGAAAGCGGATGTTCCCCAGAAAGCCATATCTTGCGATTAGTTACTTTTCTTTGATATTTAAACCCGCATTATTGGTTCGGTATGGGCCTACTCTGGTTGCGTTGGCTGTATATGTGCTACTTTGTGTAGAAGATTAGCATAGCGTGAGTGCAGGCTTGGTAATCAGTTTACATCTTGGTAAATTAAGTACGGACTGTAACTATTCTGCAATAACACTAATTGTGAAGACAAAGGTTCAGTCACGTATCTTGAACAATGCACAATTAAATTATTAAGCGATGATTTTTAATTTAATCAACGCAGACCATCCGCAATGGTGTTACAATTATCAGGTATCCTTTCAGGTATCCTCCCTTTTTCATGTTCCACACTACCTAAATATTTATTGTGTCCTTATTCTGCAAACGTATTCCTGTTGCCCTATTTTGCATAGATTTTAACTGATAGCCGGATAGTTGTTATTTTGTATAAACAAAAATATTTTTCTCCAACGACAAGTAGCCGTTTCTGATTTCCACATTTAATAGTTTTTGTGATTGATAAAAAACGTTTGTTCGATTATTCAAAATTGTCGGTAAACAAAAACACACAAATCTGAATAATTTTGTGTTTATGCAGAAAGTATTGAATAACCGACAACGGAATTTAGAAGGCTTTTCTTGAATTAGGCAGCTTCAAAGTTTTCATTAAAGATTATCTCGTTTTGTCTCGGATACTTAATCAGTAAATGAGAAGAATGAAAATTAGGATTAAATACAAACAGTTTTTTATGAGTATTACATTTGTATGCACTGGATAATCTTAAACACTTTCATGGATATACAACGCAAAATCTAACCTAGGGAGTGTGTATCGGATGAGTGGCAGTAGGCGGGACTTTAAACACCCGCGAAAGTGAAATTCTTCATGATAAAGTCTAGTACTTAATCATTGCCTACCTGCAATATCATTGGCTTAAAACGTAAGTTGTATTCTTAAGTGAGGTTATATACTGTTTGGAAATAGTATTTATTTATAACCATGAATATTATGTATTGACGGTGTAATATGAACAAGACGGAACAAATGCCTACGTCTGTATTTCTGAAACACATTAGTACAGACAAATATGAACGTTATCGACAATAAAAGTTGCCTTTGTTATGTGTTATCAAAATTATAAAATTTGCAATAAAAATTATCTGATTTAATGGCATGTAGATCCATAAAACAACTACGAATCAAGCAATTATGTTCAAAAAAAATTATATGCTCCGTTAATTTATGTTTAAAAATAATAACAAGGCGAGTTCAATGTAAACCGTGACAAGATCAATTAACATCGATCACAATTTAAAATGTCATTTGGCAGCGACAAAATGGAAACTTTGTCAAGGGAAACCAATGACAAGAGGTTCCGGTGCCGGCGCATCTATTGTACTAAAGAGTTTGGTCACGAATGAATTTACAAGTAAGGTTCAAGTAATCACGCGACCTAATACCTCAGTTACATCTAATCGTGCGGATTAAACCTTGCATTTAGGTCTTAGTTTCAATTTTAGTTGCGCGTCAAGGATTAACATTACAGATGTATGTGTTAAAGTTAGCATACTGTGTCTGTATATTTTATTATAATAGCACATTTGTTTTATCCAAGTAATGCTATGGACTGAAACAGAATAGAACAGGGCCGGTATACATCAGTTTTTCAAGTCATTTCCCAAGTGGAGTTATTTTCCAAAAATGCATTTGTCATTTGATATATTAACTTTGTTTTCATTGATCTTATTGAATGTATATGCTTTAATAATTTTACTTTAAAACAATTAAACTACTTAAATTTGACTGTGAACACTTTGAAATTATGTTTCATGACTATTGAACCAGATCATTGTGATTTATCATAAGATAAAACAACTTAAACGAACCAGGGATTGTCTCTGCCGTTGTTTCATTTCTGTTATAAAATAACTGGGTATGTAATTGTGCATTGGCATCTATAACGGTAATGTTGTCGATGACGTCTATGTGAAAATGTATGTCCGTCATATTATATCATAAACGCTTGCACTGATTTATTATTTATATGAAAAACTACACAAACAAGCTCAGTAGCCAACAGTTTAAACATAAACCCGGTTTAATGGCATATGGTCAACGCCAAAGACATAGAACACAAAAAATCCCAAACAAGAAACAAGGAACAATAGCACAAAACTCCACAAACAACACAGTGCTTATATATTAAATATAAAAAACTAGGTGTGTTAATCAAGGATCGTTAGGTACCGCCTTGAAACGGTCAGTAAAATGTAAACCTACTGGGGGTTTGCGTGCACAGCCTCACTCTTATCCCAACAATCCAGAATAAAGTAAAAACCTAAACGGTTAATCTTATCAAAGTAATATCATATTTTAATGCTGTCAAAAAATACCTATAATATTGTTTTTCATAGCATAACATTTTAGATGACCCACACTGACAATACAAACACATCTATATATTACGTATATTCTTTAATTATTCAGCACTCAGTTCCACAGAAAATCTCAAAGCACATACCATACGCTTGACATGTCTAACTTTAAGATAGTCCAAAATCATTACCTGCTGACTGAAATTTGGACATATACAATAAGCATTGATCTCATTTTTCTTGCGTTTATGCTGTAGAATATTCCATAAAGTTAGTTCACGATGTGTATACGACGCTAAAATAAATCGACTTTCATAAAGATACAAGCACGAAATAAATAAAAATATCAGCTTAAAGTAATTCCAAAACGAAACTATGATGTGAAATAAACAAAATCGAAATATTTAGAAACGTGGTTAACGGTGAAATCAGCTTTCGTGAGAAGTTAATCGGTGGTGAGATGGAGTTTCAAATGATCTCACCGCCAGTACAGTTTGATTGATAGAATGCCTCGCAGAGACCAATGTGATATCACATTGTCATTCTGATCATGTAGTTGCCAAGCAAAGAATTGTGCAATTCCATTGATTTGAGGGACGCATTTACGGCTTTGATTAAAAGTTGCAGCTACTGAATCAAATGGTTTAGCTTCAAAATACCACTTAATGACAACCATTAGTCTGGCATTATGACAAACAAAACGAAAATAGCTGTAACATACGATGATGTGGAAAATGCAGCACACCTAAAGTTATATAAATATATTGTAAGTGGTCTAGTTTTATCATTTTAATTCGATTAGTGAAACAAAGGGCTGAAATTGTGGTCGTAAACAGTAAGGAGTTAAGAAGTAATTGGAAATAGCAGTACCCACTTTGAGCGACCATGGCTAGAAGGGCATCCGTTGTCTTTTATTGAACTCTTTACATGTATATTTAGGTTTAAGAAGCAAAATTTATGACTGCACTTTCTAGTTATCTCATTATTGATATCTATGATAATTACTGAAATTTTAAAGTAAACATATAATTTGGACATGCAGATATTAAAAGTGATACATGTATTTATAATCAATATAACGAAACTTAAATTTTGAGTGATAAACCTTCAACTGCTTTGTAAATAATGTATTCATGGACAATACCAATTACTGAAAGGTAAAACTAAAAGATCAACGGAGGTCAACGATCGTCTCATTAGGTAGAAATACCGTGTTCTACCGGCACCTTCCTCTCAAATTAAACACGGTATCCTTCATAAGAACCATTGTTGCTAATATCTATTTATCCTTTTTAGTAAGTTCAAACATTTGATCCAATTGTGGTACTGCTTATTTTCGAGTAAGATTGCAACTTTAATATAATTTGTGCCTCAATGAACAATCATGAAATATTCAAAATGATTATTTGCAGTTTTCTTAAGCTCTGCACGGTGAATCACGTGATTGTATGCTAACGATGCATAAACAATGATAGACTTTGCCAACGGCATATTTAGATAAGGCTAGACATATTTAGATAAGGCCAGACGTATTATTGGACAGTCAATATTCGTAGATCTTGTCAAGTACTTCTTGCAACTCTGTTCATTGGACCCGTTTCTGGGAAATGAAATGTGTTCCGTGAGAGCAATATTAAAACTTTATCACGGCTGTTTACTTATCTCTGCGTTAATCATCTCTGGACTATTTGTATGTACATACAGGTTATTGTCTACAAGAATTGTAGATTGTTAGGGTGGTAATATTTCATACAGGACGTAGCTCTTGTGCGGATTTTGCTGATTGTCTGGTTGACGTTGACAATGGATCCTTCTACTGTTAAACACGATTGCAGAACATTGATCCTTCTACTGTTAAACACGATTGCAGAACATTGATCCTTCTACTGTTAAACACGATTGCAGAACATTGATCCTTCTACTGTTAAACACGATTGCAGAACATTGATCCTTCTACTGTTAAACACGATGACAGAACATTGATCCTTCTACTGTTAAACACGATTGCAGAACATTGATCCTTCTACTGTTAAACACGATTGCAGAACATTTTCAAATACTGGCTGGATCCTAGTTGATCCTTCTACTGTTAAACACGATTGCAGAACATTTTCAAATATTGGCTGGATCCTAGTTGATCCTTCGACTGTTAAACACGATTGCAGAACATTTCAAATATTGGCTGGATCCTAGTTGATCCTTCTACTGTTAAACACAACTGCAGAACATTTTCAAATATTGGCTGGATCCTAGTTGATCCTTCTACTGTTAAACACGATTGCCGAACATTTTCAAATATTGGCTGGATCCTAGTTTCCCTGGTAGTATTGCTTTCATAAAGGGTAATGGTGACATTATGTGATGTGTTTCAGACAATGCTGGAAACAGGAAATGATGGTCAAGCTTTGCAAAGCAACGTTTTTTTTTATAGAAAAATCAAATTTATCAAAGTAAGGGCCAAGTTTCTGTGAAATGTATATAGAACTCCCACTGTCTATTTGACATTGTTACAAAATAAACGAGACGACATGTTAGGGTTTTTTTTACAACAATACTCGTATACAAATTGCGTCCGATACGCCAACTCAGTATCACTATCTAATGAGGCTCGAAATGCAGGTAAATATGGCTCTCAGTATCACTATCTAATGAGGCTCGAAATGCAGGTAAATACGGCTCTCAGTCACGAAATCTTGGTTTTAGCGATATTGATGTTAAATTGTTTTATTTAACATTGAGAGCAAACATAAAGGAGTCAATGCCATTTGTCGCTTCAACAAAAACAATGGTTCATATACATACCAGAACACGATAACATCTCATGACCAATTTATGAATGTGCTCAACAATGTCACCGTCAATTTGCAAATATCTGACACTAGAGACATCTGTTTCTTTGCTTCAAATATTTACGACTTCGAAACGACAAGGAAATACGTCTCGGACCGTTATGTGTCACACACTGGCCAAATAATCACGCAAATATCCTTTATAATAGCTTATACAGGGGAACATACAACCCATTTTATACAAACGAAGATTAAATAGAACAGGACAGAACTGAATTATGTATTTGACATCTGCATAACAAGCTCACCGTCATACAAACAAACACATGGCATGTGAATATATCAAGCTAATAAATTAGATTCCCGTAAGCGCACAAAATTATCGAACGTCAATTATATCAACACGTATATAAGTGTGTATACAATGGAGATCTCTGATTTAGTCAGATATTCGTAATTGACATAGAACTGTAATGAATTAAGGTATAATGTCAAAGATAAAAGAAGCAACGAGGTAAAAGACGTTTAGTACGTGCGTCAATAAACAAGAGGCCCAAAAGGGCCTATGCTCTACTGGCATGGCTCTTGTGGTCATTTTCAATCCAGAGCATGTACGTTTGAGTAATAGGCAACAAATATATAGTTCACTTTTAGTGTTTGGGTTAGCTGAAAACGCTGCACGTTCAACATCTGAGGACATGAAGTGTTGTAAGTAGATAAGTTGCATGAACTATTTTAATATGTGCCAAGTAAAGGTAATCTGAGGGTAAAAAATATTTGCTTTTAAAATTGTACTCATCTTCAAAATTTCATTTCTGTAGCTTTAAAAATAAAAAGTCGGTCAAAGGTCAAAGTCAAGGACATCCGAGGACAACATTAATGCTTGTTTGCAAAACTGTTCACATGGTCAAAATTTCATTACTGTAGCTTTAAAAATTAATAAGTAAGTCAAAAGAGGTGGGGCCAGCTTTTGCCCAAGGGGCATTATTTCAAATGTTTTTAATTGCATCATATGATGCTCCACAGCAAATATCAAAGGTATGGGCCTTGTGGTTTGAAACAAGAAGATTTTGAAAACATTTCTTAAATAAGTCTCTAGGAAATTGTGACACCCAGGGCAAAGCCAGTTTTGACCCAAGGGGCATAATTTGAACAACCATGGTAGTGGACCACTAAATAAAGCCTTGTTCAAAATAGCAAGGATTTGCATAGTGGTTTCAGACAAAAAGGTTTTTAACCATTCCCAATTTGAGGGGGGCGGGGAGTCTATCCCTTCTTTTTTGAACTTTTCCCTGGGCCTCCACCAACGTCGCCGAGGTTGTTTGCATTTGCCGCACTGGTCCCTTGTGGGACAATATCCGTGGGTGGGGGGGGGGGGGCAGTAATGACCCCAGGGGCATTATATTTGAACAAACCTTCACAAGCAATTGTGACTTTACATGTAAACTTGGCTAAAAATAGACTTCGCTCATGTAGTCTTGGCTAAAAAGACTTAGCTTAAATTTGCATAAGACCCATAATCCAGGCATGCATGGGCTAATCTGGCTGGTTTTCAAAAGGAACCGAGTTCTAATTGATATCTAAATACTGTACAAGTTTAATCGAGATACAATCAAAACTGAAGCCTGTATCATGTTCACAAGCAATTGTTTACAGACGAACTGATTTTTTAATACTTTCAAGGCCCATAATCTAGGCATGCATGGTCGGATCTGGCTGGTTTTCGAAAGGAACCGAGCTCAAATAAATATCTAGATACTGTACAAATTTCATCGAGATACAATCGAAACTGAAGACTGTATCGTGTTCACAAGCTATGTTTACACAATAGCATTTTTTATATTATCAAGGGCCATAATCTAGGCATGCATGGGCGGATGTGGCTGGTTATCGACAGGAACCGAGCTCTAATGGATATCTAGATACTGTACAAGTTTCATCGAGATACAATCAAAACTGAAGACTGTATCGTGTTCACAGGCAATTGTTTACAGACGCACGAACTCACGGACGGACGCACGGACGCACGGATGCACACAGTACGTACACATTACCATCGCATAAGCTCTTCTGGCCTTTGGCCAGTAGAGCTAAAAACAGCTGATAAGCGTAGATTGTCGGAGAGCTGTGTCCATTAAGAATAAATGGACTTGGTGTATGACATTAGTAACATAAATTACAAGCTACGAAAAAATAGGTCTACGCATTAATAGACGTTCAGAAAAGTACAAGGACGAATTTTAGATTTTTTCTAATTAGGACATTCTGTGCTATTGTGGTATATGGGAAACATATTAAGACATGCATGCAATAAAAACGATGTCTGCTACGTGTGTCTTGATGATATGTCGAAAGTGCATTTGTCAATGAATAAACCCTGACGGGTGCTCGCTTGCACAGTCATCTGCTCGAAAAGAATTATACGTACGATACTCGTTCAGAGCGATAACTATTCGTGACAGGTCAATATCCAGCACTGTGGTACTAACAATGTTTTATTTTGTCTTACATCCTACTGCGATCGTCATTCAAACAACATATCTAACTCTTGTGTAATATGCCAACCTTATGCACAAACCATTCGTTCCTACAAATGGCATGCATTGTCACATACAAAGTTTTAATAGTGCATGCGTTAGAAGCACATTTTAGTGCTTTATAGTAGTTTCAGGACGGTATATTTTGATCCATTTAATACATTATCAGGACAAACACTTAAAGGTGTTTTTAAACTGAGAGTTGTTTAACGAAATATCCTACTTTTTCAATTAAGCACAAATTAGATATGTGCTGTCTAATCGTTCTACAAGTGTCATAAGATAGTGGATGGCAATTGTGCGAATGGAGACTCTTAGATATGTGCGAATAGTTTACGATCAAATGTATTGTGATTTAGATGATAATCCAAACTTCAAAGCATGGACTTATTTGGTGAAATATTTACTCTTATCTCTTGGCTGTACTCATGTATGGATGTACCAATCAGTCGGAGTTTTAAAATCATTTATGTTTACAATCAAACAACAAATAACTGATTTATTTAAACTAAAGTGGATATCCGAGTTAAGTGAATCCACTACAGCTATACCATACATTCTGATTCCAGTTGTTGATTTTTTTATTTCAGTTTTATTTGCCAAATGTTGATACTGGACCTACAGGAATTCTTTGTCGAGTATCAGAATATCTGCGAATATATTAGAAATAGAATCTGTTAGATGGCGCAAACCAGTAGCAATTACGCAACGTGATAGACAATGTTTTGCATATAATTTATAAGAAGATGAATTTTATTTAATTCTTAAATGTCTGTTGTATAAAGATTTAGGTAAGCAATACTTGAAATTATATTATAAAACCGCACCGAAATAACCTAAATTTATTGCATTATTCACATCGCGAAATGTTATTATAAACAGAAAACATGCCGTTATGTGTTTAAAGCAATGGAATTAAGATGAAGATATTTATGTATAACGGGCAATAGTGTAACAATTTACTACTTCACGCTAAAATGTAACCATATTGGTGCTATATGGTTTGGTCGCATGATTTGCAGTATTTTCATATTTTGTTTAGATGCAAATATAAATGTATTGTACCTTGACTATGTTTACAAACATGTTCGTTAATGTATTTTGTATACGCATGAGATGTTTAATCTAGATATATTTGGAAATAAACTAAAATATAAAGGTTTTAATTAACGTGGTGTTATTGTGGGTGTTTTTGTATTTAGGGTAGATGAAATATCAGTTTAATGTTTTGTTCACCATAATTAACTCAGCTGTAATTGCTACTCGCAATAATTCAACTGTAATAACCGACCGTCAATATTCATTTCCGAAATTGATGCCATAGTAGAATCAGTGTAACTGTGTGTCAGTTGTAATCAACTGCTTCCCAGGACATTGAACTGGAGGAGGAATACAATTACAATAGTGTAGAAAGAACTGTAGCAGATATTGATATATAAACAAACATTTTTGAATAAAGAACTGTTAATATGAATGTTGTTGCCTAACTCAGTTCACTAGGTAAGTTATTGTTTTTGCAGTAGCCAAATTATGAAAAAAACAGTAAAATGGATATTACCTAGAAGTATGCCATCTTGCCAAAGGAAAGAGTAATACAATCTAAATTTCGAAAGCAAGGCCAATCGTTTTAATATACCATGAAAACACCAGGAACAAGCCTAGTAGCTAAACCTCATGTATGGACACAAGTTTGAACTTATTAATTTTACAACGGTTGTAAAACAAGTTATTAACACGTTATTTAAATCACGCTCATGATGTTACGCGATAATGTGTGCTTGTGTTTTACATTGTAGAAATGCATTTCAATACACTCTTAAAATAGTGTTATAACAATATGCTTTCAACGTATGCAATTTACGAATCCCGAAGTCTTAATTTAATTTTCTGGAAAGAACAAACTACAAATAAACTTCATTGTGGACGTTCAATATCGTCTGGCCGCTATTGGTTACTATTGATGAAACGGAAATAGTTTGGGAAAGAATTGTCAGGTATCAATTTACTGCGCGTGAAACGAAACTGACACTGATTATAGTTTTGTAAAATGAGAGACTCGCGAGGTTGTTTATGGACATTGACCTCAGATTCTGGGAACCATAGGGTATCGGAGATTATTATTTAAGCGCGTTCTTTTGTTTCAGGGATATGACTTTGGTTTAAAATAAAAACTTCTTTTGCACGAATTAAGATAAGATTCAGACGAGATATTATGAACATTTAGCAGGTAAAATAAAAAAGGAAGTTATTAAAAAAAAATATAAAATAGTAAAGGACTACATATTGGTAATCAAAAGATTCGGAAGAACTCCTTTGAAGCTCTCGCCTTGTCCACTTTGTTAAAAAAACACTGTGTTCATTAATTTATTGTTGACTACTACCTTATATTTTATTCTTTAAATTAGATTTTTTCTGGTTTACAGGATAAATATATATATTCAATTTGAGCATACGTTTATTTAGTGTTTGAGAGTTGCTGTATTGTTAACCTGTATTTTAAAGCTCACTTTGAATGATATTTCCATTGTCACTATTATTGATAATCATGGTACTTGGCAACCATGATACTATGTTTACCGAAGTCGCTGTGCATATTGACAACATCTACAATATAAGTCTGGCAATTCGGTATAGCATTGTGTCAAATGCCTGTCGAAATGGAAATAAATAAAATACACACATTTCGTCTTAAAATCACCAAACTTTAGCTTAGTTAATGCAATAAATTTTAGTTTTTTAATAAATGAGAATAAAAAAAACATTCAAAATGCAAATAAATCCAATATATAATTGTGAGGAAAACAATAAAACAATGACTTCTACTTGAAAGGTATGTTTGACAGACATTTCTTTAAAATCAGATTATATGTTACAAAAGTAACCACTGTCGACTGTTTCCATTTCTATGTCATCTCATAGTATTTGAGCAAAACTGATAACATCTACATGTTACTCTACTCGCAAATGCTGAAATACGTGCCTCATTTAACGACAAATCATTCCATTTTTTTGGTGAATGGCAACATCTCAATTACATAAGAAATGAATTATCTCTTTGCCAGAGCAGTTCTGAACATCCAACATTTTTATTTAATATCAACATGAAGTAAATACATTGAACATGTTTATATGGTTATTGAAAACACTCGTGATTTTTAAATATAACCTGTGACTTGGGGAATAATTGTAACATGATAAGATAATTGTTTGGTAACTGTTCCATGTATATGCACGTTTAACATATTTTCTGTTTTGAATTGAATGTAATTATTTGCCTTAACTTTGACTACGAACGTATTGAACAAACCTGAACAGTTTCGAGAACTAGTGTTTGTAACATTTAAACACTGCATGGGTAGTATGCCGATGTCAATGGAAAAAGCAGTTGTTTAAATGTACTTGCTATATTTAAGGTAATTTATTATCGTTTTTTTTATAAACAAAGCTCACCCGATAAATTCCTCCGCCTTAGCAGATAAAAGTTCTCGATCCACGGCACTAACTTAGTATTCGTTATCACTTTATCCTGTTTGTTTGTACATACAGTTGTCTACTATAATTAAAATCTGTTTTGGTGGCTTTCTAACAGAATTTGTCTCTTGTGTGTGCTTTGACGAATTTTCTGTTTGGCTTTGAACTTTAGTCTACAATTAAACACATCGCACAACGTTTTGAATGCTTGACTTGCACCTGATCTCCATTCGCAAAACTTCTCACAGGTTCGTTATAAAAATCAATGGTACTAAAAAAAGGGAAATGTTTCTGTAAAATGTAAGTAGAAACGACCACTGCCTAGTGGGAATTGTTACAAAAAACCCAGACGGTATGCGTCACATGTCATTTAAGATTAATAGTTTCACCTTACTATTACATGCATGTGATTCAAATTTCATTCTGTTGTTTTCCGTAATATGACAAACGTTTCGTAGTGTATATATTATATATGTGCATTTTCACAATACTATACTGTGTTTGCTGTTTAAATAATTTAACTATCGTCGACTCCTCTTGTACCCATTCTCAGTAATTACGGTGTTTCCTGGATTTGGTCTTGTGTTTGTCTTAAACTTACTCCTATATGTAGTGTCCATACTACGCCAAAAGACGGAATGTCATTGGTTGCTTCAACTATAAAGTTATTTATTCAATAAGCACACCAGAAATAACTGATGTTTCAGGACCAATTAATGCAATTGCTCAACAACCTCACCGACAGTTTGTTCATATTGCTCCCTTACTACGATTACATTTGGTTTGTACCAGGTCGACACCAGGACAACTTTTGCTTTGATTGCTTTGTTTTGGACATCAAAATGGCTACCAAATATTTCTCGGGCCATCATATGTCAATAGGGCCAATAATAACGATAAATTATAGCTAATTAAGGGAACCGTATAAATATGATTTTAGTTTACCATTTAGTTCAAACAAATAACAAAGACAAAAGAATCGACGAGATAACGTGTTTGTACGTACATTGATACAAGTACACGCCATAAGCGTTGATATCCGGAAAGTGAGTCGTGTCCATTAAGAATGAAAGGACTTGATTCATAACATTAGTAACTTAATCAACTAATGGCGTTTTATAATCAGTTTTAAATCAGTTTATATGTTCAGATTTCCAGAAAATTACAGAGATTATTTTTCTATAAGAGCTATTTGTGACATTGTGCTTTATGAGTAGCGCATTTAGACATGCGTGAAAGAAAGGCGGTGTTTACAATGTTAAGGCTTATACATATGGAGGCTATTCGTTGCCAAAAGTCCAGACGTGTTAATTCCCACAATGTGCTTCTAAATCGTACTAAATATCTCTCAAATTTGTCAATGTAAACGTGTTATTTGTTTTTTCTTTGTGTCAGTTTTTCCGTATTGATAGTATAGTATACAAAATGTTTTTTTGCCAGATCTAAAGTGTATAAACTCACTAAAACATCGATCGTATAACTTGCCTTTAACATTATGATTATGTAATTTAGAAAGCCGAATCATGCATATGTAAAACTGCAATCGTACAATTGACACTCGCATTCGTAAAATGAGCACTTGCAGTCTTACAAGTCCAGATCTGCAAAAGTCAATTGACAAGATCAGAAATACAGGGATAGACGATTTCGCCTATATCTTATATGGTCAATGTCACGGAAAAAACGAAGGTGAATGGGCGGAGCTAACGAATCGTTTATTTTCCGTCAAATCAAGCAATGGAGATAACATCAATTGCAGTTGGGTGTATCTGAGCTGGGATGAACTTGGGTTATCTGAATATTGCTTAAACCAAAGAGTTAAAAACATTGTTTATTTCATGAAAATTGTGAATACTAGATTGAAAGATCAGTTTTTGCAGCAATGGCAAAGTTCTGTAGACAATACTTCAAAAAGTATAGTTTACCGTTCCTATAAAGCTGCACTCTCACAGATTGAACGTTTAGACATTTTTTTTTTCATTTTTATTTTTTGTCTTAGAACAAGCCAATCTATGCGAACATGCATGGAAAATCATATAAGACTGCTTAAAAAAATAAGATTTTTATATTTAAGTTCAAAATTGATGTTTTATGCATTTTTCTTTAACCGTTAGTAACACTTTTAGCCATTATTAATTTTGAACGGAAATATGAAAATCTGCGATCTGATCTTTTGTCAGCAGTCTTTTATGAACTCAACTCAACTCAACTCAATATTCTTTTATTATATCACAGTTTACATTTAAGTAAAAGCATGTGAAAACGCAATGTATATATGTTAACACAGGTATAAATATGTAGGTTAATGGCGGCTTCACAACAGGTTTAGAGTTTATCATTATACAAAACAAATATAATTAGTAAGGGGAATGTGGTTAGTTTAGATAGTATTTTTTTATGACAAAACAAATTTATTTGAATAAGGATACAATATAATCGATATAGTTATGAGATATCAAATGAAAAACTATAAAATACATGATCAGATTCGTTTAAAGTGATTAACTAAGATTTAAACAAAAATTGCTGTTTTCCTTAAGGTATCCGCGTTCTTACAATTCAAAACTTTACTAAAGTGTAAAACATTAGGTCTTGAGTAAAAACGACTACTTATGTATTTTTTTCTGGTAGAATGGACATGTAAGTAAATAGTGCAGTTCGTCATCGATATCGTTTAGATTACAAAACGTACACTTTCTATTGACATGTGGTACAGCATTCTGTCTCCATCTACCGACTTCGATAGGGAATTTATGATTACTAATGCGGAAATGCAAGAATGTAAAACGTAGAGATTTGGGTAAAATATTAAGGTACTCCTCAAATTTAATATCAGACTTAAACAGAGAATACATATTACCCTTAGACGAAAGATTAAATTGTTCAAAACAGGTTTGCTGAAATTGGTCTACAAGGTTAGATTTCACAAGTTTACTGACATGTTTTACAGGTACTCTTGTTTGGTTATGCCAAACGTATGAATAACCCGTTGAATCAAGTATTGACTTGACGTAACTGGCCCAGACTGAATTATTACTATGTAAAATCCCTTTATATATCAAGAAACTTATTTTCGAGTCATGGGATGAAACGAGTTTACTCCAGTAACAAATCATTCTGGTTTAAACTATGGTGTTAAGGGGGTATCTACCCAGTTCCGAGTAGAGCTTGTAGCGTGGAGTACATTTTCTAGTATATGTAATCCGTCGCAAAATATTACAGTGCAGTTGCTCCAACAGATCAAGGTTTTCAAAACCCCAGACTTCACATCCGTACGTTAGAGTCGGGACAATGGTAGAATCAAAAAAGCTTCAGTTGTATGTCCAAAGGCACGTCTAGGTTATTAATTCTAAGAAATAGAGCATACATTGCTTTGTTAGCCTGGCTTATTAAATATTTACGGCAGTATAAAAAGCTACCGGTGGACGAGAAATATACACCTAGGTATTTGTATTCCTTGACTATCTCTAGCGCTTGGTTAGCAATGCTAAAGTTAAATTTCTTCAGATTTCTGGCACCAAAGACAATTATTTTAGTCTTTGAGAGGTTAATATTTAGTTTCCATTGCAAACAGTAATCTTGGAAACAGTTAAGACTTTTTTGAAAATCACGTTCATTGTCTGCAAAGAGTACAGTGTCATCAGCATACAAGAGAATAAGTAACCGAAGGTACATAATTGTCTCATTAGCATCTACTTCTATAGAAACACTAGAACATGTTCTTTTAAGGAATTATTTTAAATCGTTTAGGTAAATAGAAAATAAAATCGGAGAAAGATTTTCTCCCTGACGAACTCCACAAAAGCTTGGGAACATAGGAGACAGATGCCCATTGTTGGAAACGCATGATTTTATATCATTATACATGTTTTTTATGACTGTGAGAATTTTACCTTGTAAGCCAGTTTGCATTAGCTTGTGCCACAAGCCAGCTCGCCAGACAGAGTCAAATGCGGCAGAAAAATCAATAAATGAGCAAAACAGTTTCTTTTTCTGGGCCCTTAGTTTACTTATAAGGAAATGCAATGTAAGAATATGATCGCAGGTTGAATAATTTGTGCGAAATCCGGCTTGGTTCTCGTTTAAGTTATTATTATAGAGGAATGTGTTGATGCGTTCATTAAGGATAGACATGAATAATTTGTCTAAACAACTAAGAATGATAATCGGCCTATAATTTTGGGGGTCGGTAGGAGAACCCTTGTTTTTAAAAATTGGCTTTATTGTCCCGATTAGCCATACATCCGGGAGAATACCAGTGTCAAGAATTATATTGAAAAGTGTACAGAAGGTTGGGACCATATTGGAGCGCGAGGCTTTAAAGTATTCATTGATAATATTTTCAAACTGCGACGATGTTTTACCATTCTTACTTTTCAGTATCATTTTGTTAATTTTGTCATGTTCTATTGGCCTATTTAACAGATCAGTTTCGGCGCTAGAGAAGCTCGTGTGGTTATTATCCGATAAATGATCATTCGCGTCAACGACGTCATTGATTTTTTTGAAATAATGATGAAATTCGTCAATAGGGGTCGACTCATGTTTAGATACGTTGGTAACCTTGTTCAAGTGGTTCCAGTAATCTTTAGGATGTTTTGAATGGAGTTCTCCAAGTTTGTATTCTGCTGTATGCTTGTGTTTTGCGACATACGTATTCAGTGTAACTTTACAATGCTTACTCGCAGTATGTAATTTTTCTTTGTTCGAAGTAGATTTATTCATATTATAAGCTTTCCGTGCTTTATTGTATAGCGACCGCGCCTTCTTGCACTGTAGGCCAAACCACGGCCTTTTCGTGCTATATGTATATTTTATTGGATATGTGTTATTACTTATTTTTTGGGAGAATGTTTTAAAAGCCGATTCTTTGAACAGATTAGCAATATCTTCTGTAATTGTATTGAGGAATAATCGCGTATTTGACTGTGGGGGATAACGCAACCGGTTATCAATAGATTTGTCGGTACTGTTCAGGTTGAACACGAATTCCTCGTGTTTTTCCTGCTGCCATTTAGATGACGGGTTGTATTTCGCGAGCTAGAGGTAATGTTTACATTTGTTTGTGTATTGGAAATATCGATAATGACAATTGTTGACAGTAAGCTATGACCATCCGAAAAAAGTGGATCGACTTCAATTATTTCGAAATCATTCAGAGAACAGAGTAAATGAGATGATGCAATACTATAGTCGATAACAGAACTATTACGAAATGTGTTATTTCCAGAGTGGGCATCGTTACCAAGACGTCCATTTAAAAAAAAGATTGTTGGACTTACATATATTTTACAACTTATATCCATGGTTGTTAATTCTACGACATTGTGAATTGCGTGACAATGGCAGATTCAGGTCAGTTAAAATTCGTGATGTATTAAGAGAACTTAATGTTTCTTCGTCTAATCTGAAGTGCTTTGATAGAAAATCATCAAAATCGGGCATATTAGATGTGTATGCATTACAGTCTCCTGTCAGAAAAATCTTTTTGTATGTTATACACTTGTCAGAGACATCAATTTGAAATTCTAAAAATTCGTCTTCGTTAAAAAATCTAGACTGATCGGGTGGGACATATATGTTGCCTATTATTATACAATCGTTATTTGATAAGCTTAACTTTAGCCAATGAACATATTCATTATTAGATGGAATAATTTCCACTTTATGGTTTGAACTATTGTGAACAAAGAAACCGAGACCCCTGGATTTCCGGATATACTTTTGTGACCTTGGTTTAGAATAAAAGTGATAATTATCCAAACTTATGATATCAAAATTGTCAATTTTAGCCTCCTGGACACAGAAAATATGACAATTCTTAATTAGATCAACAAATTAAATATCATTGGTTTGCAGATATTTGCGCAAAAATTGTCTCATTCCAAGACAAAAAAAAATAATAAAAAGTTGTCAAAACGGTGATTCTGTGCGAGTGCAACTTTAAAATTAATTCTGTTTTGAAAAATATCTAGATATATTTCCGTATAGTCTTTGTGAATTAATTTGTAAGTTTAGAACTACAAATCATCTTTTACCCATATAGAAGGGGCGATATTTAAATATTGTACAAAACCTTAGATCTTGTTCTCTTTGTGACAAAAATGTCATTGGTGATGAATACCACTATCTGTTAGAATGTAATCATTTTCACGATATAAGAACTAACTTTGTACCACAGTATTATTATAACCATCCAAATGTGTTAAAACTTGAACTACTTGTGAACTGTAAAGAGAAAAACCAATCAGTTAAACTTGCCTTATTTTGTAAGATAATTATGTCTAACTTCCATTAATTTTCATACACTCATTCTCATTTATCATAAATGGGCTCTTAGGCCGACTTTATTAGTCTTATTATAACAATAATATTTATTGTTAATTCTCACATTAGTAAATTAATTTACAAAGCCTGATATTATTGTATTTTGTTGTGAATATTATTTTCAGTTTGATCTCAACTGAAGTGCTGCACACACTCTTTTCACAGTGTTTTATATAATGTAGTTACTGATATTTGTTTCACTGTTTTGTTTAAACTGTTTTTATGTCATCACCTCATGCATATTATATAACAAAGATGTAAATAAGATCGTGAACACTTGAAACTTGGAATTTGTACTGCCACTGTCATTTGTTTTAAATTATATAATAGGTACAGATGAAAGGCCATCGGGCAATGAGCATAGTCTTTCTTCTAAAATTTCCCCCAAGCAAACATTGTTTGCATTCATTTCATTTAATATTGGACTATGGACGGATCTTCAATAGGAAGAACAGCACCCCAACCTACTTGTGCCCGTCCAGTTATGAATTACTGGATCCGCCACTGTCAGGTCCGGAGATAGCGGAAATTACCGAGAGACGAAAGGAGGAGTTAAGGCCATGGTTAAGGCGGAGCTTTCTATAAATAACATTAGATTAATCTCGTAAACATGTTCAACTGCGAATGAAAAGTCACCATCATACAATGTACTTTGTAGAACTTCGAACTGAAATCTGTCTTCTACAAACCGCAACGTAATAATCGGCATGAGACTTTCACAGAATTACAAGTGTTTACCATAAACGACTCTATAAACACGACTGAACCTTCTGTTGAATAGATGCAACGAAAATAAAACTGCAATCGACACAATGAAAAATGAAAATGTACAGTGTGAAATGTAAACATACAACCGATGAGTTGGCGTTTGTAAAATGTAAATTGGTAAATCATCAATGTTACAAACATAAAATGCACACATATACACGTCTGGACTTTTGGCAACGAATAGCCTCCATATATACACGCTACCGGAAGTTCATTTGTAAAGGCCGATATTAATAGGACTATCTTCAATGACATAATCGTGATAGGTCAAATTCTTGACTGGTGATATTTAAATTTATGTATATTTTGGTCTCACCCTTGTGCAATTTGCAATTTTTAACTACATATTTACTCAGCTCTCTATATAAGCCGTATTTCCTATAGAGTAGTTTAATTTATCACAGATGAGTGCATTTCTTCAAAATTACTAAACGAGTGAATAATTTAGTGTTTTAATGTATCTTTTAATTGCGTGAACAATCATTTTAGAGCATGTCCTACCGTACAGGTCAATTCAAGTCAAACAGCGTATATTCACTCTTACCATAATATATGGCAAATGAGGTATATACAATAAACATGCACGGCATGACGAAAGATACCAGTTTAAATTTAGAATGTGATACCCAACAAGGGTATCGGAGAGTCATGAATTTGACTTGGAATCTAACTTAGTAGTACATATATAAATATTCATGAATGTTAATTAAATTTTCTAACAACATCCAATTGTGATGTGAAATGAAGTACTATACTTTCTTCTAAATATACAAGCATTCATTTGTACCATATCACGTATCCTCATACACATATACACATAAGTATTTGAGTAAATCAAAATACATCGTGCAACATCGTGCCAACGAGAGTGACTTGGTATAAGCTATCATAGCTTCCTTCACAATCGTTGTAAAATATATAATGGTTAAAGTAAATCAAAATACAAACAAGAGATGTTTGTCAAACACTTATGCTCCGCATGAGTGCCATTTTGTCAAGAATATTTTTAAGATTACGATCATTCAAAGTGTGGGTATAGTAGGTACAGTTAATAATCATGTTCAGATGATGACTGATCTTTGCAGATAAACATGGATCCTTTAAGCAGCAGGGAATAAGAAAATAAATAAAAATAATGTAATTTTAATGACAAATATGAGTTGTGACCTTGATCTTTGACTCTATGACCTCAAAATCCATAGGGGTCATCTACTGATCACCCCAAACCTAAATGTCAAGTTTGAGGGCCATGGATGCAGGGATTGTCGAGCTATCTCACAAACAAGATTTTTGCGTTCAACGTCACTGTGACCTTGACCCGATGACCCATTAAATCGAAAGGGATCATCCACTGGTCAGGCCCATCCTCTAAGTCAAGTTTGAGGGTCATGGGCTCAGGCATTGTATTGTTTTCGATCGGACAACATTTTCACATTCAAGGTCACTGTGACCTTAACCTCTGACCGGAGACCCCTAATATCAATAGGGTCATCGTCTGGTCAGGCAAAATCTTCATGTCAAGATTGATGACAATAGGTTCAGAAATTGTTGAGTTTGTGTTCACCCGGACAACTTTTAAGCATTTAAAGTAACTGTGACCTTGACCTTTAACTCTATGACCTAAAATCAATAGGGGTCATATAGTGGTTATACCTAGCCTCATTGTTAAGTTTGATGACCATAGGTCCAGGCATTGTTTAGTTATCACTCGGACAAGCCTTGACAATTTTTCCCAATTAAAGGTCACTGTGACCTTGACCTTTGACCTTCATGTCAAGTTTGCTGACAATAGGTCCAGGAATTGTCGAGTTATCACTTGGACGAGCTTTAGTCTATCGACGGGGCATAATAAGCTATAACTGTAGTACATCCTTACAAGTACAATACAATTAAAAGGAATAGTACAAACAAACATTTTTTTTCTATTTAACATATCTGTATATCTACAACGGACTCTGTATTTACGAATCATCCAACGTCCTAATCTTTGAAAAAGTAGTAGTTACAAACCTATACAAATTCGCCTGCGTTGCTTGTTGCTTGAATTTATTATTTTTTCTAACATATATGTATTAGAGTGTCTATAAAAGTATGGTTTGAAAAACTGATTACGCTCGTTAGTTAAAATGTTACATCAAAACAAATAATCATACTAATAAACATCGCCTTTCGTCCATTTTTCGTTTCTACGCTGTCATATTATCAATGTGTTCATTTACAAATATTCATTAGATATATTTTTGGTTAAGTTTCGGATAAAATTATGTTTCGATATTCCGAAAAAATAATTAAAATTAAGAAAGAATATTTGTAATTAAGAATACAATGATACCTGCAAATAAGTATTATAGTGGGTAAAAAACTTGCCTTAACAGTAACTGCAGGCCAATTAGGCAGGACAACGTTTACAGCAGAATGTTCACTCGCTGACGTATATGCCATTTGAGCAATGCACATAGCAGAACGTTCACTCAATGGCATAATTGACAGCAAGATTTTTTTATATCACAAACACACATTAATACAACAAACATTGGTATTATATCATTAGTTAATTTCATAATGCATAATCATAAGAATATCGTTTACATCTACTTTAACGGAACAAGGCATAATCATAAAAGGGCGCATAATTCACATATAACGTTGATGCTGCTAAAAGTTTCCCCAATGATCAAAACCAATATTTCATAATATAGTGTTTGCTTCGGAAGTAAATGATATCATCGTTTGGCAATATTCCGACCAGGACGGAAATATGATCAAAGGAAATGTCGACCCTGCCATTAGATCTTGTCAATTCCGTTATATTTGAAGGCCCATTTATTGCGTTCTAGGATCGTCTATCGAAATGAACCGCAGATATGTATATAAAACTATACTGTAACTTATGGCAGGCAAAGAAAGTTTTCGCATTTTATTGTCTGACTGTATTGTGAATAAATATTTGAATATATTACTACAATCGTGAATTTAATGTGTCGCCTACATGGAGTACTCTCTTTTGTCATTGATTATTGCAGAGGGGTTGGAGTGATGTTACATGAGCGACGTGTGTTGCAATGGGACATGATCAAGTTAGTGTATATACATTCACGCATGATGAGCATACTGTAAAATGGCGACCAGGACTCTATGAGAACGTAATAGAGCATCTGAGAAAGTTTGACTCAGCGTAGGATGACGACGACGACACGAACGACAACAACATGAAACCTATATGTATACCGTGTTAGGTATGCAAAATACAGACAAAACAAAAACACATCAGCTGTTTTAAACAGTAAAATGTGGGAATTAATGTTCGATAACGCCAATATAAGCACATCCATGCTGCTAAGAACCGTATCAATAAATGTACTTCACTTAAATGGTAAATGCATTCTTCGAAGCAGTCTTCATTTAAAGCAGCTTATTCCAGCTTAAAAGACAAATCGTAATGGCATTTGCATTAGGTACTAACGCAGCTTTCTATGTCAGGTAAAGGACATTGACTTAATCCATTGGTAAACGAACGTTTGTTTAAGTATGTTAATGACCTCCATTCACTCCCGCATCCACTCCCAGGTGCATTGGCAATGTTTCAGGGCGACACAGTTTATTGTTCATACATATACTAAACAACCATAATCTCGCAAAATAAACGAGTAATACAACCACATCCCCATTTGTTATTTCCAAATTTGTTTCCTGACTATGGCTCATTTTCTGATTTCATTTGCTGTTGCCCTATTCCCATATTAATCATGCTTTCTGATATCGCAATGCCATGCAAACAAAACATGTACTACATGTAGTCCAGTCATATTGTGAGAAAATTGTGCACATTGGGTTAAAATCTTGAAACTTGGTATCCATGCAGAAAATGTGAATATGATTTAAAAAAGCTCAGGACCCACTTTGGATTAATCCAATATGGCCGCCAAAATCCAAGATGGCCGCCATTTAAGATGTTGGAAGTGAATCTTTTAAAATTCATACAAATATTCCTCGATAAAAGTTTTTTTGTTGCCATGGCAACCATGATTTCCTTCAAAATTATTAATTTACCGATTTTAAGAGAAAAGAAAACTTTTTTGATGCTTAATTGAATATGTTGCAGTAGTGCTGCTTTATTAAAACTTAATTTCGTGTAAAGAAGACCAAGACATCCAAGATGGCGTTCAAGATGGCCACCATAAATATCTAATTGAGCATTGTTTTATCAATGCGTGTATGTTAATAGAAAAGGGTATAATGTTTCAATATATATTGGTCATGTACATTATGTTTCCAAAATTAACAGTCCGAACTGACTACCTCAAAGTCAAGGTCAAGGCCATATCAAGGTCAAAGTACAAAAAATCTACAAAATTTGAATTTCTGTATAACATTCTAGTAATTGATACTAATGCAAATTAATTTGTACTCACTATATAAAGCCGTAATTGAAAATATATTCCTTTACATTTCGTTACTATTTATGAAATCGTTAACATTACTTAGTTAACTACGGGGGTTATGGTTAGGGTAAGGATCGAATCAGAAAACATCAAATATTGGACCAAATTGAATATAGTCAGCTTATCAAATATTGCCCCCCAATTAAATATTGCCATCATATGGTATTGAGTACTAGGCTTTATTATACTGCTTGGCTTGGTTGGCCCTGCATGGGCTTTATAGTTGCCAAAATGTGTAGCACACAGGTTTATTTGCCTCTGGCTGAACAAAATGGTCGTCAAAATGTGGTTTGTCCAACACTGAAAAGGTTTGTTAAGAGCAGCACAAGGGTTTCTGGTAGTGATGTTCCGATGATCGATTATAATCGAAAATCGATTGGTTGGGCCTGAAATCGGCGACAATCGATTGTATTTGGTTATAATCGATCATCGAAAAAAAAAATGAAAAAAAATATAAGTAGGTGTTCAGATGTTATCTTTAACAAAATGGCTGATGAAAGCCACAATGAGCAAGTAAAAATGAACTATTTTTTATATAGCACTTAATAACTTACATCATAGACATAACGTATATGCATATAATGATTAAGAGTTTAATAATGTGCATGAATAAAACTTCACTTAAGGTTTTATCTAGTATTTTAAAAACCCGATTGTACTATCGCGAATTGGTTCATTGAGTGGAACCGATTATCGATAGTAAAATTGGAACCGATTCCTAACACTAGTTTCTGGCTCTAAACGGGCTATATAATTGCCAATATGTGGAACTACGTACTAAGAATGCTTATATACATCTTCCCATAAGCTTGTTTAGATTTAAATTGGCTTTACCGTTGCCAAAATGTGGACAATAAAGCACTGCGCATGCTTAAACGTTTGTTTGGCACTAAATTGTGTTCATGTTTCCCAATATGATGTTCTTAACTTAATTAGAGCTGCACGTGAGTATTTAGAGCTCTGATAATGTTTTACGGTTGCCAAAATTGTTGTATTTGAAACTGGATATGCATATTGAGAGCTGCACATATGTTTGTTTGGCTCTGAATTGGGTTTATGGTTGTCAATATGTCGTTTATTTAGAAATTGGAAGGCTTAATAACGGATGCCAATGGTTGTCAAAATGGGTTTAAGCTGGCGCTGATAAGGCTTAAGTCGAGCTGCATGTGCGTTTGTTTAGCTCTAAATGGGATTCATGGATGCCAAAGTTTTGCCTGTTTGGCACTGAGTTGGCTTTGTTAGAATTACACATGGGTTTGTTTCACTCTGAATGTGCTGTATGGTTGCTAATATATGGTTTATTTGCGGCACTAAGTATAATTTATCATAGCTGAATTGTGGTTTGTTGGACTCTAAATTTGATGTATGGTTACCTATCTGTTTAATTTGACACTGATTAGGTTTATTAAGAGCTGTGCACAAGTGTGTTTGTTTGGATTTAAATGAAGATTAACTAAACATGGGTTTTGGGGTACTGAGTAGTCTTATTTAGAAATGCACATGTGCACTGGGTTAGTTGGCAAATATTAAGCTTCATTAGAGCTACACATCAGTTAGTTTGGCTCTAAATTGGCTCCATGGCTCCCAAAAGTGGTCTTGTCGGCACTAAGTAGCTTTAGTGCACATGTGTTTGGCTCTAGATGGGCTTCATAGCTACCATATGTAATATGATTGCTTCTGATCAAGCTTTAATAGAGCTGTTTGTTTTGGTTTTAATTGGCTTTATGGTAATAAAGAGGTCTATAAGGCATTGAGTAAACTTGATTAGAGCTGCTTATGTGTGGATTTTATCTCTGTTTGGGCTATAACACGGATTATCATGATACCAAGTAGGCTTTATCAGAAAAGCACATGTGTTTGCTGGTTCTGAAATTGGATTGTGGTTGACAAAAAAAAGTAATTTGGCACTGTCAAAATGTAGTCAAAAAGTTTTGCTCTGAATGGGCTTCATTGTTGCCTAAATGTGGTCCAGTTGGTACTAAGGCGGCTGAATATACGATTTCTTTACACGAAAATGATCTAAAATGTAAAAAAATGATCTAAAATGTATCAAAACAATTGTGTATTGTAAAATCGTAAGAGCGCCATAGAGCCATCGTATTGTATTAGTTGCAATATGGACTTTCAAAAGGTTCTTTGGACACACAGTGTACGTAAAGGAGTAAATCTTGAGCTCTTAAATTGTTTGAGGTACTCAGTGGACAAATAGAAACACATTTTGCTTTTTAAATACTTATTAGACCTGGGCATAAATATTCTTGTTTTTTTGTACTACAATATTAACACATTATGGTGAAAAAGCACTGGATATACTTGAAAAGTGATATTCTCTGCTGGTGGATTAGCTTATTTGAAACGCAAATAAATATGTGTTTATGCAGCTTGTTAAGCAGTGCATGGGCTAATTTAGGGACACATTATGATTAACGTGACTTGTGTGTTGGGAAAAGAGGTAAACAAAACTCATTTTGATTATGTGGTGTGTGTTTTCATAATGTTTGACATTCAAAAGATTTTGACCTTAAAGATTTGAAATGCTTATTTTTGCATGTCAAAGCGAAGTACATTATAAAACATCTCCCATCTGTTCATATATTAATTGAAACTAAGCATTGTTGAGTTATCACTCGGACAAGCTTTAAAATTATTTTACTATTAAAGGTAACTGTGACCTTGACCTTTGACCCGATGAGCCCTAAAATCAATAGGGGTCATCTACTGGTCAGGCCCAACTTCCATATCAAGTTTGATGACCATAGGTCTAGGCATTGTTGAGTTATTACTCGGACAAGCTTTAAAATTATTTTACCATTAAAGGTCAATGTGACCTTGACCTTTGACCCGATGAGCCCTAAAATCAATAGGGGTCATCTACTGGTCAGGTCCAACCTGCATGTAAAGTTTGATGACCATAGGTCTAGGCATTGTTGAGTTATCACTCGGACAAGCTTTAAAATTACTTTACCATTTAAGGTCACTGTGACCTTGACCTTTGACCCGATGAGCCCTTAAATCAATAGGGGACATCTACTGGTCAGGCCCAACCTGCATGTAAAGTTTGATGACCATACGTCCAGGAATTGTTGAGTTATTACTCGGACAAGCTTTGGTCTACCGACCGACCGACCGACATATGCAAAGCAATAAACCCCTCTTCTTCGGGGGTAAGTGGGGGGAGGGCATAATAAAAGTGTAGTTTTTTATATGTGTTTATGTTTTCAATTAATTTTCCAAATTTGAACAAGATATCTAAAACAAATATGGAAAATATGCAAGTTTAAAATAGGTAGGCGTTGAATTCTGAGAAAGCCTGAAATAAACCTTGCGCTGGTTGGAATTTTCTACGACATATTCGGCGCCGAAAGGGTTAACAGTACGGTGTAGGTGTTTTTGTAAATTCTCTACCGAGACTAATAATAATAAAATGGTTACCAACGCCAATGGTGTAGTTATTGCAACAGCGATCGCTGTAGTTTATATTTTTTTGCAAATGCCTATATCCATTAAGTGAGTAATCTTTCAAGTCACCTTGTCCAGTCATTTTCATGGCATGAGATATGACAAAGTTTTTAAATAGAAAATTATTTTTAACAAGATTTTCCAATTGGGTGATATATCAATGGAATGGATGCCGCATGGAAGGAGGCCGTATTGTAGAAGGAAAAATATCAAAAATACAATATCACTGTTTTGTACAGAGAAATTTGACTAGCTATAGTTCGATAGTATTGCATAGCGTAATATACGTATATGCTATTAAACAAATTAAGTAAAAGGTGATATACAAGATCACTAAATGCATTTAACTAAGGAGACTACAGAGACGAGCCCAGTTACCTAAAACGAAAAGGCGCAATTATGAGGACCAACCCCAAAACGAACAAAATAACTAGTACCAATTACACATCGGTATGCCTCTATTCAGTCGTACGCGTTTATACCATATCTTCACTTTTCCCAAAAATTGTCTTATCTGGAGGTCAGTGTAGTGTTATTAATTTTTATAACAGGAAGCTCGTGAAACTAGCAGATACAATCGTCTGAGATGCCATTTTACTACTATTGAATTACAAATCACTGTCTAGACTGAGAAGACAGGAACAATATATTTTAAATTTATACATATTCTGGAACTTTGAAGTCATGATAAGATTAAATGTTTTAGGCTATATTAAAACAAAACTTAGAAACACACATCACAACTTCTTTTCTTAACTTTGCAAGACTTTCCGTCAACTACAACATTTTCTCGGTCATTAATAGGTTTTCATTCAAGATTCATAGAATTGATTAGTGCCATGGAAAGGTATGTTACGCATAATATATGTGCTTTTAACTATGAGGGTAAAATCAATGTTAAACAATGGATTGTGTAGCTATGGATCATCTCGGCCATAACTGTTATTGTTTCATATTAGGCCGCAGCAGCGTATTAGATATGTGCTCTCATATTATTTAACAATTTATTCGACATATGTCTTATCATTCATCAGTTTATGCCCAGATTGGGGCATATGTCAAGTTCCTGTGAATGTTCTTGTTGAATTTAAAGAAATAGAAATTTCCAAAACAAAGGTTGATTTTATTGCAAGTACATTTCGCCCTTTCAAAATCAATTTTCAAGTCATTTTTTTTATTTTTAAATCCATGAAAAGGTTAAAACAATGTTGGCTAAATTAAACTGGTCTAATAACATGTAAATGGACACTATATATATATTTAAGCAAAAACAGATTGACGGTCTTGACATCTTTTTCTCTTGGAATGAGCCAATTTTTGCGTATATGTCTGGAAACCAGTGAGATAAGTTTTTTCATACTAATGTTCAGAAAATGATATATTATGGCTTGAAGCGTTACTTACTCTTTAAGAAAAATCAATTTTCAGCAGTTTTCCAAACAAGTGAGATTTGTTCAATTGTGAGTTATCATAAATGACTGAATCAAAGGTTGAGTTTGTGACAAAAAATGAAAGATAATGTCAAAACTGTTACAGTGCACTTTTAATGTTACATAGTAAGATTTAATATCACAACACTGTGCTAAAAACGTGAAAAGAAAAGACCAAGGCTGAAACAAGATAAGATCAACAAAATATATTTAGGAGATCGTTTTTACCACCTCCTTGTCTATAGGTACTTCAATGATAAACGTTTGAAGTATATTTATCGGTTATTTAAGATTGTTCTGTACAATACGGATGTATATTTGGACGCGTACACAGCTTGGAAAGTCATATTGGACGAACCGCTAGGCACGAGTCCAAATATATATCGTATTGTACAGAACAATGTTAAATGACCTTTTTATTCTATACCTATATATCCCAAATGTATTCTGTATTGTACAGACAATGTTAAATAATAATAATAATAATAATAATAATAATAATAATAACAATAATAATAATAATAATAATAATAATAATAATAATAATAATAATAATAATAATAATACAGTATATATTTGGGATAATGTTTATAGGTATAGAGTTAAAAGGTCATTTAAAACATTCCGTTTTTACAAACGACAATATTGATCCGATAATAACAGAAGCTTTATCGTAACGCTTTATCTAGAGCGCCTGTTGATTCGGATTTTTATTCGGAACCTTTTCACGGGTATCGGTCTTTAATATGGGACCTGTGAATCTTACAATACGGAAAAAATATAGGACTTTTGTACGCACGTGCGTCCCAATACGAAAATATATTGTACGGTCACGTGGTTCAAAAGAGAGTCTACGATTGGACGTATAAATTGGGTATAGAATAATAATAGATATTTCCGAACGCATCCAAATATATTAAAATATCGGGAATTATTGCAATCAAACAATCCTATAGTTCTAAATAAATTGGGTGCATTTGCCGAGCATTCTATTTAAACTTTCAAATAACACTTACCTATCAGTATATCCTTTATTTGGTGTAGATATTCCATGTATTTAAAAAACAAAACAAAAAACACACAAAAAATAATGACAAATGACACTATCACATCACAACACAGAGATTTGCTTATCCATATGTACACGTTAACTTCCACATTTATTTTTCTGTAAGTTCGTCCTTTTCCTTTTCTTTTCAAACATTCGGTGGATTCGCATTAAATTTTATATAAATCTAACCTGCCAAGACAAAGTGTCCCATTCATAAATTTCATCCATAAAGTATTGAAAGTGACCCGTGGTCCTCGTGCTTATTTTGTTACTATTCACTTTTACTTAACATTGAGGCCACACAATTACAGATACTTTTTATTGTATGTAGTTTTAATAATTGTTTTGCTTAATGAACAAATTATGATGCATTTTCGAGAATGTAACATGTAGGATGTACTATCTGTTTTCTTGAATTAAAATAACCATGTCTTATTGTACAACTATGCTATGTATAATGTCGAAGTATAACTTTAAAGTGACTCGCTCATGTGTTTGGACAAAAAATAGTTTTCCTGGTAATGCATCTGAAAGCACTTATTGTATCATATTTTACTCTATGATATCGAAATTGCAGAAAAAAATACGGTTATAGCATAAAAAGTATTTTGGTTTTAGTGGGGTTCGAACCAACCCCGGTAAAGTCAAGAAAAAAAAACACAGAAAAAGGCCGGCTAGTCAACACTGGGAACTTAAACAAATGTGGTGGATATGTTGACCTGTTAATGATACATTATAACTTCACATGATAATGTCAATAAACCAATCACGCAACACCACAGCCGTAATTAGTTTTCAATCGCGGTATTAACACTAAGGCCAGAGTTTTTTATTTTTCGTTTTACGGGAGCGCCGTACCTAAATATTGCAAAACCCAAATAAGAAAAAGATTCAAATTCCTAACTTTATTTTTATTTTTTCCGCCGCCCGTTTTTTGATCTCCGATAGAAAATAAAATTCAGTATTAAAATAAAACTTGAAACTTGCTTATAATCATCATCTAAGCGCTTGTAAGGAAAATGGCCGCCTTTTACGAAATTTTAAAGTGGATTTAGTTTGAAGACTGTTGTTCATAAAATCAGTGCGTTTGTCATTTAGTGATATTTCGGAACGGAATTGTATTTTCTTTATACCAAAGCATAAAATCTCTTAAATAATTCTGTGTGTAGACCTGTTTACACGGGGATACACTGAGAATTGTAATTTGCTGTACAGGTTCCGACTACAGAAAAAGACGAGAATGTGACATTGTTTGTCTAAAGACAATTAAGTTATACCAACATATTGCATACCATTTTAATGGGCATTGGCTCCTCTTTTCATGTCACCCATTTTAAAATGGATTGTTTGTATGTTGATTAAGAAACTAAAAAAATGGACTCTACTGTGAAATCTGGTAAGTTTGAGTTACATACCTTGTTTCTTTTCTTGTATATCAAAGACAGTAAATTGGTTCAGATGTGTTGTTTATCTCAAAATGATATTAATCAACATTTTAGACACAAACAATGTGCCAGATGCCTTATGTTTGCCAGTGCAGTTTCAGTGACTATAAAAAGCAAAACAAAAGTATATATGCTCATATTAAAATCATGCATATATATAATAATTTATGTGTAATTTTACTAATTTTTATTTAAAAGTGCAGTGTTAAATACTGTGGAGTTACAGTTGAAGAATATATTCACATTGGTGTCAGGGCCTTTTCTAAAGTACCCACGGGTCCGACTATCGAACCCATTCCCAAAGCAAAATATAATCTTCAGAGAAATATCCCAAACAATAATTAAAAAAGTGTTTTCACCTGTACTGGTTTATTTTCAACATCCTAATAAAATAAATTATGTGATGTATTTTTTTTTTTGATAATTGAACTCAGAAATCATTGATTTTCATCACATTCAGAGATCAGTATGAAATATTATCTGTCATAATTTATTGCAATAGATATTTACACCCCAAGGGTTGATATTTTTTGCGGTTTTTAAAGGGAAAATAAGCTAATATTAAATAATTTCCTAATTGCAGGAGACTAGACAGCTTTTTCTTTTAACTGTAAAATTTTCCAATTTCGGCATTTTACGACGCAAAATTTCCCAAAATGTCTTTGGTCTTTTTCCAAAATGGGTAGAAAAAGCCCTGGGTGTGAATCAGTTGACTTGTGGTGTTTAGGGAGTAAAATGATTATCCAAAATTAATGTTGAAATAAGTTCCTTAAACGTGCATTATGCACCAGGTTATGCACCAGTCAATTGTAACCACAGCCCCCAGGTTCGGGGTTTAAAGGGGATAACAAGAGAAATGAGCCGTTATTTACCTTCCAGGTGGCCCCGCAGTGCTAAGTGAATGCGGTGGTTTTGTTTTTTGCGCCGAATATAGTGGGGAATGGGCCTTACCTCAGGGTGCAGGGGAATTTGGCGTGGATTTGACCAGTAGACTGTAGTCTGTCTCTACGCAGGACAGGGTTTTACCAAGGAATGGCTGGACTGAAAGTCAAAGTCTCTGCTATTCTCAAGACCTGGATGGGGGGCTGGTTACAATTGACTGGTGCATTATTGTGGCTACTTGTGAAAATGACATCTTGTTTTGACTTTATTATACAGATCTATTATACAACAGGCAGTATGGAGTACGAAACAAGTGTGCACAACTTCAAAACATACATTCTTTAAATGTTTCCGAAAAAAAATAAAAAAAATACGAAAAATCTTATTTTTATTTTTTTTTCTCGACGCTCTTTTTCCGACATATTTTTCTTAATTTTATTCCCTCCTCCTGGCGCTTATTTTTGAAAAATTCCCGTAAAACGAAAAATAAAAAAAAACTCTGGCCTAATGAAAATTGTGGTCTTCAAAGTCGATATTTGAAGGTTTCCAGCTTTCGGTATTTTTGTTTTAACTCTCCTTATGATTTGCCACACTTTATTTCGTAATTAAAACGTGTTTTTTTTACAAACCATGAGCGCGTTCCTTTAAATTCTTATTATATGGAACTGTTTTTTCTCCAAATATATGTAAAATGTAACACCTGAAATTTAGTACCTATGAATAATTATATTTTAACCTTATTTAAAGTAATCATCACTGTTCCCGTAGGGATTTTACAATACCACATGTGTTTATGAAATGTAGTTAATTAGTTTAAATATTTCTCATCTGTGTATGTGTTTGTTTTAATACCCACATGTCATTATTTAAATTGTAGCAATAATTTGCTGTTGTGATATTTTGATCGTCCATGCAATTAAAGTAATTGTTGTTGTTATTGTTGTTGTTGTTGTTGATTTTGTTGTTGTTGTTGTTGTTGTTGTTGTTGATGTTGTTGTTGTTTTTGTTGTTGTTAACAATGACCCTTATTTCAAGTTATTTGTGATGGTCAAGTTTCCTAGCCCAAATCCTATCATTATTTACAGTTACATACAAAAATAATGATTTGCAATGCTGATGAACTCTCCGAATTTCAGCAGGTCCCTGATATGAATGCGTAGGACTGTATTTGGTGATTAATGACACATCAGTACTTCTGGAAATAAGTGTCAGGTATCCATTTACATTTCCAGAAACAACACTGACAATGATTATACTGCCGGAATATGAGATACCAGCGATGTTATTTTAGGCCGTTAACCCCAGCATGGACTACTGTTAAACACATTTGTTTACTTTGGCTATATTTCGTGTGTCTGAAGCAAAAAATACGATGTCATTAACAGTAAGTAGGTCAACATGAACTCCCCCGACCGGTAAAGAAAAAAAAAACATTTTGATCATAATTAATAAAAATATATAATGATATAGTGGCCACGAAAAAAATGAAAAAAAAAATGTTTTATTGGGAAGCAGTGGCCTTGTCAACTTGGCTAAAGAAGCAGTCATTTTCACTATGTGTCAAATAAATGATAACTATGTTCAGATTTGAATTTAAACGCACTTTGTAGCGTATCTTAAATCGTTTTTAATAGTAATTACTTTTCAAAGCAGCATACGCCCGCTGAGAAATCCCTCCTATATGTATCCAAAGTTTTAAAGCTAGTGCGCATTGTAACGCCGCATAACAGCATCGCAGCATAAACGAAATCGACCACGTTTATGCAGTGATTTTCAACGCATAAACAGGACTTTCTTAATATGTGTCAAAAAGGCACACTTTCGCCGCATTAAAAAATACTTGAAAACATACTACTACAATAGTGGTTGATAAAGATTCATCAAGATCGAGCTTAGTTTTTTGTGTCCACTTAACCAAGCTTTGAACTAGACTTTTAGATACGTAAATTCTATCAAAGATTTAGTTTTAGTGAAATGACGTTTGGCCCGACTAAAGGCGGGAATATATGTTAAGACAACACACAACATCGTCATTTGGGACAATCAGAAAATTGAATCGTCGTATGACGTAACATATATTTCTTCTCGCCTTTTTAAGGAATATCTCAATTTTGACTGAATCAAGGGCCATTATTATGTCCTACTGGAACAATAAAAAAATAAAAAAAATTAAAGCAGGTACACAGCTTCATACACCAATGAATAAATGTAAGTGACTCTGGAGACTCCCATGTCACAAGTTTTCGGGACGGACGGACGGACGGACATCATCATAATCATAATCATCAACGTCATCACCATCGTTTTTGTTGAAATATTGGAACTCTATTTTTTAGCTTTATAATACAATGCAAATGGTTTAGTTTTATATGGCCAAAAGGCACAGTTGCACCCCATATAAACAATTTCTGCTATATGCGGTGAGCGTCGTCGCATAAACGTGGTAGCCCTGTTTATGCGTTGAAAATCCCCGCATAAACTATAAAAAAAACATTTATGCCGCGATGCTGCTATGCGACGTTACAGCGTATTCCGTCTTTCAATTACGTTATTGTCGTCAACACAGTTTTGTTGTGTGTTGGTTTATGCTACTGAAGTGTATAAATTCATTCACAGTATAATATAATATTGTATAATAGTTTAGTTGCGCACTTTCTGGTATGCTATTTTCATACTTTGGGTGTGTCCTGGGCTTCCGAATGAGCTCTCATCCAGTATGTAGATGTATTTGTATCATTTTGTTATGATATATTGTCACTAGGCAAATGTATTCCTTAGTAATTATTTCCAATGCGTTTTCTTGGATATTATTCTGAAACTGCAGAGAATAAAGCATTTCAAGACTAGGAGAAATAACTCCCACACTGTTCTTTGTGAAGCTCACACAAGTTATGAAACACATTCAACTTTTATGACTTTGCATGGAACGTAATAAAACAAAAGCAGTTTTAATTCTAGAATACATTTCAAACCCAAAACCTTACTAAAACGATGTTGTTTTTACATTGTATTTTTTGTTTAGGTGATGGTCCTCCCTGTACTTGTTTTCTCACTTAATTTGTGAACAGTTTCTTGTATCAAAAGCTGGTCGTTCATATGTACTTATATGTATATATTTTCAATAACAAGAAGCTCCATAGACAACTGTGAAATGCTTTATCTTCATTGTTATGCGTTGTTTAGCTCAATCATTAAACTACTTTACGATATTTCGTAATAACATATAACATAATTTATTATTATAACTCACATGACCTGCTCATGTTAAATTCTCATTTGCATGTACCATCATTGGCAATTTTATACTGCCAACCACTGACAATACGGTTTTGACCGGTTGACATGAAAAGTGTCACATAGCACGCGCATCTAAAATAGACATGTTTGGTTTCTAAGTTCTGGGGGAAAGTGTTTATTAAAATGAGTTGTTAATACATGTATGTAACTTACGGTGTTTGCAACTTTTCCAAACGGAATAATTACAGAATTAATTGATTAACCTTGAAATGGCTTCCAGTGTGACAATTTATATTGTCAACATTCGGGTTACAGTATTTCCCTCATGTTGACAATATGTACTGTCACACTGGAAGCCATGCGATATTTATATAATGATGCACTGCTAGACCTTGCTAAGCCGTCGGAGACTTACTTTAATGCTGGTTAAAGGAACAAATACCAAATGCCAGACAATCAACAAAACACACACAAGACAACAACAATAATACAGTGAAACTACAGGGACAAGCCCAGGAGCCATATTGCAGAAGCATCTTAAGTTAAAATTGTACCTTTTTCTTAAATTTTACAATTTCCTTAACTTTTTTTTCTTTCGCTGGTAGAAAGAGTTATGCACAGTGTATCTTCTGCAATTTCTGCAAGTTTAAGTTTCCATATTTTAAGTTTTAGTTTTTGCAACAAATATAGCACTACAAAATGTAACACCTAAGTTAAAAAAGTTGCTTTTTTTAAACAGACCCTGCAGTACTCGATTATTTAAAAATAAACCCTGTTCTGCGGCACGTGGCAATGGCCAAAACGCTTTATAATTAGAGGCACCAACGTACAAACACCACTTACATACCACACACGCATTAAACAAGCTTTACCGATTCATAATGAGATTACCACCTTGGTACAGTATCCAAATACATATCAAAATAATGCTTATTAACGGGTATTGATGTTGCTGTATTGAATAATACAGTGAAAATAAAGAGACAATCCTAATAAGAAACAATTCACAGAGACCCTGTTAAGCGGCACTAGAATAAGGTCTCGTATTGGACTTCAGAAGAACATACAAAATCACAATATTACTTTCGCCTTGTCCTTGAAATAGATACAATTTGACAATTATATTTTATTACCCGCAAGGGATAATGACGTCATTGTTTATTTCAATATTGCGCTCTGATTGGATTAACGCAACGTCGTTGAGCCAATGATAGATTTACGACATTACAAATATCAGCTATTCATTTATACGAACGTATGTTGTCGGTTACTTTTCTTTAAGAACAAATACTCAATTGCAGAAGATACTGCTTATTTTTTTATCGCAATTAACAATTATTTAAAGTGATAATATAAGTGTTGATCGCATTTTGTGTTTATGTTGCATGAACGCAGTAGGACAAGGAGCAAAATACCAAAAAGCGCTTGCGCGCTTCATGGATTTGCTTGCGTGCACTACTGCGTTCATACAACATAGACGCAAGAACAAATGCGATCAATTCTTAAAGAACAACACTGACGGTATCGACGGCCGAATAGCCAGCAATTAACCATGTTTCACCTGTATATATCATAAGCATCCTTGCCATGCCAAATGTATTATACAAGTATTGATATTACTACACTTCACCAGAATCCGCACAAGCTAGATAATCATGTACGTCGCGGTCTTATAATTGTATTTGTTAATTATTAGCCAGTTATTATATACGGGCGTAGGGCTTTCGTTGTATTAGTACTACATTAGCGCCAAATGAGACAATATTGTTTATACTTAGTTGTTGTATATTTATTGTGAATACGGTCAAAATGAATCACTCTAGTTTCCGTTTTCTAACGAATATTCTGAACTGGTTGAATAAAAATGTGTACAAACGGCGACTTCTGACATATCCAGCATGTATAATAAGCATTTTTCTTAATGACTTAATGATATGAATTTGATCATAAGTAAAATCCAATCGAACTTTAAGCTTTTACTCGAAGCAACTTCGTAGCATAATATTGCACTGCGTACATTCATTCGATGAAATGTACGTATTATCTTGTTATCATTCGCGGATTTCGTCAAGGTAGACTTTACACATGCCAAAAATTGAAAGATTATCGAAATTTATGGGTGATAAAGGCTGATAAGAGTGTAACTATATCTTAAACTCTTAATATCAAATTAGACAATCAGTTATCACATTCAAGTTGTTGATATGTTTCGTGTTAACTATTCAGGAATCGGGATACACCTATTTGTCTTCGCTATGGATAAGAAACTTTCCGCTTGACATTAATAACCATCAAATGACAGGCTATAACAATAAACATCTCAGACGAGATAGGCTTTGTTGGATCTCCGTATGTTACATCGTGTCAGCAGTTATTTATACGCAATGTTTCTGACTGTACCAGGAAACATAGTTCTTGGACGGCTGCATTGTTGCATGTTCAGTTCGATTGAAATGCTAAAATTGTATTAGGCGGAGTTGTTGAAACGAATGTACATCTTATTTCTACTAAACGCATCGTTCTACACGCATCGTCCTACACGCATCGTTATACACGCAACGTTATTCGCGCATCGTTCTACACGCATCGTTCTTTATCTCACCTCCTACATGAGTGACGCTATCCGATTGGCCTAGAGCTCCCCTGTAACTTTCATACTCCGCAGAAGTCTTAACAAAATGGCGGCCGAATAATTTGTAACTCCTCTCTCGGCTTATCTTTCGATGTGGGGGAGCTAACTCATGCATGTTATTGAAAATCCATTTTATTCAAGCAACAAGTTGAGTGTAACCGACTGTTTACACGAGTCATTGGTTACAAAATGGCGACTAAAACGGTTTGCAAGCACAAAAAGTGACGAAGCTGTCGAAAAAAAGGTTAAAATTAAATTCAGAAGAGACTCTTCGATGCAACAAGAATTCTGCAAATGTACTGAGGAGTTACTTTCAAGAAATTGTTAAAATTAAGTGTTAAAAACAGTTAATTGTTAAACTGTTGTTGTTTTTCTTATTATTACATTTATTGACTGTGATACATATTTGTTGTACATTTATAATTTAATGTAACCTTACTGAGAAAATATATATATATGCTGTTACACAAGTTTATTACTTTATTTACATTGTTATTGTGTTTGTTCGGTTCCAAATAAACTTGATTACATAAACTGTTTGTATTTCTTAAAATATAATTTTGAGACAATATTTCAGCGTCATTACAAATACATTATATCTTAATATAATCTTATTATTTAAAGTACTCGGTGAGATATATTCGTTACACTGTTAGACGTTTCGGGGGGGGGGGATATAATGTGATATACACCCCCAGTAGTTTCATACAAAAAACGATAGGGGTGTATATCACATACCCCCCAGCTATTAACACGCATCAATCTTCACGCATCGTTCTAAACGCATCGTTCTACTCGCATTTTTCTAAAAGCATCGTTCCATACGCATCGTTTTACACGTATCGTTCTACACGCATCGTTCTATAAGCAATCGTTTTAAACGCATCTTCACGCATCGTTCTACACGCATCGTTCTACACGTAACGTTTTACACGCATCGTTCTAAACGCATCGTTCTACACGCATCGTTCTACACGCATCGTTCTACACGTATCGTTCTACACGTATCGTTCTACACGTATCGCTCTACACGTATAGTTCTACACGTATCGCTCTACACGTATCGCTCTACACGCATCGCTCTACACGCATCGTTCTACACGTATCGTTCTACACGCATCGTTCTACACGTATCGTTCTATACGCATCGTTATGAACGCATCGTTCTACACGCATCGTTCTATACGCATCGTTCTACACGCATCGTTCAATACGCATCGTTCTACACGCATCGTTCTATACGCATCGTTCTACACGCATCGTTCTACACGCATCGTTCTATACGCATCGTTCTACACGCATCGTTCTACACGCATCGTTTAATAATGAATTGTTTTGTTTTGAGAAGAAAACGCCACTTCTTTGACTGAATTTGTTGATAATAAACCATGTATTTTAACTTCTTACCAGAAGTGACCGTAGAACACTTTGATAATGACGTGTTACCTACAAACCTCTTCGAATAATGTGTCATATATCAATTTACATTTCCGGAAACGATACTGACAGTGATTGTATTGGTGGAATATGAGATTCTTGCGAGGTTATTTAAGGCCGTTGATCTCCTCAAAGGGGAACAGTAGTTTATATGGAATATTTTCTGCTATAACTCGCCTATCGAGAAACTCCTTTTGCGAAAAAAACAACAAAACAATAAACGGTATGTAGGTAGAATAAAACAACATCTAAATATGAATCAGAAATAAGTAACAATTTAGTTGAAATGTGTGTGTATGTGTTCTGTTATACAACATGCAACAAAAGTATAGGTTTTTGCTAATGCGAAGGTCTTGATGAAAACTAAACGTTCATGCCAGAGTTATACTATTCTGAATATGAAAAACTGAAACAATTGTATGTACATGTACACATACGTTTATTGAAACGTCGTGGCTATCTTCTAAATTTGTATTGAGGATTCCAACACGGCGATTTTGTTCGTACGGTATTGTGTGTATGACGTGCACAAAATAAGATATTTTGTATGTACCTTCATTCATAAATGTATTCAGACTAGAAGTATAACTCTTTATAAGTAAAACTACAGTATAACACATCATATAAACAATTACCGGTTGTCTTGAAGCCAGCTGTTTAATTTAACTTTGCCTTCAAACATTGGCTCTTCCAAAAAAATAGTATTGTATTTACATAAGTAAATTTGTTTAGTAAATAAACCTTCATTTTTACAATGTGTTGAATAATTGGCTTTTTTACGTCAATTGTGTACAATTTCTATCGCAAACAGCTGGAATTAGATAAACTTACAACATTTTGACCTACATAAAATATATGATAAACCACAAAATCAGACGAACTACTGTGCAACCATTTCAAAGATAACAATACCCTATGTTATAAAGTTTTTATAAAAAAATGACATAATCGAGTATAATATTATTAAAAGATCGATTTAAGTGTGTAACACAATGTAACCAAATTTAGATCAAAGAGCCAGAAAGGTCCAATTAGATTCTGAAATTCTCAAAGTACCAACTAAATATAAAAAAAATGATGGCATCAAGCATAGTTCATCTAGATATTAAAATATTGTTAACAAAAGAAATATTGGTTTATATGTCAATACCCCTGACGTTTTATTCTGTTTTCATTTTTAGGTGAATGTGCTTGCGGTCATGATTATGGTATCTACTTAAGACTTTTACGAATGGGATAACTGTTTGCTTTTATTTTATATAACTGTTGAACCAAGTAAATAGTAGTACTTTTATTTTCAACTATTTAATATTATATTTCAAATAAATGTAAGTTTAATAAGTCGTACCTATTGGTCAGAACGCCAATTTGAATGGTTATTTTGTGACGTACGCGTCATACTTTAATAACAGTGCTCTAACAAAAACGATGGTATTTGCAGCTCTTCTTTAATAACACAACTTTTTAAAGCACATTTGTGAAACTAAGTTTTATGGATCACCACAAAAAAGAACTCTGTGGCCTGATAACTTTTCATCAAGTAATAAAAGTTGTCAAGTAAGTCTTATAAGATTCGTATTCAGTTATGAAAGTAGTCTTTAAATGTTTTCATCATTATTAAAAAATATCACGACTATGTTCAACGCCACCGTGGCTGTAATGCCGATAAACAAGCCTTTGGGATGTAAGAAAGAAAACAACAACAAAATCTGGGTTGAAGCATTCCTTAATCCAAAATTTCTTTCAATTACAACTAATCTCAGCTTTCTTAATATTTCAGCTTGAAAAACAAAGAAGAAAACAAAATATCAATATCTAAAGAGGTGTTGGAATGGCAAAATAAATAACCTGCATGTATTCAATGCTTCAGCGGAAGGGACGCAACATGTTCGTTTGAAAGCGGCTGCTTTTGCCAGCAAATAAAAATGATAGCAACTATTATTAGGGTTATCATTCATTTGGAAGTCATTACGAAAAATAAACATTTGCCTATCTGTGGAATACTTGAAGATTATCATTCATTTATTTACACTTATTGCATTAATTCATCATATTATACAATTATACAACTTGCTTGTCCGCCTACCACAAGTAACGGCTCGATAATTATTCAGAGTGTACCACAATGAATTAATTCAACTGGAAGGCTGTATTTTTATCGGCATGTTCTAAAACCTGGCCTGGCCTGATGACTCAACATTTTGTTTCGGGCCAGGCCAGGCCATATTTTATACACATTGAGAGTATAAACACTAAATATACTGGAACACAATGATAGACCTTTATTTAAAAATAAAGCTGCATGTTAATCTTATGTTTTTTTCTGAGGTTTATTTAGATAAAAAAGTAGTTTAATTGAATGCATAGGAATACACTGTATTGAAAACTCTTAGCGGATTAAAAAATAAAGTGCATAGATCTTGGTTAACAAATCGAATCTTAAAATACATGTGTTCAAATTCAAGGGTTCCATGCAAATATATATTTTATTTTTTACATACATAAAAATTATACATTTTATTTGTGATGATTTTTGTGTTTGATATCATTTAAGGTGTAGAAATTCCATCTTACAGTTTATATATAGTTAAACATCCAAGTTGTTCAAACCTACATGCATAGTTTATTTGAAAAAAAAATGTTTAAGAAAATTGATTAAATATGCATTCAAATAAACTACATTATTTATCTAGATAACTCTCAAAAAATATTATATTAAACATGCAGATCATTTTTAAATAAAGGTCTATCATTGTGTCTGCGTATAATCATTATGTATAAAATCTGGCCTTGCCTGGCCTGGCCCGGCCTGGCCTGACAAACCTTTAACTACATACTAAATAATTCATTTATGGAAAATTTTAATTACTGATAACAATATTGTAACCTTGTCTTTAATAGCAGAACGCGCAACAATATTGAATGATTGGTGAATGCTAAAAGATTTACTGTGGTCTACTAAAGTCTCATAAGGTAGAAATACCATGATGTCTTATGCTCATTCCTTTAAAATTTAACTAGGTATCGTTCATAAGAAACATTGTTTTGACATGTATTCATCCATTTTGGAACATTAAAACAATTTTATTAAATGTGGTAACTCTTATCAGGGAGTAAGAGTGCATCTTAAACTAAATCATTATCAAGAATTATTTTAGTTAAAAGACAATGAAACCTAAATCAAGTTTAATCTCCTTATTAGAACTGAGTTTCACCAAATTAGAACTAACCTCCTAAATACGATATATTTTCTCCTAAATACCTTACATATCCTTATTATGAGATAATAAGACAAATAACGATAAAGTATCTTCTAAATATGACTAATATCTCCTAATTAGGACCTTGCAATCTCCTAAGTAGAACTAGTATCTCTCAAAATATTATAGCTAGTGACATAAGTACCTTTCCGTACGGACGATTCCTATTTTTTTGAAGGTTTTGAAGAACTGTAACATGTAAAACAACGCAATATGACTAAGAGCCCATTCGAAAGTTGGCCTGTAAAAGCAGTCATGTGGTCTGTATGATCGTTAAATATCGACCGGGTTCTAAAGGAATTTAGTAATGTCAGTTATTTGGGTAAAGTTAATATTTAAAATCAATCCACCGTTCAAGTTGTTACAGCCAACTCCTAAGCCCCAGCTTTGCTTTTTGCATGCGAATAATTAAACTAGTCGACTTCTCACAAGCAATTCCGTGTGGTCTTTTCTGTTAATCAGGCAACATAATTATTATCCTGCAACGTTCCATGTGTGTTATTGGAAAATCCACTCAAGTCTATGAATGCCCATTGTGAGTGTTGGTATGGAACTTTCCGCTTGACATAAATAGCCATCAAATGACATGTTATAACAATAAACATCTCAGACGAGATAAGCTTTTCCTGATCTCTGAGTCTTACATTGTGTACTGCGCAATGTTTCTGATTTACTGCAACAGTAAACACGTTTCTTTCTCGGATGGCGTCATGTTTGTGTTGAGTTTGATTGATTTATTTGCATGCCGGAATTACTATCGGTGGAGTTTTTAATTCTTTTGATTATAAACGAATTTACTTTTCATTTTACTTGTACTGAACACATCTGAATGAATCGCTTTGTCGGGAAAACATCTTTACTTAATCGTTGCAACAATTTACTAATCACCATCAATAATCTTGGAATAAATTGTCATGTATCAATTTACGTTTGCGGAAACGATACTGCTAATGGTTGTATTGGTGGACTATGAGGTTCTTGTGAGGTTATTTGAGGTTGTTGACTCACGCACGGGGGGAGAGGCAGTTACGTACAGGGATGATTGATAATGCGCATTATCTTGGGGCTGTATCGTTTGTTCCAAAGGAGAAGCCACTTACAGAATATATGAAAATATCCGTGTTAACTAAGTGATAACACTTCGTTATAGTAAAGTAGTTCTAACCAGAGTTATTGACGAAATACATTTTGGCCGAAAGAGGATTCAGAAAAATGTTACAACGATTAAGAAAGGAATATAGGTGTTTCTGTTTTGTCGGTGTGTTTTAGTTTGAGAATACAATCATTTAGTGTTCAGCATTTGTTGTATTGTTAATGGTCTAATGTATTTACATGGAGAACATGCATCCATAAAGTTTCTCTCGCCATTTGGTTAACACTTTTTATTTATTTGGTCCTGTCAAAACTAGCCAAATGTTTATTGATTGGTCAATGTTTATCAAATGATTTTTCCTAATCAATCATGACATTTAAATGTGCAAACTAGCCTAAACCTGTTCATGTGTTATTCAGTTGGTTGCAGGTATGTATCCAAATGTACATAGCAAGATGACTTTCGTGTTTTAATCGCCTATTCCTATATAACCATTTGCCGGCAAAATGGACTAATTTTAGTTACGGTCATATACAAGTTATAAAAAAGCATTTACCTATACTCTAAATAGTAGCACATTAAATATACTATTAGGATGAGGCTCTCTACAGCCAGTTGTAACCAGTATTGATAAACTATCCACTTTCCAAATAATGGTATTTTATTAAGATAAGAGTATAAGTCTTTGTGTATATTCATTCCTTCAACAGGTTGTTTCGCGTATCATGTAAGCAATATGTTTTATATTATACCATTATGTCGTACGAAACTGTGCACAGTTTCTTGTCCTGGCAGATGGTCCCAATTTTTCCAAAATAACTTAACCATGATTTAAATAAATACTTTATTGTGATTATCATGAAGAGCGTTTCATGTAATTTAAAACGTGAATACTACACAATTTATACCAAACCATAAATAGTAAGCTTAGTAAGGGAATTAAGATTAATTGTGGCTTGTATTATATTTACGCGTATTTTTTGTTCAGTTTTGCTTCAAGCCACTATTAAAGTATCGAAGACCTGCGTTTAAGGTTTTTACAGCCACTTTTTTGGTGTGTGTTTTGTGTGGCCCAATGACAAACGTGGACTTTTGTATTTTCATTTTTTACGTCGATCGATTTTGACGAATGCACCAAAAACACTAAGTAAGTCACTGTCCAACTATGACGATCTACAGTAAAAAGAGCGGCCGCCCGCTTTATTTCCCTGTAGATCGCCAAAATTGAAATCGAACATATACATAGATTGTACTTTTTCTGACGTGTTTTCTTTCGAATATATTATTCAGATTGTCCGTTGTGTTGTACAATTCTGCATTGTTGTTCTTGTCTTTTGTTATTTGATTTAGATTGCAATGGTAAAGGAATTATTTTACTTATTTTTCATACTTATTGAAAGTGTGCTGATGATGGAAACATAATGTTGTACGTTTGAAGTCACCCAATAGCGAGCAGTGCATCGTGATTCATTAAAGTCACCCAATAGCGAACAGTGCATCGTGATGCATTGAAGTCACCTAATAGCGAGCAGTGCATCGTGATTCATTAAAGTCACCCAATAGCGAGCAGTGCATCGTGATTCATTGAAGTCACCCAATAGCGAGCAGTGCATCGTGATTCATTGAAGTCACCCAATAGCGAGCAGTGCATCGTGATTCATTGAAGTCACCTAATAGCGAGCAGTGCATCGTGATTAATTAAAGTCACCCAATAGCGAGCAGTGCATCGAGATTCATTGAAGTCACCCAATAGCGAGCAGTGCATCGTGATTCATTCAAGTCACCCAATAGCGAGCAGTGCATCGTGATTCATTGAAGTCACCCAATAGCGAGCAGTGCATCGTGATTCATTAAAGTCACCCAATAGCGAGCAGTGCATCGTGATTCATTGAAGTCACCCAATAGCGAGCAGTGCATCGTGATTCATTAAAGTCACCCAATAGCGAGCAGTGCATCGTGATTCATTAAAGTCACCCAATAGCGAGCAGTGCATCGTGATTCATTCAAGTCACCCAATAGCGAGCAGTGCATCGTGATTCATTGAAGTCACCCAATAGCGAGCAGTGCATCGTGATTCATTCAAGTCACCCAATAGCGAGCAGTGCATCGTGATTCATTCAAGTCACCCAATAGCGAGCAGTGCATCGTGATTCATTCAAGTCACCCAATAGCGAGCAGTGCATCGTGATTCATTCAAGTCACCCAATAGCGAGCAGTGCATCGTGATTCATTCAAGTCACCCAATAGCGAGCAGTGCATCGTGATTCATTCAAGTCACCCAATAGCGAGCAGTGCATCGTGATTCATTGAAGTCACCCAATGGCGAGTAGTGCATCGTGATTCATTGAAGTCACCCAATGGCGAGCAGTGCATCGTGATTCATTTAAGTCACCCAATAGCGAGCAGTGCATCGTGATTCATTCAAGTCACCCAATAGCGAGCAGTGCATCGTGATTCATTAAAGTCACCCAATAGCGTAGCGAGCAGTGCATCGTGATTCATTGAAGTCACCCAATAGCGAGCAGTGCATCGTGATTCATTGAAGTCACCCAATAGCGAGCAGTGCATCGTGATTCATTCAAGTCACCCAATAGCGAGCAGTGCATCGTGATTCATTCAAGTCACCCAATAGCGAGCAGTGCATCGTGGTTCATTGAAGTCACCCAATAGCGAGCAGTGCATCGTGATTCATTGAAGTCACCCAATAGCGAGCAGTGCATCGTGATTCATTGAAGTCACCCAATAGCGAGCAGTGCATCGTGATTCATTGAAGTCACCCAATAGCGAGCAGTGCATCGTGATTCATTGAAGTCACCCAATAGCGAGCAGTGCATCGTGATTCATTGAAGTCACCCAATAGCGAGCAGTGCATCGTGATTCATTGAAGTCACCCAATAGCGAGCAGTGCATCGTGATTCATTGAAGTCACCCAATAGCGAGCAGTGCATCGTGATTCATTAAAGTCACCCAATAGCGAGCAGTGCATCGTGATTCATTAAAGTCACCCAATAGCGAGCAGTGCATCGTGATTCATTGAAGTCACCCAATAGCGAGCAGTGCATCGTGATTCATTGAAGTCACCCAATAGCGAGCAGTGCATCGTGATTCATTGAAGTCACCCAATAGCGAGCAGTGCATCGTGATTCATTGAAGTCACCCAATAGCGAGCAGTGCATCGTGATTCATTGAAGTCACCCAATAGCGAGCAGTGCATCGTGATTCATTGAAGTCACCCAATAGCGAGCAGTGCATCGTGATTCATTGAAGTCACCCAATAGCGAGCAGTGCATCGTGATTCATTAAAGTCACCCAATAGCGAGCAGTGCATCGTGATTCATTAAAGTCACCTAATAGCGAGCAGTGCATCGTGATTCATTGAAGTCACCCAATAGCGAGCAGTGCATCGTGATTCATTGAAGTCACCCAATAGCAAGCAGTGCATCGTGATTCATTGAGTGCTCATTTGTATTTTATCGTATTTATAATAAATTATGCCAGTAAAAGCTGCTCGTGAAAGTACAGACAACTGTAACAGGTTTCTGGCTTAGCTTTGGGAAAAGTATAAGGAAAAATAGTATATTAGTCAGTATATTGGACAGTTACAATATGGAGACCAATCATCAAGCCTCACCTGTGCCTTTTTGGATTTGTTTGTTGTGTGTTTTATTTTGTTTAGAAGGTACACCAACAAAAATGGTATCCCAAACAATCATATTTGCTCTTTTGTGTAAGGAAAATGCGAGTTGTAAATATATTGATAACCCGCTTATGAGTTGCACATTGCGCTTTTTCATAAGTATGCGTCAAATGACAGGCTATATAAAAAACAATCTCAAACGATACATGATTTGTTGGATTCCTGAATCTTACATCGTGTTACATATTTATGTGCAATGTGTCCTACCTTCTCTACCAGGAAACATATTTTTCTTGGACGGCAACAAAGTTGCATATTCAGTTTGATTGATATATTTGTATGCTATGCTAATTCATGGTTTTGGCTGTAAACAAGTATTCATCTCTCGTTCCGACTATAAACATCAGTTTAATGATAAATTATTGTGACTGTCAACAGTATCTCTACTCGTTTGTTCCTGTAGATAGAACCCGTTAGATAACAATTCTAGCAGTCGGCAAGGCCTTTATCCATCCAAATATTTATTAATCACCATCAATTATTTTGGAATTAATTGTCAATTAGCATTCATCATATTGACACTATTTATTTTATTTCACTAAAAGATAAAGTCTTTTTAAACGTATAATCCGCACATCAAAAATGGAAACTTAATTTTTCAAAAAGAAAACATCATTTGAAAGTGTGTTTTTTCAAGAAACATAACAATTCAAAATTAGAAACTTAAGTTAAAATGTTTATAACTTTCAGATTTAAAAATAATGAGCTGATTCAGGGTTTATGTATATGACCTCGTCTGTTATGACTTGTGTCCATGACTTATCGCTTGTTGGCCGATGCATGAGCACGGAGGGATAATTTTGTAATAACGAGCTTTATGTAATATTACAGGGCATGGAACGAACAATAAACCCAGTTAGCAATACACCTGCTTCTTTATCCCGGTCAGTTACTTTGCTTCCCAATAATCACAATTATGGCATATGTCCACATGTTCTACTTTCATTCTGGCTAGATATTCAGACGTTTCTTGCAAACGTCCTCTTATTTCATTTCTATTATTCCAACCCGACTCTGGACTTGTACCATTTTGTATGCCGTATAAATGTTTAAAACGAGAACTACAGCAAAACAATGAAAACTACAGCGAAAAGTAGCCTCACAATTTATAAAATTATAATCATGAATTAAGGCCAATCAAACACCAACCAAAATACAAATCATACCAGACAAGCATTGAACAGCCATAAAACAATAGACATTCGCAAATGTTGGGGTAACTGCTTGGCACCGTCAGTCAAATCCACACAACACTTGACTCGGGCTTTAAACACATTTAGCCGTCCTTAATGAAAGGGGAAACTCAATCAATGGAATAAGAAATGTGTAGGAACTCGCGCCTTTGAATGCCAATTTTTAAAACTTTCATCGAAATCTAAACATCAGATTTCCGACTCAAACGATATTTAAATGTTTATTGCTATCTGGTTTTGAGTCTGTCTCTTTGGAGTTGGTTCGTATACCTTGAAACAAAGTCATAACTAAGTATTCCGAAACATTCTAGAGTCAAGTTTCACCTCAATCATGATTCAAAAGGCCGTTGAACATGGCTTTTATTTGATAACTGCCCCAGAGGGAAGAATAATTGCCCGACGGCATTCTACCATTACTGTATATTATTATTTCTTGTGTTCATCGAATTGTTTCGACGTTCATTTCAATATGTGAGCAAAGCTGGGGTCGATCAGGCCTAGGAACCGTTTCATGAATGATCCTAGTCATTTCGCTAGACTTACTAATATTTCTCAGCAGAATGAGTATAAAAATACACCAGTCCTGTTCATTTCTTTTTTACCATCACCAGATTTAAACATCCTGTTAATGTGTAAAAAACGGTTTCCTGTAGCACTCGTTACTTCAACAAAGAGTTAATAATTAACGGTAAGTCTAATTTCATTTTTCTTTCACCGACAGTTTTGTTTAAATCCCATAAATTAATGTTTGAGTCAATTTTGCTTACTCATCGGCGTCAGGGGTACACGTGATCGTCTTCGTCGGGGAATTATGCCGTAATCGCCCTCATGTGCCGTGATATTCTTACGGGTGGCAACGATGAATCAATATGGCGGGAACGTATTTCTACTGTTAAATGTCATGTTATAATATATTTCCGCTGATAAATGTTTTAAATAGATGGATATGATTTATTTTGATAGTTAAAAGTGGTTGAACTTGAATAATATTTTACTCTTTTCATTTATTTCAATAATCATAAAACTTTTATGCTATGATTGTGATGCCGTGCAAAATGATTTTATAATGATGGCAAACTTACTTCAAAGTGTAGACAAGGTACAATATTAGATATATATGAAAACCCCACAACTATATGATCGCAGGTGTTTTATTCTTCAAATGTTCATACAAATGATATTCTAAAATAAAAGAAATAAAAGAAATACATGTCCTATCATATGTGGTATTGCAACTAATGTTTGCTTTTGTTTTAAAACCAAATGATGTTAATTTATGCACTAATTTTTAAATCTGAGCCATAATTTAAAAAAAAAAATATGACATAATATTATCTTCCTACCTTTGTAAAAGCAAGATCATTCGTTTTGTAGATTCAGAGGTTTTGTTTCAGTCTTCCTGTAGATGCTAAGATTCAGAAAGAGACAAATATACATTAACATAGCTCGATGATATAACAAGTAGCTGTAATTTATTGTCAAACTATCGGTTGATTTAGTAAAATCCTTGTACATTAACGAACTTGAACCACGAATTGAACTCCCCGACGTATTCTACCCTGGTAAATCACAACTCTATATGTTTATCACAAAAAAATACTCTTCCAGCAATGGGCAAATTGCATGCTATTCGAGAATTTCATAATACATCTGACTATATAAGTGACCGTTGTTAATATTCGTCTACTGGATTAGTCATTGTAGATTCATAAGAAAAACTAGACACCAACAGGCGACAATGCCGAAAGAGCCTTTGCCAGAGACATATTTCAACATTTGACCTCGACGCGAGACCTTGACATTTCATGTATATTTCTTTATCTTTTGTACAACACCCCATCATGGTGAACCTTCATGGCAAGTTATTTGAAAATCCTATAATGTATGGTCACAATACAGCTCGGACATTAGAATCAGTCCGGACGGGCGCACCACCTCACTGTCGCGTAGTCGGACGCACTTACACAAAAACTATGTCTCGTTCACCGAACGCGGGCTCGGCAGATTCAGGATATTGGGTTCCAGATCATTTTTAAAATGCAATGATTTTTACTCATACATGTAAACATCAGTTAGAATTAAATATTTAACATTCTTATGTCGGTTAAAGTTGTTCTAATAAAGCAAATGCCATCTAGGTTAAGGTCATAACAAAACACTATAAAAAATATCATATCATCCTAGTCCTTTAAAACATAAAAAATGAAAATAAATTTCAATAAGACAATGAACTCCAGGCGAGTTGTCATTCAACTTTTTAATTAATCAATGATGGTATTATGTTCTGCCAATACATACTAGTACATGGTTGATAACTTTGACCGCCTGACAAACAGCCTACGACAAATGATCAGGAGAAGCGAAAAATGCATCACGTTTATTGCGATTACAGAGAACCTGCAGTATGTAATTACTTTCCGTTTGTTTTCTCATTTACAAATTATATACTTGGCAAAAAGAGCCGTTGATTACTTTTCAAATGAAAATTACGTAATATGATATTTGTCGTTTTGAAAATGAAATGCGGACTGCAGAGAGGCTATGTGTTCTTCAACAGTTCACTTCATACCAAGGCATTCCATGTTTACCCTCACTTGCTTTGTGCTATGTTCAAGGGTGAGTCGCAGTTACTCCTAGTTCATAAAAAAACTGAACCAACATTTTTCGATTTCAGGAAAACTACAAAAAATACCAGATTCCAATTATACTTCGAAATAAAAGTATGACATTACAATTTTAATCGCACGTGTTCCTTGTCTCTGAATATTTCCCGGAATACGCCAATTTGTTTTTTCAATAGATGAGTATCTCTACGCTTGACATCAACAGTCTTTAAATGACACCCTGTATCAACAAACATCTTCGACTAGATAAGATGTGCCTGATCTCTCAGTCATACATCCTGGTAGTTATTTATGCGCAATTGCCTAGTTTTCTCTACAATTATACACGTTATTGCGCTTCTACAATATCGCTTGTTTAGTTGGATGGGTATCTCCGCGTATCCGGCACGACAGCTTGTACACTAAACGGTTAAGTAAGCATAAACTCACCAGAAAATTTTAAAATATGTTTTGTTTTTGTTTTCCGAACATCTTATTTTAGTCACATCATGTAAACATAGGTATTACTAATACATGAAGTACTAAAAGGTACTCGCTCATGCTTTTCAACCAAAGCTTAGTTTTCCCGGTTATGCATCAGAAAACTGTCATTGCATCATCATTGACTGTAGGGTATCAAAATTGCAGAAAATTGCAGAAAAAAATACAATTATAGTATAAAGTATATATTTTGGTTCTAGTGGGGTGTAAACCTATGCCAGTAAAGCCAAGAAAAAAGACACCTTCATCTGAGTACTAAGCCATGAGGATTGTACAAAGGCGATGGATAGCTTCACCTTTTAACAATATATTGATAACACCACGTGATAATGTCAATCAATCACGCAAACAAAGCCGTCATTAAGTGACCGTTATTAACGCTAATTAAAATTGTGGTCTTTGAAGACGTTCCAGGTTATGGTATCTTAGTTTTAACACTCCTATTGTTTTGCCACACTTTATGTCGGCATACACAACAGCGCATTTTACAAAAATGTGAGCGAGTCCCACATATTTTTCTAACAGCGACATTTTTGTTTCATAATTTATATTAAGAGCAAATGAAGCGAATTCAGTTTTGAAATTATATGAAATCACTGAGAAGGCAAAAACAAAAAGACTTAAATAGCAAATAATTAACATAATTATAATAACTTCATAAATGCAGTTTATAAAATGCCTCCTTTTCCCAAAACTAACATTTCTAAAGTAACAGACCATTGTCAAACACAAATTGTCCATTTTAGGGTGACTGTCATAAACAAACTTTACATAATTCGATTTCAAGAGTGACATTCATGTTGTTGCTTTAATTCCATTGTGTTTGTAACGATGATTTTGATTCGTGGCCTAAACAATCATTATCCTGGGCGGTGATATGAATCGTCTAAAATGATCAATCGGCTACAATATTAGCGCTGGGTCAGGATATATGTGTTCTTATTATGTTTTATTCCGGAAACAAGTATGACAGTGATTAAATTGATACATGAGATGCAGGCCAACGAGGTGATTTCCAACTGTCCAGAAGATCCACGAAACAACGGTCGTTGACCGCAGGATTAGGTGGCACTGGTCAAAAATACTTGTAAACGGTTTCTCTTATCTTTGTATTTGAAAAGGTTAAATACTGAAACAAAGCTCTAAACAAGAAGGAATAACTCATCCATTTAAGCAAATTCAACACACTAAGTTATGATGAATTATGAATCACATTTAGGAATTAGAAACCCATCGGAAGCCCATATTACATTTCAATTATGAAACTAACAGCGTCATATTGAGTGTGACCTTTCTGCAACCCTTTTTGTGCCTCCTATCTGTTCGATGGTGTCAGCGGAATGGCAAATGGACAAACTGTATTATCCAAAATTACAGAAAGTACACTGATGAAATCTTAGTTCAATAATATTTTATTGCATGAGAACACATTTGACAATGAGAATATCAATGCAAAGTTTAACGACATAATAGAATCATGCGTGCAAAAAGGATTGTTTTGCCACGAGTTTTGCCAACATTAATTACGGCCCTCGTGGTGAAATCAACATTGTTGATGAAGTTGTCGCTGTTTGTTATTTACGAATCCTTTGATCAAGCATTCCGATATGTTTTCCATGAATACAATATAACAAAAACCTTGATTTTCTTTTTTTAATTTCTGAAGATTTATGTGTATTATATATAAGCATGTTCCTATGGCAACCGTGTGTCAAATATTTACAAAAACTGCTATTTGAGATATATTACTGTAGCAGCTTTTGTCAGTATGTATGCGATATATTCGAATCAGACAAAAAGTACAGCAGCCTTTTGTATGGAGAATGATGAAGTTACCCACAGGTTAAAGTCTTTGAAATAGTTTAAATGGTTAATATGATTTTTCTACGTTCGACCAATTCAATTTTTCTTAGGAGAAACTTTTTTCTTACGTTGTTTAATGTTTAGTACACAAGTGGACATATGTTCTTGGCTCTTTATCTGTGAGGATATGTTGTTAAGGTTGTATTTGACTGTTTATCTGTGGGGAGGTGTTTTTTAGTTGGATCTTCATTCTTTATCTATGAGTAGGTGATGTTGATGTTGTTATTGATTCTTTATTTGTAAGGAGGTTATGATGAGGCTGTTCTAGCTTTCTCTCCATAAACGGTGATGGGGTTCGTTAAGCACTACAACTCAGTGTTATTTCGCGTGCAAATTCGTCAATTGTCTATAGAATATATTCATAGAGAAATTATTTATTAGTCTGTGACCTTAAGTGCATGGATGAGAAACAAATTACTGCAAGGTTTTCTTAGTTGAAATTTTGTAATTTATTACAAAATCCGGAAAGATTTAATGACCTTTTGGCTTTAATATAAGTAATGAAGTGCGTGATTGATGTCATCATCGGGGATTTGAACGCAGTTGGGCTGGTTGAAGGCTCCAAACACTTTAACTGTCATCAATCACGCAATTCATTTCTTAATTATACAATTGGCTGCTGAAGTTTAACAGAGTGTATGTTGTTATTTTTCAGTATTTACCTATTGATAACACAGTCAAGGCAATCAGTTTTTATCGCATATGTTTCATGCCTCAGATTTATTCACGATGCATGCGCCAACTTGGCTGGAAATAGTTCAACATTAATTGTTCTTTACTAATCTTGATTATATTTATTTATATTATATTTACAGTTTATAATCAATTCGCGTGTGTTTCAAGTTTTGATAAATCTAAGGATACACCCATATGTCTACGTTAAGGCCAGGGCTAGGGCCAGGCTAGGGTAGTGATCAATCTCTTAACATGAGTTGCATGTATACCAACAATAAAATCTCAAACCAGATAATAAGTTTGTTTAATCGCTGTGTGCAATGTTACTGATATTCTTCTAATGCTTACACGTGCGAAAAATGCTTGACATTATGTTCCCGCAGACATGCGCTCATTGTTTTTGACATATTTTCAACCGGTAAATACGCACACAATGTTCCTGACATTTTCTACCCGTCAGCACGTGTTCAATGTTTCTGATTTTGTTCCCGCCGATACGTGTTCATGGCAGATACCCCAAATTCAAGGTTTTCTATACCCGTTAACGTGTGCTTAATTTTCCTGTCATTCTCTACCCGTAAGAACGCGCTCAATGTTCTTGACATGCTATGTCCGTCAACACGTGCTGAATGTTCAAGACATTTTTACCGATTATCACGTGCTCATTGTTCTTCACATTCTCTACGCGCCAACACGTGCTCAACGTTCTTCACATCCGTTACCCACCAACAACATGTTCATTATTTCTGACATTCGCTACCCGCTAACACGTGCTCAGCGTTCTTCACATCCGCTACCCGCCAACGACATGTTCATTGTTCCTGACATTCGCCACCCCGCCAGCACGTGCTCAACGTTTTTCACAACCGCTACCCGCCCACACATCGTCACCTTAGTGCAAGAACTCAATATCTGCTGCTATTTCTATATACAGTTATTGAGTTATTGCACTAAGGTGACGACACATTCAATTTTCCTGACGTTCGCTACCCACCAACAATTGCTCAACGTTCTTCACATCCACTACCTGCCAACACATGTTCATTGTTCTTGACATTTGCTACCCGCCAACACGTGCTAAACGTTCTTCACATCCGCTATCCGCCAACACATGTTCATTGTTCCTGACATTCGCTACCGCCAACACATGTTCATTGTTCCTGACATTCGCTTCCAGCCAACACGTGCTTATTGTTCCTGACATTTGCTACCCGCCAAAACGTGCTCATTGGTCCCGACATTCGCTACCCGCCAACACGTGCCCATTGTTTCTGACATTCGCTACCCGCCAACACGTGCTCAACGTTCTTGACATTCGTTACCCGCCAACACGACAGTGACGTGCCAATTGTTCCTGACATTCGCTACCCGCCAACACGTGCTCAACATTCTTCACATTCGCTACCCGCCAACACGTGCTCAACGTTCTTCACATTCGCTTTCCACCAACACATGTTCATTGTTCCCGACATTCGCTACCCGCCAAAACGTGTTCATTGTTCCTGACATTCGCTATCCGCCAATACGTGCTCAACATTCTTCACATTCGCTACCCGCCAACACGTGTTCAACGTTCTTCACATTCGCTTCCCGCCAACACATGTTCATTGTTCCTGACATTCGCTACCCGCCAACACGTGCTCAACCTTCTTCACATTCGCTTCCCGCGAACACATGTTCATTGTTCCTGACATTCGCTACCCGCCAATACGTGCTCTACATCCATCACATCCGCTACCCGCCAGCACATGCTCAACGTTCTTCACATCCGCTACCCGCTAACACGTGGTCAACGTTCTTCACATCCGCTTCCCGCCAACACGTTCTCAACGTTCTTCACATCCGCTACCTGCCTACACGTGCTCAACGTTCTTCACATCCGCTTCCCGCCAACACGTGCTCAACGTTCTTCACATCCGCTACCTGCCTACACGTCCTCAACGTTCTTCACATCCGCTACCTGCCTACACGTGCTAAACGTTCTTCACATCCGCTACCTGCCAACACGTGCTCAACGTTTTTCACATTTCCTACCTGCCTACACGTGCTCAACGTTCTTCACATCCGCTACCCGCCAACACGTGCTCAACGTTCTTCACATCTCTACCTTCCAACACGTGCTCAATGTTCTTCACATCTCTACCTGCCAACACGTGCTCAACGTTCTTCACATCTCTACCCGCCAACACGTGTTCAACGTTCTTCACATCCGCTACCCGCCAACAAGTGCTGAACGTTCTTCACATCCGCTACCTGCCTACACGTGCTCAACTTTCTTCACATATCTACCAGCCAACACGTGCTCAACGTTCTTCACATCTTTATCCGCCAACACGTGCTCAACGTTCTTCACATCTCTACCCGCCAACACGTGCTCAACGTTCTTCACATCTCTATCCGCCAACACGTGCTCAACGTTCTTCACATCTCTACCCGCCAACACGTGCTCAACGTTCTTCACATATCTACCCGCCAACACGTGCTCAACGTTCTTCAAATATCTACCCGCCAACACGTGCTCACCGTTCTTCACATCTCTCCGCCAACACGTGCTCAACGTTCTTCACATCTCTCCGCCAACACGTGCTCAACGTTCTTCATATCTCTCCCGCCAACACATGTACCCGTAAATACAATGTTGGTTGAAGGACACGATTTGCATGCTCATTTTGTTGAATACGCTTTTATTTAAGTTATATAGTTGCATGAATGGTAAGACAAATGATGTTATTAAGAGTCGAGTGGCAATAGTTTATCAAATGATTCGAGTATACTGTTTTTGTTTCTAATATACATATCTTGTTTTAAAAGTGGTCGATTTGATCGTAACACTATTATTTTGACAATCTCTGTTTTCCCACTCCTTCGTTGCTGCTGAAAATGTCAGGCAAATGAAGATAAGTGAAAGAACAACATTGACAATACTAAACTGTGGTCGGTTACGATACGGGCGGTGGCGATAATGAACACTAGGGAAGTTTTTAAGTCACCTGAAATGACGTACTTCCTATAAATACATTGCAATTGTGATAAGTTCAAGGATCATCTTGTACTCTGCATATTACTCACACGAAACAACATAAACAGCATCGGCTTGTCATTCAATCCATCATCTTTCTCTAAAGTATGAAAAATAAAGTTTGGTGCCAAAGAATGTTCTCGTTGATAAGTGTTTTCATAAAAACAACTCGATATAAATAGACTCTAAGTGACGACCCAGGTAACAAAGCGAATTAGCCGTATAGGCCACCATTGGAACGTTTTCATTCCGAACTCCTCGGCCATTTCCCATCGAAAAACCTCAGATGTATATGAACGGTTTACACTGTCAGACACATTTACATTTAACTGCGCTGCATATTGATCGCGTAGTAATTTCAATATAGCAGTTAAACTTGATTTTCTGTCGGAAGATTTTTATTATTTATGCAATAATACACTTCCATGGCAATCATTTTAAACAAAATACGCAAAATACACGTTTAAACACTACAATTAATTTTAAAATATACGAACTTCTTCTACTAATATACCGGCATGCACCCAGGGTTGTTTAAAATATACGAACTTCTTCTACTGATATACCGGCATGCACCCAGGGTTGTTTCAAATATACGAACTTCTTCTACTAATATACCGGCATGCACCCAGGGTTGTTTCAAATATACGAACTTCTTCTACTAATATACCGGCATGCACCCAGGGTTGTTCAAAATATACGAACTTCTTCTACTAATATACCGGCATGCACCCAGGGTTGTTTCAAATATACGAACTTCTTCTACTAATATACCGGCATGCACCCAGGGTTGTTTAAAATATACGAACTTCTTCTACTAATATACCGGCATGCACCCAGGGTTGTTTAAAATATACAAACTTCTTCTACTAATATACCGGCATGCACCCAGGGTTGTTTAAAATATACGAACTTCTTCTACTAATATACCGGCATGCACCCAGGGTTGTTTCAAATATACGAACTTCTTCTACTAATATACCGGCATGCACCCAGGGTTGTTTAAAATATACGAACTTCTTCTACTAATATACCGGCATGCACCCAGGGTTGTTTAAAATATACGAACTTCTTCTACTGATATACCGGCATGCACCCAGGGTTGTTTAAAATATACGAACTTCTTCTACTGATATACCGGCGTGCACCCAGGGTTGTTTAAAATATACGAACTTCTTCTACTAATATACCGGCATGCACCCAGGGTTGTTTAAAATATACGAACTTCTTCTACTAATATACCGGCATGCACCCAGGGTTGTTTAAAATATACGAACTTCTTCTACTAATATACCGGCATGCACCCAGGGTTGTTTCAAATATACGAACTTCTTCTACTAATATACCGGCATGCACCCAGGGTTGTTTCAAATATACGAACTTCTTCTACTAATATACCGGCATGCACCCAGGGTTGTTTCAAATATACGAACTTCTTCTACTAATATACCGGCATGCACCCAGGGTTGTTTCAAATATACGAACTTCTTCTACTAATATACCGGCATGCACCCAGGGTTGTTTAAAATATACGAACTTCTTCTACTAATATACCGGCATGCACCCAGGGTTGTTTCAGATGAAAATGGCCAAAGTGTACCGAATGGAATGTTTTAGTTTATGTTAGAATTGTTGTACCTTTGTATGCTTGGTACCTTGAGGCAACTATTTGTATTATAAAAGTGTTTGAAATTGCTTTGTTTTAACTTCTAATTTCATGTAATATTAATGTGCGAGCTACAACCAGTAGTTCTATTTTGGCATTTCATACAACCGGTACTACGGTATTACTTACCCGATGTTGCCCGACCTAATGCTGATGATGAAGTAGCCTACAACTACGATACCAACATACTTCAGCTAATGTTAATTGTAGATATTGTTTTTTTTTGTTTTTTTTGTTAGTGTGTTTGGTCATGATGATATGTTGTTGTTGGTGGTGTTGTTGTCAAGTTGTTTAAAAATCCTTTACGTTGTTATCGTGCGTGGTCATGTTGTTATTTCGTGTTGTCATGTTGCTATTTCTTGTTGCCATGTTGTTATTGTAAATTATCATGTTTTATTCTGTATAGTCATGTTGTAGTTTTATGTTGCCTTGTTGTTGTTAGTGTATGTTGTCATGTCATGTTGTTTTTGTATTTTCATGTTTTATTGTATGTTGTGTGGTTGTGATTGTTTGTTGTTACTTTGTTATTTTGTGTTTAATGTTGTTATAATGTGCTGTCATGTTGTTATTGTGCTGTCATGTTGGTAATGTGTTCGTCACGCTTTTATTGTGTTTTGTTATGCTGTTATTGCGTTTTATCATGTTGTTATTATGTGTTATCATGTTGCAATTGCAGTTGTCATGTTGTAAATGGTAGTGGTCAAATTGTTAGGGTGTGTTGCCATGTTGTTTTTGCATATCGTCACGTTGTAAGTGTGTGGTGTAATGTTATTATTGTATGTTGTCATGTTGTTTGAGTGTGTTGTCATGTTGTTATAGCATATCGTCACGTTGTTAGTGTTTGGTGTCATGTTATTATTGTATGTTGTCATGTTGTTAGAGTGTGTTGCCATGTTGTTATTGCATATCGTCACGTTGTAAGTGTGTGGTGTCATGATATTATTGCATATCGTCACGTTGTGAGTGTGTTGTCATGTTGTTATTGCATATCTTCATGCCGAAGGTGTGTGTTGTCGTGTTGTTATTTTGTGTTGTCATGTTGTAATAGGCTGTTTATGTGGCTTCTGAAATGTATCCTATATATTTCCATTCGTATACTACTTTTTCGTATTATTCGTAGTCCGATTCTTTAATAATCATGATTATTAATTAATTGATTTATCGCGTGTTTAATTATATTAAGAAAAGACTGTCTATTCTGTCTCCTTGATAGATTTTAAAGAAATTGCGTTACAAGAACATCTTGAACTAGTATTCGAACCAGATGTTTTGAACTCCATTACGTTCCAAACATATACTCTAACGAAAGCGTACGCTGTAAACTTTCTATTTGCGTTCACATATGCAAAATCGATTACTAAAATATCGATATTGAACAATATGGCTATGATATACGATCTTCTAAAAACCGAGAAAAACAACAATTGTGAATTATCTTATGTAAATATATTTCAGTTTGTTCAGGCCAAGATTGTGTTTATTTCAAAAGACGGTTGGTTTCAAATGTTATCTCCTGGGTTTTCTGCCAAAGAACAAATGATTTGGCGATTCTTCTTTTCAACAAAAATGCATCTTGGTGAAACAGATTAAACACTATTAAACTTAAGACAGTTTGAACTGGAAGCCGATTGCAATGGGGAATTCAAATCATAACGAACATATTGTTTTAAGTTTATGGTTTAATAATATTAGCCCGTAATAAATTCACGACAAATACATACAGTATAATAGCCAAGATTGAAATATTTATTTTTGGTGTTCACAAGGTGAAGTGTATTGCGATCTTACACTTGAACAAGCAATTTTTATCTTTTGCGTCAACGTATTTAAATTGATAGCTTATTGTAGTTTTTCAGAAAACGAGCTAATATGTGAACGTAACGTCATATTTCTTAAATGACATTGTTGAAATTGTGTTCCAGTCATGTGCGCGCTCATGTTTATTTCATAAGTATGGTCGGGCTAAAGTTTTACTGTTTCAATTAGTGAAATATATATTTTTACACTGATTGATATAAAACACCGGAAAGCATTTTATAAATTGTTTGAACTCAATGCATTTACGACATTAGCCTGTAAATGTTTTAAGTAAGACTTTAATTATCTCGGCAAATAGGAGGTTTTTCTGACTTAGATCTATCAATTAGGCAAGAAACGTCAACTATGGATGCCATATTTAATTAAGACAAACATATTTTGAACAGCATAGCTCCCAGTAACTCTCTGCTGACAGGGGAGAATGTGCTAGAGTAGTGGATATGGTTTATTAATATTCTATGTTCACACCTGTTTCTCCAAATGCCGTGAATGAGAGTAATACATACCAACGTCGTTTAAACAATGATTGTTGAGATACATTACCGCTACCCTTACCTTGTACACAAATACCCATCATTTTTTATCGCATACGGTTCATGATTTATTTAGGAAAAACGAATTTGTCTTGAAAGGTAAACATCCAACCATTTTTTCTGTACTTTGCCGTTTAGCTTATATAACTGATAACCCTGTTATTTTTAACAGTGTATTATCAATTCGTGTATGTCATGCTTCCGAAATATCCAAGATACACTCATTTGTCTTCGAAATGGGGACGACTCGTTTCTGTTGACATCAACTGTCTTTAATCCACATACGATATCAATAACCATCTCAGACAGGATATCAATAACCATCTCAGACAGGATCAGATGTGTCTGATCTTTGAATCTTACATCCTATGGCTTATGTAATACATCCGGCTTGCTTTCTCGCCAGGAAACCACATCGTTGAAGGACAGCTACAATGTGTCGTGTTCACTACGATCACTGCTACAATGTTACATGTTTGTTAGATTTGATACCCAGCTACATTGTTACATGCTGATATTGTTTAATATCATGATTCAATGTTACATGTTCATTAGGATTAATATCCATTCTGTTTAAATTCACATAATTTAAAAACGTGAATCAATGGAATAGTCAACGTGTTTGTATTAACAAATCATTCGCAGCGTTTCGTTATACAGACACTCCAATTCATGTTTTTATCAACTTGTTAAAGTTCGATTATATCAACAAGTATGCATGCATTTATCTGTTAGTTGATTTATGTAGTCGTTTGAATGTCAAAAACTACGGGGTCACAACTGTAACACAATGACGTCACGAAATGTTCTTGTTTGAATACCATTACCTTCGTCTGCATGATTTATTTGGGAGTTTGAATAATTATTTTCTAACTGTTCCCATTGATTGTATCGTGGCCTGACCTTTCATATCACAGCGCGAGGATATTCTAAAATTAATTGTCAATAGGAAAATATCACCAATAATTCTAAAAATAATTGTGGCTACTCGTGGTTTATTCCGGAAAACAATGTTAACAGTGATTATATTGGTATATGAGATGCATCTCAAACGTCAAGATGGTCCATGAAACAACGGTTGTTGACCGAGTGAAAAGGTGGTCGGGGTAACGTTGAACATATTTGGAGTAAAATGCATAATCAATTTCTGGAAACAAACAACAAGCTACGTATACATTAAATTCAAATGTAAAGAAAAGGTCGAAACATCCAAACAAGAAGAGATAAATTCACATATGTAAGCAAAATCAACACACTCAGTTATAATATGATATGAATAGCATTTCAGAATAGAGACCCATCGACATCCCAAAATACAGATACATTCCAGTTTTAAAATAAACAACGTCATTTTCATTGCGACCGTTCGTAAAAGAAAATGGTGCAACACTATAAGTGCCTCCTTTTACTGGCTTCAGCAGACGTCTATAGTTATATTCATATTTAGTGTTGTTTTCCCGAGAATAATGTGAATTATATTATAAGCATTTTATTATGTCAACCTTGAATCACATATTAACCAGAATAATGGGGTTTGAAATACAATACGGGATAGCGGATGGTTTCATCAACATTAAACATGAACTTTACCATCTGCATTCAAGAATCAGACACATTACGGAAGCCATACTTTTCTCTCTCTATTTACCTTTAGATAACAGTATCACCACAATCCATTTTTATCGATTATTTGATTTACCCATTCACCAATTTCTCTTACAATAGGTAAACAACCAAAACAATTTTCTGTACTTTGAATTTCTTTTTCTTCAATACGCCTGATATATATGTTATTTTATTAGCATTATATTATCTATTCGCGTATGTTTTCAAAATGCTTAACATATACTCATTCGTATCTGCAAAAGGTAATTATCAATCCTCATAGCAGTCTTCAAATTACAATCTCTATCAATACACCTGAGATCATTTGATCGTTTAATCATATCCAGTGCATTATTTGTTCCTAATATTTTCTTCCCGTAAATACATATCATTTGGACTAAAACGTGATCGATTTTAACGTTTATTTGAACTGCATCCTAGTTCACCAAAGCTGATTGATGTATGTACAAGTTGATGAAACTTTAAGGCATATGACAATTCATCTGGCATAATTAGCAATGTAGTAGTCCTCTACCGGTGTTGTTGCCATAGTAAAAACATTTTTAAATGGTATGATTACATTAGCTTTATAACTTACATATGTCCAGAGTTATCGCAGGATCCAATTTTCCCGATGAACGGAACGACTATCAAACTATTTCTGTTGTCAAGGAACAAGAACTTCGACTATTTTATTGACACTCTCTGCTTTTAATCTCAACGATTATCCAATATCGACAGAACAAGTGCTTCGAAATTAATAAATGCTAGATTGAAATTTGATCGATTGTTGCTGAATAAATTTCATCGAAAACACATAAGATTTATTCTTGAGTTGAACTCATCACATTACAATTCCATATATACTATAAACAATAGTTACATACGCATAAGAATGCATTAGACCCCCATCTTACGAAAGTAATGCCGTTGATACAAGTAGGTAGATTGTGGCGAATAAATATTTTTGGTTAACCACGTGGCGCGTTTCCGAAATGCGCATCTTTAAATCAGTCTAACTGCAGTTGCAAAACATTTAGCAGAAGTAACAAGGTAAAGCTAAGTCGCCACTGAAAGTTTTCGTTTAAAGTTCGAATTTAATTCTTCTTAACTTTCGCTAATATATTCTACAACCGCAAACATTAATGACTTGTTTTTGTATAAAATTAAAAAGTATATTTGTTGAAGATTGTTAATTTTGTTTTATTGATCTTAATAAAGAAACTGCTTTAAAAGAAAACCGTGTTCTACCAAACAATCTAGTATTTGAACCAGATGGTTTGATATTTCGGTCTTTCAAATATATTGCTGCATAGAAAACGAACGCTATAAACCCTGTGTGTTTTTCGCATATACAAAATCGATTGCTGAAATATCGATACTGAAAGAAATGATATACGATATATGATTTTCAAAACTCCTAGGCAGACTACAAAGAATATTTATCCAATGTGTATGTATCTAAGCTTGATCAGGCCAAGATTCTTTGTTTTACTTTAAGATGGGTGGTTTTAAAATATTAACTGTTTGGTTCTATGTCAAAGACCAACACGATTTGGCAAGACAATTGTTCAACATAAGTATAGATAGATAGATATCTTTTATTCCTCCAAGTTGGAGAGCAAAGTATATATATATATATACACAGAAGATTAAAAACGAAAGTAATACTATGGAGTTTTGCAATATACATGACTATATATAAATGATAAATATATAGTACTGTCAACATACAATGGTGTTAAACACAGTTTGTTTCAGTATTAAAGAAGTCTTAAAGATGATACCAATTCATTTTTAAACTAACACCTTACATGTTGTACTTCAATATCATTAAATCTTAAGATACTTAACTAGCAGCAGCTTAATAAGCAAGTAGCCGGGTTGTATTAACGAATGTTAAGTTTAACGCAAACATAGACTTTGGAAGATATTGTTTCAAGTGAGATGCATCGTTGTTTTCGATAAATGAATAAACGATTTGAACAATTCACCCCGACCCACCAACTTTAGTGCAAAGTTTTCTATAGCCATCTGTCTTTTTCACCGCGACTTCATGTCTTGGGTTTCAATCTAGCACGTAAGAGATTATTTGAACCGTAACATTTTGTGGCTGAAACAGCTTAAACTGAAAACCGAAAACAAACAGAATTCGATCATGACAAAACCATTGCTTTTAAAAATGCTATTAGCATGTAAATATTGCAAGATTCTTTACGTCAAAAGGTCAGGCTAAAATGTGTAATGCCTATATGACGTTGAATTGACGTTCATTTGAAGATAAAGTTATGATTACTTAAACGCTTTTATTACATTTTTGAAGTCGCAGTATTAACCGGATTCTAATATGAACAAGCTTGTCATTAGTTTGCAATCTTACCTTTATCTAATAGATAAATATTATCTAAATACATATTATTTCAGTATATCTGCAATACATGATACTTTACAATTTGAAATAAGCAAGTGTAAGTTACAATAACAAATCATGCACAAGCATTATACATATTGTCATATATATAAATATATACACATATCGAATGAAATAGGACCAAAGTAGGGCACACACCTGTCGTAATCGCCCTTATTACTGACTGCGTTTATCATGACACGTCAACGGTGACACCTATATGTGGCGTGCTTTATTTATCAAAACAAGCATATTTTGAACAGCACAGCTATAGTAATATCACAGTGTCGACAAGTATGAATGTGCTAGAAAAGTAAAGATTGCTTACAAATATTCTATGTTTCTCCAAATACCTTGAATGAGAGTTATATGGAACAACGTCGTTTAATCAATGATAAATTATGTGAGATACACAGTTCCTTTAAAATAACTCAAATAAAAGCACATGGACTTAACCATCGATATACAAGAATCAGACATACATACGTTTTGCAGTTTTACATATAATATGACTCCTGCCTATATGTTGACGTCTAATTTACAATGTGTTATCACACTCGTGTTTTATCGCATACGTTTCATCATTAGTATTTACCCAGTAAACATCAATTTGTCTTGGAATAGGTAAACACCCAAACAATTTCTGTACTTTGCTTTTTATGCTTTATATAATACTGATAAAAATGTTATATTATCTCAATATATTATCAATTTGCGAGTGATTCATGCTTTCTAAACACCCCAAATACACCAATTTGTCTTCGAAATACCGTTCCTCGTTACATCAACTGTCTTTATCAATAACGATTTCAGATTAGATAAGATTTGTCTGATCTTTAAATCTTATATCCTTTGACGTACTGTTTTGTTATGTTTCTTACTCTCTCGCCAAGTAAAAATATATTGTTTTTGGACGGCTACAAAGCGGATCGGATCGACAGCATTATTTTACTAGGAACTTCTGGTTAATCTTTCTATAATTAATATCATGTGAAATAAAGAAGGATCACTGAAAAGAACATGTACTATTGTATTAACATATCGTTTGCATTGTTTTATTCTTTGGTTGGGTCAAAATTAAAACAAAAAGGTGTATTGCTTGGTCAACGTGAATCCAATAATAACAATTAACCAATCAAGTCATTGAATTTTGCTAACTAACCGGAAGATTACCTGTTGAAAACTTAACTGAGTTATTTATAATCCGCTGTAGCAGTCTTATATTTTAATAAATGGCAATATCCTTTAGGCTCAAGAATCAAAGCCAAACAAATATTAAATAAGAGACACATTATGTCACGGGACAAACATCAAGCATAAACAGATCATCGTCATAGTACACAAATACAAAATGCAGACACACATTCAAAACATTTTTGGAAAACACACACACAAACATGTTACCCACATATCCAGCGTGTACGATGTGTGAAAGTGAGAATGAACATGAAGTAAGAATTCACAACCTCCACTTGCCCAATATTTATCAATTTGTGACATACGTGCTCAAGGATCAAAAGAATGCATCACATGCCAATGAATGAAGGAGGGCAGTCTCTTGAGTAAATATAGGCGATAATTTTTCATATTATCTCTAAGCTATATCTTCGACCCTTTTTCTTCTATACTTGCAATATGCTGATGAACCATCGCCATATGAATACATACTGTTTCAAGCAATGAATAAATCAAGTCGGATGATCTTCTTTCTACCTCCTCCATGCAAAGTACCATGCTAGCTAGCATACACACACGGCCATCTTCCTAAGTTTGCCTAAAACATGTTTACAACTTAGTAAAAGTAATTACATTTCAATAACCGGTTATAGTGTTTATTCATAAAATTTGAATTCTAAAAACATAATGACATGTCACCTTTCAAAACAACTACACTTGAAAATTATAGTTGTTGACTCGACTTAAATGTTTTGTATTTGTTTTAAAACTAGATTGGCCAATAACAGCCCTAGGGCATATTACTAATGAGGTCCTTGGTATATATAGTTATATATAGTATAATTATAAAAAAAATACATAAATTGAAAATGTATTGATACTATTTATCAGAGATTGTAGCTAATGAGTTTTAAATTGAAGAATACCATATACTTTTTCTGAACTGACGGCCTTTTTGACTTTTTCTATTTCAGTGAGTATATATTATATTGCCATAACAAGCATACAGTAATGTGGTTCTTTTCATCCAACCAATTTTTAACAGATTGATTTCAATGAAAGATGTTTGAGATCTGTTTTATTTCAGCTGACAAAGCATTCGAGTCTGTTATTGCTCTATAAAAGACAGGAGTCTTTTGTTCCCCATAACAGGTTGGAAAAGGTATTCAAATTTAATCTTTTTGAATAAAGAATGAACATCATTTACAAACACATTTGTTTTGTTTCTTTTATTTACGATGGGCACTTATCGTTATCAACTTAAGAAATTGGTTCGGACGGAAATGTCTATTGTGTGTTTTTTTCCTTATATTTTAAAGCATTACGTATATTGTAAAAAGTGTATTTATCCCAAACTAAGTGATTCTACGAAAGCCATAAAAATACATAAAGCGTTAAACGGAGGTGATTCTTATGTTTATGCATATCACATATCACATATCGTCCTAGAATGTTCTCTCATTGTGCAAAATATAACTCGAGAACATTGAATTGAGTGATTTAGAAATAATTTAAACTTGATAAGGTGAAGCAAGATGGGTGCAGCACTATGATGACAAGTCACGTGCTTTCATTAGAGTTAAAATATCATGCAACTTGGAAATAAATAGAATATGTTCTTGCGTTTTATTTATATGTTTTGCCTAAAGAGAAAAAAATCAAGAACGCCATTGCAAAAGTACATCCATCATATAGTTCCTTTTTCCATTGCACGTTCTCACAGTGCGCTGAGATAACGTCGTTGTTTAATGTTGTTGTTTTTCAATTTGAAGGTAAATATAATCGTTTTTGATTAGACATCCTGACAAAATGCTTGTGTTTACAAAAAGCATCGCTTGAAAAGAAAGTATGTTCAATGACAACGTATTGCAGAAGCATACGCATATGCAAAAATTCAATTCAAAAGACAATGCCCTTTGCCTTTCATACTGAATACGCTGAGGATATGTTAAAAAGTAATCGAAAAGGTCTACGTTTTTTCAATGATCGTCTTTGTATCGCGTCAAATACAATCAACTGCTGATGTCCAATTTTAATTTTTGGTTTCACCAAATTGATGCCTTGGTCATTGCATTTACCACACCGATTTCTTCCAAATTCAAAACGAAATGTCACTTTTAATAAAGATTTGCGCGTACACCAAGGCAAACATCTTCAAATAAAATTGTTGGTGCGGGTAAAGTGTCATAAACCGATGGTTAAATATGCGCAAAACACAGCCTTACAATGTTTTTTATCCTTAAATATTGATTAAAACCCAAACATACATGTAGTAACTGTGAAATAAAACATGCATAATACTGCGTGTATCAATGATAAATCGTCCTGGATATCACAGAGTTACTTCCATTTCATGAAACTTTTCATAGACTAGCTAATGAAAATCATTAGAGGCCTCACAAGTCAAACTGTTCGTAAACATACAATGATTAAATTTAGGAATTTGAATATCAAGCCCTCGTCTTTATGAATAATTATTGAGGCAGTTTTATTTGTTCCGCACTTAACACATGTGGAAATATGCACAGACACTGAAAAAATTTCTGGCAGAAGATGGAATTAAACGGGTCTTTCAGCTCATTTTATTGGAAGAAGAGTTGTCTACCCTGCCTCATGCATATTCATTTACACGGGATTTCCCAGGCATTTATCATGGAGTGTAACGAAAGAAAGTACCGTGGTTGGCGACGATGCTTAAAATTAAAAGTTTTACAGTTTGTGACAAATGGTTTGATAATAAATTGTACTTTTAATATATAACTATCAATGTGAACGATATCTTTCGATTATGCAAATGTTATTCAAATCAGAAGCGACTAGTCGGAAGGTGTCTATTTGTGATTTATAGCCCAAATACTGTAAAATATAGTTGTTTATTTTTCTCTCTTTCAGAATTGATTAATTACTATGAGAAACTGATTAAAAAATGAACCTGATTTAAATCATAAAACTTGTTTTCCAACTAATTGTTTCGAACTTTAACTGTTGCAAACAGATGATGAAACAACACAAGCTGTAAACCCGGGTGGCCACAGATGCAATATAGACTAATGCAAAATCGATAAATGATCAAAGGGGGGTGTTTATATGTTGATACATCTGAGCTTGTTCAAGTCAAGATTGTGTTTGTTTATCTTTATAAGATGGTTGGTTCACTTTCAAAGTGAAAAGGGTTCGTAGCGATATAAAATCAACTCAACATGTCCACTGTTTACAACAGACTCAACGGAGACTCCTCGAAGTGCTTGATAACTGAGGAAAAAACTGTTTGGACAATTAGGCTTATTTGTTGTCGTGCAAAATCTCCATACAGTCATCTGCATTATGGCGTCACGGTTTTACGCAAATTGTTTTTCTTCACTTACGTACACGCTTACACGCCCATCGTCGGATACCCCCGATACACAACTACGCTATGCTTCGTTGTGTGTGAAATGTAACGGAAAAAAGGACCGTGGTTGCCGACGATATTACACCCCCTGATATCAATTCTTCTGGCAAAGTTGGCACTAACATTTAAATTGAAAACTTAATTTTTCTTCAGCAAACGGACACTGTCTAAACGGACATCCGTGCTCTCTATATTGTTTGCTGTGCTGTAAGAAAGCAGATTAATGGTGGTACGCTATTGCTTTAAGACCACTGCCTGCGTTTATGTAACGATGAATCTACCCATTCTCACTGAGTTTATCATGACCGTACCAAAATATCTGTGTGCGGGAATCCTGAAATTGCCTCGATTTAAATAACTGATTTGGGAATACAAACAACGTTTTACTAATAGTTTTGAAAATACATGTAAGTGTGGATATATATTACATTTCCGGAAATAATGTTTATGTTAAGGCACCCTATCACCGGAATTCTATTAAGCCGTATTTAGCTTTCCCAAAGGTTCAGATAATTTTATCATATAACTGACTAATTGATGTTTATTTATATATAATTATAAATAAATAAATGACTGCGACATCTCGTCTTTGATATTGTTTAGGGAACACCATTTCGAAAATTGCCTAATCGGAAATTCCACTCGCGAAAAGATGCTTCAAAAACAAGCATTCGAGTCTGGTATTGCTGTTTAAAAGAAAGAAATTGTTTGGTTCCCATAACAGGTTAAAACAAAAAAGGATTAAAATATGATCTTGTTGAATATGAATGAACATCCTTTACAAACACATTTGTTTCTTTCATATACGATGGACAATTATCATTAACAACTTAAGAAATATGGTCCAGACGGATATGTCTATTTCCACAATCAACAAGGACGTTTTGGCAAGACTATGGATGTTCATAGTTGTCTTGCCCCAACTCTATTTTTACATCTAACAATCTTGCTTGTTTGGCACATTTGAAGTTTTCATGGCCACAGTTCACACTAAATGCAGAAAAAACCTTAGTATGACAAACAATATATTTTCTCATTCGTTGGAGCTCTCATTTGCACGATCGGATATATATAGACTGTAAGTAACGACCCAGGTTACAACAATGCCAGTGCATCTAGAAAATGGATAGCAGATCATATGTTAGTAAGTGTTGGTGTTAATAACGGTTTGTGCTAAAAATAGTTACCGCCAAGTTCAAGAAAAATAATGCTTGGTTATATATCTGGATATAATTGTGTTTTTTTTCTTATATTTTTAAGCATTGCATATATTGTATAAAGTTTAATTCGAGTATTAATCCCATAATTAATGTGATTCTATGAGGGCCATTAAAACACGTATACTTTATACACTAAGCATTTAACGAAGGTTATTCTTATGTTTATGCATATCGTCCGATAATTTTCTCTTCATTTGCGTTATTTTATGTTGTCGTTTTTCAATTTGAAGTTCAGGGTGTCTTTTTTGTGTCAAAAAAGAATGAAGGTTCAATGATTACTTCAAACGAATATCACGCACTATCGCTGCACCTGTATGTAACTATAATTCGTTTTTGATCAGACATCCTGACAGAATTGTTGTTGTTTACAAAAAAAAATCATAAGTACTTTTAATATATAACTATCAATGTGAACGATACCTTTCTATTATGAGAATGTACAAGTGAATGTTCTTCAAACCAGAAAATACTATAAAATCCAGTTCTTTATTTTTTTTGCTTTCAGAATTTATTGATTGTTTTATGAGAAACTGATAAAAAATAAACCTGATTTACATCAGAAACTTGTTTTCGAACTAACTGTTTCGAACCTTTACTGTTACAAACAGATGCTGAAAAAACAAACGCTGTACACCCGGAGGTCCACAGATGCAAAAAAAACTACTGCAAAATCGATTAAAAAACAAATGAGAGTATTTATATGTTGATATATCTCAGCCTGTTGAAGCCAAGATTGTGTATGTTTATCTTTAAAAGATAGTTGGTTCACTCTCAAAGTCAAAAGCGTTCTTAGCGATAATTTTTAACTCAACATTCACATGTCCACTGTTTACTACAGACTCGGGATTCAAAGATACTCTTGGAAGTGCTGGATACCTGAGGAAACAATCGGGATTGTACAAGTTGTCTTGATTGCTGTTGTGCAACATCTCCATACAGTTATCCGTCTTTTGGTGCCACTGTTTCCGCAAATTAATTTTTCTGTAAGCCCGTATACGCTTACACCCCCTGATATCAAGATATTTCTTCATGCAAAATTGGCGTTAACGTTAAAATTGAAAACTTAATTTTCTTAAGCAAACGGCCACTATCTAAACAGACATTCGTGCCTTCTTTACTGTTTGCTGTGAGAAAGCAGATTAATCGTGGTACGCTGTTGCTTTAAGACCACTGCCTGCGGTTATGTAGCGATGTATCTACCCATTATCACTGATTATATCTTGGCCGTACCAAAATATCTCTGCGAGGTAATCCTGAAATTGCCTCAAACGATTTAAATTACTGATTTGTAAATACAAACAACATTTTACTAATAGTTTTGAAAATGCATGTATGTGTGGATATATATAACAATTCCGGAAATAATGTTTACAATGGTTATATAGATGTAAAATCGATCACTGAAACATCGATGATGAACTAAGGTTGAGGTTCAAATTTTAATATATCTCAGCTTGTTCAAGCCAAGATTGTGTTGTTTATCTTCAAAAGAAGGGTGGTTTCAAAATGTTAACTGTTAAGTTCTCTGCCAAATACTAAAGCCTTGTCGGTGATAATGTTTTTCAACACAGGGTTTTTGTAACATTCCCACATTTAGAGTAAATCAAGACTAGGATTTCGGAAATTATTTTTTGAATCAGATAAATCGATGTTCTCAATAAAAATAAAATAAGTCCATTACAATTCGAATTGGAGCGGAAAAAATATGAGAGAGGGGGCAAAAAAATCAATTATTATAATTCAATGACACCCATTCCGTTAAAAACATAGGGCGGCAAAGGCGCAATCATTTTTCCCACGAATATTATCATTTAGAATATTAAAACCCGAATAAGTATAACCTTATTCTTCATTTTGAGCAAATACCCAACGAACTATTTCAACTTCCGTTTTTTCTGTCTCGAAAACAGTTGCGGTAAATCAATCGAACGAAACATCAATTCGGTGTTGCCTAAAAGACTAAAAAATGTATGCAACGTGCCGTTTATTCATTAGTTTGATTCATTTCAGGTTGCACTATTTTGTTAACTGCACGACCACTAATGAATATGAAATTCCTGCAAAACATATTGTCTTAGCTACCTATGGGGTTTTATTTGAAAACACTTGAAGCAGGCATAAGCATGCATTGACCCCCAAATTACGAAAGTAATGCCTTTGATACGTAGATTGTTGCGTATAAATATTTTTGGTTAACCACGTGGTACTTTTCCAAAATGCGCATCTCTCAATCAGTCTAACTGCAGTTGCAAAAACATTAAACAGAAGGAACAAGTTCGAATTTTATTCTACTTATCATTCGCTTTATGCCGCTTCTTCTACTACCGTAAACATTAATGAGTTGTTTGTAAAACGTATAAAAGTATATTTATTGGAGATTGTTTATTTTGTTTTATTGATCTTAATTAAGAAAATGCTTTAAAGAAAACCGTGTTCTACATAACAATCTAGTATTTGAACCAGATGGTTTGATATTTTGGTCTTTCAAATATATTGCTGCATCGAACACGAACGCTATAAACTCTCTGTGTTTTTTCGCATATGCAAAATCGATTGCTGAAATATCGATATTGAAAGAAATGATATACGATATATTATTTTCGAAACTCCTAGGCAGAATACAAAGAATATTTATCCAATGTGTATGTATCTAAGCTTGATCAGGCCAAGATTCTTTGTTTTACTTTAAGATGGGTGGTTTTAAAATGTTAACTGTTTGGTTCTATGTCAAAGACCAACACGATTTGGTAAGACAATTGTTCAACATAAGTATAAATAGATAGATATCTTTTATTCCTCCAAGTTTGAGCAGACCGTATACACATATAAGGAAGATTAATAATAAAAAGTAAAATAGATAATAGATACTATGGAATTTTGCAATATACATGAATGAATATAGGATTGATTTTGCTTTATTGACTGAAACATGGTTCTCGGATGACAAACAACACCAACTTGAAACATCAGACCATAACCAATTCGGCTACAAGTTGAGTTCTGTTAATCGACACAAGAAGAAAGGCGGTGGCATTGCAATGGCATGTAAAACAAGTATCAAAATGTCAAAACTTTCTAGCGGTTCAACTAAATGTTTTGAATATGGAATATGGCGACTGATTCTTAAGAATATTACACTACATGTTATTGGTGTATACAGGCCTCCATCAGCTTCAACTTACGGCCAGTTCGTTGTAGACTTTTTTGATTTTATGGAACAAACCATGCCAAAATATTCAAACTTGTTAATAACGGGAGATTTCAATCTACATTTAAATGATGACAGCAATGCGGTAACTGATTTCAAAAACTCTTTTTTGCTATGGGACTAGAGCAACACGTCGACTTCAGTACCCATACTGGTGGAATTTGCTTAGACCTGCTCAATACGGAAACAGTGAATGGTGTTGAGGTTCATTCATGTAAACCGGGTCCATATATCTCTGATCATTGTGTAGTAAAGACAGTTCTTAGAATCAAAAAAGAAAGCATAACAAGCAAAACTGTATCCAGTAGGAACTTTCGGGAAATTAACCCATCAACTTTCTCAAATGACCTCGGCAAAATTGATATAGTCGAAACTGGTATAAATGATTGTGTTGACAAATTTGAACAAGAGATCACACAAGTATTAAACTGCCATGCACCACATGTTCCGCATATTGAACATTTTGAAGAGTTAAGCCAAAATGAAATAAATAAGCTTATATGCGAACCCAACACAACATCATCTGAATTAGATGTTCTGCCAACACACATCTTAAAGCAATACCTTAGTAACCTATTGCCAACTATTACAACATTAGTAAATTTATCTCTTAAACACGGTGTGTTTCCGGTCAAATATAAACAGGCTATCGTGAGACCTCTTCTTAAGAAAACTGGACTTGATCTAGAACTTGCTAACTACAGACAAGTAAGTAATCTATCATTTCTATCAAAACTTGTAGAAAAGGCAGTTCTGCTAAGACCCAACGCACACGCAGACAAACACAACCTTTTACCAAAACATCAGTCAGCATACAGGCGACATCATTCTTGTGAATCGGCACTTCTGCGACTTGTCAATGATATTCTTGGTGGAATGGAAAGACAAGAAGTCACCGCCTTGATTTCTATTGATCTTAGTGCTGCCTTTGATACTGTTGATCACACCATTTTGATAGACGTACTTCATAATCAGTATGGAATGTGTGGTACTGCGTTGAATTGGCTAGAGTCGTATCTAAGACCACGGAATTGTAGAGTTAGTGTTAATACGTCTCTATCATCACCCCGTCCATTAGAATGTAGCGTTCCCCAAGGAAGCTGTTTGGGTCCCTGGCTATATCTAACCCATGCCGGTACTCTGTTTGATGTCATTCCTCCGTCGATTTCGGTGTACGGGTTCGCTGATGATCATATCGCCCACAAATGCTTTAGTCCAGCGTCTCCAATACATGAACAGCAAAATATTCACGAACTAGAAACATGTGCAGTTACGATCAACAAGTGGATGAACGCAAACAAACTAAAAATGAACACTTCCAAAACAGAATTCATTATGTTTGGCAGTAAGGCTCAACTAAATAAATGTGTCACTACAAATATAGATATTGCTGGTGATGCTGTACACCGAGAAAGCTGCATTAGATACTTAGGTGCCTTTCTTGACGAAACCTTATCCTTTAAGGAACACGTGAAGCGTAAATGCCGCACTGCAATGTTGAACTTTTTCAGGGTGAAGTGTATACGAAAATATTTAACCAGAGCTGCAACCGAAATCCTTTTACTTTCACTTGTTATCTCTCATTTGGACTACTGTAACCTTATATTGTATGGTATTTCTGAGATAGAGTTAACCAAAATGCAGCGCATCCAAAATATGTGCGCAAAATTAGTTCTTAACCGAGGCAATTATGACGGGGCCAAGCAAGCTCTCTTTGATCTGCACTGGCTGCCAATAAAGGCTAGAATCAACTTCAAGATATTGACAGTTATGTTCAACTGTGGCACTGGTAGGGCTCCTGCTTATTTGACTGAGTTATTGTCTGAGAGTGTAAGTCGTAGACAAGGATTAAGATCAGCTAGTGACCCTGGTATCAAGTATGATGTCCCATTTAACAAGAGAACAAGGTTTAACGATAGAAGTTTTTGCACAATCGGACCAAAACTATGGAATAGTCTGCCATTGTATATCAAGCAGTCAGTGTCTATAGATGTGTTCAAGAAAAACCTCAAAACTCACTATTTTACACAGTTTTATGACTTGTTTTAAAACCGACTCCGATAAGAAATGTCTGATATTATATTTGATTTTTTAGAGTCTTAGAGTTTGTTTATTTTTCATTTTTTATCGGTTGCTTTGACCAATTATGTTTTTACTTCATGTACATATATTACTACTTTAGTCAGTTACAATCTAATGAATGTTGCAAGTTCTAATATATTATTGTTTAACTGCTTTATATTGTCTTATATCAAAATATGTTCAAATATTATGTTGGATATATAGAGTATGCATGTATTGTACAACGCCATTGAATATTATGTATAAAAATAGGCGTTTAATCAAATAAACACGTTTAACGTTTAACGTTTTTAATATCAATGATAACTATATAGTACTGTAAACATACAACTGTATCAATATTCTGTATCGGTATTAAAGCTGGCGCACTCTCACAGATTTCCCGTTTTGACAACAATTTTATTTTTGTCTTTGAATGAGCAAATTTCGGCGTGAATATCTGCAAACCAGTGATTTAAGACTGCTGTCGGAAGATCAGATCGCAGATTATCATGTTTCCCATTTAAAAATTAATGTTTTACGGCTCAAAGCGTTACTAACGGTTTAAGAAAAAAAGTAAAACATCAATTTTTGGACTTAAATATGAATATTTGCGATCTGCTTGTTTTTGTCACCAGTCTTATATCACTGGTTTCCATGCCCTATCGCATACATTGGCTCGTTCAAAGACAAAGAATATTTAAGTCGACAAAACGTTCAATCTGTGAGAGTGCAGCTTTATAGATGATACCACTTCATTTTCAAACTAACACCTTACATGTTATACTTCAATATCATTATATGTTTATGATTCGTAACTAGCAGCAGCTCAATATTACAGCCAGTGGCCGGGTTGCTTTTTATGCTTTATATAATACTGATAAATATGTTATATTATCTCAATATATTATCAATTTGCGAGTAATTCATACTTTCTAAACACCCCAAATACACCAATTTGTCTTCAAAATACCGTTCCTCGTTACATCAACTGCCTTTATCAATAATGATTTCAGATTAGATATGATGTGTCTGATCTTTAAATCTTATATCCTTTGACGTACTGTATTGTAATGTTTCTTACTCTCTCGCCAAGTAAAAATAATTATATTGTTTTTGGACGGCTACAATGTTGATCGGATCGACAGCATTATTTTACGAGGAACTTCTGGTTTATGTTTTTATAACTAATATCATGTGAAATAAAGAAGCATCACTGAAGAAACTTAGTTCGTTCTGTTGTTTTAACATACCTTTGGCATTGTTTTATTCTTTGGTTTGGTCAAAATTAACAAAAAGGTTTATTGATTGGTCAATATGAATCCAATAACTACAATTAACCAATCAAGTCATAGAAATGTGCAAACTTACCGAAAGATTACCGTTGAACAACTTAACTGAATTATTTATAATTCGCTCTCGCAGACTTATGTTTTAACAAATGGCAATATCCTGTAGGCACGAAAATCAAAGCAAAACAAATATTAAGAAAGAGACAAATTTCTCAGAACAAACAATATGCATAAGCAGATCATCGTCATATTACACAAATACAAACTATACGCACATGTCATAGATACATGTGTAATTATATTAAAAGGTGTTTTAAAAGTTTGTTCGATAGTATATATACTTTTTTGAAAATACCGTAAAAACGCCAACCTTGTTACCCACATATCCAGTGGTTGAATGAAGTGAGAAATTTCCTGAGAAAATCAAGGAAATAATTTTTAATTTATTCGATCCTTTTTCTTCTATACTTGCAATATGCTGATGAACCATCGCCATATGAATACATACTGTTTCAACCAATGAATAAATCAAGTCGGATGAACCTCTTTCTACCTCCTGCAATGTACGATGCTATCATACACAGACAGACAGCAAACAAAGTTTGCCTAAATCATTTTTACAATTAAGCAGAAGTAATTATATTTCAATAACCGGTCATTTAGTGTATTCGTTTTAAACCTAGATTGACCAATAGCAACCCTAGGGCATATTTCTAATGAGGTCCTTGGTCTGTAGATATTACAATTACAAATAATACGTAAAATAATAAGGTAAAATTATATTTAGCAGAGGATGTTGCTAATGAGTTTTAAATTGAAGAATACCACATACTGTTTCTTAACTGACGGCCTTTTAGACTGTTTTCTATTTTAGTGAGTATATATTACATTGACATAACAAACATACTGTGGTTCTTTTTATCCAGCCGATGATTTTTAACAGATTTATTTCAATGAAAGATGTTTGAGATCTGTTTTATTTCAGCTGACAAAGCATTCGAGTCTGGTATTGCTCTTTAAAAGAAAGAAATTGTTTGGTCCCCAGAACAGGTTAAAACAAAAAAAGGATTAAAATATGATCTTGTTGAATATGAATGAACATCCTTTACAAACACATTTGTTTCTTTCATATACGATGGACACTTATCATTAACAACTTAAGAAATATGGTCCAGACGGATATGTCTATTTCCACATTCAACAAGGACGTTTTGGCAAGACTATGGATGTTCATAGTTGTCTTGCTCCAACTCTATTTTTACATCTAACAATCTTGCTTGTTTGGCACATTTGAAGTTTTCATGGTCACAGTTCACACTAAATGCAGAAAAAAGCTTAGTATGACAAACAATATATTTTCTCATTCGTTGGAGCTCTCATTTGCACGATCGGATATATATAGACTGTAAGTAACGACCCAGGTTACAACAATACCAGTGCATCTAGAAAATGGATTGCAGATAATATGTTAGTAAGTGTTGGTGTTAATAACGGTTTGTGCTAAAAATAGTTACCGCCAAGTTCAAGAAAAATAATGCTTGGTTACATATCTGGATATAATTGTGTTTTTTTCTTATATTTTTAAGCATTGCATATATTGTATAAAGTTTAATTCGAGTATTCATCCCATAATTAATGTGATTCTATGAGGGCCATTAAAATACGTATACTTTATACACTAAGCATTTAACGAGGGTTATTCTTATGTTTATGCATATCGTCCGATAATTTTCTCTTCATTTGCAAAAAATAATTCAAGAACATTGAATGGATTAATTTAGAAATAAATTAAAGTTGATGAAGTAGAGCAAGACGGGGGCAGCACAATTATGACAAGTCACGTGCTTTCATTAGAGCTAAAATATGGGAAATAAATACAATATGTTTTATTTATATGAGTTTAACTAAAGAGTAAAAGATGTTTCAAGAACGTCATTGCAAAAGTACATCCATCATACAGTTCACTTTTTAATAGCACGTTCGTATATTTATCACACCGCGCTGAGATAACGGCGTTATTTTATGTTGTCGTTTTTCAATTTGAAGTTCAGGATGTCTTTTTTTGTGTAAAAAATGAATGAATGTTCAATGATTACTTCGAACGAATATCACGCACTATCGCTGCACCTGTATGTAACTATAATTCGTTTTTGATCAGACATCCTGACAGAATTGTTGTTGTTTACAAAAAAATATCATAAATACTTTTAATATATAACTACCAATGTGAACGATACCTTTCTATTATGAGAATGTACAAGTGAATGTTCTTCAAACCAGAAAATACTATAAAATCCAGTTCTTTATTTTTTTTTGCTTTCAGAATTTATTGATTGTTTTATGAGAAACTGATAAAAAATAAACCTGATTTACATCAGAGACTTGTTTTCGAACTAACTGTTTCGAACTTTTGCTGTTACAAACAGATGCTAAAAAAACAAACGCTGTACACCCGGGGGTCCACAGATGCAAAAAAAAACAACTGCAATATCGATTAAAAAACAAATGAGAGTATTTATATGTTGATATATCTCAGCCTGTTGAAGCCAAGATTGTGTATGTTTATCTTTAAAAGATAGTTGGTTCACTCTCAAAGTCAAAAGCGTTCTTAGCGATAATTTTTAACTCAACATTCACATGTCCACTGTTTACTACAGACTCGGGATTCAAAGAGACTCTTGGAAGTGCTGGATACCTGAGGAAACAATCGGGATTGTACAAGTTGTCTTGATTGCTGTTGTGCAACATCTCCATACAGTAATCCGTCTTTTGGCGCCACTGTTTCCGCAAATTAGTTTTTCTGTAAGCCCGTATACGCTTACACCCCCTGATATCAAGATATTTCTTCATGCAAAATTGGCGTTAACGTTTAAATTGAAAACTTAATTTTCTTAAGCAAACGGCCACTATCTAAACAGACATTCGTGCCTTCTTTACTGTTTGCTGTGAGAAAGCAGATTAATCGTGGTACGCTGTTGCTTTAAGACCACTGCCTGCGGTTATGTAGCGATGTATCTACCCATTATCACTGATTATATCTTGGCCGTACCAAAATATCTCTGCGAGGTAATCCTGAAATTGCCTCAAACGATTTAAATTACTGATTTGTAAATACAAACAACATTTTACTAATAGTTTTGAAAATGCATGTATGTGTGGATATATATAGCAATTCCGGAAATAATGTTTACAGTGGTTATATAGCTCACATTTAACATATATGGTTATATGAGACACAGTTTATACAAAGTATGAAACAACAGCCTCGATTATTGTGAATATACAAAAGTATGAAAGCAATAACTGGTCTGACTGTGAATGCTCGTCGATAGCAAGTGAAAAGTGCAATTATGTTAAGGCACCCTATCACCGGACTCAGCGGAATTATATTAAGCCGTATTTAGCTTTCCCAAAGGTTCAGATATTTTTATCATATAACTGACTAATTGATGTTTATTTATATATAATTATAAATAAATAAATGACTGCGACATCTCTTTTTTATATTGTTTAGGGAACACCTTTTCGAATATTGCCTAATCGGAAATTCCACTTGCGAACAGATGCTTCAAAAACAAACAAAAAACGAACGCTGTTACCTGCCCTGGTGTCCACAGATGTAAAATCGATCACTGAAACATCGATGATGAACTAAGGTTGAGGTTCAAATTTTAATATATCTCAGCTTGTTCAAGCCAAGATTGTGTTGTTTATCTTCAAAAGAAGGGTGGTTTCAAAATGTTAACTGTTAAGTTCTCTGCCAAATACTAAAGCCTTGTCGGTGATAATGTTTTTCAACACAGGGTTTTTGTAACATTCCCAGATTCAGAGTATATCAAGACTAGATTTTCGGAAATAATTATTTCTTTAATCAGATAAATCGTGTTCGATAAAGTAAGATAAGACCATACCAATACGGATTTGGGTGAAAAAGAATTGGAACGAGGGGACCAAAAATAAATATTTATAATTCATCCACTTCGTTTAAAAACAGGGGCGGGCAAAGGTGCAATAAATTTTCAAAAAAAATATCATTCAGAATAATAACCCGAATAACTATAACTTTATTTTTCATTTTAAGCAAATACCCAACGGACTATTTCATCGTCCTTTTCCTTGTCTCGAAAACAGTCGGTTAAAAATAATCATTTTCTGAAAAGCAGGTGCGGTAAATCCGTCGAAGGAAACATTAATTCGGTGTTGCCTAAGACTGAAACATGTATACAACGTGGCGTTTTATCATAAGCTCGATAAGTTTTTATGCATCCGCTAACACATACCAACCTGCATTTCTAAATTACGTTTTTTAATGAAATTAAACAAATCGTCTGATTTAATAGGTTCATTCAACACATCTATACATCTACGCTATCTTCAAATTTATTTATGTGGCCGAACTGTTGATAGTGTACATTTGAAACCACTTAAAATTGATGGAAAGGCCTCTAATGTTTTATTCGTATTGTTTGAATAATCTTCCACGGTTTAAATTAAGTTAGTTATTTCTCTGCCCGTCAAGTAAACGTATATATACCGCCATTGTAACAAAACAAACCATATCGCTTTTCCGAAAGATTGAAGAAAAATAGCGAAAAGGACCGAACAAATGCGGGACGAAACAAATATATGTAACCGCCCTATTTGAAAACAATTACTGCGATATTAAATAGCGTGATATGAGTTTGTTTGTTGTATCGAAGGGTTTGGAAGATATTAATGTGAAGTTGAATTTAACTGATATCCGCCGCACTACGACCAATCTTAATGTTCAATATAACTGATATCCCCTCAACGCCCAACCTTAATGTTCAATATACACATGTAACTGATATCCGCTCTACGTCCAACCTTAATGTTCAATATAACTGATATCCGCACTTCGCCCAACCTTAATGATCAATATAACTGATATCCGCACTACGCCCAACCTTAATGTTCAATATAACTGATATCCGCACTTCGACCAACCTTAATGTTCAATATACAGATATCACTGATATCCGCTCTACGTCCAACCTTAATTTTCAATATAACTGATATCCGCACTACGCCCAACCTTAATATTCAATATAACTGATATCCGCGCTACGACCAACCTTAATGTTCAATATAACTAATATCCGCACTACGCCCAACCTTAATGTTCAATATAACTGATATCCCCTCTACGCCCAACCTTAATGTTCAATATACACATGTAACTGATATCCGCTCTACGTCCAACCTTAATGTTCAATATAACTGATATCCGCACTTCGCCCAACCTTAATGTTCAATATAACTGATATCCGCACTACGACAATCCTTAATGTTCAATATAACTAATATCCGCACTACGACCAACCTTAATGTTCAATATACAGATGTCACTGATATCCGCTCTACGTCAAACCTTAATGTTCAATATACACATGTAACTGATATCCGCTCTACGCCCAACCTTAATGTTCAATATACACATGTAACTGATATCCGCACTACGACCAACCTTAATGTTCAATATAACTGATATCCGCACTACGACCAACCTTAATGTTCAATATAACTGATATCCGCACTACGACCAACCTTAATGTTCAATATAACTGATATCCGCACTACGACCAACCTTTATGTTCAATATAACTGATATCCGCACTACGACCAACCTTAATGTTCAATATAACTGATATCCGCACTACGACCAACCTTAATGTTCAATATAACTGATATCCGCACTACGCCCAACCTTAATGTTCAATATAACTGATATCCGCACTACGACCAACCTTTATGTCCAATATACAACTGTAAGTGATATTCGCATTACAAACTACCGTAATGTCCAATATGACTGATATTCACATTACGATTAATTGTAGTTTCCAATGTAACTGATATCCAAATTACGACCAATCGTTATTACCAATATAACTGATATCCAAATTACGACCAATCGTAATTTCCAATTTAACTGATATCCGCATTACGACCAATCGTAATGCCCAATATAACTGATATCAGCACTGCGTATTATGTAGTTGTTTCAGTCAAACAGATTGCTCCTGAAAGAGTTGCTCCTATTTCACAGGAATGATACATACTTTATACAGTTAAAACTGCTACAGGTATTCATGTTGATGTGTTTTAACGGGTGTTGTGTTATTGATATACCCATTCATGTGTCTGTATCAAATACAACAACTGTCTGGTGTTGATTTTGAATATTCATGTGATATTTTATTTCGAGAAATATTTCTATTTTCCTATCGTGATTGATTTTGAAAATGCTATGCACTTAATCCCTTATTTTTACTACAAACAAGTATTCGAACTCAAAATCTACTCAAATCAAACCATTAAGCCATAAATGCAAATTTGGTTACTTAAATATCGATTTTGAACAAAGCAGAGTTTTCTGATGATAATTCTCCTCAGAATATTCTGGCCAAGATTCTGAGTATTTATCTTCAAAAGATGGGTGTTTTCAAAATGTAAAATATCTCTGCCAAAGACCAGACAGTTCAGTGTGATAATGCATTTCGACAGCAGGTCGTTAAACACCTTTAGTCGTTTTCTAAACATTTGTTGATTTCGAAAAATACAGAACCAAAATCCTACATTTGTTTGTCTATGACCATCGTATTTTCAGGTATAATAATGCAAATGTATAACTCGTAGAGTGTATGACATTTATAACCAAACCAATGTACAGTCGACTGCATGTATAACCCAACTACCAAATATATCAGTTACATTGTTGAAACGTACATGTTGTTGTTAGGTTTGTACGACTATTACCGTGTAAGACCTCATCAATATCCCGACTATCAACATGTATGACTTCCTCACTGTCACGACTTTAACATGTATGAATTCATCACTATAATCTTTGTTGGCATCCGTGTGAGCTCTGTATGTTTCATTCACACCTGTTTCTTGCCGGCGCATTCCTGACCTTTGACTTGTTAATTTGATTGTGATCGTCGAGTGCGCCAGCTGTGTCATTTTACGTTCTGAATGTGATAGCTACATAATGTGATTCCTGACTTACTTAATTCCTTCACAGGAAAAGCCCGTTTCACAATGAAGGGCGATTTTTTGATGATGACATGAAATATAATTATACAGATGCTGTTATACAAAAAATATGAAAGTCCTTTACCGGACAAATTTTGACCAGTCCGTTAAAAATAAAAAAGTATCGTTAATGTAAGAAGCAGAGCACTATTTATTTAATAAAACAAAACTCGTAAGATGGTGCCACTTAGAGCATGCCCGATGTTCAGGCTGCAAGAGTGATTGTTTGTATGTGTTATGCATTTATCATATAAGAAAAATATTTTGATTTTAAATCAAAATTGAAAACTTTGCTCCTGAAACGCTTGAAACATTATTTCGGATAGATTCCAGTTTACCGGTCCCCAAATTTAACAACTTGTTAAAACATATGTGTAGGAAGAGGTGGGGGGACAGATTAACGTTGGCTGAATTATGTATTATATAACATATGATATGAGCAAAATCATAACTAGGACCCTATAATGTTATTGTGGTAACCGTTAAACTGGAAGTACCCAGTTATTTCTCTAAAATAATATCATACTTTACATAATTATGTCCCTTCTTTAAATAAGTGACAGCAGACCTTTTAACAGTATTACTTCCAGCATGTAGTTTAGCGGGCCTTATAAAAATAGTGACTAGTTGTGTGTTACCGATGAGTGGACTTAACAAGACAGATATTTTAAGAGTACCAATCTAAACAGGACTTTCGTCTAATTTAAAATTTGCTTTTATACAGAATAAGACGTCTTTCCATGTTGAAAATATTCATTTCCAAGTTCGTTCCAACCTAAAAAGTGCGGTTGTTAAATGTAAGAAATAGAAGTAAACCGACCAGTTAGCCCATAAATATTGAAAAGACCGAAGCCAAAGGCGGCCATTAGCATGTCCATATCCCGTGCCTTCAAACACAGATGGAGCTCAGGTCAATAATTGGTTAATACAACACGTTAAACAATCTTCATATTGCTTTCGCAAATGAATTGAAATCATGCAGGACCTGAATTTTAACTTAATATGTGTACTTTTTATTGTGCTTTCTTTGCCTTGTGGACCCAACACTCGAGTACTTAATTAACTATGTAATATATGATGATATATTAAAAACAAGAAATTTCTTGGACAAAGATAAATGTGTCGCATCACGACATTTTGGGAAAAAGTCGGCAGCGTATTTTTTAACAAATAAAAGCACTGTTGCGCTCAAAAATATTTACCTATAATTAGAAAAAAATGTGTCAGTTTTTTTTGCAAATACTCATCTTTGGGTCGAAACCCCCGCGATGAAACCCATATTATGAAGCATGCACGTTTACTCACTTGTCTCCAGAGTGGTTATCCTTTGTTGAGATGATGCACTGTATATTTATCAAATTAACACTATCACTTTGAAACAAGTTGTATAAAATTACAACACAAATCCATAAAGTTTACAAATAACTAGTTTTTAACTAGTTTGCAAAGTCGCAATGCAAAGACCCTAGGCGGGATATGCATCCATCTAATTTCCGTCATATTCTAGTATGTGTTATATCTATTAAAACTGTTATTGTTAACCAATACAAGACAAGTGATGACAATCCAGTTAGCTTAAAGCATATTTAAAAGCCCATGATCTATTACGTGCTATCTTCCTACCCCCACTGCGGTTGTTAACTGGAGGCTAATTACACCACCGGGACTACTTTGTCGATCTCTGTATCGTACCTCTGACTTTCTATTCAGCCAACACTCGTTTCATACGTCGCTCAGACGAAATCATGAACTGGAATAGGTACTTATGAATAGAAGAAGAATGGGAAGAGTTTTATTTAACTGTAAGCTTACAGTCCATGAGTTATATATGATTTGAACATGTATATTATTTTATTAACTTTTCTGGTACAACAATTTTCAAGAAAGTAATTATAACTATACTAAATACAACTGTGTCCGTTCTACACATTAAGATCACCTTCTTTGAGGTTTTCGTTACTTGCAGGCCCGGCTGAAATAGGTGGTTGGGAAGTTCAAACTCTATTTTTTTTAAAAGAGACGGTAAAACATTTTGAGTTTTTGGCATAATGTTCACAAAAGGTTAGAGTCAATTATCAATAAGGAACCGGTCATAAATATTTTCAGAATTTGTTGATTTTGATTAAAAACGACGATGTTTTAATTTTTACACGGTCAAAACAAAATTTTATATGACGCTAAATTTCAATTTAATTTTGTTTTTGAATCCAGAATATGATTCACATTAAGAAATCATAAAGCAGATCAAAGTTTGAAATGATGCCTATCTGGGTATTACTACATTTATTCTGCAAATATTCCGCGAATACCTACTGAGAGACTCAGGGTGACGTTTCCTTACACCGAAAGTCAGTGTCATTTCTGAAAGAATATTTAAGATAAAGTAAAACCCATGATCATTTATTTTGTTTATATGATTGGAAGATTCATAAGTGTCCGTCAAGTCATAAAATTAAATTAATCAGCAATGATTTCTTAGAACAACACATTCTTGCAAATATGATAGGCATTCCCGGTGAAATTTGGCGTGCTTGAAAGTCACGTGCATCAATGCGCCACTTCTTATCTATTTTACTGCATAGTTTATATAGCGTTTAGAAAACATTTTCAAGGAAACACTTTTAAAACGGGATTTTAAAGAAATAATTTGACGTACAAATTGAACGAAAATAAGTACATGTTGTGACATCAGTAAACAACGTCGCAGGTGCTATTTGGTGAAATGAACGTCAGCATATTTTTTTACACAAATGTAAAAATTCAAGATGCACTCTTACTCCCAAATAAGATTTACCACAATAAATACAACTGTTTTAACATTCCAAAAAGAATGAATAGATGTCCAATTCAATGGCTCTTATGAAGTATACCGAGTTCAACTTGGAAGAAGAGTGCAGAAAACACGGTATTTCTACCTTATGAGATGATAGTTGATCACAGTAAATCTTTTAGCATTCACGAATCATTTAATATTTTTGTGTTTTCAGCTATTAAATACACGGTTAAAATTTTGTTATCAGTAATTAATATTTTCAATAAATGCATTATTTAGTAAGTAGTTACAGGTTTAATGCTCAAAATGTATGTTTGTTATATATGTGTATGTATTGATTTTGATTAAGAGTGTCACTTTAATATGAAAGTTTTGTCAGAAAATCAAATTCATATTTTCAATTTTTTCCTTATAATTGCAAATGGAATTTTAAGAATCTCTGAAAATAGAACCCTTTGTTAAGTTAGTCAATTGTGGTTTACAAAAATCACATAAGTGTACCGCAAAACTAAACAAAAATAGAATGTTGCAGTGTTATAATGCTTGGCCTTCCCTTTCCTGCATCTATACATTAAAATGCACTTACGTTCAATCTCAATACATCTTAAATGAATGTGGGGGTGTTCATGTTTAACATGAAACGGTCAGTGAAATGCAAAATATTTCTAAGTACAATGTAGGTTAAACCAGCTTCCGACCGCTTAGTCTCAAGTATCCCAACGTGACACGCCCTTCGTCACAGACGGTTTATACCCAGCCAACTGCATGTAGTGGTGTACATAACAATCCCAATTCAAAATGAAATAGGGTTTTGCCGGGTGATCACACATCCTCTTAATGTAAAGATAAATATTTTGAACATGAACTCAGTTTGCGGAAATTTATCGCATTTGGAATATCCTTTGCATGCAGAAAAAAATAGCTACGACCACATGTGCTTGGACAGGAATGCAATACATTCTCCACTAGAACATAACATACCATGCGTGTACCAGAAACAATTATTAACAACTCAAAACACTGGATCCTTTTACATAGAGCTATGGCTATTTTCCCAGTTTAATTTATACAGTGCCAAATGTGTTTTCGTTACATTAATGTACTGACACAAAGTTTGTAAATACTCTGTATCATATTTCTTTCTATGGAACAACATAAATGTTAAACATGAACATCAGTCTGAAATCCTTGTATACATTCACTGAAGTGTTGCGTTAACTCCAAGCAAAACTAAATTCTGAAGTTTTTTTATTTCTATCACCTGTCAGGCTTTACAACGAATATGTCAATATAAACAATAGTTAATCTTCACTACTGAGTGTATAACCCCCTTCACCCAAGCCAAAATGCACACCGACTACTCCTTCATTCTCAACCTGAATCCTGCTTGACAAAAAATATTCAATTACTTTTAAAGGAAAAGGTACCGAATTACTCCAAACTGGTCTCTTGAGTCCAAAGTCACGGTATAACGCGATCCATTAAGGCCCGGTAAAACGAGAACAAAAAAGGCCCGGTATAACGCGAACCAAAAAGTACCGGTATTACGCGAAACAAAAATGTCCCGGTATAACGCAAACCAAAAAGTCCCGGTATAACGCGAAACAAAAAGGCCCGATATAACACGAACCAAAGAGGCGGGGCATAACGCGAATCAAAAAGACCCGATATAACGCTAACAAAAAAGGCCCGATATAACGCGAACCAAAAAGGCCGGGTATAACGCGAACCAAAAAGATCCAATATAACGCGAACCAAAAAGGCCGGGTATAACACGAACCAAAAGGGCCCGATATAACGCGAACCAAAACGGCCGGGTGTACCGCGAACCAAAAAGGTCCAAAGTTTAGCGAACCAAAAGGGCTAGATATAACGCGAACCAAAAAGACTGGGTATAACGCGAAGCAAAAAGGTCCAATGTAACGCGAACCAAAACTGCCGGGTGTAACGCGAACCAAAAAGGTCCAAAGTTTAGCGAACCAAAAGGGCTAGATATAACGCGAACCAAAAAGGCCGGGTATAACGCGAACCAAAAAGACTGGGTATAACGCGAAGCAAAAAGGTCCAATGTAACGCGAATAAGGCCGGGAATAACGCGAACCAAAAGGGCCCGGTATTACGCGAACCAAAACGGCCCGATATAACGCGAATCAAAAAGGCCGGGTATAAGGCGAACCAAAAAGGTCCAATATAACGCGAACCAAAAAGGCCGGGTAAAACGCGAACCAAAAAGACCGGGTATAACGCGAACCAAAAAGGTCCAATGTAACGCGAATAAGGCCGGGTATAACGCGAACCAAAAAGACTTGGTATAACGCGAACCAAAAAGGTCCAATATAACGCGAACCAAAAAGGCCGGGTAAAACGCGAACCAAAAAGACCGGGTATAACGCGAACCAAAAAGGTCCAATGTAACGCGAATAAGGCCGGGAATAACGCGAACCAAAAGGGCCCGGTATTACGCGAACCAAAACGGCCGGGTATAACGCGAACCAAAAAGGGCCGACTTGCTTTATCCCATCGTTTAAAATATACCTTAATCAAACAAAAGCTTTTGATTGAATCGGATGTTACTGACAATCTTATAGTAGTATTTCTAGAATAACGACCTCAAATATGTCTGGAGATAAACACTAACATAATCTTACACCTGTCTGTCATTATATAATCTTGTAATAGTAAAGACATTTTTACAGCATGTTCTAGAAGTATCTAAAAAGACATGCGCCAAACGTCTGTCTATGGTCTTAGAGCTCTATCCGCCAAATGCTGTAGTTTTTATTCTTCAACGCCTGTCTATGGTCTTTGAGAGTCATGAGCCAAATGTTGTTATTACTGTTTCTCAACGTCCGTCTATGGTCTTAGAGAGTCATGCGCCAACTGTTGCTGTTGTTTTATGACGTTTATCTATGGTTCCAGAGAGCCATTCGCCAATTGTTGTTCTTGTTGTTGATGCTGCTGCTGTTGTTGTTGTTTTTCCATGCGCCATTGATTTTTTTTTGATTATTTTTAACGTTTGTTTTTTGTCTAAGAGAGTGGAGTAGGATAGTTAACCAGGTGTTGTTATTTTCTTAAAAGCATTGTGATTCATTTAGTTAACTACAATATATAATGGAAAGCTTTGTAGCACACCACCTGCATTAGGATCATGAGAGTGAGACAAGGCGAAACAACCAAAATAACAATATAAGTCAGTGCAAAGCATTATAATCACAAAACAAAACATATCAAAGACTGCCTACAGAGGCACATCGATCCATTATTGCACCTGCATATACCTTCTTCAGATTGGCTAATGGATCATCCGATATCTTGTATGGAATTTCTTCTCTCAAAATACTCATTAGAGTAGCGATTTTAGGGCGGTGTCTTAGGGTGCTTTAGCAGGTACTTACCCATTTCCAAACATCCCAATCCGTTTGACAAAGCCTCTGATGACGGTTTTGGTATGTGTGAATGTCCCTTCCTTGGTCATTAAAGCAATTGGCTTGTTTCTGTGTTAATGCACATATCTCGTAAGTGAGCGTGAACAGTCGCAATTGTTACCTTGAATAGTACTTAGTTCAGATAAACGTAATTATAAACACATGGTTCAATACCGAAAATATTAGGATATATATTGGAATGTATTCAGGTACAATACAGTATGGAAAGGAGCTCCTTCGAGCACAAACACTATATCCATAGTTTTAAAACACAGTTTCGGTTTCGGTTAGATGGATGCTGTTCATTGTCAAGCCAAAGCATATTGGTATCCAATCCGGGGTTTTTTACCAAGATTCGAACTCATTCCATTTTCTGAAAATTCACGATTTAATGGGAGTGTAAAGTACAGTTACTCAGACATCGCGGATATTTCTGAATTCCCAGTACACAGATTAACTGTTCTAGATTTTGTTATGCATTGAATTTCATTAAATAGTTTATAATTTATCGAAATCATCAGTCTAATTATTAAAATGCCCGATCATGGGCGGTATTCAATATTAGTCTTAATTGGATCTAATGAACTGTGTAGTTAAACAGATTGCGTAATATGCACGTTCGTATTGTCTATCTAAATCTATTATTCCGGAGTAAGGGGCTATGTTCAGGCGGAGGTGTTATAACAAGTACATAGACCATGGCTGGTAACTAAACTTCAAACGCTCTACAAGCAAAAAAAAATAAATATGTATTGAGCGAATAATTCGTTTTATCAAGAAAGTTGTATAATGCGAAACGAGATAACTGTATTCTCGGGGCTATTATTGTGGGGCAATACAGGCATTTTTATAATATATTTTTTTCCATCCGTCCGGTTTGGCGGACGTATGGCTAGTTCCTAGACTACACGCCGTACTAGCATGATACGTAATCGCAAAACGACAGTATGGTGGTGTTACGGATTTTTTAATTCGGCGTGCTGTATTTTCACAGTTTTATCAGTGAAATTACACCAGTGATTTCACTACAAACTCATAATGAGTGAAAATCTCAACTTCCCGAACTTATTTGTTTTATTGAATTGTAGTAACCTCCCATTGATCAAAACTAAACACGTCACTCTTGAACCAGAAAATGTTGCCAAAAACTAATTTGAAATTATAAAAAGTTGCATAAGTTTAAATTAAGATACATTTGAAAATAAAAAAATACCCGTTTATTAGAAAAATGTATGTCCTTGTTTTCAAACGATTTCTTGAACTTTGAAGCTGAATGTTTGCTTGCATAAAAACAAATTACAGATGTAAACAACATGCTCGAACATAAATAGGATGCTATAGTATCGTTCAAATGTCTTAACTGTTGTTGGGGTTTTTTGTCCACTCACGCCTCGAAATGATTAGTGAACAACCTTGTGTGGTCTTCACTCTTTACCTGGAAAACGACCGATCTTTAAGCGAATCAGACTGGTCTCTGACGGTATGGGATGACTGAATACCCATGTTTCGTGAAACAAACTCTAAAACTAAGATAAAAAACAATGATTATCCGCAATTATTTTCCTAAAGCGTTTGACCTTTTAAATTTTCATTCAATAAATGGAGGCGTAGTAATTCGGTTATATATTCATGCCCTGTTATTTTCCGGAACATTGATGCATTAATAAAAGTGCATTGGTTAATGTTCATAAAATGTTTGCACTAAACAACGAGTGAATAAAATAATATCGAAGAAATTTCGCTCAACGAACCGGAAATAGAAAATTGACAGCTACGTCATCAGGTATTATTTCTACTCTTCAGAAAAAGGGATATTTAGAAATATAAATTAATAAAACACTAATAAAAGAAACATATAAAAAAAAATATTTCAGTGCTCGTGAAATCTGTTTTTTTTATGACACTCGTGAAATAAATAAGATCTTATACTGAATCAACAAATATCCTCTATTTAGTATATGCTTTCCATGGACTTCAGAGATTTTTTCAGTGAATTTATATTGATATTTTACTATTTCAAACAGTTTTAGTCCGTCCTGAAGTCCACATATCAAATAACAGCGCACACAGGGTTGTGGCACAATTTCGACGACGTCATTTCGGAAATGACGTTACGTTCGCATACAATTTCGAGCGTTTTCCTTTTTGAAAATCAACAACAAAATGCCTTTACATATCCTTTTTTTAGTCATAGTAATAGTAATTATAATAAAACTTAATTGTTTCACTTGACACTTGCATAATATTTCAACTCGTGAACACCAAAAGTAAACTTTTCACGTGTGGCGTTGCTTTTGGTGCACACTCGGTGAAATATATTGCGATCTTACACTGAAACAAACAATTATACTCTATATGTCACATTTGATAGCCACCTGTTCGTTAGGAATTACCGCCTGCCAATGCTTACGACACTCTTCCGGATATTGTTACAGGATATCTTTTGAGTTTAAATAATAATACTTGCAATATTTGCTAATACGATTAACGGTTGTATTAGGTAATTATTGCTTTCAATAACTATGTGGACCCTATTCTTCCTTTCGACCCTACACTTTTTTGCGGTAGTCTGGAAATTATTTTTAATTTTACAAAATACAATTTGATTAAACTTGTTAAAATTTGATCATTTCATATTTAAAACTTTCTACAATAGTTATATGCCCTAACACATTGGAACCGAATTAAGCTTCTCAAAAAAAGTCAAGCCAACCTACCTACCCTATTTTTTGAGATGTTAGTGGAAACAAAGAAATTGTTTTGCCTAAAGGTCCTTATGTTGAACGCTGCCTTGCGCGATTTTTCGAGTTAATGTCCGAACATTGGATTACAAATCAAACAACATATGCCCAATTTGGGATTGTTTTTTTAGATTTTCAATATTCAAAACTACAAGTCATCAAACTAAACCACTGTGGTACATCATAACAATCTGACCTCGCTATTCAATTAATGCGAATCTCTTAACCAATTAATGATAATTTATATGAACCCACAAGATCTCCAACGCCTCGATATCATAAAGGTCACTTAGTATTTTGATATGATTTTCTGTATCGTAAATGTACTAATTGTGTTTATGATATTGCAAAAGATTAACGCGTTATAAAATCAGCGCGAACGGTCTACGAAGAGAATGTTATTTCATTCCTTCATTTCTGGAGAGAAACAAATGGGCCTCTTAGTAAAGATGCTATCATTGTATATCTATGAACAGTGTTGCACAAACGGAATATAATTTAATATTTATGCGAAAAACTACAGAAACAAGCTCAGTAGCAAAAAGTACCTGCCAACTTCTGAGGAAATTGCTTGCAAATGAAGTTTTTATCAATTGCATCTACCAGAAATGGTAAATAATGTGAACTCGCATGTACTTTGCATATTTCAAAAACGGAACGTATCTTTGTCGGTATTGAAGCTCTTCAGAACTTCTATAACTTGTCGCCGACCGATGACATACATCAGTGACAGACATCAGGATGTTACAATAACTCACAATAATCCCAGTGTGATCAGGTTCGCAGATCAGTGAGTAAGTTGCTTATAAATAGTCCACATTCATAACATAATACTGACACAAAACAGGCGTCTCGCTAGATGCTTCAAGGAATTTCTGTAAAAGCACCACAGAATAAAACAAAAATCCCAAGCATGCAGTAAGGAACACCAGATAATTGGTTGTTGAAACAAGGGGCGGGGATAAAGATGGTTCTATTAAAGAGGACTAAATTAAAAGTGTTTTAGCGAACATATAATTAACAGCAAAGCAAAACACTCAGTTGTATCTGGGACCAATAACAAATCCTACTCACAGGTTGTATATTTACATGCATTATGACAGAAACGTTTTATTTGAGAGTTCTTTTAGGTGAAATTTTCCATTGAACAAGTGTGTTTTACGCTTGGTCTTATATAATGACATAAAACAGAAATTAAATTGTATTCATATCAAATAACTTTCCAACTATTGTCTTTCTTCCGTGTAACAAAACGATTGAAGATAAGTCATTGGGTGGATTTTTTGATTGACAGTTCCGTTTCAATACAAACAAGCACTAAAATTAGTGTACAGATGATTCTATTAACATCCAATTTCACGAGGAAATTGCCTAAGTATTAGAAGTGAAGTTCAAAGGGGCAGTTATGAAATAATATCCAAAAGAAAATAATAACCTGACAGATTCGGGTAGCCTAAAGTGTTAGAAATCATCTGAAAATTGGCGAAAAAATGAAGTAATCTCTGAAATGATGAAAATTGAGAGTATGAATCCAATACCTTTCTTTTCTTCTTTTTTGTTTGTTCTGGAAATGCACGGAAATACCTTCGTCAGATTGCCTAATGGATTATCCAATATCTTGTATGGAATTTCTCGCAAGATACTCATTAGAGTGACGATTCTAGGGCGGTGCCTAAGGGTGCATTAGCAGGTACTTACACATTTCCAAGCATCCCAATCCGTTTGAATTAACCTCTGGTGACGGTTTTGGTATATGTGAATGTCCTTCACATGGTCATTAAAGCAATTGGCACAAGGGTGCTATAGCAGGTACTTACACATTTCCAAACGTCCCAATCCGTTTGCCATTGCCCCTGTTCATGGTGGTGGTATGTGTGAATGTCCTTCCCATGGTCATTAAAGCAATTGACTTGTTTCTGTGTTAATGCACATATCTTGTTAATGAGCATGAACAATCGCAATTGTTTCCTTCGATGGTACTTAGTTCAGATAAACGTTATTATAAACACATGGTTCAATACCGAAAATATTAGGATTCATTTTGGAATGTACTCAGGTACAATACAGGCTGGAAAGGAGCTCCTTTCGAGAATACAAACTATGTTTTAAAATAGATGGATGCTGTTCATTGTTTAGCCATATCATATTGAAACAACATGTCCGGATTTTAACCAAAATTCAAACTCATTCCATTTTCTATCATATTTTCTGAAAACTCACCATTGAATGTTCATGTACAGTAGTTACTTAGACATTGTGGACTTTTTCTAGAATAGTTACTGAATTCCTAGTACTCAGATTAATACTAACTGTTTAAAATTTTGTTATGCATTGAATTCGATAATTAGTTTATGATGTATCGAAATAATCATCTTATTAAAATTGCCCGGTCATGGGCGGTACTCAATATTAATCTTAATTGGATTTAATGAGCTGTGTGGTTAATCAGATTGCGTGGTATGCATGTGAACAGACAGAACAGAACAGACATTTTATTAAGACTTATACTAACGTACATTGTCTAATCACATATAATAATTCACTTATTTCATGTGTTTGTTAATCTATTATACAGAAGTAAGGGGCTTTGTTTAGGCGGAGGTGATATAACAAAGTACGTAGTTAGGAAATAAACTTCAAACGCTCTACAAACTCCTTGTCATTTTATGGAGAGTTAAGCCAAACAATTATATTACACTTTGCTAAATGGAGAGTTAGGCCAAACAATAATTATACGTTGAGCGACTCGTTCGTATTATCAAGTATGTTCTAAGTTCTATAATGAGAAACGAGGTAATTGTATTCTCGGGGCAATGCAGGGATTTTGATAACAATCCACAAAGTATAAAATGGCCTCTAATAGTTGTCTCTTTTAAAATTATCCTTAAAACATCTGGTTTTGCAGACGTATGGCTATTTCCATATTCTGTCAGTATTCCCACAGTTGTTCGCATGTTTAGTGATGTGTATATAACAGGTTGACGGGATACTATGAATACACATTCATCCTTGTATTTATATAAGGAAACGTCAATTAAAATTGTTTTACTAGAAACTATCAAGTATTGAATTATTTTAGCTAAACCCTGATTTTCCTCCCATAATTTAATTATTGAACTTGGTAGACATAGCAATATCCCTAGATAGGAAGTATACATTGTGAAACTCAAAAATAATTGAAAATTAATTTAATTGTATTTAAGTTTGTTCAATGTATAATACGACATACTTGTATTCCTAGATTTTTGTGTGATGAAATGTATATCATAACTTAATTCTGATAATAAACCTCTGTAAATAAGATTAGCCTTTTCTATATCATAAGAGACTTGAATGTATACAATCTGTAGACATCCTTACAATTATGACTGTTCAAATTTTCTTTAGTCTTCACGATATTATATAACATGTTTGTAAATAATATATTGCAACACCATTCATTTTTTATTTCATGCATGCAATATTTGTATGTGTTTTGTGTTTATATATCCTTAAGTTAAGTGAAAAGAAAATTATGTTCTGTTCTTAAATAAATAACGGACATTTACCGTAGACTTAGTCAATGAATTGACTTATGGCATATTGAATACCAGCTCATCTGAACCACTTTACCATGATGCGACAGATTTGTTCTGTTGCATTGAAAGTGACATATATTAGTGTGTGTGCTTTTCTGATAATAGTATAAGCTTCTTTTCCAATTGCTTAGGAATTCACGTGCTAACATTCTGACGGGATGTTCATGATATGAAATCCTCTTATCCAAGAACTACTTCCGTAATGTAACTAGATTAACATCATTTGACCAGCAGGATATTACTTATAAGTGATGCCAGACAGTTTCTTTAGTACAAACGAGAAATTTGATGAAAGTAATCAAGCATTTAACAATCCAATGAGAGCCCCGGGGAAACCTGTATGTTATACAAACTCCGGGCCTAGTTTAAGGAATGTTTGGCATGATAATCCCCTGCTGTGCATCTACTGCTAATTGCACTGGTGTGACAGAAGGGGCCAATTTCCTGTGTATTCGATAAGTGGCTCAGGGCCATTTAGGGTCCATTTCTATAAAACTTCTGAAACTGCACAGCAGGATACTCAGATCGGAGATTAGATAAAAGGGATCAAGGCAAGTAGATTTATATCAATAAACAGAGGTTGTGTACTATTCACAGTTCGGGAGGGGTTGGGGTCACTTATAGAATGATTTGTATAATTTTTAATGACATACCTAGCTGCAAAATAAGGAGTGAACATATCAACATCCCGAACTACTATTAAATTCGATTGTAGATACTTTCTCTTGTGTCATGAAACAAACTCTAAAAATATCAACATCCCGAACTACTATTAAATTCCATTGTAGATACTTTCTCTTGTGTCATGAAACAAACTCTAAAAATATCAACATCCCGAGCTACTATTAAATTCGATTGTAGATACTTTCTCTTGTGTCATGAAATAAACTCTAAAAATATCAACATCCCGAGCTACTATTAAATTCCATTGTAGATACTTTCTCTTGTGTCATGAAACAAACTCTAAAAATATCAACATCCCGAACTACTATTAAATTCCATTGTAGATACTTTCTCTTGTGCCATGAAACAAACTCTAAAACTAAGAAAACTATTTTTTAATTCAATGATTATCCGCATTTGTTTGCTAACTCGTTCGACCTTTCCAAGTTCATGCAATAAATGACGGCGTAGTAATTCGGTCATGTAGTCATGCACTGTTTAATTGAAAAATGCTTTCGTTAGTTTTCGGAACGTTGTTGCATTAATAAAAGTTCATTGATTAATGAATGATAAACTATAGAAAATATATCTGAGAACTTTTTCTTATCGAACAGGAAATATATTTTTTTCGTGGGCTTAAGGGATTAGTCAGCAAAATAAAATTGATATTTCACTTCGGAAATGATGTTACGCTCGCATACAATTTCGCGCGTTTTTTTCTGAAAAAACTACAACAAAATGTCTTTTCATATCCTTTTTTAATCATATAATATAAAATAAAAATAAACTTATTTGTTTCACTGGATGCACTCAAAATAGTTCACCTCGTGAACACCAAAAGTAATTTTTTTTACGAGTGGTGTAGCTTTTGGTGCTGCCAATATCACTCGGTAAAATATATTGCGATCTTACACTGAAACAAACAATTATACTCTATATGTCACAATTGATAGCCACCTGTTCGTTAGGAATTACCGCCTGCCAATGCTTATTTTACTGAACAGAACAGAACAGAACAGAATGTTTATTTAACTTCAGCATATACAGCTCATCGTTATAAACACAAAATTAAATACACCTAATCAATTCAATATTCATAATGAAATCAATATTGCATGCATGAAAGAACAAAAAGGATAATCTATTATATACAATCAAGTTATACAATACCACGAGAGAAAAAAAGCAAACTTAAAAATACAAATTTAGCAGCAATGAATGTGGGGAGGTCTTCAGGGGTGATTTTAACATTCAAGTCTCTTATTTTAAAAGCTATGGTACAAAAATAGCTAATCTTACTAAAAGAGATTCATTGTCAGAATTGAGTAATGATATAAATTTTACCATACTAGGATGTCTGACATAATATCTTATTTTACTCTTTTCCAGATACTGTACAGGAGATCATTGGAGTTTCAATAAATGCATACTTGCAATGTTATCTAATACGATTTACTGTTGTATTTAGTAATGATTGCTTTTTTCCTCCCGTCCCTACACTTTTTTGCGATTTTGTTCTTCATTTCTAATAACATTTTTGAGTGAACATGATCAAATTAGACTATTTTATATTTAACATTTTCTACAATTGTTACATACCCTTATACAGGTCGATTTGGAACATCACCATGTTCTCAAAAAAGATCCTACCTACTTTATTTCTTAGATGTTAGTGGAAACGAAGAATTATTGGCTTTGCCTAAAGGTACTAAAGATACAGTTTGTTTTACATTACCGCTGTGGTGCATCCTAATAATCTGACCTCACTATTCAATTATGTAAATTGCTTAACCAATTTATGATGATTTATATGAACCCACAAGATCTCGATAACATAAATTGTTTGTTTTTTTGAAAATCTTAGTAATAATATAGTAGATTGTTCCAATGAAGAAGCAGAATTGTTTTGTAATAATAATGACTTCAGCCTGCCTAATACTGTATACCCTGAATTAGATTATCCGATTAGTATTGATGAGGTGAAGAAAGCTATTAAAGCATTAACACGTTGTAAATCCAATGGTTATGATTGCATGTTAAATGAATATTTTATTGAATGTGCCGACATACTTGCTGCACACATATGTGATATATTTAACTGTATTTTGAACTCCGGTTGTTATCCGGATAAATTGACAGAAGGGATTATTGTACCATTGCATAAAAAGGCGGTGAAAATGATGTTAACAATTATAGGGGTATTACTCTAGTTAGTTGCTTTTCGAAATTGTTTACGACTGTATTAAATGAACGCACTGAATTTATATGCGATAACAACAATATTATTTCGGACGCCCAATTCGGAATTCGTAAAGGTCGATCGACTGTCGACGCTATATTTTTACTTACGTCTTTAGTTCAAAAATATATAAACGAAAATAAACGATTGTACGTTATATTTGTCGGTATGATGAAATGTTTTGAAACTATTTAAAGAAATGCACTTAGGTTAAGATTATATAAACGTGGTGTTCAAGGGAAAATATTAAATCTTATGAAAGATATGAATCAGAATGTTAAAGCATGTGTACAATCATGTCCATCATACTCAGAATACTTTAGTTATGCAGTTGGCTTACGACAAGAGGAGGTATTGTCCCCAATATTATATTCACTATTTGTCGAAGACCTAGAATTATTTTTACAAGATAGCGTTAATTCTGGGATAAACAGAGATGATGTATTAATTATGTTACTGTTTGCCGATGATATGGCCATTTTAGGAAAGACCCCGGCTGAAACTCAACATCAAATGGATTTACTTAAATACTTATTGTAATACTTTGGGTCTTAAAGTAAATACTAATAAAACCAAAATTATGGTATTTCGTAAGAGCGGCCGTTTATTACCGCATGAATGCCGGACCTATGATGGCCAAAACATCGAAGTCGTTAGTGATTTTAACTATCTAGAAACTGTTTTAACTATACTGGTAATTATGCATTAAACCAAGAATATTTAGCTGGAAAAGCTTTAAAGGCTTTAAAAGTGTTACTATATAAATGTAAAGAGTATGATCTAAAGCCCCACATATTTTGTCAGTTGTATGACGCCTTTGTAGGGTCTATATTAAACTATTCATGTGAAATATGGGGTTATACTAAATCGAATGAAATAGAACGTATTCATTTGAAGTTCTGTAAAAGATTATTACATGTTAAAATCAACACTTGTACTGCTAGTGTATACGGAGAATTAGGTAGATATCCTTTATATATTACTAGATACATACGTATAATTAAGTACTGGTTGAAAATAGCTAACACTAATAATATATTGATAAGTGTTGTATATCTACAAGCAGTAGCTGATAGTAATAAAGGATATACCAATTGGGTTACCAATGCTAAAAAAACTTCTTAATGATTATGGCTTTACACAAATACGTATTCGATAATGTTCAAAATGTAAACGTAAACGCATTTGTTCACGAATTTAAATGTAGAGTTATAGATACATTTAAGCAGGAATGGCATGGTTCATTATCTAATAGCTCTGTTCTTGATATGTATAAGGTATTTAAAAATGCATTCCAGTATGAAGAATATCTGAATATATTACCAAGGAAATACCGACTTTATATTTGTAGATTACGATTATCTGTACATCCATTAAGGATACGAACTGGACGATATGCCAGAAATAATACACCGCGTAATGAACGCTACTGTATGTGTTGTAACCATCTTGATATTGAAGATGAATACCATTTTGTATGTATATGCCCATGTTATTTAGTTATAAGACAGAAATACATTAAACGTCATTATTATGTTCGCCCCTCCGTGTTTAAATATCACCAACTATTAAACTCTGTTAATAGATTTGAGCTTACTAAGCTCTGTAAATACGTTAAGGAATCACTATGTATCCGTAACTGTATTCTAAACAATGATACATAATTCTGTTCATCCTCTTTTACAACCTGTTTATTAAGCCTTTTACACTACTTCGTTTACATATTTATACCTTATAGTAATCAATTATAATTGCATACTGATCATGTAATACAAATATTTGTTCAACTTTAAAACTTACCATGTACATACACATGACATATTTAAGTGAATTATTATATGTGATTAGACGATGTACCTTAGTATAAGTCTTAATAAAATGTCTGTTCTGTTCTGTTCTGTCTGTTTATCAAAGTTACTTTGTATTTTGAAATGGGTCAATTCTGCAATGTACATAAATATACATAAGGTTTTGAGATTTTTCCGTATTGCAAATGTACTAATAGTGTATATATTTATAAAAAAATAACGCGTTATAAAACTAGCGCGAAAGGTTTACGAAGATAATGTTATATGATTAATTCATTCATGGAGAAAAATAAATGGGCCCATTAGTAAAGATGATATCAATGTACACGGAATATAATTTAAACTAACTTGGTAAAGGCTAGTACCAAAATTTTAATACTCTATACCAGTCTATGAGAAATCTTACTATTTGATTCCACTGGCACCTAACGGATTTGGACAAGACTATTTTTAAAATTGCGTTCAACGCTTCTGGCCAAGTTTCGAAGATATTGGCTGAGCGGTTCGAGAGGAGACGTCTTAAAAGAAATTGTCGCAAACCGATGACATACATCAGTGACAGACATCAGGATGTTACAATAACTCACAATAATCCCAGTGTGCTCAGGTTTGCAGATCAGTTAGTAAGTTGCTTATAAATAGTCCACATTCATAACATAATACATATAGGAGCTGACACAAAACAGGCGGCCGTCTCGCTAGATGCTCGAATGAATTTCTCTGAACAGCACCACAGTATAAGCATGCATTAAGGGAGACCGGATAATATGTTGTTCAAACAAGGGACAGGGATAGCGATGATTCCATTAAAGAGGAAGTTTGGGCCAAAATAAGTGTTTTAGCAAACACTCTGTTTTTTATTCACATTTATTATGACTCAAACGTTTTATTCGAGAGATCATTTGGGTGTTGTTTCCCATTGAACAAATGGTCTTATATAGTAATATAAAACATAAATCCAATTGTAGTTATATCAAATATGATTCCAACTTTTGTCCTTTGAAAAAACATATCTATACAAAATGAATATGCTTTTCTGTGTTTCGATCAATCAAGACAAATGAGTTTAAACATAATAATGAATTAAGATAAAAAAAATAATAAGTAAAAATCAGGCATCATTTCATATTGTTCCATTTTAAGATTACATTTTAATTGGACAACCTTAAACGAAAATGCTTCAAATAAAATATCAAACGAAGGGGATTCATTTAATTCCTGGGTGGTTTTCTGATTGACAGTTCCGTTTCAATACAAACAAGCACTGAAATAAGTGTACAGATGATTCTGTTAACATCCAATTTCACGAGGAAATTGCCTAAGTATTAGAAGTGTAGTTCAAAGGAGCAGTTATTGAAAAATACCCAAGAGAAAACATTAACCTGACATATTCGGGTAGCCAGAAGTGTTAGAAATCCTGTGAAAATTGGCAAAAAAATGCAGTAATCTTAAAAATAATGAAAATTGAGAATATGGATCTAATTCCTTCCTGCATCGTCTTTTTATACTGGAAATGCACTTAATGGCGCGGTAGTCTAAGTTCTGTCCTTTCTTTATCGACGCATTTCTTTTGAGGACATAGAGGTGAAGAATGTTTTACATAGAATGTTTTGTTTCATATGAAATGTGTTTAATTGATACCTCAGGCGGTCAACCAAAGGCGCATAAACGGATCAAATAGTCGAAGACTAAAAGGACGATGTGGATGCCTTTATCGAGGGACTTTAAGTATTCAAGTATGCGCTAGAACAGGTCAGTGATTATTCAGGAAGTTGTCCCGATTGCAAGTCGTGAGCTCCTAAACAAGTTATTGTTATTGCAATACTTTCCGAAAGGGATGGTAGCACACACTACAAGTTTGAACATAGCAGTTTCAGACGATAGAAGATCAATAACGCAAAAGTACACATTTAATAGCTTCATCAGCTACCTCCTCATCTTCGTTTTACTGTTATACAACATACGAGTATTAATTCTGCTTCTAACATGTGTCACATGCTACACTTTTCTCGGTTTTTACAATACAACAATAAAGAATATGTATATCTTATACATTTGTAATTCAACTTTTTTATTTCTATTGGTCAGAAAATATAGCTTCCGGTGTAACGTTGTAAAGTGACCCCCATAGAATAATGACCCCCCGGTCATTATTTTATATAAAATAATGACCCCCGGTCATTATTTTATATAAAATATTGACCGGGGGGTCATTATATTATGACTGGGGGGTCATTATATTATGACTCCTCACACGTAGAAAAATGACCCCTCACGTAGAAATGTGACCCCCTATAGAATAAGGACCCCCCCCCCAATCCAAACCTTGACCTAACCTATCTAAGGTACACTTGCACAACATAATTATCTTCATCCATAGACATCGGAGGAGAGATGGCACCCGTCCGTGCATGCGTCCATACTGCACGTTTTTTTTTGACCGCAGTTAGATGGAATTGATCCAAGCTTCAGGGATTACCACTACCGATGCCTATTTGTGTGGAAAGAAAAAATGGTTAAAGTCTCCGACCGAGAATCACTTGCCCCTCACCGTTGTGAGTTCGACGCCTACCAGGGTCGTGTATGGGTGACAGGCATACAAACTGTGCGCTGCTCAGTTTATCATTTAAAACATAGGCGATGGACTGCATAGGAACGTTCCATCAACAAAATACGCAACTACTTGTTGTAATTTACGGCCTGTTTGAATATCAACAATCAAAAATATTTATAATCACAGAACTAGCTAGTTTTCAGGGGGCGAGGGTGGCTGGATTTCAATCTAGTATCGTTGGACTTCTTACCAGAACTCGTCTAATCCTGATCTGATGTAACATACTTCGATAGCTTCCTCGCCTAAGAATCGAATCTGTGCAACTGGATTAGGAGTCAACTATATAAACCTCTCTGCGATTGAAATTAAATAATTATTAATTATACAAGCAGAATCACTGTAAGTGCACTGTAAGTGACAAGTGTTTGTTAGTGATTTGAATCATTTTCGTAGTCATCAAAGTTGTATAGTGATTAAACGTCCCACACAGATTAATGGAACTAGCAATGATGAATGACTTAAAAATATTATCCCTTTTTTCTTTTCATGACCATTCGAAAAGTGGTTTTAGAAATCATTTAGCACAAAAAGGATAAGCAATTCATGCAAAAGATCTGAGTTACAGGTTAATTACAGCAACCTCTTATTATCATAAATGTTCTTTCTTCCCCAGGACTGTGTACCATTGGAACAACCTACCACTTACTGTTGCCCTCCTCCCTACCCCTGAGCAGTTCAGTGCAGCTATATTTAAGAAATGAACGCCTTCTCGCGTCGGTTCACGATTATATGAATACAACAAGTCTCGTGCATAGTTCGTAAACCCCGAAGGGGTTTACGTTAACTATGCACGCTACTTGTTGTATTCATATACCCGTTGAACTATAGCGAGAAGGCGTTCATTTCTTATATTTATATTATCATTTATATTATTTCTACTTATATCAAAAGAATAATAGTCGATTTATTGGATTATCTTCTAAGAAAATCGATTGCATCTTATTAACACGACGATCGCGTCCGTTATTCGGAAGAGCGGTGGCCAGCCCATATGACGTCACGGAGACTTGTTTATTTCGTATGTGCCAATCAGATTGCGTGACGAAATATCTCGCTCATTTTTTGAAGGAATTTAACATTAACTTGAGATATATTTTAACCTTAATTAGAAGACGTGTCGCGCACACCACCCAGATCCGCTCGTCAAAGGTCAAGGTCACACTTGGAGTCGGCGCAAAATCCGTGTCCGGAGCATAACTTCTATATGGATGGAGGGATTTTAATATAATTTGGCATAAATGTTCTCCATGGCAAGGCGGTGTGTCGCGCGAAAAAATTATGTCTCTGTGGCAAAGGTCAAGGTCACACTTAGAGGTCAAATGTCAAATAACAAGTTCAAGGTTACATAGACCTTAAAACTGAAAACGGTTTCCGCTCAATAACTTAATTATTGTTCAACCTTCAGCTGCCAAACCTGATAGGATGATCACCCATATTGAGTAAATGACCCCTATTGTTTTTGGGGTCACAATATCAAAGGTCAAGGTCATTATCATTCTTTCATCTTCACAAATGTCCATTATGAATCTTTCTGTGAAAATTTAAACCTACAAAGCGGGCTCGACATCTGCCCGTGGGCATGCAGAATGTATTTCTAGTTAACCCTTTTAAACATTCTTTTAAATCTTTTTAAACTACTCTTTAAACCTTCTTGCGATTTTGACGCGCAACCATGTCTACGTCCCCGGGGGTGTTTGACATTACCGGAAGACAGACAGACAGACGGACGGACGGACAAACGGACAGACGGACGGACATACTTCTAATTTTGACCTAATATGACTCAGTTTTAAACTCACTCGAATTAACTAGCATTCTGACCAAATTTTATAAAGATTCATATAAAAATGTGGCCTCTAGAGTGTTTTTACTTTTGTGTGAATATAGATACGGGTCTTGGTAGCATTATCGTTGAATTTGCTAGATCTGATTTTATCACATGACATCGCTTGTTTTTCATGTAATATAATCATTACGAATTTCTTTATATTTAACACGTGTAATATAACTTTGACGTGACTCATTTCCGCCAATACATTCCATATAGAAAAAAGGCGTGAAAAGCGTGCGTACTCATAGCGTTAAAAAGGGTTTATTTTATATGTTTTATTTTTATGTTTTAAGTCATGTGATAAAACGAATCTCACATTCGTTGTCAAAAAATATAATATTTTATTAAACTCGTTCAAGAAAATGTTATAAAGCTCGCCCGAGGCTCGCTATGTAACATTTTCTTGAGCTCGTTTAATAAAATCTTATATCATATGACAACTCATGTGAGATCCTATATATCCGTGGTTCGGGAGTGTTGTTCGGTATATAATAAGGACAATTTCATAAACGAAAGGACTTTTTATTTAAAACTGTATGGAATATAGAGGCGAATCCAACAAAACGTCCCAGGGTGTTGACCTGTGCTTTGGTAAAACTACATGTCACATATGTTTATATCTTAAGCTATTATTTTAGTTAGTAAATCACACAAGGTATATTTAGCACGCATTGTTATGCTCATCAGATGCAATATGTTAAACCAAATTTAGCATAAATTGTATCGTTCTCCACTGAGTTGTTGATTTATTCTTGCACGTGTCACTTATCAATTAAGTATGTTTTCGACATCGCTCCAGTCACATACTATATTGAAAATATTTGCATCCACCTCGTCAGATAACCCACGCAGCCCTTCTACATTGTAAGGCGTGTTAGTAAAAGCCTTCACATATACAGTCTTTACACTTTTGTCAAGTTTTAATAGCAAGGCTTCGTCTGCGTAACAATTCACTAAAGCAGCATCTAATATGTCATCACTTATAAGGGCGTGGTATCTTTCTGGAATGTGGTTCCGAATTCGTTTGTATGGCTTTCTTGAGAACTCTTCGCCATCTACCTCTAGCACCGGGACAAAATGGTCGCTGGAATTCTGAATGTACACTGCTCGACCCCTTAAATTACCACCAATGAGGCCTAACGGTTTGTATTCTAACCAACGCCACTGTTCCTTACTGCCATACTGTGAATAAACATACACAACGCTTCTGGTGAGAGTTGCAAAAGCAAATATCTCCACTTCTGTTCCCCAAGTGTTTTCGGAGGCCATCATTGACGTGTCTAGATATCTGGAAACCGAATCACGTGTAATGCCTTTCATTAGAGTTTCGTTTTCTTTCATGAAGTCAACAATCGCTTGCCTTATCAAGCTATGGTGTGTTTGTACGCCAAAAACTAAATAACTGAATGTTCTAAACAAACAATTGCCATCCCCACGCATGTTTACAGTTTTAGTAGGTTTGGCGTCTCGTCGTATATATTTGTCTGGACCGGATGCATACGTGTTTTTGACTGCCGACTTAAATACACTCGAGATTTGTTCCTGCCATTCTTGATTAGATGGTCTGAATTGAAATGGTTGGGGTTCTTGATTAGTAGATTCTGTAGAATTGGTAGGTTGTGTTGCAACATCTTCTCGCGATACTCTTCTCTTTTTTGGAGGGAGATTGCAGTCGTCAGATTTATCGTTTCTTTTTGCAGGTCTTTCAAACGCTTTCTCGTTTGCTTGGGTTCCTGTTTCTTTGTTTATTAGACTGTGGTCATCTTTTGGACCTTCAGTTGGTCGCTTTTCTGTGTTATCTGTAGCAGCATCGTCATTACTCTGCCTATAGCGATTCAGTCTGTTCCCACTTACACTTGTTTTCATTCCTTCTAGGAAATAAGTGCCTTTTCCAGTTACTTTTGTTATTTTGAATGGTCCTTTCCATTTTAGACCCAATTTCCCTCCTTTTCTCGTCAATTTTCTGGTGTTATGAAGAAGGACTTGGTCGCCGACTTCAAAACCTGCTGTATCGTCTTTAGGTAGTGAAGAATCGTAATATTTCTTCTGCTTCGATTGTGCCGTTTTAATATTGGACGATGCTTCTTTTCTGTTGCACGACAGTTTAATGAACGAGTCTATTCTTTCCTTTAGTGACAATTCAGAGTCTTGGTTATCATCCGATTGCATTGCTAAGTCTAGTTCTATTGGTAAGCGTGCGTGCCTTCCAAACACAAGATAGAATGGTGTTTGTTTCGTCGACTCATGTTTAGACGTTCTATAGGCAAACAGTACGTATGGTAACTTAATGTCCCAATTTTTCTGCGACAAATCTACACTGTGCACAAGCATATCGCACAAAGTCCTGTTAAATCTTTCAGTATGTCCTCCTGTTTGTGGGTGATATGCTGATGCAATTCTATGTTCTATCCCAAACTGCTTGCAAAACTTTTCATTCAAGTCGTTGCAGAATTCTCTCCCCTGATCCGTTATTAATACGCTGGGGCAACCATGTGTCGTGACAAACTTTGTGAATACTGATAGTACAGTTTCAGATGACTTGTCTGGAATCCCTTCTGCCTCTACCCATTTTGTCAAATATTCTGTTATAACGACAATGTACTTGTTTCCTGAAATGTATAAATGTAAGCATTTTACAATACTTATTTTAATCAACGATGCATTGTCAAAGACAATACTAGTATATCCCCAGCCGATAGATGTTTCTTTTCAAGTTTGAGTTTGCATAGAAACTAGAATTTCATTCTGCATGTCTACGGGCCAGCATCGCAGTTTTAAGATGTTGCATAAAAATTCCCTCATGCATATAGGATATCCTCTAGAAAAGCACTTCTAATGACCTCTGTTATCTTTACCTTTAACTGGAGACCTGGTTGATGCGTGCGACACTAGATCTCATGGTAGTTAACATTTGTGTGAAGTTATAGTAAAAAAAATCTCTTCATGCAGTTACCAGATATGCCCTGCACAAGCATTTATCAGTGATCTCTAAGAAGACCTTTACCTTTGACCCATAAACCCAGTTCATGCGCGCAGAACTAGAACTCATGGAGGTGATCACTTGTGTGAAGTTTTTACAGAAATTCCTCCATTTTCATTCAAATTGGAGTTATGGTCCGTAAAAATCAGGACGGACACATGCACGCACATATAGCGAACATCAAAACCTGGCGACTAAGGGTCGAGTTCACCGAAGGTGGGCTCGACAAAAATGGAAGGAAAATAAAAAAGCACTACTCTGTTTCTTAATAATATCTTTCTCAAGTTTACAGTTGATATGTTCTATACAAACTACTTTAAGAAAAAAATCCCCCATTCATTTCGCTTGAAAATTGCAAATTGCTAGTCAAATGCTATAACTCTTAAAAAAAATAATTGAAATCTGGCCAATAGTCTTCAAGAAATAGCCCGGAAACAAAATTTGGACGGACGGACAGACGGGACAGACGGACGGAGGGCAATCCTATCTCGGTTACACCGGTAGGGGAGTTCCATAAAAAAATTCAATGTACTTTTGGAGATATAGTGGAATCCAGTTAGGTTAAAGATGTGTTGAATGTTTTTTAAAGCAGACAGACAGACGGACGCAAAAACGAAAAAAATAAATAAATAAAAAGACGTGCATAATCTCCATATTGCCCTTTATCACTATTCCAAGTTTCATGAATTTTTTTTAAGTATTTTGAAGATATCGCGGGATCCAGATTTTCGGACGGACGGACGGACAGACGGACGGACGGACAGACTGACGGAGGGCATTCCTATAGTCCTCGTAGGGGACTAATAAGCCTGATCATATTTGACTGACAGGTCATAAACAGCTGGTACATTGACATATCAGCTGGCAACCGTCGACGGCGTTTAAGTTACAGAACTATCAAAATTTAATTTAATAAACTATGGTTTTCCCGTAAAAATACAGAACTATCAAAATTTAATTTAATAAACTATGGTTTTCCCGTAAAAATACGACATATATTTACAGTGCTTAAAAAGAAATGCAGTTGCTTTCGCACATGGCCCTGTTTCACATGGGCGGTCGCTTTGCTTGTAACTAATCGTAAACTGCGTAAAATCTATTTCAGTTTACCACCACTCAACAGGTGCATTACCGATACGTCTCTACCGCTCCAGTAACTAAAAATCTCAAGTTAAACTGACTACAATGTATTACAACGTTTCAAATGAGTACGGTGGTACAGAGGTGAAATACCCAGTAGGTTGTTTTCCACCATCATTTAGCATTAACTTCACCGTCAAACCACGTGAAGACTGGACATGGTGATTTTATCAATATAAGTATATTGTAACTTAGCAAACTGATCCTTATAGAAATATGAGTCGCATCATTACTTTTATGCATAATAGTGACTAAAAATGAGCAGTGCAACCGTTGGTACTATGTGAAGGGCGTTTTCTATGTGTAGGGGAGATGTAAAATTATGACCCCCAGTCACAGTTTATGACCGGGGGCACAATATTATGACTCTGCCTCACACAGAAAATAACCCTCATATAGTGGTTTGTGTGAGACTCATTTTCCTATGTGTGGAGGAGTCGTAATATTATGACCCCCGGTCACAGTATTATGACCCCCCGGTCATAGTATTATGACCCCCGGTCACAGTATTATGACCCCCGGTCATAGTATTATGACCCCCGGTCATAGTATTATGACCCCCAGTCATAGTATTATTACGGGGGTCATAACATTATTATGCCCTGTGGTGCCGCATAGCGGTGTTGCCGCATAAAGGTGGTCGGACTCGTTTATGCGGTGATTTTCAACGCATATAGAGGGTGACCACCTTTATGCGGCGACATGCCACGCATAAAACAACTAGATATGTGTCCATAGGACACTGGTGCACCCCTACATGATGCTTAGTAACATGTTATATCATTTGATCTTTAGCGCATATTAAGTTTGTCTTAAAAAGGTTGTTGTGCTCAAGCATGAAGAAAACTAATAAATAAATAGCAAAGTTTTAGTCACTTTTGGGAAATTTCAAACTTTAAAGTCCCATAAGGCTTTTATTTTTATGTTAAAAATGGGTTTAACATTTGTCTAAATAGGGAATGTCAACAATAAAACGTAAAGAAACACTCACTTTTAATTATCCTACATGTAAACATATAGTAAAAAGAATTAAGGGAGGTAATAAAATATTTTGTTTTCCTTATAATGCTTATTGGATATACAAATCTGTTAAAAAGCTTTAAGAAAACAGTTATTTCTTATATAATTTAACTTGAAAAATATATAATTTCTTTAGTATACTTTAGTCACAAAAATAGTGGCAGCCACTCCAAACACAAAGGCCTTATGAGGCTTTAAATTTGAAGGTCAAGGTCATTCAGAGGCCAAGGTTATCTTCATATTAATTTTTTGAAGGTCCAGTTCAAAGCTTTGTTGTGTTCAAATATGAAATTAATAAGTATATTAATACCAAAATTATTACTTCACAAATATTTCCTTATATAATGTATAGTGAATAAAACAACAAAGGGCCATAATTCTGCTAAGACTAAACGCAGCAAAAATTCCTGTCTGTACGATCATCAACATATTAAGGTTGATCATCTGTGAAAGTTTGAACAAAATCCCCCAAGCGGTGTAGGAGGAGTTGCGTTCACAATTTTTTTTCCATATATAATGTATAGTGAATAAAACATCAAAAGGCCATAATTTTGCTAAAACCAATCACAGCCAAAATTCCTGTCTTTACGATCATCTACACATTAAGGTTGATCATCTGTGAAAGTTTGAACAAAATCCACCAAGCGGTGTAGGAGAAGTTGCGTTCACAATTTTTTTCCCTATATAATGTATAGTGAATAAAATATGCCCCCACTTAAGATGGAATGACCTTCGGAACTTAAGACTTTTTCAGAGGAAGAGAGAGTGAGTACATAAAACTAGATCCTGGTCTGGTTGAAACTTCATAGAAGTAACTAGTAATTATCGTTTATGTTTTAATGGGTTTCTTTATGCGGCGAAAGGGGGCCTTTCTGCCGCCTAAACATGCCCTCTGCATGCGTTGAAAATCGCCGCATAATTTTGTTTGACCATCTTTATGCAGCAACACCGCTATGCGGCACCACAATGCCCCGACATATATTGTCTACGAGTCAAAGTCACCAGGGTCTACCAAAGCAGCCCAACAAACCGACAGACAAAACTTACCCTGATAAGAGGTTTCTAGAGGACCTATAAGGTCCATGCCCACTTGCTTGAAAGCCTCGGCGGGAACTGTGATAGGTCGCAGTGGCTTCTTTGCTTTCTTCAGGTTCACCTTTCTTTGACAGTTGTCGCAGTTCTGTATAAACGTGTGTACATCTTCGAAACATCCTTTCCAGTAAAACCTAGTCGAAATCTTTTCCCATCTGAAACAAAGCAAACATAACTATTAGTCCAGATAAGTTACCAAAATACAGTCAACCTTGCCTTAGCGACTCACTGATTTAGACAACTTCCTGCCGTATACGACCCTGTTTACGACCGCCTGACGTAAAAAAATCTATATAAAGTCACTGACTGAATTAAAAGACTCCCTGTCTGACGCCACAAACGACCGTAATGTTTGCACCCCGTGATGATAATATGGCTTAATTAAACGAATTTCATGCATTTTTCAGTCATTAACATATAGCGCTTCGGATCTTGGATTTCTTACCAGCGTGTTAACTTTACTGTGTGCTATGGCAAAAATGTTTATTTTTCTCTTTTATTATCTGAGTTAAGTCAATTTAACCATAACTTCTAATATGTCCAAAATTGGACGATCTGTGGATGCACGAGTTCATTTTATATAATCCGTACGAACAACTTTTCTTGTGAGAAAATCGAATTGGAGCTACCAACCTAATTAAAATTTCGAAATTTCAAAATCCCTGCTCCTTTTAGTATTACCAAACAATAATAAAATATGATGGAAATATAATCTCATATAAACCTATCCATTACCCGATGAATAAACGCGGGATTTGAAAACTCAACCGATGTGCAGTAATATGATATCACGGCAGACAAAATGGCTTGCAAAACAAGTAAAAAGGAATTAGACAAATAATAATGCAAATACGTATACATATTCTAAATAGGGAATATCTTATATCAATTTAAATACCATAATCCAAGAAAAAGACAGGCATCAGGATTTACAAGAACAAATAATAAATTGAAACACTTGACGTTAGTGGACCTGAATTAAAAGACTCCCAGTCATACGTGACCTTTTTGTTAAGGTCTCACGGAAAGTCACCTATTACAAGTTTCACTGTAGTATCATTACTAAAAATAAAGCTAGCCATGGATGCACCTGAGACAAGTTGAAATCCAATACATGTTGTTCTAAATGTTCTAAATGACGATAGAATTATTAGAATTAGTTTTGAGTTTACATAAGCAACTTTCAATGACTGTGGCGTAGTGGTATAATGGAAGAATGCGGAACACTACACATGTTATGATCATGGGTTCGATCCTCATAAGTGCACAGATACAACCTTTTCCTTTTCGGCGGAATTCAAATACTTTCCTGGCATTCTTATAGTTTACTTGGAGGATACTGTCTACTTATTATGTGTACTCGGACCTTATTTGAATTATACATGCAAAATCGAGATAAGTGAGGTTCTCGTGATTTAGATTTTTACATAACATTACTAAATACAAACTATGTAATTCTTTCCAAAAATGAAATAACAAGAGCTGTCACTGTAAGAGACAAATGCCCCCCTAGCACATTGACCTTAATTTGACCTTTGACCTTGAAGGATGACCTTGACCTTGAAATGTTTGAACTCAAAATTTGCAATTCTGTGAAGTTTGATTCAAATCCATTCAATAGTAAAGAAGTTATGGCTGAGACACGAAAAAATTGAACTTTGACCTTTAAGTGTGACCTTGACCTTGGACCTGGGGGACCCGAGAGTTGGATGCGACACACCGTCTCATGGTGCTTTACAATTCTGTGAAGTTTGATTCAAATCCATTCAATAGTAAAGAAGTTATGGCCAAGACACGAAAGATTTGAACTTTGACCTTTAAGTGTGACCTTGACCTTGGACCTGGGGAACTGAGAGTTGGACGCGACACACCTTCTCATGGTGCTTTACAATTCTGTGAAGTTTGATTCGAATCCATTCAACAGTTAAGAAGTTATGACGAAGACACGAAACGGGACGGACGGACGGACGAACGAACGAACGGACGAACGGACAGACAGTGCAATCACTATATGCCTCCCACTTTGTGGGGGGGGGGGGGCATAAAAAAAAACTTCCTCACTTGAGGTTCGAACCCACAACCGCTATCGTCATAGATCTGAACGATACCACTGGGCCAGCGACTCTATATGAGAAATTAATATCTGTAATTTCATTAAGTACAGAGCATTTTAGAGGACAATTAAATTAAAGTGAATATGCTAATGCATCAAGTAAATAAAATACTTATCAAAACAATAACATTTACCTGGAGTCATCCGATCATTACACCCCTATTTATTGACAATAAACTCGTATCTCATAATCAGCTTTTTTAAACGGACTATACTTTAATATTGCACACTGCATATCAAAATAAACCAGTATCATTTACTATTGGCATGAAAAGCGGACAATATATAGACAAAACACTTTATTTCAGTTTTATCTAATAATGGAATGATCCAAAGACCTGTTCACCTATATTATAAACTTTAAAATCAAGTACCGTTATATATTCTTTACCTTTTTCAGTATAATGGTTTTGTCAGCGAAAACCAAAATATTGCGTTCGGACTGTTCTCACAATATATTTACAGTTATTATAATCGAAAATTAATCATAACTGATACAAAGATCTAGAGCTTAATGTTAGTTTGTAAAACGACTCATCTGATACGCCTTATTTATACATACATGACTGTTTTAAAGCATGAAATAACTTTGAGAGTATCCCCTGCCTGTCGGTTGTTCGCTCTCAGTGTCCGTGTCCGTCATAATCCGTACAAGTCTAATAACAAGATAGTTGTCTCGTTATAACGAGATACTTAGTCGTTTTTACGAGATATTTATCTCGTTATTACGAGTTCAGTCACGTTTTGACGCTTTTGTTATTCAGCTTTCGTACTAATTTAAATAATCTTAAATGTCATATCTAACACAGGCTCACAGGAATCACAAGTTCCTTTTTGGTCATGATAATGAAATCATTATATCAAACTTACGTTTTTGAAACTCCCAAATGTCCTCCGTGATCTGATGCATGCATGCTCTGAATGATGTCATCTGTCTTCCCTTTCTTAACAACTTGCAAACGTTTTGATGAGCTGGTTTTCTTATAATACAACCCGTCATCAAAAATAAAAGGTTTGCACTTTCTACGAAAATTCCTCTTTTTGTTCTTGTCTTTTACAGAAACGGGATACTTCCCATTTTTTACAAACTCTACAACATCTGTGTAATCTTTCTCGTCCATGCTGCAAGGTTGGACTGACTGCTTACCACAGACCTTTATATATACACGCGTTTACGTAGAACTGCTTTCGGTGTCGCTGTCGTTTTCTTTGATGTTGAACGAGCGGCTTTTCTGAGGTAAATCAAAGGAACTATTTTTAGAAATGATGCAGTCTGCATAAAACATAAAAAACACCGCTCAGTGACATCATGGACTTTGATGTAAGTCATGGCACGAACAGTGACTGCTTAAATAGCTCCTCAAAGCCTTGCATTTTTAACACATTCGTTTTAAGCAATGCCTCCACGGTATGAACAAAGGCTATCTAACGTCAGATGAAGTAGAACAATGTTGTCTTTGAAGTTGAATCATATACAGCTACGTTAAAGCGACTTATGTATATTGTATTACATTGATGATAATTTAAATGAAATTCAAATGGAAGCAATTTTATATTTCATTTCAATAGATGTAGACACAGCAGCTTCTGCAGCAGTAACATGCAGCGGCTCCAGAAGCAAAAACAACAACAACAAATATAAAAGCCATAGAAACACGACAGTGACTTGAATTGATATAGATATGTTAGTAACAGGCTAAGTGGGGGGGGGGGGGTCAATATTTTACAGATAAAATCGGGGGGTCATTATTTTATAAGGGGAGTCAGTATTTTATAGAAAATGGTCATTATTTTATATAAAATAATGACCGGGGGGTCATTATTCTATGGGGGTCACTTTACAACGTTACACCGGCATATTTGTAAACATTTTAATTGAAAAAACACAACAATATCGCTTCCTTGGTAAAAATGATTGCTTATTGGAAATATTTTGGTTTGGCTAATGGTGAATATTTCATATTTCAGTCTAAAGCATTAGCTAAACACGTGATGTTTAATTTTAAATTCCTGAGAACACTTTTTAAAAATAAATCAGTAAAGTATGACTTCATCACACCAACTTTGACATGATGGTTGAAAAAAAAGCAAATTTTAATAATATCAACTGCAATGCATACATGTACGGGAAATGGCATTGTTTCGTGGTGTCAGCTCATCAGCAAGTATAACAGGTAAATCTTCTTCGTTATTTTTTACCAGAAAATAGACATGTGATAAAACGGTGTGTGTATACCACGTGATAAATTGCGTCATATATGCTACGTCAGAAGGCAATAATTTGCTTAAAATGAAGACATAAATCAAAGATAACTTTTATTTTTCTACACCATGATTTTAAATGAAACAAAGGGCAGTCTATGCCGCTTAAAGAACCATGCCTTTGTCTTTTTACCGGAGTTTGATAAGGTGATTAGTTTCATCAAACACTTCGACAAACCTGTTTCCAAAATAATGTTTTGACAGTGCTCCATCCGATGGCCGTATTGTGAAAAGATTTGTCGAAGTGTTTTAAGAAACTACACTCTCAATCAAACTCGGGTAAGAGACCGAAGGCGGGGCTCCGTAAGCGGCGTAAAACGGTGAAGAAATAGGAAAGTTTTCTGTGTTAAAAGTCTTCATTTGAAGCAAAATGTTGCCTTCCGACGTAGCATTTATGACGCAATTTATCACGTGGTATACACACACTGTAAGTCTAATCTGATATTATCAAAGTGGTATCAATCATATTTACACAATTGTTTAAACTCGTCCAGAAAGTATAGTATAAGTAAGCTCGCCAAAGGTTCTTTTTCAAACAAAAAATCGTTTTAAAAAAAGTATGTCTTATATGACGACTGGTGACATATTCCAGTTCATCCAATATACGCCGTGGGTGACTTCAGCGACAAACACCACCGCTCGTCTGTTGTTTGTTTTTCAGTAGAATTTTTAGGGACATTATTACTGTCATTATCAAGTTTTAACAATCCTAAACTTGAAAATAAACACTTTCAAAGAGCAGGTCACAGATTGGAAAGCAGTGGTACATGTACCGCTTGATGTTTAATTCCATTAAACATAACGCTTCTTGTTCATGCTTACGTATGTTTTGTTAACTTAATTTCCAATTAGTCAAATTTATATATTATCATTTGCCTAGTCTAATAATTAGAAAATTGGTCGCGCAAGGTGTATCCATCGCAAGTGGTTATGACGTCATTATTCATTTCAAAATCGCGCTTTGGTTGGATTGGCGCGACGTCATTTAACCATTTTCGCATATTCCTTCCAGGGGCATTCCTTAAGCATTCTGAACGCTAACACTAAGTCGAACAGTCAGTGCTTGTATTCAATACATACAGTATACATTCCCTTTGCCTTCGATTTTGATTCCTGGTGTTGAGTTTAAAGCACTTGCCATTTTTCAGATACCTAAATTCCTTTGTACACCCGGGCGTACTGGAGTATGCCTAGGAACGCTACTGATTCATACAACCATATACTGCCAATAACCGTTTTTTTAATAAAACAAATATTCAGTGGCAGATCTAGTTCGACTAATTAGACTGAATTTTAATAGTTATGGATGATTATATGAAAAGATTGGTAATTTCACATCATGCTGTATGAACACAGACAGGCACGCTTGCATGTTTCTAAAGAAGCGCGCTTTCTGGAAATAGCTTGAGTACTCTACTGCGTATTATACATGCATCTACTGGCTATCGTTTTTTATATGTAATGGTAATGCCCAACAGCATTGTATCATGCCGATTTGCCAATCAACTTTGATTCATGAAACAACATTTCAAATAAAAACTTGTTAATTAATTTATCAGTTGGTATGTTGATTAATTATATGCGTATTATTTCCAAACCTTTTTAACACAATCTTTCCTAACATTTTTAAGGATATTTACACTATACCAAAGATAATGTTAAATACAAGAGACACAGGATACAAGAAAAAATATTTCACGTCGGATATATATAAATAACAACACTAGCTCGCTGAGCTGTTTTCCGACAAAATGCAAATTAAATAACATATAAATAATGCAACACAGAACATGGAAGATAATAAATAAACGCATTCAAATAAGATATAATTTAAATAGTATTAGCAAAATAGTTAAGACATAGAATAATATCGTATTAAAGGATTATAAATACATCAATTATAAATCGATGGAACATTATAAGCATATGAGAAAACTAAAATTATCACTGTTGACTAGAAGATTTGGTTATTAAAACTATGATTACGAGATTATTCAGACGATGTGCTTATGTCTGATTTTAATATTGGAAGAGTAGTTTTAGCTAACGTCCAAAAATGCAAATAATATTGATGCAAAAGCAGATTTCAAAAATTAAAATACTAAAAGCAGCGTGATATTACAGACATATCCGAGGAAAACGTGACAAATGAAAAGAAAGATGCATCCATAAAGTGTGGGATGTTGAGCATGCTAATAACTACATAAATAGAGATTACAGGCAAAGGATTTAATAAAATCTAAGCATATTCTATAAGTAAGACATTTACACATAATTATATACAACACTATCAAAGCAAAACAACATTGAATTTAGAGCGGTCAAAAAAAAAACTACTGGATAATAACAATACATATTAGTCAAAAGGTTTATTCTACAAGAAATACAACTGGTATGAATATGTACAGAGTTGTTTAAAGGGACAAGACACGAGATGGTTCTAAATCAGACAATACAGTATTACCTCAAAACAAGGCTAGATGTATGAGGCAGATAATTCATCATTTTACATGACTTAAAGACTAAACGCAACAATTGTGACGCTGTGTCAGCTGAGTTTCCCCATTTAAAACAGCACCTTATGTATTCATAGTCTAAAAAAGAGCAGAATGGTATATCTGACAATTTGTAATTCATGTGATCATTTCACCCATTAAACTGTCAAAAAGCATTTTAGCTTCTCGCTGTCATTTTCAGCAGAGTTAACATCTTTCAAAAAGTTCCACCGATCAATTGTATTACCAATATTGATGACAGATTTTCGTCTTCATTGTTTCGCAGCAGTTTTCCACAATGCACATTCTTCCTCAATGCCACGGAATGTGTATATTCAGCATGTGAAAGTCACATGATAAGTACTGATAAATATTCTGACGCCATTTTTAAACTTACTGGATTTTACTTGGTAGACAACCCCACTAAATTTTAAAAAATACATTAGATGCATATGTCGTAAGCGATGTGATACATCAGTATGTAAGTTTCAATGCATTTACACAACGATATCAATTGTATGTAAAAACATTTCTTTCTTATTTTTGTTTTCAATCTGGTGTATAGTCCTTTTAACACGACACATGGAACACTTGCATTTTCGTCCCGACCAGGTGTTCATAAGTCTTTTGAATTCTTGAAAGTTGTCTTCTTATCTAAATTAATTTGGAAGGTTGTTCCACACCTGGGTAGCCTCAAAACGAAATGAGTTCTTGCCATATGTGGAGTGGAAGTTCTTACCGTTGGAATGTCATCTGTGTTTGCAAATCTGAAACTGTATGTAGATGTTTTATTAAATATAACAAGATCATGTAAATGTTCTGGTGAAATACCATGTAAGCACTGTAAGGTTCAGTAGCAATTGTTTAAATCTTTCCAACATGAAGGGTAGATGTATTACTGCGAGTAAATAGATCTTCATAAGATGAGTTAAAATTAGGGATGCAAACGAATGGCAAAACTGATATTCGAATATTCGGTAATTCTTTCGATCGAATATTCGAATATTCGATTACCAACATTAATATTTTAGAAGTGCAGTAAACTATTATTAGTATTCACTGTAGTAATAGCCGGTGCATTTTAACCCTTCCTTGTCGTAGCCGGTTCACGCGACGGACCCTTATTTTTCACAAACTCAGCCACTGAAATTCCCAATTTTCAGAAGCAAAACAATCAAATAAAAAGCAATAGATTTTGAACATACAGAAAACAACTTCAATAATAATTTCCATTCCACTGCATTAATATTTGTAAACAAGGGGAAGATCGTAAATTTCCGGTTGAATGCCGCGAACCGGATCTCAGGGTTGTTATGTAGGACGGGCAGCCTCGTTCGGGAATTGACTTCTACTAAATATAACCTTTGGAAAATCAACCCAACTCGGGAAATGGTAAAATAATAAAACGAAAAAAAAAGAATTCTGACTAATCTATTGTATAACAATACAGAAAATATATCATAAAACGCTTTCATATACAGTTACATTTTAAAGCACGGATGTTATATCGAAGCATGGAAAACAGTTTGTTAGCACATAATTAGAAAATGTCATTCATATCATCAAGGCAATTTGAGCTATATTGCAGCCAAGACAACACATTGCTGTGGAGGCCGATGCCGTAAATCCTTTATTTGCATGGTCATTTGGATATACTGAAAACTATTGAAACTTCTTTGATGTCACTTGTGTACTTGCCAGTTTTCGTAAAATTACGGGGACTGTTTATAATCACCGACGATGTATCCCTAATTGACATATGACGCGGATATAATGTATTTGTCATCACATTCACGCCTCTGGCATAAGGGGTCACTCCTTATAAAAACAAAACAGCACATTTCGAGGCAATAGTTATATTATTTTATTTTTTATACAAAAAACATCGAATATTCGAATATCGATTTTAACATTCGAATACCAAACGTTTGATCGAATATTCGAATATTCGAATATTCGTTTGCATCCCTAGTTAAAATCAATATAGACTATTCGAAGGGCCCTGTATTGAAGTTTTTCTAAAAAAAAAATAATGTTACTTCAAATATGCCAAATGATAGGACAATAGTTAAAATTTGGTATGAAAAAAAAGATTTAAAATAAGTCTGTTCTTTTCAAAGAAATTTCCGTAGTCTTTGAAGGTCAAACAATGGGTGGGAATATAACAGCTTAGCGAGTATCAGAACTTATGATTAACCAAAGTGCAACACACCTATGATGTTTTACCAACGTCATGTTCAAATTATTATTCATTGACAGATATGTATATGATTCTGTTAACATCCAATTCCACGCGGAAATTGCGTAAGTGTAGTTCAAAAGAGCAGTTATTATATAACACCCGGGAGAAATTATTAAACTGACAGTTTCGTGGTAGCTTAAGTGTTTTCAAAGTTGATTGGCAAATCGGCATGATACAATGCTGTTGGGCATTACCATTGCTAACAAACAATACTTATTAAAAGAAAGCTAAAAGATTAATATTTTGCTTCCTCAGTTAAGTTGTTTTAACTATTTATTTGTCTACTGTTTTGAGCGTGTTAACATAACAACTTGGCATTATTAAAGTTAACGTATGTATTTTGGTGGTATGTCATTGTGGTAAACATGTAGGCAACATAGTAAATAGTGGTATTCAGATTCACAAACATTTCGGTTACATAGTTTATAGTTACGGTCTAACGTTACCATTGGATATTACAATACCTGTTTTGATACAATGTGACCGACATGTTTAAGCGTTTCAGTTTTCTTTACTGCATTTGTCATTGATTGATAGTCCTAAAAATGTATTTAGGCTCTTTTAACAGTCACTGTTCGAACAGTTTCAACTTTTACAAATTCACTAAACACTACCTTATTCCTGTTTTGTTCTAGTCAAATAAATCCCCTTTTCGAATGGTAATATGTAGTTAACTGATTCATAGTTTTCATGATTGATAATTTTACCGCATATAAGTGGGCTTCATTTAAAAAATAATCTATTATTTATGGGACATGTTATTTGTTTGTGTTTGTCAAGTTCATCACTTGCTGCAGTATATCACAATATATCAGAATTTCTACTTGGAAAACATGTATTGTAATGCCATATCATTCCCCCCCCCCCCCTCGATGAGATATTTAAGCCCAGTCAGGGGAGGCCCGTTATAGAGTACGCATCCGTCGCCTGCGACCCTCTTACCAGTAAGAATATCGAACAACTGGAAGCGGGTAGATCGGCCTGGTTCGTCCGCGGCGATAACAAGATCAGACCCAGACATAAGATATCCAACCCCAGCACACTAATATTTGCAATCGAGTGCCGTCGGAAATTTCCCCTTTAATACCAGACGTTCGACAATTTGCTAACAGAAATGACGGACAGTTGTTTGATTGTGAGGATAAAACGTTTTCAAAAACTATTAAACAGTACTTTAAATGGTCTTGTTTTTGTTTTTAACTCATCTGTTTAAAATAAAATATAGCTTGAGATATTGTGGTATCATTGGCTTCGTCGGCTTGCAAAAACTTTAATCTTGGCCATTACTAGTTTATGAGCTTTACTGCTCAACTTTTCTCTTCAATATTAAAGGCGAGATAAAAAATAATACAATGGAAACTACTGCGACATGACCAGTGTAACGCCGCATAACAGCATCGCCGCATAAACGAAATTGACCACGTTTATGCGGTGATTTTCAACGCATAAACAGGACTTTCTTATGTGGCAAAAAGGCACACTTTCGCCCCATACAAAACACAATTAAAACACATACTAGTACAATAGTGGTTGATAAAGTTTCAGCAAGATCGGACTTGGTTTTTTGTGTCCACTTAACCAAGCTTTGAACTAGACTTTTTGAGACGTAAATTCTGACGAAGATTTAGTAAGATCGGTTTAAATGTGAACCAAACCAATTGATCTTTCTGCGAAAACGTTTGAAATGACGTTTGGCCTGACTTATGGCGGGAATATATGTTACGACAACGCACAACACCGTCATTTTGGACAATCAGAAAATTGAATCGTTGTATGATGTAACATACATTCTCGCCTTTTTGTCAGACTGACGGGCATGTACCCTTGACAATGAGCACTTCCAACGTCATTTCAAACATTTCTAGAAGAGTCAATTGTTAACGACGGACAAACAACAGAAATCCAACAATCCTCACAGCTCAACATGTGCTCTTCGTGCTCAGATGAGCTAAGAATTATTTCAATGTCGAGAACCACTGGTAATTGTGCGATTGTGAAATTTATTAACGTCTGGGTCATATTGTACAGCGTATATATCTGGTTACCAGGGCAACGAAAGGAAAACTTTTGAAAATGATATTGTTTCCAAAAATTTCAACACAACATTAGTTTTGGGCACTTGAACAAGAAGACTCAGCTGACTGATATAGAGTCATCATGGACGTCTTTCTTTCATTGATTGTGTTTTATGCTAGTCATTTGTAACCAAGAAAATGTAGATTATAACAAAGGGAGTAATAATTTATTTTCAACTTTCAATTTTGGCTCAACTTTTAAAATATTACCTTAAATTTGACCAATTTGCCTGCCTACTTTTCCCGTTTTTTTTTTCAAAATGACAGTAATATGCTACGCCCTAATCTTAATCATCATCATAATCAACAACATCGTCACAACCACCATCATCATCACCACAATCACAACCACCACCATCATCTCCACAATCACCACCACCACCACCATCATACATACACCAATGAATAAATGTTTGTGACTCTGGAGACTCCCATGTCACAAGATTTCGGGACGGACGGATGGACATCATCATCATCATCATCATCATCATCATCATCATCATAATCATCATTATCATCATCATCAATATCATCAACGTCATCACCATCGTTATTGTTGAAATATAAGAATTTAATTTTTTAGCTTTATAATAAATGGTTAAGTTAATCCTCTCTATGTGGCAAAAAGGCACAGTTGCGCCCCATATAAGCAATTTCTGCTTTATGCGTTGAGCGTCGCCGCATAAACCTGGTCGCCCTGTTTATGCGTTGAAAATCACCGCATAAACGAAAAACAACACGTTTATGCGGCGATGCTGCTATGCGGCGTTACAGACCAGTCGTCATCAATTCAAGTACAAACTTCGATATTAGAGGCTAGTGGTAAGGGCTCAAACGACACTGAACGAGAGACACACCCACCACAAACTGACCACACACGTATCAACAGTTTATCAATGAGTGATTGGACTGTCGCCTTGAACGGTCACGTGCACATAACCTCTATCTTGTCAAAACATGTTTATTAATAGAAACACACACAATAATACAAGCCCCATTGCAGCTAGCATCAACTTGAAAACATTGAAGAATAGAGTAAAACTAAAAAAACAATCTGATTAAAGTCGTGTACATGTATACTCATATACGATGTATATTCGTTTGCAGGAAATTTCCGTAAATGTATGTTTTCGAGGGAACATAATTTCGTAGATGTTCGGGTAATAAGGATACAGATCACTTAATAGTGTTCCTATTAATGTTAAGTGAATTGACCGATTTACAGAAGAAAAAGTAACATTTCTTATAAGGCAAAAACAAGTTATTCAATAAAGTTACACAATGCCGGCATATGAGTATAAACAATGTGGTGGGAATGTAAAACAAAATGTAGATATCAACCAGAACCTGTGTGTTCGGATTTTTTATCGAACTAACCAACTTATTTCTAAAATTAAAAAATTGTTTTGATTGGACTGAGAAAATAACTGGCCAATGGACTGAATGGAATATTGAACAATGCCATTGATTTGTGTGTAAGCAAACTCATGTTCTTAAAGTTGTGTATGCACGTGTGCTTTTGTGGAGAAACTTTGCCCGGACAACCATTATGTAGTGTGTAATTATGTAGTATATCTGTGTGAAACCATTTTAAAGTGACTGGCTCATGTTTTGGACCAAAATTTAGTTTTCCCGGTAATGCATCTGAAAACACTTATTTTATCATTATTTTACTCCATGATATCGAAATTGCAGAAAAGAACACAGTTATAGCATAAAAAAAGTATTTTGGTTTTAGTGGGGTTCAAACCCACGTCGGGAAAGTCAAGAAATAAGATCGAAAACAGCCGGCCAGTCCACACGGCCGCCGAGACGTTAACGAAAGTAGTGGATATATTGACCGGTTAACGATACATTAATAACATCACGTATTAATGTCAATTAACCAATCACGCAACACCACAGCCGTAATCAAATTTCAATCGCGTTATAAATGCAAATGAAAATTGTGGTCTTCAAAGAGGATATTTTAGGAAATATATACATTTGCTGAAGGGTTCCAGCTTTTGGTATTTTTGTTTTAACACTCCTTATGATTTGCCACACTTTAATTCGTAATTAAAAAAGTGCATTTTACAAACCATGGGCGAATTACTTTAAAACTAACAAAGAGGAAGTTGAAATTCGAGATACTTATTTTATTATCATGCCAACGTTTCGACCATCTTACAATCAATTGAAAGAGCATCTGATTAAGTATTGAGTTTAAATGTACTTTCATTAAAATTTGTTTCTCTCTTTTTTAATTATTTTTACATACAAATATTGGACATAACATAACATAACATAACATAACATGACATATTTTTATAGCAATTTAAGGCCACCAGCCCAGAATACATATAGCAAATCGTAGTATTTAGTACATTAAAAAAAAATATATTACTTATTAACAAAACATATTTGTATGTTTATATAAAACATAGAAAAGTAGTGGTCAACAATTGATACAATATCAAAGCTTAGGTATGTCGTTACTAGAGCGGTAAATGAAGGCCTCGGGTATAACCTCGTGTATGTCTATATACTTCATTGCCTTCAATGAGTCGTCAGTTTCCATCCACAAGTGAACCCATCTGTGGGCCATGAATGCTCCTCCGTACGTCTCTCTGTGAAAATAGTAATACAGTCCTTTCCGGTACATGCCGTTGCAACAGACTGTCTCCTGCTGTGTTTTGGACTTACTGTTACAAACCTGAATGAACGCTTTCTCCCTGCGTGCACTAGGCTCTGCGTTAAAAAATTCCGGACTTCCGATACAGAGTGAGTTGTTAGGGTTTAAGCTGCCACGGTGCTCTGTTGGTGCAAACACCTCGAGGGAACGTCCCTCTCCGTATACACTTTTTACATCTATGTATTCCTGTTTAAGGCCATAAAACTCTAAAAATGAGTTTGTTACAAAGCTTGGCCCTGTTGCAAACATTACATCACTTAAGTTGGCAGTCTCGACTAATTTCTCTAACATAAACATAAAAAACGGGTGTCTCGGGCGACACAACATGATAGCGTTGTTTACCATCATATTAATACCGAATATGAAAACTGAATTTTCACAAGGTTCTGGTGGTATTATGCAGCTGTATTTGTTTGTTGCTAAATCCAGAGGCCTGTATATTTCAACATCCATGTCGATGTAAACGCCGCCGTACTCGTAAAGAACGACGTAACGCAACGCATCACCGCGTTTAATGCTGACGTCATAATTATCCCAAGTCGACAAAAACGTAGGATATCGATCAGATACCAGTTTTCTTGTCGAATCATCCGTCCAAAAGTAATACTGCCATCCTGGATTCAGTTTCATTGCAGTTTTCACAAAGTCTGTAACTTTAGTAGGGACCATAACGCCCTTGTATGTTTGGTGAATAATATGGGGTATTCCTTGAACGTAAGGACGTGATGACGAAATGTTTACTTTGGATACTCTCGCCCAGTTCCCTTCGTTTCTGTACATCATTCTTTCCATTGCTCCTGAAAAATAATTGATATATATATATATATACATCAGTAGCTTGTATGTGTAATACAGTTTTAATGATAAATCAGATGTTATACAATCATCAGACTTATGTGTATAAATTAAAAGGCACCACTATGTTATTTTATTGTATCTACAGTTGGTATTGTACCTCGATTTGTTATTGTATCTCCATTTGTTATTGTACCTGCAATTGTTATTGTATCAACATATGTTATTGTATCTACATTTGTTATTGTATCTCCATTTGTTATTGTATCTCCATTTGTTAGTGTATCTACATTTGTTATTGTAACTACAGTTGGTATTGTACATCGATTTGTTATTGTATCTACATTTATTATTGTATCTCCATTTGTTAGTGTATCTCCATTTGTTATTGTATCTACATTTGTTATTGTACATCGATTTGTTATTGTATCTACATTTGTTATTGTACCTGCATTTGTTATTGTATCAACATATGTTATTGTATCTACATTTGTTATTGTATCTACATTTGTTATTGTATCTACAGTTGGTTTTGTACATCGATTTGTTATTGTATCTACATTTGTTATTGTATCTCCATTTGTTAGTGTATCTCCATTTGTTATTGTATCTACAGTTGGTATTGTACATCGATTTGTTATTGTATCTCCATTTGTTATTGTACATCGATTTGTTATTGTATCTCCATTTGTTATTGTACCTCCATTTGTTATTGTACCTGCATTTGTTATTGTATCTCCATTTATTATTGTATCTAAATTTGTTATTGTATCTCCATTTGTTATTGTATCTACATTTGTTATTGTACCTCCATTTGTTATTGTATCTCCATTTGTTATTGTATCTCCATTTGTTATTGTACCTCCATTTGTTATTGTACCTGCATTTGTTATTGTATCTGCATTTGTTATTGTATCTGCATTTGTTAGTGTATCTCCATTTGTTATTGTATCTCCATTTATTATTGTATCTAAATTTGTTATTGTATCTACATTTGTTATTGTATCTCCATTTGTTATTGTATCTCCATTTGTTATTGTACCTGCATTTGTTATTGTATCTCCATTTGTTATTGTATCTCCATTTGTTATTGTATCTACATTTGGTATAGTATCTACATGTGTTATTGTATCTCCATTTGTTATTGTATCTCCATTTGTTATTGTATCTCCATTTGTTATTGTACCTCCATTTGTTATTGTACCTGCATTTGTTATTGTATCTCCATTTGTTATTGTATCTCCATTTGTTATTGTATCTACAGTTGGTATAGTATCTACATGTGTTATTGTATCTACATTTGTTATTGTATCTCCATTTGTTATTGTATCTCCATTTGTTATTGTACCTGCATTTGTTATTGTATCTCCATTTGTTATTGTATCTCCATTTGTTATTGTATCTACATTTGGTATAGTATCTACATTTGTTATTGTATCTCCATTTGTTATTGTATCTCCATTTGTTATTGTATCTACAGTTGGTATAGTATCTACATGTGTTATTGTATGTACATTTCGTATTTTATTTACAGTTCGTATTGTATCTATAGTTGGTATTGTATCTACATTTGTTATTGCATCTACAGTTGGTATTGTATCTACATTTGGCATTGTATCTACATTTGTTGTTGTATCTACAGTTGTTATTGCATCTACAGTTGTTATTGTATCTACAGTTGTTATTGCATCAACAGCTGGTATTGTATCTAAAGATTGTTATTGTATCTAAAGTTTGTCATTTGTATTTACACTTATTTTTGCAATGTGTCTACAGTTACCAATGCATCTCAAGATGCTATTGTATTTACAATTGAAATTGTATCCACAGTTGTTATCGTATTTTTTTCAATTAATGCTCAATTTGAAATACGCGTTCGGGTTATACCTGGATAACCATGTTCAACATGAAATAGTTTCGATCAAAAGAAAAATAAATACCTTTGTACTGAAGCTGATTGAATAAGAAGTTGAAAGCCACTATGAAAGAACAAATGGACACAATCAGTAGCACTTTGGCGTATCTTCCTCTGAACGCCATTTTAACTATAAGAGTTCAACGTGTAATCAAAGTGTAAACGTTAAGTTTTAATGTAGGTTATATCTATATAGAATAAAATATTGGGACAAGTTAAAACAGGAAAAGGTCCGGTTCGGTCACTTAAACCATCTAACCGCAACAAAGGCTTTACCCTATTGTGTGCAAAACAGTGGTCAATAGGATTATAACAATCTGAAAGGTTACGTACAATACAATGTCTTCAAAGGCTATTGAATTAATATCGAAGTAGATCTATGAAGTGAAAATAATATTTGAAAAGGAAGTCTCGTTTTTGTGGCAGTAATCACAGTATTACATTTTGCTTTATTTATGACTTCGGATACCAAGCTGTATTACATGAATGTTTGTTTTCAATTCGTCATTGTCAACATTTATTTGCATTTTCCCTATGCTGCAAGTTTTCAATCGGAATAGGATCAGACTTCGGATCTAGATTTCCTTGGCTTTCGCTTATGGAGCATTTTTTATTTCTTGTTTTTTTCGTTTTTCATACAATACATTTATGGTTCATAATCAGTGTTATTGGTAATAAAGCCGCCTTTGACGCAGACAAAATGCTCTCTCATGCAATTGCAAAAACGCATTAAAAGTTAATGATGCATCATCATCATCATCATCATCATCATCATCATCATCATCATCGCTACCACCAACATCACCATCATCATCATCACCATCATCATCATCATCATCATCATCATCATCATCATCATCATGGTTAACTGACATCTTGTTCCTTATTGATGATCATTAGACATCAGATTAAACAAACGAAGACATTCAAGACATTCATTTTGGTTATTTAATTTATATAAAAAATATCATCAAAGGCTGGATACATAAATGCTTATTAGTTTTATAATACATAATTATTGTAAAACAGATTATCTTGGGTTATGGCTAAAGTAACATTATTGCCTGCTTAGTATTCATACTAAAACATATATGAAAATCAAACAATATCAATGAAAAACTTTTGTATTAGAAGTATTTCTGGTATTCTTACTATTAGAAAATAAATATCCCATAATTTATTAGTAATAAATCATGATCAGTGATGCGAAACAACAAATTATGATCAGTAAACCGTAACAACAAATCATGATCAGTCATCTGTAACAACAAATCATGATCGGTGACCGTAACAACAAATCATGATCAGTGAACCGAAACAACAACAAATCATGATCAGTGAACCGAAACAAAAACAAATCATGATCAGTCATCTGTAACAACAAATCATGATCAGTGAACCGTAACAACAAATCATGATCAGTGAACCGAAACAACAACAAATCATGATCAGTGAACCGTAAGACAAATCATGATCAGTGAACCGTAACAACAAATCATGATCAGTGAACCGTATCAACAAATCATGAACAGTGAACTGTAACAGCTAATCATGATCAGCCAACTGTAACAACAAATCATGAACAGTGTACTGTAAAAACAATATAAACTTACTGAGACATTGTTAATGACTTAGGACAAAAACTTAAACTTAAACATCAAACAATATCCCTGCAAAAGTACTTTTAGTAAAAGTATGTGTCTCAGAAGCAAATAAGCTATAAATCTGTATAACAGCGATCATGGAGTAGATTTTGTTTCTTCTCCAAATCTCCGAATGTGCTATGGGAATAGCATGTATAGGAAGTGACATGTGCAAACAATAAGTAAATAAATCATACACCTTGAAATCCTTTCAAAGTGACCAACACCTTGGTTGTTGATATTCAAAGAAACACTTAAAAAAGTCATCAAATTCAAAGACTAAAAGCAATTAAACAGCCGATTATTTCAATTCAAAATAAATGTGTAAAAATAAGTATTGCATGCAAGAAAAATTAAATGTTGATGACCTAAACAATAAGCAACTAAACGGTTTCTTAATAGTTATACAACTCAGCTCAAATGTACCTAAAAGCACTGATTTATAAACAAAATGTCTAACTTATTGATAATACTAGATCTAAGCAAAAAGCACTAATTGAGCGTTTTAATCAAGTTTCCATAGTTGGCCAGTGTCTTACAAAGTTTCATTCGATCTGATATATGATAACCAAAGAACATTTAATATTTCTGTCTTCAGTATATACTCATTTATTTAGTCTCAAATAAAAAAGCTGACAGGAGTCATGATTCTGTTTCCTGGGCAGACACCAGTACTGCGTCATTTTTGAGTGGTGTAGAGAACATTTTAAACCCACAGGGCCTGCATCTTTATGGATCTAATCCACAGGGCCTGCATCTGTACGGATCTAATCCACAGGGTGGGCATCTTTACAGATCTAATCCACAGGGTGGGCATGTTTACAGATCTAATCCACAGGGTTGGCATCTTTACGGATCTAATCCACAGGGTGGGCATCTTTACGGATCTTATCCACAGGGTGGGCATCTTTACGGATCTAATCCACAGGGTGGGCATCTTTACGGATCCAATTCACAGGGTGGGCATCTTTACGGATCTAATCCACAGGGTGGGCATCTTTACGGATCTTATCCACAGGGTGGGCATCTTTACGGATCTTATCCACAGGGTTGGCATCTTTACGGATCTTATCCACAGGGTGGGCATCTTTACGGATCTAATCCACAGAGTGGGCATCTTTACGGATCTAATCCACAGGGTGGGCATCTTTACGGATCTAATCCACAGGGTGGGCATCTTTACCACTCGACCAGTCCCACCCTTCAGTTTTGCCTTTATAATGACACTTAATAAAACACTGGCCACTTTAAATGGTTTATGCAATATTGCACTATCCAGGTAACATCAGCGGCTATAATATTCTAACAAAGCAGTACAAAAGAAACAAGTGTGTTAAAAAAGGTCATATAGCATATAACTAAACAATTAACAACAACAATTTCATACAAAGAAAATCAAGGAACAAGAGGTTGTGGTTTTTTTAACAAGAGTGCTGCAGAGGGAGTGGAAATGCTCGTCTGTTGTTTTGGTGTTTATTCATAACTAAACAATTATTTAAGTCAGGGTTATGGGCCATGCTGTACATGTGCTCTTTGTACCTGTTTTAAGTTTCATTTGAATATGTTGACGGTTTTAGAGTTATGGCTCCAGGTTCAAATGAATGCATGGCGATTCGGCCGACACTGACATTAGAGCTATGACATTATCTCATCAAGTCCAACAATAAAGATGGCCTCAAAAGATACAAAAATCATCCCTGTAACATGACAGAAAAGAAATTATTAGAAATATTTCATAAGGTTAGTACAAATACAAATGGAATACAGTATAGAGTATAAATTGTGCCACAATAAAGTCATTACAAAAAGTGATGAACAAAAAATATTGGAAAGTATTACAATATTATTACAATGAAATTACAATGATATAATAATTACAAGGGAATATTTGGAAGAATGGTATCGATAATTATGTTGGTTACAAAAGTTTACACTTATAATATATTGAACATAATGATGGAAAATGTAAGTTCACAACACTAATTACTTGCAACCTTTAATTCTTCACTTGTTGTATACATAACATAGTTTAGGTATGACAAACTATCATACAATTTTTAAAAGCATACAAACAATTAAATTATATTTTGGTAAAAATACTTAAAATGCAATATATTAATTTTTTTATCAAAAGCTACATTTAATTGTTTTCTATAAAAAACATGACAATCTACACATCAATAACATAAACTACAATTCTTTTAAAACATTACGTTGTATCAAAATCAATCAAATTCTTATCTACTATTTTGTATATTGAACAAGAAATAAAGAGATCATGACATTGGCCCCAAAGGAAGAAATACGAGGAGCGTCATGAGAAACGGCTTAATGACATCATCCAGATAACCCGTTATAAACTACCTCACTCCATCTTCAATGAAACCCGTCACCGTGAGTTGCATTATTTTGAAGTTTTGATGATAGTGAGGTTCTAACATATCTAAGTTTACTTTTTTGCAACAAAAATGGAAGAATATGACATTAAGCCGGTCTTCTCATGACAATCCTCAAATGCCTAGTACATATGAACGGGTTTCACAACAATACTTCAACCTCAATATAAATCTTTCATAATGAAAAAATTATCTAAATTTAATACTGTTATATAATCAACATTATTCAAGTTTAATAGATCTGGTGTGGCTTCAAATGCATTTTTTTCTGGCCCCATCTAACCGATGATCAAATCTTATGTCTATTTTTCTCTTCAAAATTGAAACACTCCAGTGATATCAAAATGTACATGTATTTCAAATCATGTTATTCAACTGACCAATCTAGACAATATCAACTGAACTAACAAGAATGCATGCATTATGTGGGCCCAACCGCCAAACCCTCTCAAATTATTTATTTCACAGAGGTTTTGATATGACTCTTATAAAAATGATGATAAATTTCAACCCTTCATTCAAAAATACTTTTATCCTTCTTTTAAAATGGACATACTAATGACAAAAAACTGTGTATGCATCCATAATTATGGATGAAATAAGATAATATTAGTTATTCACCTGACTAGAGGGCCAACTATTATCTTTCGAGAATTATTTTCTTGATTAGATGTCCAATTATTACCTTTTGTGAATAATTTTCTTTAGATGGCCAAGTTTTATCACATGACAGTCTTAATGTGAATTTGTTCACTGTATATTATGCATGTATGTATGCACATTAAGATGGCTTGAAATGTTACTTCAATGAAGCACTTTCATATTACAAAACTTCACAACTAAATAACCATCAGTCACAGTTTATACAACAACCTAAAACAAGACCGGAATGGAAGAATAATAACAACTTTAGCTCAGACAAAAATGTAAAAATAGTCCAAAAATTTCATTCACATGGTCAGGTAATGTTAATGTTATGTCAGGTTTCGTTTGTATTGTAGGGTTATTGCCAGAATGAACAAAGCGACATTAAAATATGGAAGGCATTGTCATTAACTCCACGATATTATGTACACAAAATAAATGCAGATTGACTGTTGGTTTGGCAATAAGACACAGACAAAAAGGATTAAAAGTAAAGAATTTGGAAGTTTATCGGTAGAAAGTTTGAATCACTAGTGTGAAAATTTTATTTTCAAAAATGTTTGAAATATTCCATGTTAACTTTAATTATACAAAATGTTAATAGCTGACTAAATAAGCACTTAAATTAATTTAAATTGAATACTTATTGTGGCCTAAAGGCTTGCAATAAAAGGCTTAACGTGTAATTGAATAATTTTACATTAAAGTATCTATTCCTAGAACATATTAAGTTAATGTTAACAAAATTAACAAATTTCAGTAATGAACATTTAGCTTTACTGTTGGAAGTCTAATGATGATCAGTGACTTATGGCACAAACAGTTATAAAAGAAATGGTTTCAAAACATGGTTTTAAACAGGAAGATTTAAACATATCTCGTCCTCTCTAAAGATTTAGAGAAAGCAAATAATTATTAAATGAAAATAGACTTTTGTCAGCAAAAATGAGTCTTGTTGAGGCAAGTTATTCAGTAAATCATGATTCATTCAAGTGATCAGATTTCATGAAGTTATCGGTAATCAATATCAAACCTGGGTATGAACAAGCCCATGAAGTTATCGGTCATCAATATCAAACCTGGGTATGAACAAGCCCATGAAGTTATCGGTCATCTATATCAAACCTGGGTATGAACAAGCCCATGAAGTTATCGGTCATCAATATCAAACCTGGGTATGAACAAGCCCATGAAGTTATCGGTCATCAATATCAAACCTGGGTATGAACAAGCCCATGAAGTTATCGGTCATCAATATCAAACCTGGGTATGAACAAGCCCAAATTCTTACAATCATGATTTCTTTCAACAATCCTTTCTATTTTAAAACTAGAAATTTAGCAAGCCTGGAAAGTACCAACACAAGGCTTGTGAGCTTCTGCTAATTAGATTTGACCACCGACTTATGACAAAACACTACATTGGAATCAATTTTCAAAATGTAATTTGAAAACTCAGCAACTTCCTGCAAGTGTGGCATAATATTTCGAAAAGAATGAAAGTGTTACTCTCTACCTCCACAAGACGAACTGTTGCTAACAATGTTACAAATGGAAATCATATAAGTTGCATATACAAAGCACCATGCGTTAATATTTCATACAAACATGATTGCATTAGGTACATAAAATGGTTTAAGGGGTATATGCTTTATAGTTTAAAATACAAATAAAACTGAGGTAAAACTCACATAGCCTGAAATTTAACTTTCAACTTTATAACAGAAATAAAATATGAAACAAATATTAGAACAAAGGAGAGCGCCATAGAGCTTAGCAAACAATTGTCTGTTCTTCTTAGTCAATAAGGGGTATAATTCAACACTAACTGAAGCAAGAGTTATGGGCCTTGCAACACATGTGCACATTATCACTGGTTATAGCAAGAGTTATGGGCCTTTCAACACATGTGCACATTCTCCCTGGTAATAGCAAGAGTTATGGGCCTTGCAACACACGTGCACATTCTCACTGGTAATAGCAAGAGTTATGGGCCTTGCAACATACGTGCACATTCTCACTGGTAATAGCAAGAGTTATGGGCAATTCAACACATGTGCACATTCTCACTGGTAATAGCAAGAGTTATGGGCCTTGCAACACATGTGCACATTCTCACTGGTAATAGCAAGAGTTATGGGCCTTGCAACACATGTGCACATTCTCACTGGTAATAGCAAGAGTTATGGGCATTTCAACACACGTGCACATTCTCACTGGTAATAGCAAGAGTTATGGGCCTTTCAACACACGTGCACATTCTCACTGGTTATAGCAAGAGTTATGGGCCTTTCAACACACGTGCACATTCTCACTGGTTATAGCAAGAGTTATGGGCCTTTCAACACACGTGCACATTCACACGTGCACATTCTCACTGGTAATAGCAAGAGTTATGGGCCTTGCAACACACGTGCACATTCTCACTGGTAATAGCAAGAGTTATGGGCCTTTCAACACACGTGCACATTCTCACTGGTAATAGCAAGAGTTATGGGCCTTTCAACACACGTGCACATTCTCACTGGTAATAGCAAGAGTTATGGGCCTTGCAACACACGTGCACATTCTCGCTGGTAGTAGCAAGAGTTATGGGCCTTGCAACACACGTGCATATTCTCGCTGGTAATAGCAAGAGTTATGGGCCTTGCAACACACGTGCACATTCTCGCTGGTAGTAGCAAAAGTTATGGGCCTTGCAACACACGTGCACATTCTCGCTGGTAGTAGCAAGAGTTATGGGCCTTGCAACACACGTGCACATTCTCACTGGTAATAGCAAGAGTTATGGGCCTTGCAACACACGTGCACATTCTCACTGGTAATAGCAAGAGTTATGGGCCTTGCAACACACGTGCACATTCTCACTGGTAATAGCAAGAGTTAAGGGCCTTTCAACACACGTGCACATTCTCACTGGTAATAGCAAGAGTTAAGGGCCTTGCATCACATGTGCACATTCTCACTGGTAATAGCAAGAGTTATGGGCCTTTCAACACACGTGCACATTCTCACTGGTAATAGCAAGAGTTAAGGGCCTTGCATCACATGTGCACATTCTCGCTGGTAGTAGCAAGAGTTATGGGCCTTTCAACACACGTGCACATTCTCACTGGTAATAGCAAGAGTTATGGGCCTTGCAACACACGTGCACATTCTCACTGGTAATAGCAAGAGTTATGGGCCTTTCAACACACGTGCACATTCTCACTGGTAATAGCAAGAGTTATGAGCCTTGCAACACATGTGTACATTCTCACTGGTCATTTGTATACAATATTTCATGGGAATATCTTAAATGGTTGTTAATTTATTGCAACATTAAAGCTTTTGCGAGACTTTTCAAACTTAAAAGGAGCATTACTTGGCAATATCTGATCAATGGCCTTCTACACATGTGCATTATGTACCTATTAATATGTGTACAAAATTTCATGTAAATATTTTGAACGTTTATCAAGTAATGGCCAAGTGTTGGGTCTCAAGGGCATAACTTGACAATTATAAAAGCCAAAGTTATGGACTGTGCTGTTCATTTACGCATCGATCTCTGGCAACATGTGTCCCTGGTTTCATCGAAATATCTTGAAAGGTTTTTAAGGTATGGCAAAGGTTTATGTTTTTTTAACAACAACGACAATGACACCAAGGCTATGATAATGATCTCAATAAACAGACTAGCTAAAAATGATAAAATATAGTTGTGTGCATTAAAGAGTGCAAAAGAACCGGTATAAAATGTATCATCAATAGTTTGTTTTACTGTATGTAATCTTAAAACTATAAAACCTCAATGATGAGGCTGTAGAGGCAAACCTAACAACGCACCACGTATGGTATGATCACTTTTTACAAGAGATATTTTAGAGTATATACAGTATCTATTTTTAAACTAAGACATTTATAAGACAGCTTAGGCAAAGATCATTTGATTTTGCAATTAAATCTTTCCATTCAAATTGTAACACTCACATAATATTCAATGGAAATTTCTTGATCTATGACATCTTGTGAAAGGTTGTTGATAACATAGTCTCACTTACTCACATTGATTTTTAATTGAAATTTAAACAAGTCCGTCAAACATTATACAAGAGCAAGACTGGCAGGCGAATTCTTATTTTAACCGCTGCATGAATGTAGCTAATTTACGACAAATAACCTGACAATATTTTCATTTTGAACAAGAAGAAATATTTTCCGAGTCAAATACAAACAAATTATTTCATACAAATTGCAGAAAAAAAAAACACTTCTGCATGGCCTAAAATTGAATCTGTGTTTGTTCTCTTGTGATGTTGTGATGACCTGGAAATTCAGAAAAACTCCTGCACAGCAGAAATTTCCATGATGGAATAATCCAGAAATGCAGACATCACTGTTCCCAGGACAGATGTATTGCCGTCTTCATCAAGTAAATACAAGTAAGGCTAGTTCCAATCAAGTTCTGTATCATATCTGAAATCTGAAATATACAGAAGAATAAACAGTGATTGTAAAAAAAGCAAGAGATACTTACAAAACTACGAATGTATCCATAAAACACAGATGCCCACCTCATCTCCCCTTTGTCAAAAAAGCATGGGCCTTTACTCAGCCTTTGTCATTGAATGTGCCTCAAGATAACCAGTTGTACAAAGAAATAGAGGCGCCATGAGAAGGCAATTCAACTTTTCCATCACAAAATGTAGTTACATGTACATACAAAATTATACCACCATTGTTTAACATGAACTAAAGTTATGAAGTCAATACCTATTTTCTACTTTTGAGTAACAATTACCTTGACACAAAGTCATAACTCAACAATAATTAAAGCCAGATTTACGGTTATATATGTGCATATTGTTCCTGGGAACACGAGTTTCAAAGTTATTGTTTTTAGCCAAGTATAAAGCTTTTTCAAAACAATGAAGCCAATAATGACACCAAGAGAAGACACACAATATTTTTTTCCAGACAGAAATAATAATATTGCATAAATTCTGTTGTCACTGAAGATTACACTGCACACTTACCTGTACCCTATACATAAGAACACTTAAGTATGAGTTGTATTATCACAGGTTACACCACACTCTTACCTCTGCACTATACATAAGGACACGTAGGTATTGAGTTGTATTATCACAGTAGGTTACACCGCACTCTTCTCTTGCCCTTGTGGGTCTTGAGTTGCTTCTTAAATTCCTTGGGCTGTTGTCTGAAAACATGACAGATGAAGACTTAGAAACAACACATTATGTGAAAGCGTGAGAGTTCTATCTTATAATTTTAATGTCAATTAAAACTTTTCAACTTTCACCCATTGATTTGATAAAACACTCAAATCTGACCACCCTTGATAATTGCCTACTTTGTTTTCAGAAAACAACATATAAAATCGGCATCCACATTCATTTGTTTCGCCAGAGTTATCACATGATTAGTAAATATCTCCACTAGTTTAATAGTTTGGTATATCTATTATCAGGATAATTTGGCGTCATGTCAAATATTATACATCAGAAAACACATTCAGAAAATACTCAAACATATTGCAATTTTGTTTCATTTCAAGATCAACTAAAAGTTTGAAATGCACAGGTATTTGCTTGGGGGGTATATATTCATTTTATAAGCATTATCCAATTTGTCAAAAGATGATTCTTCGAAAATAGCTGCTAGAGTTGTTATTTCAGAACAATTCATTTATAATTTAACAGTAGTGTTTACTTATTTTAATTGATCATTTGACTTGAAATGACAAGTAGTCTCATTTCACTTTCTAGGAAGAACTGTACATAATAGAGGAACTTATCATGAGTTCAAAAAACTCTCAAAACTCGATGACCTAATAAACAAGGGTTACCTGATGACCCTGACGACATCGTGGAATGCCAGATCCACATTGACAGGCGGGTCCTTTGCACTTGTCTCCAGATATGGCACCTGACAACAAATGATATAAATGTAGACAATTTTATTCAAGGTGAGAACTTTCTTGTTGAATATGTGTCCACCTATCACCCAAGAGGTCCTGGATTTGATCAAGCTAAAATAAATATTGAGTATAAACTAATTACAGTTATAGGTGCTTCTGAATGCTGTACCCATTTGGAGTAAATTATTGGTAGTCATTTTAAGTGAAAGGCACACAATATAGGTTGATGTATTTCAATGTATTATTATGTTCAACTCATTAACATGATAATGCATTAATTTTAAATGAAAAAAAGTATTTTGGCATCAACCTATAATGTGCGCTTTTACATTACAGTCAAACTCTGTTGAATCAAACTCTCAGGGACTGGCGAAAATTCTTTGCACTTAGAAAAATTTGAGACAAGTGGGAATTGTTTCATTCATTAGAAACAAATGATTAATCTGTCATTTACATCCAGTTTGAGCCAACGAGGAAAGCAAGCCAAGTGAGTTCGAGTCAATGGGGTTCGACTGTAATATATTAATGATCAGGGGTTCTAACAACTAATTTTTGTCAATTCTGAAAAATAGCCAGGGGTCTGATATAGTATATAAGAGATTCATACCAAGATCAGGGTAAAGCGGCTTAGACCCCTTTTAAAATTGTTTCCAAAATCATTTATAGGTATTTCCTACTGTTTTTCGATGCAAAGGTCCAAATAACAAGAGGCCCAAAAGGGCCTTTTTAGGCTTATGCTCTACTGGCATGGCTCTTGTGGTCATTTTCAATCCAGAGCATGTACGTTTGAGTTATAGGCAACAAATATATAATTCACTTTTAGTGTTTGGGTTAGCTGAAAACGCTGCACGTTTAACATCTGAGGACAGGAAGTGTTGTAAGCAGATTAGTTGCATGAACTATTTTACTATGAACTATTTTACTATGAGCCAAGTAAAGGTAATATGAGGGTAAAAAAATATTTGCTTTCAAAACTGTACTCATTGTCAAAATTTCATTTCTGTAGCTTTAAAAATAAAAAGTCGGTCAAAGGTCAAAGTCAAGGACATCCGAGGACAGCATTAATGCTTGTTTGCAAAACTGTTCACATGGTCAAAATTTCATTACTGTAGCTTTAAAAATTAATAAGTCAAAAGGGGTGGGGCCAGCTTTTGCCCAAGGGGCATTATTTCAAATGTTTTCAATTGCATCATAAGATGCTCCAAAACAAATATCAAAGGTATGGGCCTTGTGGTTTGAAACAAGAATATTTTGAAAATATTTCTTAAATAAGTTTCTAGGAAAATAGTGACACTCAGGGCAGTGCCAGTTTTGACCCAAGGGACATAATTTGAACAACCATGGTAGTGGGCCACTAAATAAAGCCTTGTTCAAAATAGCAAGGATTTGCATAATGGTTTCAGACAAGTTTTTAACATTTCCCAACTTAAAGGGGGGGGGGGGACTTTTCCCTGGGCCTCCGCCAACGTCGCCGAGGTCGTTTGCACTTGCCGCACTGGTCCCTTGCGTGACAATCTCCGTGGGGGGGGGGGGGGGGGGGGCAGTAATGACCCCAGGGGCATAATTTGAACAAACCTTCATTACATGTAAACTTGGCTAAAAATAGACTTCGCTCATGTAGACTTGGCTAAAAATAGACTTAGCTTAAAATAGCATTTTTTTTTATACTTTCAAGACCCATAATCCAGGCATGCATGGGCAGATCTGGCTGGTTTTCGAAAGGAACCGAGCTCTAATGGATATCTAAATACTGTACAAGTTTCATCGAGATACAATCAAAAATGAAGACTGTATCGTGTTCACAACCAATTGTTTACAGAGGCACGGACGCACAGATGCACATACTACGTACACATTACCATCGCAAAAGCTCTTCTGGCCTTTGACTGGTAGAGCTAAAAACAAGAGCCGTCATAAGACGCTTTGACTTAGAATACAATAATGATGTAATAATACCAAGTTTGGTCTCTTTATGTCAAACCTAACTAAAATTATTCGATACATAAGGTGACTTTGATGCTGCCCTCCCACCAGCCCACCCAAACAATGACTCAAGTCATTCAAATAACTTGATTTCCCATTTTGAAAATGTGGTTAAGAATATATACAAATATGCCTTTCAAAGGAATTTAGAAAAAATAAAAAATCAAGGGCCATAATTTGTATTTAGGTTTAAAACGGAGTTATGTTTCTTGTTGTAAGATGGTCATAAATAACTTTGAATTTTATAAAGTGCATTTAATGAACGGTATAGACATTTTTTAATTAAAATCACAACTTGCCCTTTACTTTTACTTGCCTATAACTTTAACCTAAGTCAATCAGTGGCCATAACTTGTATTAAGGATATGGAGTTATGTAACCTCATTGGGTGATGGTCCTGAACAATTGTGTGAAGTATTAAGTCAATTGAATGAAGGGTATAGAAGTTATTAAACAATACCCCAACCTGCCCTAAAACTTTAACCTAAGTTCCATAGTCAATAAACCTGAACTTCAGAACTTCTAAATGATGACAAATTTAATTAGATGTTGTAGTTTCTCAAAGTTATCTGCCCTGCTTTTGCTTACCCGTAAATGAGCAGCAAGTGACCTGCCCTGCACCTCTGACACTTTCCTTTGTCGTACAAGATCTACCTTGTTAGCCACCAGTAACATAGGGTACTGGTCTCTGTAACAGAAAAAAGGATGTTTTCTTGATGGTCATTTATAAGGTAATTGAAGTAATTTTCCATTATTCAAAAATATTGAAGAAGTTTTCTTTATTTTTGTTATTGCATTCATTTTCTTATCAGAAACAGAAACCTGTAGGTGAGGCTACACAAGTATGAAACTGGGCTCAATAAAACTAGCAGTCATTGTGTAACTCTTAATCATATTTTTTTTATGTTTATAGTAAGTAACTTAAATTTTAAAAACATGCATAATATAAACAAATCATGAGACATCACTTCATTGCAAATATTTAGGATCAATTACAGAGAAAGACCTAATCAAAACATGTTCAAACACTTGACTTAATAAGCTTACTTGTCCTTAACCCTGAGAATTTGTCCATGGAAATTAGCTATGTTTTCATAACTGGAGGGGTCTGTAACCGAGTACACAAGCATGAAGCCGTCTCCTTTACGCATGTATTGCTCTCGCATTGCAGAGAATTCCTCTTGACCAGCTGTGTCCAACACTGCAAAAAACAAAGGATTTAAATAAATAATTATATAATTTATTTAGAGTAGATGGTAATAACTCAAAGACATTGGGCCCAGACCTGCAAGCTCAAGCTTTTATGTTCAGCTAATTTTCCACAGGTCTAGGTCTCTTTTTTCTTTACTTTTGAAGAATTTTAATTACTGCATGCCACTGAAGGGCATTTTCAACCTGACAGATGCCTGTTACTTCTGAGGGTAAAGTCTTGCATTGGTTTTTCTTTTAGGGGGAATTTTGAACGTTGAATAGTGTACAAACTACAATTAACCACATATCATTTATTTAGATTTATTCAAAGAGGCAAGGGGGCCCAATTTGGTCCCAAAACAGGCCATAAAAATGATTAAAGCGATTTCCATGGCTATCGAACTTGATCAAGATATTATGGTCACAAACATGTGTTAAAAGTTTGGTGAGGATTGGACAAACAGTTTTCAAGAATTAGATCGGAAACAATCTTCGGGACGTATTTTTCAAGTCTTTTTTTGCAAATAAAGGGCCGTAACTCCTAAATGACGAAAGGGATTTCCATGGCTATTGAACTTGATCAAGATATTATGGTCACAATCATGTATGTAAAGTTTGGTGAGGATTGGACACATACTTTTCAAGAATTAGATTGGAAACAATCTTCGGGACATATTTTTGAAGTATTTTTGGCAAAAAAGGGCCGTAACTCCTAAATGACTAAAGCGATTTCCATGACTATCGAACTTGATCAAGATATTATGGTCACAAACATGTGTTTAAAGTTTGGTGAGGATTGGACAAACGGTTTTCAAGAATTAGATCGGAAACAATCTTCGGGACGTACGTACGTACGTACGTACGTACGTACGTACGTACGTACGTACGTACGTACGTACGTACAGACAGACAGACAGACGTACGTACGGACAAGGGCAACCCTATATGCCGCCACTTTGTGGGGGCATAAAAATGCCCTGCAATGCAATAGATTGAAAAAAAGCCAAACTGGTTGATTTGTATGACCTGAGCAGTTTAAAAATACTGATCACCTATCAAAACACACATTTGTTTATCTGGATTGATAATTAAATGATCTAGGTCGATACAGATCCAAACCTTAGCAATGACTGAGAAGTTACATCAAATTTAGGTGAGTATTATCGTTTTAAATCCCTGTTAACGTTCCAAGCAGCATACATGTAAATATGTATTACATGGGGAAATGATGACATCAACTGTATGCTCATTTTTGAAGCTTGTCTTTTATTACAAGTAAATAACCGTAAACATGATTTTTTTGTATACTATGTACATCTGCCTTGCCAACTACGATATTACAATGAATTTTTTTTTCCTTCTTATGCAAACCTCATATATTTGTGTTACCTGGTTTCTGGTGTGTTTTGGTAAGTTATCATCTAATTGCTCATTATTTTTTTAATTGTTATCATTGCATGTACAAGGAATATTATTAGATTTTTAAAGCAAGGGAAGCAACTCTTTCAATTTCTTAGCTGATTTGATTGAGTTGATTCCCATCCACAGCACAACACTTACAGAATAGAAATCTATTTAATATAAATAAGTAACAAGAGCCGTCGTAAGACAGCGCACTCGACTACGCCGCTTTGACTTAGAATACAATAAGGATGTAATAATACCAAGTTTGGTCTCTCAAACCTAATTAAAATTATTCGATACATAAGGTGACTTTGATGCTGCTCTCCCACCAGCCCGCCCAAACAATGACTCAAGTCATTCAAATAACTTGATTTCCCATTATGCAAATGTGGTTTAGAATATACAAATATGCCTTTCAAAGGAAATAAAAAAAATAAAAAAATAATAATAATAAAAAAATAAATTCAAGGGCCATAATTTGTATTTAGGCTTAAAACGGAGTTATGTTTCTTGTTGTAAGTTGGTCGCAAATAATTTTGAATTTAATTAAGTGCATTAAATGAACGGTATAGAAGTTTTTTATTAAAATCCCAACTTGCCCTTTACTTTTACTTGCCTAAACCTTTAACCTAAGTCAATCAGGGGCCATAACTTGTATTGAGGATATGGAGTTATGTAACCTCATTGGGTGATGGTCCTGAACAATTGTGTGAAGTATTAAGTCAATTGAATGAAGGGTATAGAAGTTATTAAACAATACCCCAACCTGCCATAAAACTTTAACCTAAGTTCCATAGTCAATCAGGGGCCATATTTGTATAAAAGATAATATGGAGTTATCTAACCTCATAATGTGATGGCTCTGAACATCTGTGTGAAGTATTAAGTCAATTGAATGAATGGTATTGGAGTTTTAAGTGAAAATCCCAACTTGCCCTAAAACTTTAACCTGCCCTAAAACTTTAACCTAAGTCAATCAGGGGCCATATCTTGTATTTAGGATAATATGGAGTTATGTAACCTCATTGTGTGATGGTCCTGAACAACTGTGTGAAGTATTAAGTCAATTGGACAAAGGATATAGAAGTTATTAATAAATATTCCAACTTGCCCTAAAACTTTAACCTAAGTTCCATAGTCAATCAGGGGCCATAATCTGTGTAAAGAATAATATGGAGTTATCTAACCTCATCATGTGATGGCCCTGAACAACTGTGTGAAGTATTAAGTCAATTGAATGTAGGGTATTGGACTTGCCCTAAACCTTTAACCAGACGCCGACGCCGGCGCTGGGGCAGGGTATAGCCCACCTATTCTTTGAATAGTCGAGCTAATAAAAGTGATCGGGATTAAAATACTCCCGGACAAATGAGCTTTACTGGTGGTAGGTAAAATGTACTGCTTTTGAGACCCCCCCCCCCCTACCACTCTATCCGACAAAAACTACTGCTCTTGAAATAAATAATCAGAACAATTTTTGGGTTTAAAATTTCATTTGAAAACTCTTAAAATTATATCAACCATGCACAAATACCACATAATCTGCCACAGGAAAAGGTGCAATAAACAACCTGTCAAATATCTTGACACCTCGGCCGAGATCGTTGCTAAGTTACCGCACTGAAGACCACTGGTGTACTACTATTCAGCATTCTTTATTAATTGGCATCCTACCAATCAATGTTCTTTGTTAGTATTAAAGACATATATATATATTTTAATGCTTTGATCAAAACATTACTGCATAGAAATAACATTCCCAAAGTTTATTGATTCTCAAACAATGTATAAAATTTTACCACGTTTTGGCGTGAAAATAAACATGCACAATTTTGCAGTCGTCTGCTCAAGACCTGTTTGGCAGTCTGATTGAATATCAGCAGCTCTACTTAATGTAACCTTGAGCTTTCAATAGCCAGACATAATATTCCTTCTATTTCACAATCAAAAACACCAACATTTGACAAGACCCTGAACCTTGACATATTTTATGCATATTTTTGGAAAATCTAAAAAAAAGTAACAACTTTCAAGTTCTTGATTACATTGTATCCATCATTGTTTTTGACTGAAATGAAAGGGATTTAGAAATTTGACTGTTTTTAAACCCAATCTACCGACTTGGAGACTGAAATGTCTGATACTCCATACCAAGTAAAGGGTGCTTTACATTGTATAACATGAAGGTTTTTAAACATCAAAACATTTTGTGATTATGTTTTTAGGCAGATGCTGAAGTTTGAACTTAACATGTTTCGTTCCAAGTTTGAAGTGTTAATTATTACAACCAAAACTCACAAAGATATTGTTTAAGAACTGTCAAATCTATAGGGATTTACTAACACAACCAGAACAGTTCAGATTGGCAGACATTCTTGCCAAGATTGAAAGATGATACAGCCCTAAATATTGTTCATTGTATTCATTACTTCTATAAGTATAATTGCTTAACCTTGAAGGAAATTGTACCTGGGGGGTTACTGAAACCAATGGCCATAAAACACTAGCTCAGCACATAAACTGAATAAACTAAACAAGCAGCTAGTTCTTACCGGCAACTTACTGTTTTTACCTTCCATGGCCCCAAAGTGCTGCGTGAATGAGGTGGTTATGTCTTCGTTCCTAAAATAGCGGGGAATGGACCTTACCTAGGGTCCCTGGGGTGCATTTAGCAGGGATTTTAACAGCAGTCCGTGCCCGCAGTGCAGGGATTATACCCGGGCTTGGCTGGACCAAAAGTCAAAGTCCCTGTTATTCTCCAGACCTTGGGGGGACGTGGTTACCATTGACTGGTGCATTAGCACTTAAATCAATTAACATTCTAAAATAATATTGTGCTACCAAATAAAGAGAAAGTACAAAAAAGAAAAAAGATAATAATACCGTCCAAAATACACCACTCCCCATCTATGTCTGTGTGTTGGATGTATGAATCTTCGATGGTGGGGTCGTAATCCTCCACAAACATCTTCTGAAAGAACTGAATCGTAAGGGCACTTTTCCCCACACCTCCATCCCCAACCACCACCAGTTTATAAGTCGTCAAATTAGAGTCGTTTGGAGCTCTAGACATCTTGTATTTTAAGATTTCAGGTTCATTTAAAATAAACTATTGTGTGTATTAGTTTTGAAATTGAATATTGAGGTCTAATCATTCAGGTATCGTAAATTGAAGACACGAAAACAAATTTCACAATCTTTATTTGTGGGAGCGGCCATGTTTATTATTTGTCCTTGACTTTCCGGTATTTATATTTGGAGTAATTTAGACAAATCGTCCAACGAAATACGACGCTATTTATAAAACGCCTGTTATAGGCTGTTAGCCAATATAGACTTATAAATAGGTATATATATATATACGATTAAATAACTATTTATGAATTTGAATATTACTCTAATCAAACAAAATAAAACGTAAATAAAAAATCTGGGGTGTTTGGCAATATAGACTGTTTAAAAATATACGTTTGTATAACTATTTATACATATGAAGATTACTAAAATAAAACACTCGTGCACAATTCGTTCAAGATAACCCTACACCACTCGCCTCATCCCCGTAACACACACTGATTATTTACAATATCAAGAATGTGTTTAAAATGCATGTTATATCACCGATTGCAATATATGGAGGATAATTGTTCAGTGTAAGATCAAAGTATATTTCACCACGAGTAGTGTGGCCACGAGTAAAATATTTACTTTTGGTGTTTATGAGGTGCAATATATAACATTCTTTAACACATCAGAATAAATCAATCTTTAAAAAAAAATGTCTCTTGTATAACGCGGCCGGTGATTAAACCCGCGATCTCCCGCCCTCCTAGCTAAGCAGACACTCATACCTCTTATATGCGCCATCATCAATTGTACGAGGGGTGCAATACTATGACATAGGAAAACCCTTGGACGATATTTCTATCACGTATTCATATGTGTGCATGCACGAACCATTTAGACTATTATTAATTTCAGCCGACTAATTTGCTGTTTCTGATCTTGCTGGTCGGATTGTATAATTCCGCGTTCAATTAAGCTACGTACAGCCCGAACTATTCAAAACCACGAAAACGAAAAATCAACTGAAAAAACGAGGTGCGTAACAGCTGGCAGACCCCTCACCTTCCCATTTGCCTGAAATTCGGTACAAGTAAATATTTAATTTCAAATCTTACATTCGCAAACCAGTGGCAACAATAACCCTTCGCAAAGATTGTACCTTGCTCATTTCGGATGACCGCAGTCCGAAAAACTTTTGAAGACACAATACAGTTTATACAGTCGTGACATGTACACAACCATATCATTTTATTTAAAGGAAGGGGGTATCGAGCTTTGCATCCACGACATCGACTCCTGACGTCAACGTCCGGCGTAAATTAATTACTGTTCTTGTTGCACACTGTTATGACTGTCCGAAATGCCTATGCACATGACCTTTATCCTATACAAAAATAAAGCAGAACCCGCGCCTGTGTCCTTACCTGTCAGCGATCTACAATATGCGATTTTTCCCAATGCCTGTTCAAATAGACACTGACTTCAAGGCATGAAAGTAGATTATAAACTTTTATTTTTAGCTCGTTTTTATTTAAAAAAAATTCGAGGTATGATTATTAGCTTCCAAACTAATCCTTCAAAAGCGTTTATCTTGGGAAGATATGAAGTGTTTATTCTTCAATTCATATGAAGTGTCTTCTTTTGGTTACTGTTGTTAGGTATGTGCCAAAACACAAGTGCAAAAAGAGCAGACAAAATAATACCACAGAAATCCATGCGAATCGAATCAAATACCATACCAATGCCCTAAATACTTGAAAAGTCTTATTACTCTCTCGAATAATGAAACTTGCTATGTAGGCCAATATAAATTAATTGCCAGATTTTCATTTTTATTTTTTTTAAATGGGGGCGGGGTGACATTCTTTTTCTTAATTTTTCTTAGATGACTGTTTCACCGTTGACTATGTGTTCATACTCTTTCTTACTGCATAAGGGACCATATATATGCACGTGTTTCTGGACGAACCACGAACAAGATCGTAACATTTCTCCTTCTTTACATGTGAATGTTATACATCGCCATTTTAGGTATGAAAAGGCGTTCGGACAGTACCAGACAGTACCGGACAGTACCAGACAGTACCAGACAGTACCGGACAGTACCAGACCGATCCGCAAATACAGACCCTAGTTCAACATTTTAATTTGTGTCAATTTAATTTAAGTGGCGGTTGAAAAATAAAGGGGCGTGCGGGGATGAAAATTTAGCGATTGATTTATGCACCAGTCAATTGTAACCATGGCTCCTCTAAGTCCGGGGAATAGCGGGGACTATGACTTTTCGTCAAGCCAAGCCCGGGTAAAATCCCCGCCCTGTGGGGACGAACTGCTGGTTAAATCCCGACCAAATGTACCCGCACCCCAGGGACCTAGGTAAGGCCCACCCCTCGCTATTTTTGTCGCGAAGACAAAACCACCGCTTTCACCCGGCACTGCGGGGCCAACTGGAAGGTGAAAACACGGCTTATTTCCCCGGCTATCCCCGGCTATCCCCGGTATACCCACGGACCTTGGAGTGCCGTGGTTGCAATTGGCCGGTGCATTATAGTCGCCTTTTGACAAAGGATATTGCCCATATCAGATTTAAAACACATCACATGAAACTCCATTCACTTAGTGTAGCAGACTCTTCTTGAACAATTTATCGAAGTTATGCGCTGCCTTGACGGTATACAGTGTTTAAAATCAAAATGCAAGGAATACTTACTAAACATACATTCCGGTTAATTTGAAGAGATCAGACAATTCTTTGAGTCCCCAAAACAACATTATGCAAACGGCCGCTGGTTCGACTTTTTGTTTCTTTGTTAAATTGATACTAGCACGACTGTCAAATTTAAATAGGTATCTTTGGTATTTCCATCTTATATAATGCCGACGTCGATATTTATCAATACACACACTATTTTATCCAACGACTTCATTTATCTTATATAATGCCGACGTCGATATTTATCAATAAACACACTATTTTATCCATCGACTTCATTTATCTTATATAATGCCGACGTCGATATTTATCAATACACACTGCATTGATTACAATAAAATTAAGCAACACACCCAGCACATATATAGTTTAAATAAACACCGTCAGACTTGCTTTTGGTATAATTACATTATACACAGCTTTTGAGTTGTTGTTAGTTTTTATTGCATTTTGTGGTTATTTTAATTTTGTGATTTTTTCAAAAAAGTTGTAGACCCAGACCTACAAGGCCTATATGTTGCCACTGCTGAATTGAGCAATAACTGTTTCTAATTAAATCGTTTTCAGAAATGCGGAGTGATAATGTTATATTACACACGTGTTCTACAGAAAAAATACGAGATAGTTATTTTAAGCAGGACACAATGTATAGGCTCAGACATATAAATATGTATATAAATTCAGTGGTATGAATGTGATCACAACTAGCTGACCCACCCTACCCTATTTTTTGGCAAAACTCAAAACAAACAATGTATCGCGGCTTGAGCTATATTAAAATAGCTTGAAAACTTCTAAATAAACATCATGATTTAATTTGGACTTATTGAATTTGTGTGTCTGTTTTTTTTTTTAATTATTATTTGAATTAATTATATATGATATAGTTGTGCTTTTTTCGGAGGGGGCGGGGCATCAAGGTTGTCATAACAACTATATACTGCAATGTATTGAACAGCGGCAAGTGTTGTTGGTTTTTAGTCAAACTATATTTTGGCACTTTCCATTTTATTTTTTAAAAGTATACTGCAATTTAAAAAGATGTCAGATCATTTATGGATTATGTTGTTATTACACGTCGCTTCATAAAGTCGTTATCCGACACTGTCACAAGTTCTGCAGAATGAAACAGGTACGAAAAAGGTATTTCTGATTGTATTGATTTGCAAACGGCAATATTTTGTTACCATGGTGACCGATAAACCTGCAACTGTGATCGACCCTTGTCGCAATCGCTTGCGATAGTTCGTGTTTAAATACTGGCCAATCAGGTTCGTTTATAAATTCGTCTCCTAAGTTTAATCGAACAGGAAGTTGAGTACCTGTCAATCGTAAACAGGTGTGTTAAGAAGACTGGCGATTAGTAGGATTTTACGGATCGATGCGCCCCGCGTTTGGTAAAAGATTTGGAAGGGGGGAAATTTTGAAAAAAATGAAAACGGAACATAGTGTTATTATACTATTAAATGTGAATATACTTTACTATAACATTATTTTCATAATCAGGTGTGTTACCGTTATTTACAATATGAATATAATTTAATGAAACACTTAAACCTTTAACTTTTATGGGTTTAATTTTTTAGAACATACAGTATATTATTGTAAAAGGGTACTATAGATATTTTGGTAAATTTATAATTTGCATTGTTATAATGATTTCTATAATTATTATTATTAATAATAATAATATTATTATTATAATTGTTGTTGTTGTTGTTGTTGTTGTTGTTGTTGTTGTTATTATTATTTTTTGTTATTATTTTTTTTTATATAATAATAATTATTATTACAAGAATAACTTGCAGTAGTAGTGGTAATGGTAGTGCTGGTGCTGGTGGTGCTGATGGTGGTAGTAGTAATAGTAGTAGTAGTAGTAGTAGTAGTAGTAGTAGTAGTAGTAGTGGTAGTTAAAGTAGTAGTAGTAGTTTTTGTGTGCTTTTTAAAATTTATTGTAGCAAAGTAGCAGCTATTATATAGTCAAAATCAATGTATGCTGAGAGATTCTTTATTTTTTATATTGCTGCAAATCTCTGTTAGATATATACAAGTAGAATCCCTTTAATGGAGTATGATTATTTAGTCTAACTACACCAGGAATGCACTTTTGAATTGATTCATATTTTTTTCATCATATGATTTACCACTCTTAAGCTCATAATACTTACTTAGTCTTAAAATCTTGCTTCCTCTTCATTATAAAATCCATTGGAGTTATATTTTATAACAGTTGCCCTTCTTTGTTCTTAAATGAAATCCCTGTCTTGCAATTGAAATAATTACTCATGGAATGCCAAGACCCCTTGATCTGGAGAAAATATATATAACTAAAGTCTGTTCTTTTTTACTGTATGTGGTCTTCATGATCTAACTTGTGCACCAGTCAATTGTAACAACGCACCCCTCCCAGCTCCGGGGGTATACCGGGGATAGCATGGGAAATGGGCAGTGTTTATACCTTCCAAGTGTATTCACAACTTATATGATATCATATATGTTATGAAAATGCTGGGTTGCAGAGGACGCTGTAAAATATATTGGTGTCCCTTGTTGCTATTGAAAACGAATTCGCATTTTGTGTTAATTCATTCAGACAGGGAACAATTTATTTTTGTTTGAAATGAGAAACAAAGTGCTTGTTACAATGACCTGGCAGTAAGGATCAAACGGTTGATGAATGTGAGTGAAATAAAACATTCTAGGCTATCTCTAGGACGTAATCATGAGAATTACCACGGTATGTTTAGGGCATTTTCATGAATTTGTCAATAAACCATATAAATGCGCAGCAGGCATATGCGGGACAACATGATCAGTCATAACAGCTTATTTTCAGTCCCTTTGTTATTGGTCCCAGCAATGATTAGTGCTGTATTAGAAACTGTGACAGAAAATGCTCTATTTTGCCAAAAAAGCTTAAATATAGCTATTGAAAGGCATGTATTTACAAAATTCTGCTTAAATGAGGTACTGCCAGTTGTTACTTGGTATGTGTTCATAAAAGTAAGAAAAATAACCAAATTTCAACAAAGTTTTATAAAAATTCCTTGCCAACCTAAATTCTGTGAGATTCCCTTTTACAATGCTGACTGATTCAACATGATTCTGCTCTTGTGACCAGGTGATAGTGAGTGTGAAATAGATGATGCACCTATCAATGGTTTATAGACATTTCATTATCAAGTAGATGGTCAACATTGGGTCAGGAAGTGTTGAGATTTAACAACTACTTATTGATATTGTTTCATTTGAAATTGAACCTTGACCAGTACATAAGTTTGATTTGACTAAAATGTATGTCTACTTAACTGTTATATTAATTTAAAATAAATTAATGTTATTGATACAGTTTAGTTTGCTGGCATGATTTTAAGTGGTCAGCTGTCCAGAAAAGAAATGAGTCTTGTGCAAAATAATTAGGTTAGGCCTTGAGGAAACTGGATACAAATGAAACTGTAAGTTAGTATCTTAGACGTAATCAAAACCTTTTATTGGTTCATGTTGTGATTGCAGAAGTTATTATGCTAGTTAAATATCAGAAATATAAAATGACTCATGATATAAATTATCTGTAAAGTAACTTATAAATACGAACTGTCAGAAAATTAAGACCTCTTATAAGACTTTAAATAGGTTCTGAATTTATGACAGTAGCATAATTTTTTACTTGATATCGATTTAGTGCAATTTTAGCATTTTATGAGTCTTTCCCAAAACATAGGAATATTTCTAAATTTGCAGAGGGATCAACTCAGCGTCCTGATAAACTTCATTTGTATCAATACATTGATGTCACTTATTAAGTCTCTTAAATTAAGCTCACATTTTGATTTTGTTTAGTGAAATTGAAATGTCAATGTCTGAGTGGTCATAAAATATGCTTGAAATCATCAGATTGCACCATTTAAGACTACAATTTGCCTAAATGTTCTTGACGGCACCTAAGACACTCTATACTTTTCAGTTCCTTGATGAAGTGGTGCACATGCCCACTGTGTCCCATTGCATGCTTCTCCCTCAAACATCAAATCCTGGATCTTCGCATGAAAGTTCAGTACTTTTGTGAAATAAAATCCCTTTTAACCAATTTAAGCAAAAGTAAATAAACTTAATTTATACTTTACATTTTGCGTGTAATATCTTAAGTGTCTTATCTTTTTACTTGCAGGCATGACATCAAGGCATTACTGGATTTCGACAACTTCAAGCCACTCTCAATGAATATGAGACATGCAAGTCATAAATCGTCATTAGAGGACTGTAGACCATAGACTTGGAGGTACATTTCTGACAACTAAAGAGGAAAGCTTACCAGGAGAAGCAATATATATATCATATCACAATGGAAGAGGACACAAGGCAAGGCCGCTTACCAGTGGACCATAAGGACCATGTTATAAGTGTTAAGACACATAATGTGAATAGGAAAGATTCGCAAGGAAATGAGGCTGCAAAACCGAGTGGTTCAGGTCACAGGGTAACGAATGGGGATATTTTCTGTGTTGAGAAGGAGAATGAGAGGCTTAATGATGTTGGTAAGGACAACGGGTCAGATTCCGGGGTTCGCATCAGCTACTCTGGGTCAACAGCTCATCCGAGCAAATTACAAACAAAACAAAGTAAACAGTCGTTGATGGAGTATTTTAATTTTAAAACACCTGGGAAAGTCTCACCAATGAATACAGCTCAGTCCCCAAGTATCGGGTCGGGGACACGGAAGTCAGCGTGGGAGCGAGCCCATGATCAATTTGAGGCGGAAAATCGGAAACGCCAGTATAAGCGGAAAGAGGTTAAAGTAGAAGATGTGGACGTTTTACAAAACGAAACGTGGTTCAACCAAAGGTCTTTCATACATGTTTTTAAAACTAAAAGATTTAAAAACCCAAGGTTAGAAGCGTTATATCAGAGATATTTTTTCAAGTTAAACCAGTATAATTTATCTATCATGGTTGCCTTGCTTTGTGTTATAGCAGTTTTAATGGTGATATTTTACTATGTTAGTGGAGGATTGATGCCAATGAGAGGCGTGTGCATGGGTCTCATTATCATAATTTTTGTTTTTATCGAAATTCTGTGTAACAGGAGTTCCTTTGATCAGCACCAAGCTCAACTTGTATGTTACGGCATTATTGTGATACAGTGCGGCTTTATCGCCGTGATTACGAGTGATACAAATCCTCGATCCATGTCGGACAGTATGTGGTGTGCAGTGTTGTTCATGTATTTGACTTACACGCTGTTACCTGTTCGGATGCGTATCGCTGTGCTTAGTGCTAACTTTGTCAGCGTTATTCATATCATCGTGACAGTGGCAAGAAACTATGAAGACTCTTTCATCTGGAAACAGGTAAATAAATTGAAAAGCATTTAAATTTAATTATGAAATTAAAAATATGCGTAGCTAGCAATACAGACATATGCACGGGCATATATCATCAGTTAAAAGATGAGTGAAATTATATTTTATAACTTAAAATTATGGTGGGAAGTGGGTGGTGATTGGTGTAAAGCCCTGGTCCCTGTTTCATTAAACGATCTTAGTCGTAGGTTGCAAAATCTGATGTTTTAATTGCCCTTAATTTTTTTTCAATTTTGATGCCCTCTAAAATTCAATTTACGCAAATGTTTTTCAATATGACGAGAATATGACCAGGATATGATGCTTATGTGCCCCTGTGTGGACTGACCTTACATGCAGCTGTTGTGATGACCAAATCAAAAATGACTTGCTCAAGCTCCAGTAACTGATGAATTAAAAACAAATTTAAAGACAAAGTGAATTAATGTTTGCGAGATGATTCTTTGATATTACAGTCATAAATGTCATTTACTGAATCAAGTCCTAATTATTATACTTACACAATAGTAGTGACTCATTAACATAAATCACAAATCAATTGTTTGTAATATAATTCAGTTTTGATACTTGGAGTGCGCTTACAAACGTGAAATTACATATAAAACTATCAATTATGATTTGCAATGAAGATGTACATGTATAGTAAATGTATATGGCATTTGATATATGCTCTTCAATGAAGACTTCATTAACATGCGTTGTATCGACATTACCTAATAATATTTGCACTCTAAACAACTCACTTGAATAAACTAATATAGTAACTGTTTTAGTTAGATGTAAAGAATTGCTTCTTTTAGCCATTGTGTGCTATAAACAATGCTGTTGTTTTCTGGCCAATGATACTAAAATACATTTTTTCCCAATTGTGAAAAAAAAAATCCTTATCTTTTGCTGTGAAAAAAATGAATATTTAAAAAAAACAAAAACGGTTTTAGTACAGAAAATCTTATGTATCTTAATCCAACAAACTACATCATGTTTGATTTAATTATATATTTTCTGTCCATTTTTAAGCAACTTTCCTTGTTCATTTCTTGGAAAAATTGGTATTCTCAATTTAAGTCAAAATTATGGTGATTTTTTTTTCAAATCTGAAAGACCCAATTCCGACAATGGTGTAAAAAACTACAGTTATAACTAATAAAAAGATATAAATCCCTGGACAAACAAAGCTGTAAAGCAGCAATAACAAGACTATCTCTCTAACAAGACTTAATCTCTCGTTGCTTGGAAATAGGGTTTGGGCCTGTAACTTACTCTGTAGTTTTATTCTTATATTTGACGGCACCAAAGCCGGGTGAAAAAGTTCAACTGGTGATTTACAGGATTTTAAGTTTAGAGCATTCAATTATTATGCAAAGAAAACTGAAATAGGAATTTGCAACAATGCATGTAAAGTATCAGCTAAATTTTGTATTATTATTTATGTGTGGCCAATGAAATGGCCAATGATTTTTCAAATTTTCTGACTTCTGTACCAAAAAATAGTTAATGCATTTAGTAGATTCAGCTATTGTATTGTACTACCTCAACCTGCGTACTACCTCAACTGGCATACTTCCTCAACCTGTGCACTACCTCTACCTGCATACTACCTCTGCATACTACCTCAACCTGCATACTACCTCAACTTGCACACTATCTCAACCTGCATACTACATCAACCTGCACACTACCTCAACCTGCATACTACCTCAGCCTGCATACTACCTCAACCTGCTCACTACCTCAACCTATACGCTACCTCAACCTGCATACTACCTAAGCCTGCATACTACCTCAACCTGCACACTACCTCAACCTGCCCACTACCCCAACCTGCATACTACCTCAACCTGCAGCCGAGGTCATGCCCGCTCTTTTTTCTGTTGATTGTCAAATTTGAACTCTAACATATGTGAAAGTTTAATACATGATTATGTCTTAAGTTGCAATCTATTATGCATCCTTCGACAGTGTGTCATGTCTCGAATTTATGATCAATAAGCATCGGAGAGGGTTTGTTTACATCGCTCTTGTTTAACGATATCTCAGGAGTCCTCAGGATGGTCTTATCTCCCCTTATGACATATTTAGTCACATTCCCCATTATATGGCCGTCATTAAAAAAGTGATGGTTTGCTGTGGACTGACGCAACCGCTTTTCAGTGATAAATAGTAGCCAGGGTATTATTCTTGGTGACTTGTAGATTGCTATAAATATTACCGAAAAACAGAGGCAGAACAACTTATTGAGACGGTGTTTATATCAGGGCATTTTGGGGCAGTTAGTTTGGCCACTGCAAAACTGCAAATTTAAAGGATGGCCTTTCCCTTCACATTTATTAACACTTCAGCAAGGTTGATCACAACTTGAACATTTTCTGGTATTCTGAATTTAATACCTGTAACTGAAAATTGTCCTGATAAAGCAAACAGCATAAACCATTACTATGCTTTGAGAATATAACATTCGCAGTGTTTGTATTAAGTAATTCACTTGTATATAGGAAATTTCTATCATGGCTGTTAAAAATATCCTTGAAAAAAAGATTGTGCTCATGATTTTTGTTTTAACATAGCATTGTCTCTATGCAACCAAAAAGTAATTTTGACTGGGTGAAAATAATCATATTTTAAGTTTGTTTGAAATTCTTGTGTTATACAGATATTTTTTATAATATTATTTCAGATCGTGTGCAATATATTGATATTCGTGTGTGTGAATATTGCTGGCATTTTCACGCACTACCCGACCGAGGTAGCCCAGCGTAAAGCCTTCCTGGAGACGCGACGATGTATCGAGGCAAGACTCACCACGCAACGAGAAAACCAGGAACAGGTCCAATCAATAAATACTTGGCTCTATCATTTAGAATTTCAACTTTTCACGGGTGTATAAATGTCTCCCTCTGCCTCTCATCCAATTCACACTTTTGCGTACAAAATGTGTCTACCAATGAGGTTGTATTCCTAGTCAGTTAGATGACCTGAAGTAATACTTTATCTTAAATATTAAGAAGGGCTTGTTTGCTAGGCTCACTCCGCCCTTTCTTATTAATCAAGAATTAAATTAATGTCATCTTACTATTATATATAACTTAAGGTTTAACTACAACAGTCCCTCTCTCACCTACTGTACCATTTTAATGGTGATGTTGTCTGTGACAAGGTATTAGGTTTTAAGAATTTTTTCTTTCAAAATTTGATTTCCTCGCAGCTCTTTTGATCTGTTGTAAATCAAATTCAAATTATCTGCAGTACATTTTTACCTTATAAATTATACTTTCCATGCTTCGCAATGGGGTGTCCATTAGGGGGCATCCAACAGGACTCAAAAGTTATGAGAATCATATAATATTTTAAAGGCATTAATACTGGTAATTGTCTTTAAAAGAAATGTTTTTTCATATCCAGGAGCGACTATTGTTGTCTGTGTTGCCGCGACATATTGCCATGGAAATGAAAGCAGACATTGCGGGAAAACCAAAAGATATGATGTTCCACAAGATTTACATACAGCGGCATGAAAATGTCAGGTAAACCATTTAGCTGAATTTATTCAACATGTTTGAGAAAAATATATCATTTTTTTTTGTCTGCTGAGTTTTTTGGAGGAGAAAAAAAGGTCTCTGTATTGTGATAATCTGAGTGTGTCGTTGTAGTTGCCCAAGGAGTTGAACCATCTCCAAGATAAGAAGTATTGCCATACTGGCTGGTGGAGTTGCTCTGGTATAAACCAACAAATTAGATTTATCCTAGAAGCATATTAGTTACTTAACTGATTTTATATTATAAAGGTCTGCTTATATATGCTGTTTGGCTGCCTCATGACTTGTCGCATGTTAATCATATTTAAGCTGAATAACATACATGTATGTGTAAATATATAGATGTTTCTATAGTAACATTATGTGCAGAGAATCACCTATAATCGTCTTTATCTGAGAGATTGTAACAATTATTGCTTCTTTCTAAGACTTTAAACTTTGATAATTTTTAAGAGAGTTTGACTTCTCGATCTTAAATTTTAAGTTGTTTGGCTTGATCAAATTACATTTAGGAATTATTCCAAATAAGTCCAAAATTAAAAGAAAACTGTGATTGGTCTAACCAACCCACATTTTGATGGGTGAGTGTGTAGATGTGTGCATGTGCGCGTCTGTGGGTTTTGTCAGAGAGACAAAAAAAACTTTCAGATTGCAGGTATTTTTGTCATTTGTCCTGGTGACCACCTAAAAAGTATTTATTCATCATGGCCTCATTCTGAGAATAGATGACCTTTAGTTAAATTATGGTGCTTATAGCATTTGGCATTGATATGAATATTTTGTGAAGTGTATTTTTTTCACTGGTCAGATTTGCTCTTTTCATATTGTGCATTTTTTTAAAACTAACTTTTGAACAGCTTGGTGTTGAGTCATTAACTTTGTATGAACATTGATCATGGCAGGTAGATAACACTTTTGCTTTTGGGGTTAATAGGTCAAAGGACAAAGGCATGGTGACCTTTACTAGAAAAAGTATTGGCGCTCCTGACACAGCAGCAGCAGATTCACAGAATTCCACTTTCCCTGTTTCTATTATGACTGTAATCGATAATACCCAAGAGTATCTCAGGTATCATATCATTCCATCAGAATATTAATTTCTTCTACCTTCATGAGATTTCTGATCTACTCTGGGGATATTTATTGAATTAACTCAGGTCATTTTCTTGCCCTTTGAGCCTTTTAATTGATACCAGAATCTATTTCTAACACATTAGTACTTCATCTTCTTTCAGGTTTATATCAGATATATATTACATAAGTGGTCATTTAAAATGGAATTCAATAATTGAATTACCACAAATGTGATATTTCTTTTTATATTATTAATACTTTGAGAATTTACAGCGCTATAAATACATATAATGGCAAATTTTAAACACTTTTCATTGATCAGACGTCAAATTAAAAGTAAATAATACATTAGTTATATTTCAAAATATATTAGCCACATTGTGCAGTTTCAGGCCTTTGAACCTAATTACATTCATTACAAACAATAAAAAATGACAAAAATATTATTTTTGTTTTTGTTTTAATTTCTTACAAAAGAAGTTCTTTAAAAGGATTGTCAAAAGCACTTTATTTTCTTGATGTTTTTCGACAGTTTAAACATCATTGTCAGAGGTCATCAATTGAATCCATTCGATTATTATATATACAGCCATTAGTGCTCTTATTTATTGATGAAATAGAATCAGTTTATTGGTCAATTGAACGCCTGAATGACAAGCAGCATCATGTTAATTCAGTAAATGTTTCCATAGCAACCACGGATTTTATCCAGTTTTTTTTTTACAAATCATTCAAAGTATCTGTTTCAAATGCCCTTACTGTTAAAAAAGCTTTAATGAATTATCATACTTTTCTTTATTCTTGTGCTACACTGATGCCTTGTTAGGATAAATTAAAACTAAAATTATAAGACAGTTGGAATATTGGTACAAAAAATATATTAAAGCCATGTTATGGAAACAGAAATACATTATGTAACCCTCAGGTCATGTATATATAATCTATTAAGGAATTATCACCAATTTATGGCGTGTGATTTCGCCGTAAAGTAAATGAGAAATCAACGGAGAAGTTGATTAAGGGAAAAAAATTAAAAAAAGTCTCCACATAAGGAAACTATAATAATGTGGCAATACTGAGATAATTGTTTTTAAAAAGACATTTGATGATAATACAAACATGTACATGTAAAAAATCGAATACTGTGAAATGCTGCTAATTGAGGCAGAAATAAAACAGTGTGGTTTCTATTGACTTGGGAAGCTATGTCAACAAAAGAACAATGAAGTATCATGGATTCTGGTCACCATTTGTTCTATTTCTGGATCAATATCAGGATCCTTGGTGTAACAGCATTTATTGAAACACCAGCATTGTCCTTTTGCACTGACTTTACTTTTTATGATAAAGGACATTCCCGTTGATAGCTTTATCACCAAGGAAGTGAGAATGTTGTCATAGAAATCCATTTGTAGCATGTTATGTTTGACATAAAAAGAGCTCAAGACCTAGGATGGTGTTTAATAATCAAAATAAATCAGGCTTATGTCCTGTTATGGTGCTCAAATGACTCCATTTATTGTATAAGTACATTACTTTTATAACATAATGTGTTATCTACCGGTACATAGTTCCTAGATTCAATTACGACCAATATTAGTTTGAAAGCTCTCCTGAAAGAGACACTTATTAGTTATTACCAGTTATTTTCACCTGGGGATCACTTGATCTATGAATGTGCGCTGATACAAACATTGACTTCATTCGGAGCTCCTCGGCCATTTTTTTCAAAAACAACCTCGGATGTATGCCGGTACATCTGTTGAAGTAGTCCGTATTTTTTTGAATAAAAGCATTAATTAAATGTAGTGTTTAAGAGTTGTATTCATTGCTCTCAGTTTAAATTGATTGCCAGTGAAGTGTATTATTGCAAACATAATTACGATTCCCAAGAGTTAAGTCATAAATTTTAACTACTAAATAAGATTACTACGCGATCTATTTGCAGCGGACTTAAACGTACCACTTTTTAAGTATGTAAACCGTCCATATACGTCCGAGGTTGTTTTTGAAAAAATGGCCGAGGAGTTCCGAATGACATTGACTTAATATTATGAACTTTTACAGTTATTTTAAATTATAAATAATGGACATAAGTTTATTACAGTAAGAGGATATGAATCCATTGTCAGCAACCATGGTACTGTTTTCTGTAACAGTTACATTTCATACATACTCTTGAAAATTTGACTGACAAAGTCTCAATTTAATGAATATGCATGAGGCAGGGGAGACGACTCTTCTTTCAAAGAAATCCCATGTTACAATTTAATATTCTTCAATAACCCTGCATTGTCAGTTTTCTCTGAAGGCAAGTGATTTTAGCTGCTGTTTAAAAAATTGTAGTGACATGGAAAACCAAATTCCATTTGAGCTTTTCACCAGAATACTTTTTCTATGGGAAAACATAAGTGTGAGTGTTGGCGTATATTTCCGCATTGGTAGCTAGCGGAACCAATGAACATGCATGTCTCATTAAACATTCATGATTACAAGATCTTCTTTGCCAAATAACTAATGGTACAAAATAAAGCATAGCGCAGTAAGTGTATAGGGGTATCCGGCGAATATATGAGTCATGCACTCATTTCCTATGTTGAAATTAGTACTGACTTACTGGTCTCCTTTTTTTCGGTGCCAAGATAACATTCCCTGTTGGTTTCAGATTTAAACCACAACTTCTTGACACTGAGAGGCAGTACTTATACCACTAGACCACTCACACCTTTGATGTATGCTTATACTTTAGGTATCGTGTCTTTTAGCATCGTTTTTGCAGAAGATGTGCCGATAACCTGATCTTAAATCATTTTGCAAGATAAAAATAATATTATGTGTATCTATTAATGTATCATTTCAGCATTGTGTTTGCAGACATGTGTGGTTTTACTCAGCTCTCTTCCCAGTGTACGGCACAGGAGCTCGTGCAGTTACTCAACGAGATATTTGCACGCTTTGACTGCCTGGCTGCTGACAACCACTGTCTAAGGTCAGCTTTCTCTTCTAAAACTTTTTCTTTTTCAAAAGAACGATAAGTTTTGATGTCATTAAAACTCGAGCAAAAACTTAAAACCCTTTTATTAACTCACATGAAATTCCTCATAATGTGACAGTTGGCTTGGCATCATCTGGATGGATAAAAAAGCAAAAATCCTCATAGGATTTTATTTTCAATTTGATATTTGACGTATTAAATAATTTGTTTTCAATGCTGGCAAAGCATTTATCTGTTGTTGTTTTTTCTAAATCTGTAGCTTTTCTTTCTTAGATATTAAATCAAATTATATGTTATTTTCTTTGTAGGAGATTTTTCAGAAGTGTTTTTTTTCATAATTGTGTTCTTTGTCTAAATAAAGTGAAAAGAGTTATTTCCAGGAATTGGAAACCTTGATAAAACATAATAAAGCATCTTGTTTCATTTCATCCTCGCTCATTTCATCCTCACTCACATTTCCATGATAATTTAGTTTGAGTGTCCAATTTGGAGTTTGTCAATGTTTGTACTAGTATTATAAAGAACTTTATGTTTTTTTCTTTATCAGAAAAATAAATATCTATAAATATTTCTTTTTATAATGTATAAATACCAGTGTTGATTTGAAACTTTAAGATTTACTTAATGTGAGACCATCCTAATGAAAGGCATTTTCTGCCCTGTCATAGACCTGACCCTTAAGCTTAATTGGGAAATTTTTCAATTGACCATTAAAGGCTCATTCCAGCCCTGTCATGGACCTACCCCTTAAGCTTATTGGGAAACTTTTTAATTGACCATTAAAGGCTCATTTCAGCCCTGTCATGGACCTACCCCTTAAGCTTATTAGGAAATGTTTGGATTGACCACTAAAGGCTCATTTCAACCCTGTCATGGACCTACCCCTTAAGCTTATTAGGAAATGTTTGGATTGACCATTAAAGGCACATTATCAGCCCTGTCATGGACCTACCCCTTAAGCTTATTGGGAAACCTTTTGATTGACCATTAAAGGCTCATTTCAGCCCTGTCATAGCCCTACCCCTTAAGGTTATTGGGACACTTTTGGATTGACCATTAAAGGCACATTATCAGCCCTGTCATAGCCCTACCCCTTAAGGTTATTGGGAAAGTTTTGGATTGACCATTAAAGGCACATTATCAGCCCTGTCATAGCCCTACCCCTTAAGCTTATTGGAAAAGTTTTGGATTGACCATTAAAGGCACATTATCAGCCCTGTCATAGCCCTACCCCTTAAGCTTATTGGAAAAGTTTTGGATTGACCATTAAAGGCACATTATCAGCCCTGTCATGGACCTACCCCTTAAGGTTATTGGGAAAGTTTTGGATTGACCATTAAAGGCATATTATCAGCCCTGTCATGAACCTTCCCCTTAACCTTATTGGGAAACTTTTCGATTGACACTCAAACCACTTAACCATGAGGTGACTTTTCGAGTTAAGTTATCAAAGAAAATTTAACATATTTATTTAATTGTAAATATCTGTGAAGCATTGTGAGCTGCTAAAACCAATTTTCAGATGCTGTTACAGAAAAAACGATGAAAACATTGCCGTTAGCCATAACTGTGTCAATATCACACAAAGTTTAATAAGTTAAAGATTATAAGAATTCCTTGTATAAAAGTGAATGACCTGTACATGAGAAATGACATGTGTGTCTGATACTTCAAACTACAAGTTTCTATTTCAAGTGTCAACAGCCTTAAAATAAGTGAAATTATTATTCTAACAAGGGCATATATAGTGAGTAATGGGTCCAGATTTATGGCCTTCTTTGCGGGGAATATATTACACTTGAAGATCTGAAGACTTCACAAACAAGTCTTAAACTGGACAACTTTTCTTCTGACAACACTTCAAGATAAGATTAAGAAGGGTGGAGAGTTTTACGCAGCAGATAACAGTTTCTCAAACCATGTGTTTCAAAAGTGCATGCCTATTACTTGTATGAGGGCTGAAAATAAAGTCACTGTAGTGGGCGATATTATTCATTTTTAAAAGTTACTAATATTCATATTTTTAAATTAATTTCACCAGCCCTGAAGACAGTCAGGTAGACAACATAAAGAAACAGGTCAAGAACATCAATAACAATGTCAATGTTTTCCAGTGATTAATCTGATATGAGAATTCTTAGTATTAAAGCAAAATCGTCAGACCACTAATGAACTAACACAGGAGTTTATGCGTTTGTTAGTGCGTTATTCAACTAGTAATGAGGCAATAATAAAGAGCGCTCATTTAATCCCACTGATTCGTATGTGTCACGTACAACATACTGTCCCGCTTGATTTCACTTTCATGGATTTCACTGAATCAATTTGCTTTAGATGACCTTTATGCTTCATAAAATACTAGAATTGGAATCTTCTTACAACTCAATCCAAGATTGATATGCTTTTAAAACGAAGCTAGAACTGCTGTTTTCAAAGTTCGAAACTGATGCCTTTGTGACCATAACATGCGTTGTTTGAAGAAATTATGTTATCTTAAAGAGGGAACACATTAGAATTAAGTAAAAAAAAAGTCAAGGCGAAATAACAATGCAACAGTATCATATTTCTTCTCCTTAAGTTTGAGAATAATAATTATGAAAGTGACAATATGTGTTGGAAAAATATTGATGTGCAATTTAATAGGGAGAATGGATGCAATTAAAATAATGATGCATGTATGACCATAACGCAGTGAACAATTTCACATTGTTATGTACATATTTCTACGTCATTTATTTCCTTCAAGTTTTCTAGAGCTGTGCTGGACAAAATTTGTTTGTAAAAAAATAATGATTGGAATAATTAATTACAATAACAATGGTTTCTCTTAGTTTAAAGTGGGCTGTAATAATCCTCATATTTTGCATGTCCTACCCACTTAAAGGGTACATTTCGGAATCAAGATTGTCGGAGACAGTAAAACTACTGCATACATGGGATGCACATAGTGCTGTATGATATGGGGCCATAAATAGGGGCCATATTGTACATGCCTCACCCACAGTTATAACATTTCAGAATCAAGATTTTGGGAGACTGCTACTACTGTGTTTGTGGGGTGCCAGAGGCAAGGGCTGACCACGCTCAATGCTGTATTGATATGGGGCTTGACATGATAGAAGCTATCTCGTATGTATTTTGACTTTATTTGATTGTTGGATAAAAAAACATTGGATGAAAATTAACAACAACAATTAAGGTATTATTTATCAAGCAAGTCTCCCTGGGCATCAAAGTCCACCCAAGAACTTTACTGTTATATTCTATTTGGAATAATCCAAATATGATGATTAAAGATATTTGAAAATAATTCAGCTTTTATGTTTTTAGTATTTTTTCCCAAATTGTTTTAAAACTTTATTACTGGAATACCTTTAATACCTAATTATATTTAGTTATTAACGTGCAGGGGAAGTGAGCTCATGTATAAGCTTTCATTTAAAGGCTTATCGATTATATTTGTTGAGTACAGCTAAAACATGTTTGGTACCTTTTCTTTTTTTAATAAAATTAAATACATTATTTATACATTACCGTATATATCTGTGCATTGTTTATACATGATTCATTACTGAGTTTGCAGGCCTGTATTGGACATCACATGTCCAAATACACATGTAATATCTGGTTGAAATTTCACTGATAATGTTCAGCGCCTATATTTGACACAAACATCTTGAATGTTATTACAAGTTAAGAGTACTCGACTAAGAAAATATTTCTTTCCAAACATGAGGTAATTATCATTACCATAAACCTTTTTCCGTCAAATGCTGTGTCAAATTGAACACTGTTATGGGAAACATAAATGAATGTTTTACAACTCTAGTTGGAATCACAGGGGTATTTCTCGATGTTTTTACTCTATATATTAACTATTGACAATGGATTATATAAAGGGTAAAAAATTGAGAGAAACCTCTGTGGTTGGAATGGTTAGGATTAGGTTGGAATATGTTTCACAGCCTCTGAAGCATTTAGTTGTTTCTTGTACGGAGTGTGTATACCACCTGATAAATTACTTCATAAATGCTACATCGAAAGGCAATATTTTGCTGCAATAGAAGACTTAAAACAAAGATAATTAAATTTTAAATTTTCTTCACCATTTAAAATGAACCATAGCACAGTCTAAGCAGCTAACATAGCGCCTCATTTGGTCTTTTACGAGAGTTTGATTGAGAGTTAAGATTCTTAAAACACTTCGACCATACTTTTCACAAAACCGCTGCCTGATGTAGCTCAGTAAGAACATTATAATCTTTAAGCACCATACACTGCCCTTTGGTTCATTTCAAATGGTGAAGAAAAAGAAGTTATCTTTGTTTTAAGTCATCATTCCAAGCAAAATGTTGCCTTCGGACATAGCATTAATGTCGTAATTTACCATGTGGTATACCCACACTGTTGTATATTATCATTATTCAGGGGAAAATTGAATAATAATAAAAATGCTTGCTAAGTTGTGTAACATTTGCAGGCTTATTCGGAATGTGACGGGTACAGAAGTGAACATGCGTGTGGGAATACACACGGGTCGGGTACACTGTGGTGTTCTGGGCCTCAGGAAGTGGCAGTTTGATGTTTGGTCTAATGATGTCACCCTCGCTAACTGTATGGAGGCTGGTGGTGTTGCCGGGTGAGTATGGAGGATGGTGGCTGAGATGTGAGAAATCAAGTAGGATTTCAGTCTTAATTATATTAAAAGAGATATCAATGATCCAATGAGCTTAATTCATATCAGTTAAAAAATGGTCTGTTTATGTTCTTAAAATGTTAGCATACACAAGTTAAATGATCAGGCTCAATCCAGTAATATGTCATAATTTCATAATCTGGAATATTGATAATAAACTCAAACATTCCACCACATAAACAAATTTAAATCAATATGAGAGTCAAGAAAATGAAAGCCTATAAAATTCTTTCAATTCTAGGCGTGTTCACATCACGGAAGAAACGTATAAATATCTAAATGGGGACTTCGAGGTGGAGGAAGGAAATGGAGCGGAAAGGAATGCGTTTCTTCGGGAACAAAACGTGAAAACGTATCTCATCAAGAATGGCCAGCACAGGGAAAAAGAGAGGGTTAGTAAAGTTATCTGATAATTGTCCATCTTTTTTTAGCTTGTTTGTTTTCCATTCAAACTGTCCGGGTATTGCCATAGCCATGATGTCTTTGATGTAAATGCTGTGCAAAACATAAACCTTGTCCCAATCAGGTGTTCAGAGTCATGTTGCAGTTTCTGTCAGGGATGATCTCCCCTTATAAGAATTGAAAAACATGTATTTATTAAAGAAAAAAAAATCCCTGTGATCATACTGCCATAATCGCTGTAGAATGTAAGGGTGTAAAAAAACGTTGATCCCTAGTATGATGTTATTTACAGGTTTCAAGCCGTAATGGATTGGCCCAGGCAGGGGCGCACAGTAAAGGCATGAAAACCATGGGCTTTGGAGAAGACTCTAACGCTAACATCCACCAAAAGTGAGCTTTAAGTTTGTAACATGTGACATTAAAAAGGTTAGGGTACACTACTTGTGCGAGTTGGTGTATATCTAAGTTAGTGCTACTGTGTGTGCACTACTTGTACAAGTTTGCACCTTTGAGTGGGGGCTACTGTGTGAGTACACTTCTTGTACGAGTTTGTGTATATCTAAGTGGGGGCTACTGTGTGTACACTACTTGTACAAGTTTGTGTATATCTAAGTTGGGTCTACTGTGTGTGCACTACTTGTACGAGTTTGTGTATATCTAAGTGGGGGCTACTGTGTGTGCACTACTTGTACAAGTTTGTGTATATCTAAGTGGGGGCTACTGTGTGTGCACTACTTGTACAAGTTTGTGTATATCTAAGTTGGGTCTACTGTGTGTGCACTACTTGTACGAGTTTGTGTATATCTAAGTGGGGGCTACTGTGTGTGCACTACTTGTACAAGTTTGCACACATGTAAGTGGGGGCTACTGTGTGTGCACTACTTGTACAAGTTTGTGTATATCTAAGTGGGGGCTACTGTGTGTGCACTACTTGTACAAGTTTGCACACATGTAAGTGGGGGCTACTGTGTGTGCACTACTTGTACAAGTTTGTGTATATGTAAAGTGGGGGCTACTGTGTGTGCACTACTTGTACAAGTTTGCACATGTGAGTGGGGGCTACTGTGTGTGCACTTCTTGTACGAGTTTGTGCACATGTAAGTGGGGGCTACTGTGTGTGCACTACTTGTACAAGTTTGCACATGTGAGTGGGGGCTACTGTGTGTACACTACTTGTACGAGTTTGTGCACATGTAAGTGGGGGCTACTGTGTGTGCACTACTTGTACAAGTTTGCACATGTAAGTGGGGGCTTCTGTGTGTGCACTTCTTGTACAAGTTTGCACATGTAAGTGGGGGCTACTGTGTGTGCACTTCTTGTACAAGTTTGCACATGTAAGTGGGGGCTACTGTGTGTGCACTACTTGTACAAGTTTGCACATGTGAGTGGGGGCTACTGTGTGTGCACTTCTTGTACGAGTTTGTGCACATGTAAGTGGGGGCTACTGTGTGTGCACTACTTGTACAAGTTTGCACATGTAAGTGGGGGCTACTGTGTGTGCACTTCTTGTACAAGTTTGCACATGTAAGTGGGGGCTACTGTGTGTGCACTTCTTGTACAAGTTTGCACATGTAAGTGGGGGCTACTGTGTGTGCACTACTTGTACAAGTTTGCACATGTGAGTGGGGGCTACTGTGTGTGCACTTCTTGTACGAGTTTGTGCACATGTAAGTGGGGGCTACTGTGTGTGCACTACATGTACAAGTTTGCACATGTGAGTGGGGGCTACTGTGTGTGCACTACTTGTACAAGTTTGCACATGTAAGTGGGGGCTACTGTGTGTGCACTACTTGTATGAGTTTGTGTATATCTAAGAGGGGGCTACTGTGTGTGCACTACTTGTACAAGTTTGCACCTGTAAGTGGGGGCTACTGTGTGTGCACTACTTGTACAAGTTTGTGTATATCTAAGTGGGGGCTACTGTGTGTGCACTACTTGTACGAGTTTGTGCACATGTAAGTGGGGGCTACTGTGTGTACACTTCTTGTACGAGTTTGTGTATATCTAAGAGGGGGCTACTGTGTGTACACTACTTGTACAAGTTTGCACATGTGAGTGGGGGCTACTGTGTGTGCACTACTTGTACGAGTTTGTGTATATCTAAGAGGGGGCTACTGTGTGTGCACTACCTGTACATGTTTGCACATGTGAGTGGGGGCTACTGTGTGTGCACTACTTGTACGAGTTTGTGTATATCTAAGAGGGGGCTACTGTGTGTGCACTACCTGTACATGTTTGCACATGTAAGTGGGGGCTACTGTGTGTACACTTCTTGTACGAGTTTGTGCACATGTAAGTGGGGGCTACTCTGTGTACACTACTTGTACGAGTTTGTGCACATGTAAGTGGGGGCTACTGTGTGTACACTACTTGTACAAGTTTGCACATGTAAGTTGGGTCTACTGTGTGTACACTACTTGTACGAGTTTGTGTATATCTAAGTGGGGGCTACTGTGTGTGCACTACTTGTACAAGTTTGCACACATGTAAGTTGGGTCTACTGTGTGTGCACTACTTGTACAAGTTTGTGCACATGTAAGTGGGGGCTACTGTGTGTGCACTACTTGTACAGTGTGCACTACTTGTACAAGTTTGCACCTGTAAGTGGGGGCTACTGTGTGAGTACACTTCTTGTACGAATTTGTGTATATCTAAGTGGGGGCTACTGTGTGTGCACTACTTGTACAAGTTTGTGCACATGTAAGTGGGGGCTTCTGTGTGTACACTTCTTGTACGAGTTTGTGCACATGTAAGTGGGGGCTACTGTGTGTGCACTACTTGTACAAGTTTGCACCTGTAAGTGGGGGCTACTGTGTGAGTACACTTCTTGTACAAGTTTGTGCACATGTAAGTTGGGTCTACTGTGTGTGCACTACTTGTACGAGTTTGTGTATATCTAAGTGGGGGCTACTGTGTGTACACTACTTGTACAAGTTTGCACATGTGAGTGGGGGCTACTGTGTGTGCACTTCTTGTACGAGTTTGTGTATATCTAAGAGGGGGCTACTGTGTGTACACTACTTGTACAAGTTCCTGTACATGTAAGTGGGGGCTACTGTGTGAGTACACTTCTTGTACAAGTTTGTGCACATGTAAGTTGGGTCTACTGTGTGTGCACTACTTGTACGAGTTTGTGTATATCTAAGAGGGGGATACTGTGTGTACACTACTTGTACAAGTTTGCACATGTGAGTGGGGTCTACTGTGTGTGCACTTCTTGTACGAGTTTGTGTATATCTAAGTGGGGGCTACTGTGTGTACACTACTTGTACAAGTTCCTGTACATGTAAGTGGGGGCTACTGTGTGTGCACTACTTGTACGAGTTTGTGTATATCTAAGAGGGGGCTACTGTGTGTGCACTACTTGTACAAGTTCCTGTACATGTAAGTGGGGGCTACTGTGTGTGCACTTCTTGTACAAGTTTGCACATGTGAGTGGGGGCTACTGTGTGTGCACTACTTGTACAAGGTTGGTGTAGACTACTTGTACTTGTACATGTTTTTGTCCATGTAAGTGGGGTCTATTCTGTGAACACTACTTGTACAAGTTTGTGTACATGTTTGTTGGGGCTATATATCTGTGTACACTTCTTGTTCCAGTTAATGTACTTGTAAGTTGGGACTACTTTTTGTACTCAAGTTGAAAGATTTTATGTACATGTACGTGGGGACTACTTTTTGTATACTACTTCATTAAGTTTTTTTTTTTTCACAAACAGTTTTTAAACTCAACTGTGACTAATGCATGAAGGTTTGGCTACACATACAAGCACATGGCATGTTTCACAACCTCTCGATTGTCAGAAATGATGAGTTTTATAGAGGAAGCTATATTATGAAAAGAAAAGGAAACTTAATTACCCATGTGATCTGTTTGAATTTCTCTCTGTTAATTTATCAATAATGTTCAAATGCTCAGATTGACTGCTTATCAATATTTGAGGCACAATATCCTGTCGCAGTTGTATTTTAGATACATGTAGTAACAATGAATTTCTTCTTTTTTTCACTTCAAAGACTCATTATTGAGAAGATGGCAACCTTTTGAGACAGTTGGGTCATTTGTAAACTCATAACATTGCTCTGTTTGTTATTATTCAAGGCTAAACATTTTTGGCGCTTTTATAGAAATTGAATAGATCTTTGAACGGAACATCACTGGCATAAATATCTGACAAATATTAGCTTTCAGTTAAGTGCAGTCTTTTTTGATGTTTAAGATATATTACACTGAGAATTTCTTAGTAACTTTCAAACCAAGTCTGAGGTGTGGGTGTATGGGTACACATTTATTGAAGCAGAGGTTTTGACAAGGATACACTCTAATGATAGTGATAAAAAAATACCTCCGAGGCTACAGTTATTTTGAGAATTTTAATTGCAAAAGCCTGTAAAGTAAGCTGGAATTTATTCACTTTATCTTATATTATATATATAACTACAGTGGAGACATCAAAAGATCTTGTTGTCAGAATATTTATAATTCCACTGGGAATGCCCCCCCCCCCTCCCCTCCCCCCCCCCCCAACGTTGGTCAGGAAATGTCTCTAAATATTTGTAAGTAAACCCCAGCAAATGGAAATACTTATGTCTTACATAGTGTATTTGATTTTTTTGAATGATCAGATTTTGCATCATGTCCATAACGCTGAAAAAGAGCTTAAATTAAGTGAAAAAGTACAAGATCATTACCTCAAAAACCATTTGACCCCAATGGTGCTGCATGATGCTATACACCCTCACAGAAAACTATGACATCATATTTCCTGCTTACATCATCATTTTCTATAAAATTGATATCTGCTTGTCATGTTCATCTGTAAATTGTTCAATTATTTTCAACTATTTACAGATTGGGCCTTGGTAAAGACCAGGCAAAGGACCCTTATGAGGAAGTTAATGAATATCTGGGTCGAGCTATCGATGCCCGCAGTATAGAGAGGCTTAGGTCGGAACATGTCCGCGCTTTCCTTCTTACCTTCAGGAAACCGGAGCTGGAGAGGAAGGTGAGTGTTTTGAATATCTATTATCAAGTTAAAGGTTTTTGATTCACACTGTACTATTTGGGTCAGCTATTCATTTATATATTGTACACTTATAAGATTATAAGGGCGACTGCAAGCTGGTTGAACTAGTAATGTATGTAGGAAAAAATATAAGAAACACTCCGTTGATAATGGGCATTTATTTAAAATGCCTTAAGATAAAATCAAAGTCAACAAGAATAAGTCGACAAGTCTTGCGTTATGTTTCCGGATAAACAATATCTGGGTGGGTAAACCACCAGAAGGCAAAGCCACCGCTGTAATACGGTAGAATTAAAAAAAAAAAATAATAGGAAGTTTTGAGAAGCTATGGTCAGAACATATCCACTTCAGGACTTGCCTTTTCACAATCAATAAAACTCAGCTGTTTAAAAAGGTAAGTGTTTTGCAATAAAGATGATATGATAACATTAAAGGCATAGGTTAGAACATGTCTGGCTTTCCTCTTCATATTTAGAAAACCAGAAAGAGTGGTTGATGTTTTGTTGACAAATGAAAAAAAATGAAGAATAAAAAATAAATGGGTCTTACAATTTTGCATGCAAAATACAGAGTTTAATGTCCGACCAAGGAAACCTGAGTTGGAAAAAAGAGATAAGTGTTGTATTTGAGCAATAATTGCAATTTTAGAGGTAACACTGCGATGTAAATGGGTATTTCATGTTTTATTACCAAAATTGGATCTTAATTTTATATAGAAATTACAGGTATATAAAAAAAGTAATGCAATACATTTTTGTTAGCCATTTATCGATACGTTGGCTGTTCTCAGTATTGCCTATATACATTTGGGTTCTTCATACAAGCTTTTTAAGTGACCGTTTCCCATTTCAGTTTTGCTGTGTACGTGATACTATGTTCACGTCCCATCTCGGCTGTACGCTGATCCTGCTTATACTCATCTGTATTCTGCAGGTGCTCATCATTCCCAAGTATGTAACAGCAGTTTTATTTTTAAAATTTCATCTAGTAAAATTGAGCCACAACATAAATGTATTACTGTAACAAATATTTCTGTCAGAAAAAGTTACCGTGACTGGTACTATCAATTTGTCTGTGTCCGAAAGTCTAAGCCCTCATAACGTGCAGAGCACTTTCATATGGTCTTAAAAAATTGATACCAGTGATTACTAAAAACGTGGCTCATATATATGGGCTAACATCTACTTATATTATTAAGTCAGATAACTTCAATTTGTCTGACATACTGTCTCTCCTGTTTAAACCAAATGTCTAACAGAAATAAAAGAAATGACATTTTACACACAAGAGTAACCAATAAGCATACTTGTACATACATTGAGCATGATGGACTTTCAAATGTCACAAGACCTGTGAATTAACATGTGGATTACCATGTTTCCAGCACACTCCTGATGCCGATTCTGTATCCTGTTGGGGTGTTTATCTTGGGGAGCCTTTTCCTGATTACGCTCTCTGAGGTCAGCCAGTGCACGCCAAAAGGGCTTCGATCCGTAGCAACAAAGATCGCAGTCACACGCTGGCTAAGACAGATTATCCTTGCTGTGGCTGTCATCGTCATTTTTGTTATTGCTCTTGGACCTATGGTAAGTTTGAATTAGCACACGTTTATTGTTTATGTTGTGATTTTGCATTATCTATCATAACTGTAAACTATCTTAGTGAAACTAATGTTAAAAAATAAGATATATTAAATATCAGCTCATCCACTGAGCATGTAAATCACAAGTACTTGATGATACAGACACATTTTTGACGAATCATAATAAAGTAAAGCTTAATGAGCACATTTTCGAATTTGTGAATTTTCAACTTTTCATTCTATTGTTAGGAATAATAAAATAGTATCGCTAAGATCTTGATTTGTTATCATAGAAACAGACATGATTTATTCCCTCATTGTGCCCCACATGTAGGTGCTACTGGATCGTACCAGCCTCACCACCTGTCTCGCTGACCTCTATGGCATTGCCGAGAACCAGCTCAATGTTTCACTCATCCAGGCAGCAAATATTTCCATAGGGACAGACCACACCCTGTGTAACCCCAATACCCCCACCATACACTTTCCAGAGGTGGGTGTAGATAGAATTGTATACATATTTGTGTTATTTCAAATCAATGTTGTTTTTTTCATAAAAAAAAAAAAAATCCCAGGATTAAAAAAATTCAACCAATGAAAATCCATCTTTGATCTCAGATCAGTCTACTTGACATTTGTTACCCAAATATCAATAAAGTGCTATCAAAACAGGGTCAAAAATACAACTCAGCTTCAGAGCAGGGAGGGCATTACCGTGAACATGCTGATTAATTTCTACCTTGAGATAAAATTTGCGTACCTGAGTAAATGAAGAATTTAGGTGTTTTTTTTTTTTTTTAATTTTGCCTGGAGACCGGGGATGGATAAAAATTCTGGGAGATTTTTCCATTCACTAGAAGATATGGCATGTATGTTAAATAAGTCCAAAAATGGTTTCTGTTCTCCAACCAACAGGGTTAAAGAGACTTTTTTCTCACTTTTTAAGTTGCAGACAATGCAAATTCTCATTTTATGTTTAATATGGAAGGCAGTCTTGTTATAATCAAGAAAGGCATCATTAGAGGTGTTGATTAGAAATGTATATTATAGAATATTTTATAAGGAGCCAGTATGCTTCACTTTAGCTGAAAAGTGTTAATTTAGCGCAGATGAAAATTAGATGGTTGTATGGTTGAATCAACAAAAATCTGCTCAAATGAATAACAGGATGCTTCTGTTTGGTGTTTAATTATCAAAATGACTTAATTTGAACATATTTTAAGATGGAAATGCCATCTACATGAAATATATCTGTGAAGGTCAGTGATGCATTAATTGGTTCAAGGTTTGGCAAGATTTCTTAGTTCTAAAAGGATGATTTCCCACATTTTATATTACTTAGTGTTATTTTTAAATGTTATACAGCTCGTAACTCCTTCCTGCATATTTCCAGTATGTGACACTGTGTGTATGCATAGCCCTGCTCAGCACCGCGGTGTATGTGCATAGTTCGAGTATCGTGAAGCTTGTGCTACTTACCTCCCTTGCCGCACTGTACATCGCGCTGGTCGAACTGGAGTACTCCACCCTGTATGATAACCGGGACATCCTCATCCGAGCCAATGTCGGGTATGTCATTTTACAATAATTTTTTTTATAATGTATGTTATCATTTTTAAAGCTGCTGATCTAGGTCAACATCCAAGTGGTTTGGCTTAGGGGTGCAGACATCACTTTGAGCATGCTCCCCTGGCCCCATTCACAAAAATAGTTTTGTTTAGATGTGGTTAAACATGTATTAGCCATTTCAACTAGCTACATCATTCTTAGGTTCAATAAAGACCAATGTATAACACAATAACTTTATTAGGTTTAAAAAAAAAGAACAATTGGTTTAAATATGTTGTTTAAAACCTTTTAAGCTTTATACAGAAGATTACTATAACACCATTCTCTATTGATGAAAATAACACTCTAACCCCCCCCCCCTTTTTTTTTTTAAAGAAGAACCTACCTATCCTACCTGTTTTTGACAAGGATGTTACCCTTACCCAACCATTTTAATTTTTGGTATTTTTTTTAGTGTTGTTGCATATCCAATACTCACTGACAATCAGATAAGCTGACCATAGACCAGAGACGTCACTGTCCACATTCTCTTCTCTTCTCTTCTCTATTGTCTGATCAATGTTTAATCATGCTGGTACTTGACCATAGCTAGAAAAACAATTCAAGGTATTCGAATGGAACTGGTACACATGTTACCAAAGACAATACACACTTGCTGAGAAGGGCCATAACTCTGTATTAATTATCGATGTATGCCCCTTATTCACTAAAAAGCAGATGAGCATTGACATTACTTCCCATCACTCTAGTCGTTTCATAATTGTCTCTCACATCTTGTTACAGGTTGTTTTAATTATATCTCAGCTGGTGATGGATGACCCCACTACAAGCATACCATTGAAATGGGAGACATTCGTCAACCTGATTAACATCTATGTTGCCTGTATTATTGCAGCCTAGAGATGGATGACCCCACTACAAGCATACCATTGAAATGGGAGACATTCGTCAACCTGATTAACATCTATGTTGCCTGTATTATTCCAGCCTAGAGATGGATGACCCCACTACAAGCATACCATTGAAATGGGAGACAATTGTTGTGCTGATTATTTTCTCCTTCTTCCTCTTCATCCACGCCCAGCAGGTGGAGTCCACTGCCAGGCTCGATTTTCTCTGGAAGGTCCAGGTACACACATTTTGCAGCTTCATTTTTTATGCAATTTTGTTAAAAAATTAACTGATATAAGAAGTAGACCTTTCTCACCTTAGTCCCTCAGTGTTTAAAATATGGAGTCTATTAATGTGTAAGTATTCAATCTGCTTTTCTTATTGTCTCATCAAAAATAACATATTATTATTGTCATATTGTTAACATATTTGTTTAAGGAGTTAAGTTTATTGGTGTTAAACATTTAATATTTGAAACAACAGTTATTAATCTGGTAACTAGTGGTTAAATGCAACAAAAACTGATATATGTTGTGACAACTATGTCATTGATGCTGCCATGACAGCTGAACAGTCTGATGTTTCTATGGCAACTAATATATGTTATGTTGCAGTGATAGCTAGTTATGTGTTGCCATGACAGATGAAATATGTTGTCATAACAACTGTAATGTTTTATGATGCTATTGCAGCTTACTATTATATTATTAATAAATCCCATGAATAAAATGGTAACAGTTATACAGTTTATGATTTATATGGTTGCTAGGCAACAGATGAGAAGGATGAGATGGAGAGTCTGAGGGCATACAATCTGAAGCTAGTGGCCAATATTCTGCCCCTGAATGTGGCTCAACACTTCCTGAAGAGGGCCGGAAACAAGGATGAGGTATTGGCACTTTTTAATTGAAACTTGTCTGTTTTTCAAAGAAAAGTTGAGTTATTGTCGTACATATCCTTAATGTTTGTGTCATCAGTGTTGTCTTTGGCTTGCAAAAACTTGGAACCTTGGGCATAACTAAAATACCATTCAGGATATTTAAATCATACATGATACTCATGTTGCCAGAGACGATAGTATGTGAAGCAAGGCCCATAACTTTGTCTTGAGCAAATATGGAGTTGTGCTCCTTGGTCGACAGAAAACAACAACAGACAAGGTTTAACATTTTTTTAAGAACAAAAGGTTGTGATAGTGTCTTCAGGCTGTTATCATGGTTGTTGTTGTTTCCCAGGGCAGCATGCAAAATATAAGAATATTATAATACCAGGAAACTTTGTAGACATGTGAACATACTATTGACATTTGGTAAATCAGTAGTTATTCGATAACTTAAGCTATAATGTTTTTAGAGTTATGCTCCTTGAATGATGGTGTAGTGTTGACATCTGATTGAGGTTCTCATGCTATTCGTATGTATACAATAATTATGCTTAGAGAAATACGGACGAATATTTGTTGTCTTCTCTGATGACCATGATAATAACTGTGCTGAACATAACATAATATTGGAAGTTATATAAGACAAATATAAAAATCATAATAATGTTCAATGGAAAAAATCTTATTTATATCCAATTCATAACATATTAATAACATATTTTGCTTTATCAAAATGAATACTAACTTTAAGTTTTGCATCAGTCAGGTTTAAATGTGTAATTATGGTACCGTAATTATCTGTCTAATAATACCTTCTGGGTTCACGTAATTAACATGAAAATCAAAAAAACAAAAAGAATTACTGAGCACATGTTTGAGACAAACAAATGCATGGTGACTTGGATTCAATAAAAAAAAAAGAAAAATAAGGCACTAATCAAGGGTGTTCGTGATCTGATTTAAGGTTCATATTAGTTGTATAAATTCTGTTTCCCAGGACATGTACTACAGTGACTGTGAGTGCACGTGCGTGATGTTTGCCTCGATAGCAAACTTTTCTGAGTTCTACATAGAGCTGGAGGGTAATAACGAGGGCGTGGAGTGTCTGCGGCTGCTTAACGAGATCATCGCTGACTTTGATGAGGTTAGAGCTAAAAAAAGTGTATTTCAACACCAATCACATGAATCAGGTTTTGTTATTATTAACATTAACTGTCCTTTAAAATGTATTGTTCTCTTACAATATCTGTAAAAGTTATTAGATGCCATTTCATTCAATATCTTTTCAGATTCTGGAGAATACAAAATTCAGATGCATTGAGAAGATAAAGACAATTGGTTACACATACATGGCTGCCAGTGGCCTTACCGCAGAAACCAGTTTTCCTGATATGAGCCACGTTGTCGCACTGACTGAGTATGTGTTTAACATCCAGGAACAACTGCGGCAGGTCAACGAACACTCGTTCAACAACTTTAAGATGAGAATAGGTAGGTCAACTTTTCATTTTATTGTAGAAAATATTATAAGTGGCAGAGCTATGGAATCAGATTCAAAATTCATTGCGCTCTTTCCCATACAACTACAACAGAAACTCAGATAATGCAAGAACGACAAAGCAAGAGACAACACGTAAGTATGACATAGCTTCAGATGTTATGAAAGAATGACATAACATCAGACATAATGTAAGGATGGCATAGCATCAGAAATGATGTAAGGATGACATTACCTCAGACATCATGAAAGGATGACATAGCATCAGACGTAATGTAAGGATGACTTAGCATCAGACATAATGTAAGGATGACATAGCATCAGACGTAATGTAAGGATGACTTAGCATCAGACATCATGAAATGATGACATAGCATCAGACGTAATGTAAGGATAACATAGCATCAGACATAATGTAAGGATGACATAGCATCAGACGTAATGTAAGGATGACATAGCATTAGACGTCATGAAAGGATGACATAGCATCAGACGTAATGTAAGGATGACATAGCATCAGACGTCATGAAAGGATGACATAGCATCAGACGTAATGTAAGGATGACATAGCATCAGACGTCATGAAAGGATGACATAGCATAAGATGTAATGTAAGGATGACATAGCATCAGAAATGATGTAAGGATGACATAGCATCAGAAATGATGTAAGGATGACATAACATCAGACATAATGTTAGGATGACAAAGCATCAGACGTCATGAAAGGATGACATAACATCAGACGTCATGAAAGGATGACGTAGCATCAGATGTAATGTAGCATCAGATGTAAGGATGACATAGCTTCAGACGTAATGTAAGGATGACATAGCTTCAGACCAGGGCTTCTAAAACTTTGGAACCTCAATCGGTCCGGACCCGGCAACGACTGCCCCCCCCCCCCCCCCCCCCCCCCAAAAAAAAAATCCCCCCCCTAAAAAAAAGAAAGACCTGTTCAATAGTCCGATTTTATAGAAATGTCATACATTTTCGCGACGTCTTTTCTTTCAATATTTTTTTGCAATGTGGCAATTCGTAACAGGGCTCTAGAGCCAGCATAGCCGATTCGGATAGTCATTGATACAAGTTTAATTCAAATGAGATTCTCATCGAGTTCTGCGGCGTTTCTAACAAGAAAGACTGCGATCGTAATTAACTGTGGCTGTCGGGAGGCGATCAGACGACAAAAAGTGAAACAGTATTATGATTTATTTGCTTAATGCTTCTTTTGTGGGTCAACATTCAACTAATAATAATAGTATATATCTAGATTTATAAGCAACAAGCTTAAAGTGTGATATCGACAATGATTTTTTCATTACTGCGAATAAATATGACGTAAGCGGCGGACTCAGCTGTCAGACTATGTAGTTAATCAAGCGTATTGCTGTTGATATCCTATATATTATTACGTTAATTCATTCGGTATTTTAATGCTTTCACGGATTAACAATAACATGCATTTATCTTTAAAGCCGTTTTTAACCAGCAATGGTTCTTAATAACAATTTAAATTTAACTGTTTTGTAATCAACAGACGGATATCATGTAATGACCGACGACAACATATAGCATATTGCCATGTGAAAATATGTACCGATTTTAACACTTAATTAGGAAAGCTGCAAGCAGATAATTAACACATAGTTTGTTTAATTGTTTCTTCTGTTTATACCAAAACACGTGATTGGACCGATTGCAAGCGTCTGCTAATTAACAGATAGGCTATAGAGTGATCAGCGTAGCGGAAAAAGCTGCTAGTCGCATCAGTCTCATGGTAACCAAGACACTTTTATGACCTACTGGATGTAGTTTTGAATGTGTGAATGACCCATGAATGTTTGTGTATTACAATTTCTACATCTTTTACTGACTTAGTCGTTTTGGACCGAAATTACAAAAAAAATTAGAAAATTTTGGACTGATTTTTTTTACACTTTTTGAAACTGAAATCGGTCTGGCTTGGTCAAATTCGGTCCAGACCGGCAAATTGCCGGTTTTTAGAAGCCCTGCTTCAGACTTAATGTAAGGATGACATAGCTTCAGACATAATGTAAGGATGACATAGCTTCAGACGTAATGTAAGGATGACATAGCTTCAGACGTAATGTAAGGATGACATAGCTTCAGACGTAATGTAAGAATGACATAGCTTCAGACATATACCACATCATAGTTTTCCATTGACTGTAAACCATCCAACTGAATAAAAAAGCTCCTTTTCCATTAAGACAAAGGATAAATGTTATTCAGTGAAACACCTTACAATTATCAATTTCTTTTTATTTTTAAGTTATAGAAGATTAATTGTACTTTGAGAATTTACAAGATGAACCTGTTTTCATAGTTCTAGGTAGATTTGAGAGCATCTTATTTTCTTTGGGAGGCCATTTCTCTACAAACAAAAGTGTGATTAGGTATTTTGAATTCCTTTATTTCTTTAGCAGACTTCGAACAACTAGATTTGCTTGAAAATTAGGTATATCCTATTTTTGTATGGTTTTATCGTTTTAGCCATCATATAGGTGACTCAAACTGGTTAGCACCGTTATTTTGTTGACCGGAGGATAACAGTTAGTCACATGCTTCATAAAGGTGATTATTGTTTCATTGCCATCACAGTTTATATGAAACACATGTATTTTATTTTGCTTTCCATTATCAACATAAATAAATGGAAATTGATGTCTTGGAATGCAAAAACAACCTCAACTTCAGGTCAGAGATAGTGTTTATATTCTAAAAGCTAGCTAAAATAACTTCTAAGCCAAGAGATTGCAGGTTCAAGATTCATGGTCTCTTAACCAAGAGGTTAGAGGTTCCAGCCAACAAGGCCTCTTAAATGAGAGGTTGAAGGTTCAAGCCCCTCAAGGTCTCTTAACTAAGATGTTACAGGTTCAAGTCGCACAAGGCCTCTATGCCAAGAGGTTGCAGACTCAAATCCCACAAAGCCATTAGCCAAGAGGTTGAAGACTTAAACCCACAATGCCTCTATGCCAAGAGGTTGCAGACTCAAACCCACAAGGCCTCTATGCCAAGAGGTTGAAGGCTCAAGCCCACAATGCCTCTATGCCAAGAGGTTGAAGACTAAAGCCCACAAGGCCTCTAAGCCAAGAGGTTGAAGACTCAAGCCCACAAGGCCTCTAAGCCAAGAGGTTGAAGACTTAAACCCACAAGGCCTCTATGCCAAGAGGTTGAAGACTCAAGCCCACAAGGCCTCTAAGCCAAGAGGTTGAAGACTTAAACCCACAAGGCCTCTATGCCAAGAGGTTGAAGACTCAAGCCCACAAGGCCTCTATGCCAAAAGGTTGAAGACTAAATCCCACAAAGCCATAAGCCAAGAGGTTGAAGACTTAAACCCACAATGCCTCTAAGCCAAGAGGTTGAAGACTAAAGCCCACAAGGCCTCTATGCCAAGAGGTTGAAGGCTCAAGCCCACAATGCCTCTAAGCAAGGAGATTGAAGATTCAAGCCCATATTGCCTCTAAGCCTAACGGTTGCAAATGCAAGCCCACATTGCCTCTAAGCCAAGAGGTTGAAGACTCAAACCCACAATGCCTCTAAGCCAAGAGGTTGAAGACTCAATCCGCCAATGCCTCTAAGCCAAGAGGCTGAAGACTCAAACCCACATTGCCTCTAAGCCAAGAGGTTGAAGACTCAAACCCACAATGCCTTTAAGCCAAGAGGTTGAAGACTCAAGCCGCCAATGCCTCTAAGCCAAGAGGCTGAAGACTCAAACCCACATTGCCTCTAAGCCAAGAGGTTGAAGACTCAAGCCCACAATGCCTCTAAGCCAAGAGGTTGCAGACTCAAACCCACAAGGCCTCTATGCCAAGAGGTTGAAGACTCAAGCCCACAAGGCCTCTATGCCAAAAGGTTGAAGACTCAAGCCCACAAGGCCTCTATGCCAAGAGGTTAAAGACTCAATCCCACAATGCCTCTAAGCCTTAAGGTTGCAGATGCAAGCCCACAATGCCTCTAAGCCAAGAGGTTGAAGACTCAAGCCCACAAGCCTCTATGCCAAGAGGTTGAAGACTCAATCCCACAAGGCCTCTATGCCAAGAGGTTGAAGACTCAAACCCACAAGGCCTCTAAGCCAAGACGTTGAAGACTTAAGCCCACAATGCCTCTAAGCCAAGAGGTTGAAGACTCAAGCCCACAAGCCTTTATGCCAAGAGGTTGAAGACTCAATCCCACAAGGCCTCTATGCCAAAAGGTTGAAGACTCAATCCCACAATGCCTCTAAGCCTTAAGGTTGCAGATGCAAGCCCACAATGCCTCTAAGCCAAGACGTTGAAGACTCAATCCCACAAGGCCTCTATGCCAAGAGGTTGAAGAATCAAGCCCACAAGGCCTCTAAGCCAAGAGGTTGAAGACTCAAGCCCCTCTATGCCAAGAAGTTGAAGACTTAAGCCCACAAGGCCTCTATGCCAAGAGGTTGAAGACTCAAGCCCACAAGGCCTCTAAGCCAAAAGGTTGCAAACTCAAGCCACACAAGGCCTCTAAGCCAAAAGGTTGCAGACTCAAGCCCACAATGCCTTTAAGCCTAAAGGTTGCAGATGCAAGGCAACATTTCCTCTAAGCCAAGAGGTTGCAGACTTAAGCAACACAAGGCCTCTAAGCCAAGAGGTTGCAGATTCAAGCCCCACTAGGCCTCTATGCCAAGAGGTTTTAGACTTTAGCCCCACAAGGCCTCTAAGCCAAGGGGTTGCAAACTCAAGCCACACAAGGCCTCTAAGCCAAGAGGTTGTAGACTTAAGCCACACAAGGCATCTAAGCCAAAAGGTCACAGACTCAAGACCTCAAGGCCTCTTAGCTAAAAGGTTGCAGACTTAAGCCCCAAAAGGCCTCTTAAACAAGAGGTTACAGGTTCAAGCCCCCAGAAGGCCTCTAAGCCAAAAGGTTGCAGACTCAAGCCCAACAAGGCCACTAAGCCAAGAGGTTGTAGACTTAAGCCCCACAAGGCCTCTATGCCAAAAGGTTGCAGATCTAAGCCACACAAGGCCTCTAAGCCAAAAAGTTGCAGACTCAAGCCCATTTGGCCTTTAAGCCAAAAGGTTGCAGACTCAATCACACAAGGTCTCTAAGCCAAAAGGTTGCAGGCTCAATTCCACAAGGTCTCTAAGCCATAAGGTTGCAGACTCAAGCCCCCGGTACTCTATGCCAAGATGTTGTATGTTCAATGCCTCTAAGCCTAAAGGTTGCAGATGCAAGCCCTTATTGCTTCTAAGCTAAGAGGTTGCAGACTTAAGCAACACAAGGCCTCTAAGCCAAAAGGTTGCAGACTCAAGCCCACAAGGCCTCTATGCCAAGAGGTTGAAGACTTAAGCCCACAAGGCCTCTATGCCAAGAGGTTGCAGACTTAAGCCCACAAGGCCTCTAAGCCAAGAGTTTGCAGACTTAAGTCCCACAAGGCCTCTTAAGCAAGAGGTTAAGGTTCAAGCCCCCAGAAGGCCTCTATGTCAAGAGGTTGCAAACTCAATCCCCACAAGGCCTCTTATACAAGAGGTTACATGTTAAAGCCACATATGACCTCTTTACCTAGAGACTTCATGGTTTCTAAGCAAAGAGGTTACAGGTGCAGGATCAAGCCCCTTATTACTTCTTGTCCAAGAGGTGGCAGTTGTTGGTTCAAGCCACTCATGAATTATTGTCCAAGAGGTGGCAGGTGCTGGTTCAAGCCACTCATTCTTCTTGTCCAAGAGGTGTTAGGTGCAGGTTCAAGCCACTCATTACTCCTTGTCCAAGAGGTGGCAGGTGCTGGTTCAAGCCACTCATTACTTCTTGTCAAAGAGGTGGCAGGTGCAGGTTCAAGCCACTCATTGCTTCTTGTCCAAGAGGTGGCAGGTGCAGGTTCAAGCCACTCATTGCTTCTTGTCCAAGAGGTCACAGGTGCTGGTTCAAGCCATTCATAACTTCTTGTCAAAGAGTGCCAGGTGCAGGTTCAAGCCACTCATTACGTCATGTCCAAGAGGTCACAGGTTCTGGTTCAAGCCACTCTTTGTTCTTGTCCAAGAGGTTGCAGGTTCTGGTTCAAGCCACTCTTTCTATTTCTCCAAGAGGTGGCAGGTGCAGGTTCAAGCCACTCTTACTTATTGTCCAAGAGGTCACAGGTGCTGGTTCAAGCCATTCATTACTTCTTGTTAAAGAGGTGGCAGGTGCAGGTTCAAGCCACTCATTACATTTTGTCCAAGAGGTCACAGGTGCTGGTTCAAGGCACTCTTTCTTCTTGTCCAAGAGGTGGCAGTTGCTGGTTCAAGCCACTCATTACTTCTTGTCCAAGAGGTGACAGGTGCTGGTTCAAGCCACTCTTACTTCTTGTCCAAGAGGTCACAGGTGCTGGTTCAAGCAATTCATTACTTCTTGTCCAAGAGGTGGCAGGTGCAAGTTCAAGCCACTCCTTACATCTTGTCCAAGAGGTGGCAGATTCTGGTTCAAGCCACTCTTTCTTCTTGTCCAAGAGGTTGCAGGTGCAGGTTCAAGCCACTCATTGCTTCTTGTCCAAGAGGTTGCAGGTGCAGGTTCAATCCACTCATTACTTTTTGTCCAAGAGGTTGCAGATGCAGGTTCGGTTCAAGCCACTCTTTGTTCTTGTCCAAGAGGTCACAGGTGCAGGTTCAAGCCACAGATGACTTCTTGTCCATGAGGTGGCAGGTTCTGGTTCAAGCCACTTTAACTTATTGTCCAAGTGTTGGCAGGTTCTGGTTCAAGCCACTCTTACTTTTTGTCCAAGAGGTCACAGTTGCAGGTTCAAGCCACACATGACTTCTCGTCCAAGAGGTGGCAGGTGCTGGTTCAAGCCACTCTTACTTCTTGTTCAAGAGGTGGCAGGTTCTGGTTCAAGCCACACATGACTTCTTGTCCAAGAGGTGGCAGGTTCTAGTCAAAGTCACTTCTACTTCTTGTCCAAGAGGTCACAGATGCAGGTTCAAACCACACATGACTTCTTGTCCAAGAGGTGGCAGGTTCTGGTTCAAGCCACTCTTACTTCTTGTCCAAGAGGTCACAGGTGCAGGTTCAAGCCACACATTACCCCCGGTACTTCTTGTCCAAGAGGTGGCAGGTGCTGGTTCAAGTCACTCATTACTTCTTGTCCAAGAGATTGGAGATGTAGGTTCAAGCCATCATCAATTTAAAACATTAAATATAGCAATAGAAATTATTTCAAATATGAAAATTTCCTCCAACTACAGGACATTGGGCTTTATTATACCTATTTACAGGCATGAATGTGGGCCCAGCAGTAGCAGGAGTGATTGGAGCCAAGAAGCCACACTATGACATCTGGGGTAATACTGTAAATGTCGCCAGCAGAATGGACAGCACTGGAGTGCCTGACTGTATACAGGTATGTGAAACATGTTGGATGGGTTAGGAGACATTTGATTTGCACTCAAGTTAACTTTGGCAGATAATACGTGGCCAGTAGCATGGACTGTTCTGATGTGTCCAACTGTATATCGGTAAATGTTTACTACATTCCAGGTATTCATGAATGCCTAAAATGATACAGAATAAATTACAATATCTCAAGTATATTAAACTGAGGCATAAGTCAACTTTGACTTCATTTTGAAAAAAAAAACAAAAAAACAATGAGATAGTGACTTGATTTATAATATTGAAATTATAATTGGTATAATCAGATAATAATGGAATCATTTCGCAATCAGCTCTTGTTTTATCCAGTAATCGGATCATGCTGGGCTGGTGTTGTTTTTTAAAAAAACAAATCTCAGAAAAATGTGTTTGCAATGATAATTATTTATGCTGTTTTCAGTGGATATTTTGATTTTGATAAAGTTGTGCTTGATAACCAATAACATTTATTTCTACAGGTTACTCAGGAGATATACAACATCCTTGAACCCCTGGGCTACATGCTGGAATGTAGGGGCATGGTGGCAGTGAAGGGCAAGGGGGAGATGGTCACCTACTTCCTGGTTAATAAGCCTGCACATATCTGAGACATTGATGTATGATCCGCGACTCGTGTGTATTAACCAGTGTGTTATGGCTGTTATGTGAGACTTTATTCATAACCAATGGCTCTGAACTGAGACTGGTGTATAGGTGTATACATCAGCTCATATCTGAGACTCACTGCAGACACTTAATACACAATATTAATAATACTGAATTATGTGATTATGTGCAAAATCTGGCTCAAGTCATGGTTTTAGACTGTTAAAGCAAAAAATGGCTAATATTGCAGACTCTTTGTCTATAATTTGACCTCTATCTGAAACTAGGCATATAAACTGCCTCTAAGTGGAGACAATGCATATAAACTGGCTCAGAGTTGAGACAATTAAGGCATATAAACAGGCTCAATGTTGAGACAATGCATATAAACTGGCTCAAAGTTGGGACAAGGCTTATAAACTGACTCAAAGTTGAGACTAGGCTTATAAACTGCCTTAAAGTTAAGAAAAGGCATATACACTAGGGTACCTTAAAGTTGGCTAGGTACAGAAACTGGTTTATAGTTGAGACTAGGCATATAAATTGGCTCAAAGTTAAGAATTAGGGCATGTAAACTGCATCAAAGTTGAGACTATAGATAAGGCATATAAACTGCCTCTAAGTGGGGACAAGGCATATAAACTGCCTCAAAGTGGAGACAAGGCATATAAACTGCCTCAAAGTTGAGACAGTTAAGGCATTTAAACTAAAGTTGAGACAATTAAGGCATACATGCAGTCTTACATGGAGATGTTGAAACACACTTTGTTATTAGTAATGAGTATGAATGCATATGTTGTTTAAGGTGAAAAGTGTTAAAAAAACAAATTCCTTTAACATTGTTGGTCTTGATTTTAACATGCTCAAAGTGATGTTTTAGTTGTTTTGTTAAATGTATAGGTTTCATGTATTTTAGAATGATGTTATTTTAAACAGTGTCTAAGTGCATTTAATCTTCGCAGTTCTTAATATGATAAGCATTTTGAGCCTGGGATATAATTCTAGGTAATTAATCTTACATGATTTCTTGTGAATGCCATCTAAAATGTGTAGACTGTGCTTGATCAACTTTATTTAAATTACAACAATTAAATGTGCTGTGTCAAGAAGATAATATGAAGAACATTACATGCATTGAATGTAGTCTTCATGTTTAATCATTGTCAACTACAATGTTTGGTAGAATGTTTTGATTTTGCGAGTTTTTTTTTATATTGTCAGAATAATTCACTATGATGGTATGATTTTTTCAAGTTGCGAATAAAAATTTACGTAGCATAGTACTAATTTTAACAATAGGTTTGCTAATGGTTAAACAACCAATGGTGTGGCAAATTTGAAACCCTGTAAAATGAGCTAAAATTGAAATGTTTTTAATAAAAGACCTTATGAACATGTATTTTGATCTACTCTATTTAATTTTAAGCGATCAAGAAACTGTGTTCATTACACAATTTAGTGACCAAATATGTCCCCATTGTATAAAGCAGAATTATTTATTTTTACAATATTGTTAATTTACATTGTATAAAGCTACTTTTCTTAAAATCATCTATGAAAGTCAGACATACTTATATAGTAAAATGGATAATTGATTTGTTACTGCTATAAATCGTTGTTAAGTTCATGATTATGATTTTTTTTTCATCTTCTAATTGATTTTGCATTTATGTTTTATCATTGCAATAACAAACTTACAATTGTCTAAATATTAATGATATTTTTCAGATATTTAAGTCATAGTGTTTATCATGATCATGTGGTCATGGTCTTTGTAATGTGCGGAAGGAAAGCTAGTAGTCATTTGAATGTTTAATAAATAGTTTAGGTATAGCCCTCAATCATTGCATTACAGCTGCCATGCCTGGCATTGTTTTAATATAACATAGGTAGATGTTTTATTGTACAATACAGGAGATCTACTCTAAGAATGTAATAAAAAGATTTGAATGAATCTCTTACCACTACTCAAACAAATATTAGTTTTTGTGAATTACTTTTATCATATCCTATTAATTATGATTAAGATTTAAAGATATTAAAATGTATGTCAGAGTTAGAGATCTTTTTATCTTCAGTTGGCAGATACATGAATAAAAAAAGCAAAATCTTATTGCATGCCTGTCTGCTTCTTGAATTTGTTTCTCAGTGTGAACTTTTTCTTTGATTAATTTATTGCATTGGCAGACATTAAGAGTAGTTTTTTTGCTGTTTCAGTACACTGGTTAAATTTATATCATATAATTTGAGTTTCTTAGTGATGCCATATAATTTAAAACAATATATCACTGTAAATAGTTGTATTTTCTTGCCAAAATGGAAAATGTGCAATGCAATATTATCAAGTACTAAATTGTTAAAGATTAATCATGGTGTTACTAGTAATTATCCCTTATAATTTGACATACCATGTAAGTACTCATATCACTTGTAATTTACAAAAGAATTTAAGTCCTGTATCACTTGTAATTTGCCAATGTATTTAAGTCCTTATATCACTCGTATTTGACCATAGAATTGAAGTCCTCATATCACTCGTGTTTGACCATAGACTTGAAGTCCTCATATCACTCGTGTTTGACCATAGAATTGAAGTCCTCATATCACTCGTGTTTGACCATAGAATTGAAGTCCTCATCTCACTCGTGTTTGACCATAGAATTGAAGTCCTCATCTCACTCGTGTTTGACCATAGAATTGAAGTCCTCATATCACTCGTGATGGACCATAGAATTGAAGTCCTCATCTCACTCGTGTTGGACCATAGAATTGAAGTCCTCATCTCACTCGTGTTGGACCATAGAATTGAAGTCCTCATCTCACTCGTGTTGGACCATAGTATTGAAGTCCTCATCTCACTTGTATTTGACCATAGCATTGAAGTCCTCATCTCACTTGTATTTGACCATAGCATTGGAGTCCTCATCTCACTTGTATTTGACCATAGCATTGGAGTCCTCATCTCACTTGTATTTGACCATAGCATTGGAGTCCTCATCTCACTTGCATTTGACCATAGCATTGGAGTCCTCATCTCACTTGCATTTGACCATAGCATTGGAGTCCTCATCTCACTTGCGTTTGACCATAGCATTGAAGTCCTCATCTCACTTGCGTTATTGAAGTCCTCATCTCACTTGTATTTGACCATAGCATTGAAGTCCTCATATCACTTGTATATCACTTGTATTTGACCATAGCATTGAAGTCTTAACATTTAAGTCCGGTATCACTTGTTATTTAACATGATTCAATCAAATAAAACCTGACAGGATTTGATTATTATATAAAAACATATTTTAAAGGTATCCCAAAAAAATATTTATTTTGAAATTCATGAATTTAATATAAAATTGAGCTTAGCATAAGTGTTAAGTGCTTTGCATACATGTGTGTTTTCTTCTGTTAATCTTCTGACTAGATGATAAGCACAGCCAATTTTTGTTGAACCTTGAACATTTTGTACATACAACTGTACAACATTGAGAATTCCGTCAAAATTGATATTGTACATATCAACCTAAGTCTGTGATTCCTATTAGTTGTTTACTGATTGTGAAATAAATGTTATTTATTGCATCATAGTTTGTTATTTTATACATGAATATGTATAGTGAAGTGTGTACGCTAATAAAGGTTACAGGTTAAAAATTATCATTTGCCCGGTTTAAATGTAGGTATGCCATAGCGTCAAAGTGGCAGAGCCGTGGTGACTGAGTGGTAAGATACAAGGTCGGTTTTATTAAACAATCTTAATGGTATCAAAATATTTCGAAAAAATAACGCAATTATGACACTAAGATATTCAACCAAAACGACAAAAACATTTATTGAAACGGACCCTTGGACTGTTTTTTTAACTCAGGTGTCACCGGTTCGCTATTCCACTTAACCACTAAAATACTACCTGTCTTCCGGGAGACAATACGACGGGTGGGAGTGGTGGGGCATAGGGTCTTAAATGCACGACCCTGTATTAGGCTAAATATTTTAGCATCATGCTAAAAGTTTTAACCTGATACCGGGTCGTGCAGGTTTGTTTTCAGCCTAATGCTGGAAAGTGAACGTAGGCTAGCCGTAGACCAATGTCTCTGGAGTAAAAACTGAATATCTAGTGGTGTAGAGTCCAGCCGTCAATGACTGTAACAGTCCAAGAGCGATGTCTGGACGCGAAGTCAATCCCACGTAGCACGTAGCGATCCGAGCTGTCAAAAGCCCGAAAGTGAAGTATCGGTCCGAGCTGAACCGGAAATATAAACGTAGTACCGAGCTGTACCAATGCCCGGAAGTGTAGAAATGCATGCCTTCCACCGAGCAGTCCTAGCCTGGAAGTTACTAAGTCGGCATATGTCAGGTGACCGGCCGTATACCGGTGCAACGGTGATCCCTAGTCGAGCCCTTGCCCAACTAACAGCTAACGAGGTGACGAGTACCAACTGCGTACTCCGTGTAAACAATATATACAAAGAGAACACTTCCACGAAAAAACGTAGAAGATGTGTACGTTTACAGTGTCAACAGCTACTGAACAATGAACAACATGGCATCATGTACATAAGTTCATGTCGAAAGTGTGTTAATGTATTGTGCTATGTCTAAGGGCTACATTTTTTGCCTTGTTAGTGCTATCGAGTTTTAAACATATTGCCATTAAAATTTGAATGTACTTTCGTAAAAATGCATTTTTTGTTAACAAGTGGTTGGGAACAGTTTTTAAAGGCCCTAATATGTTGTCCTTACTATAACATACCCATACCGTTTCGTTATAACATACCCATACCGTTTCGTTATAACATACTCATACCGTTTCGTTATAACATACCATACCGTTTCGTTATAACATACCCACACCGTTTCATTATAACATACCCATACCGTTTCGTTATTACATACCCACACCGTTTCGTTATAACATACCGTTTCGTTATAACATACCCACACCGTTTCGTTATAACATACCCATACCGTTTCGTTATAACATACCAACACCGTTTCGTTATAAGATACCGATACCGTTTCGTTATAACATACCCATACCGTTTCGTTATAACATACTCATACCGTTTCGTTATAACATACCATACCGTTTCGTTATAACATACCCACACCGTTTCATTATAACATACCCATACCGTTTCGTTATTACATACCCACACCGTTTCGTTATAACATACCGTTTCGTTATAACATACCCACACCGTTTCGTTATAACATACCCATACCGTTTCGTTATAACATACCAACACCGTTTCGTTATAAGATACCGATACCGTTTCGTTATAACATACCCATACCGTTTCGTTATAACATACCCATACCGTTTCGTTGTAACATACCCATACCGTTTCGTTATAACATACCCATACCGTTTCGTTATAACATACCCACACCGTTTCGTTATAACATACCCACACCGTTTCGTTATAACATACCCATACCGTTTCGTTATAACATACCCACACCGTTTCGTTATAACATACCCACACCGTTTCGTTATAACATACCCATACCGTTTCGTTATAACATACCCATACCGTTTCGTTATAACATACCCACACCGTTTCGTTATAACATACCCATACCGTTTCGTTATAACATACCCATACCGTTTCGTTATAACATACCCACACCGTTTCGTTATAACATACCCATACCGTTTCGTTATAACATACCCACACCGTTTCGTTATAACATACCCACACCGTTTCGTTATAACATACCCATACCGTTTCGTTATAACATACCCATACCGTTTCGTTATAACATACCCACACCGTTTCGTTATAACATACCCATACCGTTTCGTTATAACATACCCACACCGTTTCGTTATAACATACCCATACCGTTTCGTTATAACATACCCATACCGTTTCGTTATAACATACCCATACCGTTTCGTTATAACATACCCATACCGTTTCGTTATAACATACCCACACCGTTTCGTTATAACATACCCACACCGTTTCGTTATAACATACCCACACCGTTTCGTTATAACATACCCACACCGTTTCGTTATAACATACCCACACCGTTCCGTTATAACATACCCACACCGTTTCGTTATAACATACCCATACCGTTTCGTTATAACATACCCACACCGTTCCGTTATAACATACCCACACCGTTTCGTTATAACATACCCATACCGTTTCGTTATAACATACCCATACCGTTTCGTTATAACATACCCATACCGTTTCGTTATAACATAGCGTTTTTTATAAATATATCAACACGAAACTTCATTACCTATTTTTATTTTTTATTAAGGGAACATTGTAAACACACAACAATAAGAAAAGTCGAACTTTTTTAGGAAAACATAAACATATTTAACATAAAAAAATCTGAAAAAATATTGAAATTATTCGACGATTAAAAGAAGGTCAAGCGATATTATTATATATTTTTTTACATTGCCTTGCAGGAGTCCACACAACAAATATTATGTACGAACAATATGAAACTGAAAACAGTAAATGTCTTCTTTTGATCTGTCGGTACATGGCATGTCTCCGGCCCTGGCCGGCCCTCAATACTCGTCCTCCTCATGCAGGTCAAGGCCGTCTCCTGACTCGATCCCCACTTCCTCATAATCCTTCTCCAGTACCGCTAGATCCTCTCGAGCCTCATTGAATTCACCCTCCTCCATCCCCTCACCCACGTACCAGTGGACAAACGCCCTCTTGGCGAACATCAGGTCGAACTTGTGGTCCAGGCGAGCCCATGCCTCGGCGATAGCGGTCGTGTTGCTCAACATGCATACGGCGCGTGGGACCTTTGCGAGATCGCCACCGGGGACGACGGTGGGCGGCTGGTAGTTGATGCCTATTTTAAAGCCCGTCGGACACCAGTCGACGAACTGAATTGTCCGCTTGGTCTTTATCGCTGCAATAGCGGTATTTACGTCTTTTGGAACGACGTCACCTCGGTAGAGCATACAGCAGGCCATATACTTGCCCTGGCGAGGGTCGCATTTCACCATCTGGTTTGCGGATTCGAAACATTCGTTGGCAAGCTGGGAGACGGATAGCTGCTCACTGTAAGCCTTCTCGGCAGAAATGAGCGGTGCATAAGTCGTCAGAGGGAAGTGAATACGCGGGTACGGGACCAAGTTGGTCTGGAACTCCGTCAGGTCGACGTTCAACGCGCCGTCAAATCTCAGCGATGCCGTGATTGAGGAGACGATCTGTCCAATAAGGCGGTTCAAATTGCCGTATGACGGACGCTCAACGTCAAGCCTCTTTCGGCAGATATCAAACAGAGCCTCGTTGTCGACCATGAAGGCGCAATCGGTGTGCTCAAGCGTGGTGTGGGTGGTTAAAACGGCGTTGTACGGCTCCACGACGGCTGTTGCGACCTGAGGCGCGGGATAGACCGCGAATTCTAGTTTACACTTCTTGCCGTAATCGACGCTTAGCCTCTCCATTAGCAGCGAGGTAAAACCAGACCCAGTCCCGCCACCGAAGGAATGGAAAATCAGGAACCCCTGGAGCCCGCTGCACTGGTCCGTCATCTTCCGGATACGGTCAAGGACTTGATCAATAAGCTCCTTGCCGACGGTAAAGTGTCCGCGGGCGTAGTTGTTGGCGGCGTCCTCCTTGCCGGTGATGAGCTGCTCAGGGTGGTACAGCTGGCGGTATTTGCCTGTCCGCACCTCGTCTAGTGAAAAGGAAGAGGAAAAAGGTACAATGATATTGACCATTGGTGTTCAAGAATCAGAAAATACGTAAATCGGTAATCAAGATAAATATATAAAAATAAAAATACCGAAGACTTAGCTCTAGGAACGAAAATATATCGGATATTCATCTTTCTATTTGTATTGAAGACTTTTCTATAATGTCGTTATTTACTAAAATATAATAGTCGATGATTAACTTTCTAGTAAAGTTCATCAATTTGTCATAATTATGATGGTTAGACTCCGTGACATACCTACGACAGTTGACTCTAGGTCAACAAATAGGGAACGCGGCACGTGTTTTCCGGTCCCGGTCTCGCTGAAGAACGTACTGAACGAGTCGTCGATCTTGCCGACTGGTGTTTCCGTCGGCATTCGACCGTCGGGCTGGATGCCGTGCTCAAGACAGTACAGCTCCCAGCAGGAGTTTCCGATCTGGACACCGGCTTGACCGACATGTATGCTGATAACTTCACGCTGGAAAAAGAATTTGTATCAATATTTATGCCGTAACTCACTTAAAATAAGGACTTTCTGGAAACTGTTTTCGAGTGTTCAAAAGTTCTGTTCATAACATAGTTTACAACATTTACGTACATCGATTGGAGCAGAGCATGCTAACGTTCCTAGTAATAATTGCTACGTTTACGTACATCGATTGGAGCAGAGCATGCTAACGTTCCTAGTAATAATTGCTACGTTTACGTACATCGATTGGAGCAGAGCATGCTAACGTTCCTAGTGATAATTGCTACGTTTACGTACATCGATTGGAGCAGAGCATGCTAACGTTCCTAGTGATAATTAATACGTTTACGAATCGATTGGAGCAGAGCTTGCTAACGTTCTAAGTGATAATTGCTACGTTTACGAATCGATTGGAGTAGAGCATGCTAACGTTCCTAATGATAATTGCTACGTTTACGAATCGATTGGAGCAGAGCATGCTAACGTTCCTAATGATAATTGCTACGTTTACGAATAGATTGGAGCAGAGCATGCTAACGTTCCTAGTGATGATTGCTACGTTTACGAATAGATTGCAGCAGAGCATGCTAACGTTCCTAGTGATAATTGCTACGTTTACGAATAGATTGTAACAAAGCATGTTAACGTTCTTAATTAGTGTTCTTTGCTACGTTGACATATACATTACGTATGAATGAATCGATCGATCTTTTCTGTTTTGCTTTGCTCTTGCCTGGCAGAGGGTTAGGTTGCCCAAGGTTCGATGCGCGGATTTTCTTAGATATAGTCATGGCTCTGAAATTACTGCAAGACGTGACCCCTGGTTTGGTCTCGAACGGTATCCTTATAAACCCAGTGTGATCTTCTTGGAGACGCCCCTTTTACATTTTGCGTTATTTATCATTTGATGTTTGACTATATGACTTGGTTAGATCATGCGAGCATATTATACATAAAAAAAACATTCCATTCTACTTACCATCGTGCTTGGAAATCCGAAGTTTCTTAACGAAAATAAAGGCGTCTCACGCAAAATGCGATGTGTTCTTGTGAGAAACGAACTTTGAAATGACTGTCACCCAGTCGCTAGATAATATATGTATGGCTGTAATCTTGATTTTGATAACTATACTTGTAGCACATGACCTTAGTTAAGATTTCCCTTATTAAATTGTTAGTCATATACTAATATATGTATACAGATGCACCTGTCTACAAAATCAGATGAATGATAACATCCAAAAGTTGACTCATTTTATGAAAGTTCTAAACCTTTATATATTCGCAAATATATTTATATTTTTCGTGTAACCATCTTATATTGAAATAAAGACGTACACGTACTACACAAACATCTAAAGAAGACGTGTACGTACTACACGAACATCTAAACAAGACGTGTATGTACTACACAAACATCTAAAGAAGACGTGTACGTACTACACGAACATCTAAACAAGACGTGTATGTACTACACAAACATCTAAAGAAGACGTGTACGTACTTCACGAACATCTAAACAAGGCGTGTACGTACTACACGAACATCTAAACAAGGCGTGTACGTACTACATGAACATCTAAACAAGGCGTGTACGTACTACACGAACATCTAAACAAGGCGTGTACGTACTACACGAACATCTAAACAAGACGTGTATGTACTACACGAACAAATAAACTAGACGAACATCTAAACAAGACGTGTACGTACTACACGAACATCTAAACAAGACGTGTACGTACTACACGAACAAATAAACTAGACGAACATATAAACTAGACGTGTAAACAAGACGTGTACGTACTACACGAACATCTAAACAAGGCGTGTACGTACTACACGAACATCTAAACAAGACGTGTACGTGCTACACGAACATCTCAACAAGGCGTGTATGTACTACACGAACATCTAAACAAGACGTGTACGTACTACACGAACATATAAACTAGACGAACATATAAACTAGACGTGTAAATAAGACGTGTACGTACTTCACGAACATCTAAACAAGACGTGTACGTACTACACGAACATCTAAACAAGACGTGTACGTACTACACGAACATCTAAAAAGTTGCAGCTGGGTTTATTAGGCATTTGGGTATATCTACTTTCGCAGATACTCGCATTAATCACTTTCTCGAAGTATCCTTCATGACATTCTTAACGTGAACATTGTCGACATAATAACGTAGAGCACAAAAAGTAGCACACGTGTACACGTACCCGTACATATAGTGTTTTCAACCTTTCTATTCATAACTACTTGTCCAGCTACATAGCTTCATCATAGATCGTGGTAATCATAACTAAGTATTGTATCTTATCGTTGACAAAATTCTAAGATAACAAGCTATCTCACAATTGCTGAATCACATGTTGAGTCATTAGTGTGACGCTGACATCAAGATAGCGTATGGTACATATATCACGCTGATTAAAGATCTAAACATGCCTTCACAAAATAATGAATAATAGATAGATAGATTGTTTATTTCCTCCATAATTGGAGAGCAAATACATAGTTACATACAAATGTGACATAGATACAAAAGTTTGGTGACAAATAAGCACATATTAAACATTACATACAGCAAATGATAGTATACATGTAAACAAACAAAGTGTGCAAATTAATAATACTTAGAGCATAACCTATTAAGACTATAGGAAAATATAAGTAATTATTAATTACAAACAAATACGTGTAAGTTCAATAATAATCAACCTAAACATTCTAGGGTCGAAACGAAATGTACTAGACATGTTCTATGACATTAAAGAACTATTATCACATATTTTCAAATATTTTATATGTTTAATACATTGCACCCATATTGTCCTAAAATGTGCACATAGCGTACTGCAATTTTAAAGCAGGACACACGTTTCATATCATTCATGCTAATGTGAACGAACCCAGATAGTAGTTCGAGCATTTGTTCGTCGGGTTCAAGACTCACAAACTGTTGGTAGTTTTTCGCACCCATGCATTTGTATATATGTTTCCACATTTGCTGTCTATACTGGTCCGTTTTTCTACAATAGAGTATTGAGTGTGCTGCTATGTTTTCAGTCGAAATGTTACATTGGTGACATGTTACAGTATATCGTCGTCCGAAGAATTTGCAGAGGACTCTCATTGATGAGCGGCAGTATAGAAGCTGATCGCTGTAGATTTTACTGAAGACCCACAGAATCGATGAGGAGTAGTCACAGTGTATTGTTTTGAAAGTTTCTAACTGTGTATCGCCTCCTCTAGACTTGTACTCTTGACATACATGAATATGAATCGCTTTTCGGACTGCTGTTTTCCACGCGTTTTCACGAGCTCGGTTGTTTTTTAAATAGACTCCTTGCTTGTTTAACGGGACAAGAATAAAAGCTCAACAGACATTCAACGAGATACCAAGCGTCACAGATCACCTTCAAACAAGAAGATAGGTTTTATATAATTAACTAGGGACCCCAAACGCAATCCCATGAAAGGTATCCATAAACTCTTCCTTTATACTAAGTTGGGTCAAGATATGTCAACCCTAACTAAAGTTATTCAGATTCATAGGTGAGTTTGATCCCGCCCGAACAACGACGTTCGTCATTCTAATAACCAGGTTTCACTATGTTAAAAACCATCCGAGATTTATGAGCTGTGGCTAGAGGAACAGGAGCACCGCGCGTGGTTGTCAAAGCTCCTCCGTTCAAAGCAAGGGCACAACTCAATACATTTGACCAGAGTTATGGGACTTGCTGCACAGATGCGTATTGTCATGGTTACGTATTTTAATCACGAACGTTTCATACTACACTAGCATTCAATAGATTTTAAGTCAATCCCAACATTGATGTGTTTGAACACTAATACCGACGACTAGAATATACTTAGTAGTGTAGCTACATGTATGACAAAACAAAGTCTTCGAAAAAAGCAGCATGTATGAGAGTAGTTCTTAATCGAGGTTACTTAAAAAATGATACAATTGTGCACTTGATCCCAGCATAGGAACGCAAATCACACATAGTTTAAAGAAAATTATTTTTTGTAGACATTGCATGTCATGACAATACATGGAACCTTTTTGACACAAGCTTTTATTAGTATGCAAGGTCATTTATCCGTGTATCTTTTGCAACAGTTTGCCAGACAAAACACACACAGTGTTCATTGTTTTACATAAATTGTGCATTTTCACTCCAATCACATAAACATTATATATAACCTTGTATACTCTTTATTTGTAATGAATCCCTTAACATTTATACAACTGATACATGTATTTCTGGTACCGATAATAATAACATAAAACAAAATAAACACATTATATCTTCTGATCTTGAAGAAAGAAAATGTACATATCGTTTCTATGTTATGTACTACTAATGCTGAACAGTAAACATGATGGATTGTCTGCACTCTTAAAATGCTGATAACATAGCCCATGTTCAAATACACCTAGAACTATAAATAACACCATGTGTACATAATGGATAATCCGATAACGTTTCTTTAAAGTAACTCATTGGGTGGGTCATAATTATGTAGCATTTAAAGTATAAAGCTTTCTTTTCATAAAATTTGAAAACCACTTGATAATCATTCAACATTAGAGTAACATACTGTAAGTTTGTATTATAACACTTTTTAAAATTGTATTTGTTAAAATAAACTTTGTAAATTTTCACTGGCCTAACATATGATACAAAATGTACTAACACATACAGTAACATGTATATAATATTTAGTCCAATAATTTGAGCTATGCTTTGGCCCTTTATATATAATATGCACTACCGGGTATATAAAATACAAATATAATGTTTATATATTGATCTACATGTAAAATACCAGGATAAAATGTGGTATCTTAAACTATTGGTATTTGTTAAACTTACTAAGAGTAAGTGTTTTTAACTTTAACAATGTGTAATTTAATCAACAGTTTCTCTGGATAACAAAATGTGTAGCACATAAAATGGCACAAGGTCTAAGCACTTTGATAATAATAAAATTCAGAGGTCTACAAGCTGGAGATCAAACACTGTTAGGCAAATGCAATTCATTGGTAGTTGTCCTTCCATCTTAATGTCATCCCTCCTGCTTCCCACACAATTCTTCAATGACTTTCAAAATGTCAAGCCCCGAACTCCAGTCGACAATTTTGGCTCTTATTTCACTGTCATCTTCTTCTTCTGCATATTTTTCGAGCTTGTTGATTTTCTTCCACAGGGTAAACCCCACTCTGGGGAAAACATAATCTTCTTTATTGAGTCGCAAAGCTGGGCACAAATCATTGTAGCCATCTCCAATGTATAAAATATGGCTGAATTTTGTGCTAGACTGTTTAATATGTTCATCCAGTATGTGTCCCTTACACAGATTTTCGGTGCTAAGATCGCACCAGTCCTGAGTATGATAGAACTCAATATGAAGTAGCCCACTTTCGTCGTAATATGCAGGATTTGTATAAATAGTTTTAATCACATCTTTAAAACCATGCTTCTCAAGTGAATCATCAATAAACACAGAATTTGAGTCTGAAATCACAATAACTTCGAAAATTTCATTATCTAAATATTTAAGTAATTCTTCCATTCCTTCATTTAGCGGTATTCCTTGTATTGTTTCCTTCATTTCCTTAGCAGAGATATTGTGGTCCTTTAAAAACTTGAAAATAGCCCCCATGTACGGAGTCCAGCCAGTTTTCTTGTGTTTTTTCTTTATTTCGGCTGGGACTTTTCCTTCTGGACATAACTTGGTGATTTCTATGTCTGTGTTACCATCTACGACTGTGTGATCAAAATCAAAGGCTACCAGAATTTTGGGCTTTAATGACATCTTTCTGAAAAGAAAAATGAAAATATTCAAAATAAAAATTCAAAAGATATCACACAAGTATAAACAGCCACAGCAGACAAGGTATATAGGACTTCATCCATACATCACAAATTGGAGGACCAATGGCCCAGTTTAATTGATGTACACTTGAAGAAAAAACAGGGACCAGATTAAAAGGCCTGTGGTATCGTTTAGTACTGGTACCCAGCTAATAGATTAGTCCAAAGGAGATAATCGGAGCTTCAGGCCAGGGGCATGCTTGCTGTAGTTGAAGGTAAAAACTACTTTCTAAGACTAATATAATTATGTGTTATGCAGATACCTTTAGGAAAGGTAATTGTCCCAAATAACCTATGCAAATTGGTATATTTAAGTAAGCTGAAAAACACCACAATGGTGGTAGCTGTGTTTGAAATGAATGTTGTGAATTTCGTCTGCTCGGAAAGATGAGTGACTCAGCTATTCTGGCTGGGTGTACATTTCTTTTCTGGCTTGCTTTTAAAGATGCAATGCAATAAAGCTCTAGTTCAGTAATGCCTACGAGTATTGCTTTATTGTATTGGTTTACCAGTTTGATTGCAATTTGGCAAATTTTGGCATTATTCAGAGTTTTGATGGTCGGCAAAAGTAAATTTGTTTTTCAAATTGGCAGCCATTTTGCTTCATCATTCGGATATTTAACCTATGACAGTGGCTGGGACTTCTCTGTTTACAAAATGAGTGAAAATACTCATTAAAAATAATGGTTAAACAAATTGGCCTGATTTTAACGTCTCCTGCAAATTTACACTGAAATCTGACAATGGTTGCAGACTTGCAGTGACAATGGTGTCACTGCTACTGTGACTTGGTTCCGTAATAATGGGCACCAAACATTTCTAAGAACTCTTCCAGATTCCCTAATTTTGGTGCAGTTAGTCTAAAGTTCACTTATACAAACCAGACTACACAAGCGGCTTGCAAGGTCAGTGTATCACTTCTGGTTTGGTTTGAGAATGATATTGATCTGCCAATAATAAGGGAAAAATTGCAAAACAATATGGCACATGTCATAACACATTAGTATTGATATTAATATTGTCAATAGGCTATTTTGTTTTCAAATGGACCATGTACCATGGTATTGTTATCAATTTTGGCATTAGTGAAATAACTGTCTGCTAATCTAGGCTGCAATGAAATGTACTAGTTCAAATAGGTGTACGATTTTGTTTTTACTTTTTTTCAATATTGCAAATCCTTCACATTTTGAGCGTCTTTTAAGTATGAATAATAATGTTTTTTCCACTGTCCGAAATGTAAATTGTGTCCGAATGCTTTCTTTTTACTTTGCACGAAATTCTGCAATAGTAGTAATGGTGGAATCATGGTATCGACCATACATGCAGCTAAGAGTATAGATAGGAAGGAAAGAAATTGCTAGGAAATGAAGAAAAGCAAATCACAAGTTGCCTAATTTAATATTTGTACCCGTCCAGCTGTCGCAATGTTTACACAATAGGTCAAGGTCATTGAGTCTATCGCAACGGTTTTGGAGGTTGACAACAACTACTAGCACGTATGCGAGATATACTGAATCAGAAATACGCGTCGCCGGTAATGAAGCTTCACACCAGGCCATGGTCTGAAATTAGACAATACGGTCTAAGATAGGATTAGATAAGATTTTTTAAAGTCGACATAAACTCGCAGACCTAATAAAACTGACAGTTTAAGCATACTGGATAGAAAAATAACAGCTAAAAGGAGGAATAAAATTATTAAGACTTACAGTATATACTTTACACTAAGATCATATGCATAATGAACAAGATAAGATAGATATATATCATCCATTTAATACAAAAATAAACAAGTCATTTATACACATGATTGAAAGACATTCAAATATATATTAATAACCTACTCAAGAGACATCACAGTAAAATCAATATTTGCAAATTTGTAATTAAATAAACAGCGCGTGCACACACACACACACACACACTCACGCGCACACGCACGCACGCACGTACACATAAATGGTATAATTGAACACGTCCTTTTTTTTTCGTTATGCATACATGTAGCATATTGTTCAATGGTACTACTTTTATATCGTCTGAATGTAAAAACCTAGACATCAAATTGGCCAATCTATAAAAGTATAGCTTTTGGTTTCGATATACATGTACATGTACTATCATGCTTCAAACTGTTTTTGTACCTGCAACCTGTGGCAAATGTTCATAATTATATGGGGTAATATGTCAGTTGATATGTTGTGGTCTCGTGCTATATGTATGTATCTTAACGCAAACAACACGCGAGAAGTGATACGTACAGTCCGAGAGATCAACCAACTAACGCAATATTTATTTTTTACTTCAAACATATAACGCATTTTTTAAGTAAAAATAGACACAGTTTTCAATGAAAAGGCATAGCATTTGTCCTATTTCTTAAACACAGTTTTGCGGAATAAGATTTACGCATGCACACTATGTAACTGTGCGATACGGTATGTTATGGAATGTTGAACTTATCGCGCAACGCACAGGACTTTGTTTTAACATAATTTTCTTTCAAAATTGTGAGCACCGGAAGACAATCCATCGGTTTCGGGGCAGCGGTGTTATTTTGAGTAGTCCTCATGCATATCCTGTTCAATTCATTAACGGTAGTAATTTTCCCTTGTTGAATTTATTTTGAATAAGTAAATTTAATAGTTGTTGCTTACTTTTCCCCATGATTTGATTCATTGATTTGAAATTCTTATCCGATGTTAACTTATACGCCGCATGGCTGTTGTCAGACCGACGCTTGGGTGGCAGGCCACGTCTGATCCACAGGGGGCAGAAACAAATTATTTTTGTTTATTCTAGCCTACAGTATATATATATATATATATATATATATATATATATATATATATATATATATATATATATATATATATATATATATATATATATTATATATATAGAGAGAGAATATATACATATAGGCTAGAATACACAAAACTAATTTGTTTCTGCCCCTTTGATCTGATTAATTCCAAAGAATCGTAAAAATCGGTATAATTTTTTGTTTTTTCTATAAGATGCACAACTTTCAGGTAAAATTATATATATGGTTAACTAACCTTCAGAAGTATTTTTTAATATTTTTTTTAAAACAGCATCGGTGTAAAAAGCGTTTACTGAAAACAAGTAATATGTACAAACATATAGTTAAACAAAATATATGCACCGGGTGTTTAGTTAGCATTTAACCGACCTTAAAGTATTCTTGCCAGTCTATATCCGGAAATACTTGAAATAGTACAGTGTAATCATCGCGTAGAAATAGTAACCGGAAACGGAAGTGACGCCGTTATAACTGTTTTCCTTAACAACGTCGCTTGAGCAACCTTATTTTTTTCTTTAATTTAAAAATAAAAAGGAAATAAACCCAAATGGCGACTGTTTTGCACGGCCGTCGAAGGGGCACAATGCGAGGTACGATATGATATCTTCTTGTGAATAAACCTCTTTTAATAACCTATGAAACTGCAAAATGATATTATATTTTGCCAAATGAAGGTGGACTAAATACTTTTTTGTTGCTGTTAGACAACTCGTACATGTAGTTTAAATAATTATATATATTATATATATTTTATAATTATTTCCTATTATTTGCAGCCACTCCCGAGGCCCAAGTACCAATGCCAGAACAGCCTGACCTCCGACAAGTCACTATTCTGTCCAAGACCGACTGGGCAAGGATCCAACAACAGTTAAACAGAAAACAGATAGAGGAAGAGCGGCAACGTAAACTCAAACAGGAAAGGGATGATCGCAAAAACAAATCCAAGGAAGTCGTTCAACACTGGGGAAACACAATTGCTGTATGTCCTTGTTCTGTATCAATAACTTTTCTAGATTGTTTTAATTATTTTGAGTTATATGGACTAGTCCATATGAATAGAAGCTAGGAGTCTATTTACAATATTTTGATTTTGCAGACTCATGGCATCCATATTCATTGTCAGTAACTTTATGGTAAAAGCAGCTCAGCAATTCTACTTACTACTATATTGGTCCCTATTTTTATGCTTCAGAAGTTTAATTCAAAGGTAAACTTGATATCAGACACTTGATGGACCATTTTGCTTAATGCTTCAGGGAAAACTATTGAAATCAAAATCTAATATATTAGGCACGAACCGGTACAAGGAGTATTTAATGATAAAGACATGTTTAAAAATACCAATTGTATATATTGGTTAGGTTAATAAAATATTTATGTATATGAAAAAAAATCAAATCTGTTTCTGAATCTAAAATTGAATTAAAGCTTTAAAAAATACTTCTTAGCTTTTGGCATGGGAGTTGAGTTATGTATCATTAGAGGGAAAACATAAAATTAGATCCAAATTATAAAAAGGTATCCCTGAAAGCTCATTGTTGTGGCTAAATTAGAGCTTCAATAATGCCAGAAGAAAGTTCTGAAGCATTACACTTCTCCAAACATTTAATTCACAGTAACTGGACTGTATCTCATAATTTATTTATATGCTGGTGTTTTTTTGCAATTTACTTATATAGTCTCAAAAAACAGTCCCGAAACCACACATAAAGAAAAAAAGTTAATCCCTTTTTTATTTTCATTATAACCTACATCAACTACAAAAAATGTTCACCTTAAAGTTGGCCTATCTTTCCAGGGTCAGCGACAGCGCAAACTTGAGGCTCGTCGGCTTCGCGAGGAGAAGGAGGAAGCAGAGCGTGTCCAGGTTGACCTTGGGGAAGCCAAATACCAGGCTCAACAGAGGAAGGAGGCCATCGACAAGGCGAAGACACAGCAATATTACCAGACTGACAGGGTCAAGGGATTCCATGTGAGTTCTTATTTTTGGTACATTATGTTACCTTATTTATTCTCTTTAACAAAAACTGTCTTGGTTGAATGAAATCCACTTGGAATAATATCGCTAGGTTTTGTATTAAAGAAATTCTTTTTTATAAATTTATATCAGTGCATTCGTGTAGACTTTTGAGACTTTAGAACATCGTTCAATTCAGTTCGTTGTTTAAAATCAATGACTAATCTTTAAAAAAACTAAAATAATTTTAAACCCTGTCCATCATTCAAATAATCTCTTACCATTGATATTCTAAAAATGGCTATACCGGTTATATTTCTTCTTGTGCAGAGTGCTCTGATGTTGACGGAGGTGTTGAAGGAGCGGGAAGCACAGCTGGAGCTGAAGAGACTCAAGGAGGCTGCTTCACATGGCAAGGTAAGGGATTGTGAACTTATGAAAAGGCTTTTGGTATTAAGAAGGGGACACTTCCAGTTTAGTGCTAAGGAGTAACCAAAATTGATACAAGAAAGATTCAAATTCTTATTGGAGCTTTTACTAAAAATAAAAAAATTATACTACCTCCTGGCAAAGCCAGTCAAAGTTTAGTTAATATAATTATGAATATGTAAAATGCACTTTGATTTATAAATATATCAATAACACTGAGTTATTATAATTTATCAATTTCTATCCATCTGCAAGAACAAGCATTACTGGAACAGGCTTTGTTGGCCTATGAAGACACCAACCAACATGACTGAACCATTGATTGACTTTTTTTTCTCCCTATTTTATCAAGTGTAACTCCTCTTCCACAGGATAAGGCATGGTTGGACCAGGCTCAGCGTGAATACGAGGAGGCTATTCAACAGGACCAGGTTCGTGCTGCTGAGAGAATCATCAATGCCAAGGATAACCAGGGTTTCCTCAAGGCACAGTAAGTAGATAGCAGTTTTTTAAAGGCTGTGAACCTGGTTTTGATATTGGGATTTCTTTGAGTATTTTGAAAGACCTTCTATATTAATTAAAGAAAATACAGTAAAAACAATATGGAATACTCCTGCAAATCTTTTGGAACATCTCCCTTCTCTTTTGTTGCCTTGCCTTTGTTAAAATCCCCAGGGTCTGTGTTTGCAGGCATACTTGGGACTCATATTTGCCTCTTTACTTTAAATGGAAACGCAAAACTCAATGACTTGTGAATGGAAATTCTAGGAGTAAATTCTGCATTTATTCTAAAAAAATGCTGTTGGAAATAGATGAAAATATCTGTTCATGGGCTGCCAAGAAAAAGACCAAATGTAAATGTCTATTTTCCCGCTACAGGATACGTGACCATCACCAGACTGCGGAGCATGTGCGCACGGAGGATCAGGTGGAGGGTGAAGAGCTCCAGAAACTTGCGCTCGCCAACAAGCTTGAGAAGGAAAGGCTCGAGATCATACGGCGTGACGAGAAAGAGCAGCTCATGCAGGAAAACCGGCGACAGATCCAGGAGAGGATTGCCCTCCGTAAACTACAGGAGAACCAGGAAGATGTAAGTTAGGAATTCAAGAAATATGTTTAGTCCTAATATGACAATATTTTAGCTCCATTATGAAGAGAGCTATTCGCTGATGTGAATTTCTCGCCAGTCTTTATTTGGGTAGGAAACTGACCCAAATTCACAAACAAATTAATTTGTTTCTCATGACCAAGATATTTTGCCATGTAGCTTCATGATTCAAAATGTATTTCTCTGTTGCAGTGTGCATTCTCTCACAGAATATTTTGATAAAACACTTTTTCATTATTCTAAAGAAGAAAATTCTAGAGCAGAACTTGTCCTTGAGTAGAACTCACTTTTTCAGGTTATAATTCAAGCACATATGTTTGCTTTAGAAGTAATTTTCTTAATCATATCAACTGACTGAAATCTTTTTGTTACGTAAGGGTCCGATCTGTTATGTGAGAGGGTAAATGGCATTTCCTTGTGGTTTTGATTGACCTCACAACCTCTTGGTGAGGGAAGGACCAACCAGCCCTGTCTGGTTAAAAGATGGCTCCAGTATATTTATTTCCCGAAATTACAATAGAATTTCATCTTCACAAAAGAAAGAAGGACTAACACTGAAAATTGTTTACCATTATTCCCTCAATAAACATTCTTATTAAGACTTGAAAGACATATACATGCTTTTTATTGTAAAGAGGTTGGAATTCTTTTAAAACCTTTAATATAGTTAAATATAGTTACTGTCATTCACAAAACTTGTACTCACAAGCATTTTGTTTGTTTAAGGAGGAGGACGAAGAGTGTCGGGTGTTTGCCGCAGCTAAGAGGAAGATGATGAAGCTGAGGGCTGAGAAGGAGAAACAGCTCCACAAGTAAGCTTATGTGTTTGTTAATAGTCATAGTAGTATTTCTGATGATTTGAATGACCCAGTGATTCATTTTCAAATCTGCTGAAATGCTAAGAGATACACCTTTGGGTCCCTTATTTTACACAACATTGAGTTCTGTGCAAAAATATGAGAAATCCAAGCATTTATTTTCGCACATTTTACTTCTAAGAATAATGGGTCCTTGGGACAAACAATGAATAAAGGGCCAAAATGATTCACTGTTCACCAAATTGAATCACATACTCAGTTGATTGAAAAATTGAAAAAAACAACAACAGAACTTCTGTCTTTTAGTTTAAAATATCATGTGGGATTAAGATAATGGTCTCATTAATTGTTTTTACTGGTAATATTATTTTTTAAAGATGTTGAGATAGACTTATATTGAATTTAAAATTAAGTCAAGGTCACATAACTTTCATTCAGAGTCTGTCAGAGTGGGACATAGTACCTGAATAGAGTATTGTTTCAATGGATGAATGATATAAGTATCTCAGACAAATCCCTTTTCAAAATTTCATAAAAATTCTTCTTGACCTGCCATTTACATTGCCCTACATTCCACTAGTGAGAAGCAGCAGACATTGGAAGCCATCCGCGAGAAGCTTGGTGCCCAGCTCAAACAGAAGCTTGATGATGAGGACGTGAGGATACTGGAAGCTGTGCGGGAGGCAGAGGAGAAGCGTGCCAAGGAGGAGGCGGAGAAGGACGCCAAAATGTCCAAGGTCATCCGAGAACAGGCGGAGCACAGGAATATGCAGGTGGGTGGTTTGTTAGTTTGAATTAAAGGGATGGGAAGGGTGGAATCAGGTTGGTTTGGGAGTGTAGATGGATCCTGGAGATGATATATTCTTTGCCTTTGTAGACTACCAGAATTACATCTATTTAATCAGTAATGTTGACTTTTATCAAATTCACAAAGTAGATAGAATACTAAAAGTAAAAGGATTATATTTAGCTACATTGTTGTTAAGTAAAAGGATTATATTTAGCTACATTGTTGTTAAGTAAAAGGATTATATTTAGCTCCATTGTTGTTAAGTAAAAGGATTATATTTAGCTACATTGTTGTTAAGTAAAAGGATTATATTTAGCTACATTGTTGTTAAGTAAAAGGATTATATTTAGCTACATTGTTGTTAAGTAAAAGGATTATATTTAGCTACATTGTTGTTAAGTAAAAGGATTATATTTAGCTACATTGTTGTTCTAATTTTGTCCGATAGTAAATAAAGATGTGGCAGAGATTTCCTGAAACAGTAAAAATGAGACCCTGACAAATGTTTCTGTTACAGACCCCCATTTTCAAATTACTCTGCGTCCCTAGAACCCCCAAAACAACTTTAAGTTGAGTATTACTGTTATATTTGGACCATATAAATTTAACAGAGATACCCAGCTTCTCAACCATTAGGATCCAAGGACTCCCAGCTGAAAATTCCTAGAGAAATGGCTGATGTTGTTCTTATTTGAACCAAACTTCCATGTATTTCAGATGCGTGAAGGGGAGCAGAAGAAGAAAGAAGAACGTCGCCAGGAGCTGGAGACTATCCGTATACGCCAGGCTGCGGATGAAATATTCCGCCGTAATGAGGAAGAGAAGCGCACGAGGAGATTTGATGAGGCGCGCGGGCTTGCCAGGTTCCACCTCGACCAGTCTGTAAGTTGACAACTGTTGAATGGTGAATAAGCTGGTGCTTTCCAATATCATCTCCATAGTAATTAATGTAATTTCAATAAGTAAATATGTATCTTTTATTCAACAAAGTAACATTTAAGATGTGTAGTTACTTTTACTCATATGTGAAGAGGATAATATGTACACAAAAAGTTAAGATTGGATAAATATTGTCTTGCTAAAAAAAGTTCTTTGTAAAGTGGTCGAGTTGAATTGTCTTAAGTATAGTTTAAAAATAATAACTGCCCATCCACAGGATACACGTAAAACAAAGGAGGAGATAGAGAAAGAACAGGCCCTGGCTCTGGATGCTGCCAATGTGCAGCTACTGAATCTTGAGGAGCAACAGTTCCAGGAATATGCCTCCAAGGTATGTTACTCTTTCAGATGTCAAATTTATAAGAAGTTCCCTGAACGCTGCAAACACACAGCAACTGAATGTTGATCAACAGCAGTACCAGGAATATGTCTCACAATAAAGTAGCTTTTCCTGGTGTAAAGTTATACAGGGATTAACTCCCCTGGGTGCTGCAGTCACCTTATCATTAAGTGTTCTATAAATGGTAGTGTCTGACAATGTTGTAGTTAGATGAAAGCAAATATACAGACCAATCCACATAGGAAAGTTTTATTCTTAAATATTCTTAAATTGGAGAATTTATCCTGCATATCCAAGATTAAAAAAGAAATCATTTTAGAAACTGATGCACAGCTGTGGGCTTACATTGTCTATGGAATCCTACGCCAGTGTACTACTCTGAATGTCCTTGTAATTTTTGAAAGTTTCTGTGAAAACATTTGATTTTGGAAGAAAGAAATCTTATGCTGCACTTTGAAAACAAAGAGGTTATGACATATTAAATGGCACTGGATTGTTAATGTTTACCTCTTGTTTTTCCCCCAACAGGTAATTGAGCACTGTGATAAGGGAGGCAGGAATACCTACCCACTCCGTAAGGCGGCGGCCCCGGGGCACGGAGGGGGGCAGGGACCGGTATTCAATGGGAAGGGTGGAATACGACCCTCATACATGGTCATGGACAAGACGGGCAAACAGATGCCTCACTATCAGCGCAGCTCCACCGATGAAACAAAGGCAAACATTCACGACGTACAGACCAAGAAGCGAATGGGATTTGTTTGGTAGAGAAGTTGATCTTGGACGATGATTTCCAACCAACAGGATTATTTTAACACTCATTACAAATATCCAAAGAGTTGAAGTGAAATATATTTGAAAAATTAACTAATAAATTTAAATAAATTAGTCGGGTTACAAAGAAATTGTTAATATAAGTGAATAAAAATATTAAAAGATTTAAACCCGAAGTAGTATATTTTTAAGAACATTCAACATTGAAGTGTTACTTTCGGTTCTGAAGATTATACTGAAAATTGTTATGCAATGATTTTTAGTGTGGATTATCAGAACATAAGCGAAAGCAGCTCTTTTTTATGCTGTGTTCATACACAATGACACACTGAAGAAAGTAATGGATATTGAATATCTTTAACCATTATGATGAAACTACATTGTCTTTATTATCAATATTGATTAACACAGGTATACATGTAATAATGCTGTGGAAACGTGATCATATTTATATGTTTCTGACTGTGTTATTTTATAAACTCATTTTATCATATACTAGAATACTATTAAGGAGTTAAGTTTGTGTAGATACATTTGTTTTGTTGATCATGTTTTCTATTGTCATCCTTTGTAACAAACAGTATACAATTTAAAGTGAATGTGCATTTAATGTTATTCCATGAATCAAGTATTTTTTTCCAGTCAGTATTTGCAATTGGTATAAAGAGAATATGAATTGTTTTTGAAGATGTCTCCTCACAGATTACCTGCTTGGTAATTTTACATGTTGTAATTTACAATTTTTTTATACGTTTCTTTTGATGGTTAAATGTATTTAGAAAAGAATATCTGACAAAAGTTATCACCAGTAGAAGTAGAACAGAAAATAAGTGTTAAATGCCATTATTTTTACCATACATGTATGATGAACATGTACATTTGAAAGCTCTATGGACATTACTTATTCTTAAGAACAAGTATTGACTTTTATTCTGCGTGTTCTGTTGTTGAGTGTATAATTATTAACTGTGATAATGTTTTACATTGATTGAGAACCCACCTGTTTTATGGTACATGCTCTTACAGAAATAAAACATTCTGTTAAATGTTCAATCTGTTGTTTTTCATTGTTTTATTTGAGCTGCAATTTAATCCAAACACGTTTTTGCTTTAAATTCCTATCAGCTTTTAAGCACCAAAGAAACGATACCCTCATGCAGAAATCACCTTCCTTTCCACTTGAAAAAAAGTATTTTACATTGCATGAAAATGTCAACACTGAACTGTTTTTATCATAATTAAGTGTCCCAACTCAAGTAATATTACACTATTCAATATAGTACATCATGTTGTTGGTTACATGTACCAAGCTTTTTATGTGATTATTTTTACAACTAAGAGTATACCTTCCTTTCATAACTGCAGTGACCATGCATGGTTCATACAGCCAGAATGGGAAAAGTGGTTTGGAAGGTTTTGGTAACTGTGATTTTCATTTCTGTCCATTTTTGCAAACCTGGATCACTGAAATGAAACTATACAGAGCAAATCTTCGGGTTAAGTAAATACAAGGTAACAGACCATGGATTTTTATATAAATTTAATAAATCCTTAACATACAAAGCAACACAAGATCTGGAAATGCCAGATAAAGGTACAATGGTTGGAATGCAACAATTGAATAATAGAAGTAGCACATAAGATGTACAAACACTCTTATCACCAGATCTATGCATGTTCTTGTAGTGATCACTTGATGGCAAACATACAGAAGCAAATATTGCACATTAAAGATTACAGACTGCCAAAGAAAACATGAAATGCCTGATGAATGCGCTTACTTTACAAAGCAAGATTTACTTTGGTCCAGATTTACTTGGATGAGTAAATACGAGTTAGCAGTCCTATTTGGAATGCTGTCATGCCTAGAGCCTCCTAATTTGCTGATATACTTCCGTTATTAGTGTCTGTAAACACCAAATTATCTTGGGCGGACTTGACTCAAATTCTGAGTATTATAATTATGGCAATCTTCTTTGATTATACTTGAATGCATGTACATCTTCTCAATTCTAAGTCATAAATATTGTATTAAAAACCAATTAATCTGCCCATTCTTTTATGACTGTAAGGAGAGCAAAGAATTCTGGCATTCAACTGGCACACTCTTGTTTTCACTTTTGTGCGAAGACAAACCCAAAGCAGACTAAAAAAAATAACTGAACTTTAGGAATGAAATAACGTTATGACTTATCCTCAATATCTCAGTTGGCAACGCTCTTGATAATGAAGTTCTGTCTGTTTAAAATGCGTAAGTAAATTCAGAGTGCTTTTAGACTTGATACAGCAAAGAAAAAACAAACAACACTGACATCAAAGAAAAATGAACAGTATAAATGCACAGAAAAAATACTGCAGAACACTACAAGAGCGATGAAGAGCGAACGCCAAAGTCAGTCTGATTTTTTTCAGCTAAGCATCATGTGAATATCTTGAATGGTGTTTGAGGGATGCCCATGGGTAAAACATTTGCACTACTACAGTAGTTACACCTACAACGCCAAGGCTATGACAATAACTGTACTTTTTTTCTTTGAAAAACTGACATGCTACTAGAAATTCATGATACGAAGGCACAGGAAAAGTCAAATTGTAAGAGACTACGATTAAGCTTTCTCATAACAAATATGAAGACAACAAACAAATGTCTGCAATAGACAGCTATTATTTAAAAGATACCATTTCCTGCTTTCAAACATTACTTTCTGATATGTCATGAATATTTTGTAAACTATCCTAGCCTCATGCATGTAGGTCAGTCGTCTTTCAAGGAGCAGCTAAAATACTGGTAATTGAGCAGTACTGGTCACCTCATTGCATTTTTTTACCACTATATATTTCAATATTTCTTAAGGTTATACATACCTATAATCTATATTGTTAGGGTTGGGCTATGGTGGCTAGTGGTTGTGACTGGTTATCGTAGGGCTTGGGCTTAAACCATACAAATATAGGCTCCAAGCATTTTGATCAAAATAAAGTTAAAAATGCACATATTCAAACTAAACTATTTTTTTTCACATATGGTTGATAATAATGATTTTAACATTTGTTCCATGTCGCATTTCATCATTGAGATCAGTCTGTCTTCTGAGAATGAGGTAGAAGGCTGGCCGTCTTGTCTTTCATCATGTGTAGGCTGTCATCTATCAGAAAACTGAAGCAGAAGATCACTGATGTTAAAGGTGGGTAAAAGCTTTAAGTACAATCCTATTACATAGACCAGACTTGAAATATTCTTTGTTTTTCCTCCCAACACGCAGGTAGTTTTAAGTTTGGGTCACTCACTCCCTCGAAAAACAGTTTTATTTATATATTTCTTTCCAAATAATTGAGAACATAATGTTATTGATACAAGGGTTGGTTGTACAATATTCAAAGAAATATAGAGCATAAATCTTTGTCATCAAGAGTGCGATAAATTTTGATCCTACACCAAAATTCAATAACTTTTCTGTTTCTTTAAATTGGAAAATGCGTTGTAAACAAATTGTCATTTAAAATTTGTTTAACCCCGTGAAAAATACATGACTTTAATTATAAAAGCAATAAGTATTTTTTATACTAGGTAGCAAAACTACCTGTACCAAAGTATACAGAGAGGCGAGGAGGTACTAGCAAACCTACCTGTTCCAAATTATACAGAGAGGCCAGCAGCCACTAGCAAAGCTAATTGTAACAAAGTATACAGAGAGGCCAGGAGCCACTAGCACATCTACCTGTACCAAAGTATACATAGAGGCCAGCAGCCACTAGCAAACCTACCTGTACCAAAGTACATAGAGAGGTCAGGAGCCACTAGCAAACCAACTTGTACCAAAGCTTACAGAGTGTACAGGAGTTACTAATAAATTGCCCTGTACAAAAGTATACAGAGAGGACAGGTGCTACTAGCAAACCTACCTGTTCCAAAGTATACAGAGAGGCCAGGAGCCACTAGCAAACTTACCTGTACCAAAGTATACAGAGAGGCCAGGAGCCAGCATGCCAAAGTGAGTGGGCATCAAATGTCCAAAATAACGGAGGAAAGTCCCACAATTCCAGGGCTAGAAGTGCCTGAAATAATTGTTATCTAACTCTTTCATAACTTTCAAGTCTACCAATGTTTATCAACAGTATAGAACTCATACACATACATTATTAAATCAATTTCAACCCTTTTGGTGTTCTCAAAATGCACAAAATGACAAGTAAACCATCTTTTACTAAATGTTCCTATGCCAACTTACATACAAGCATAAATTGTAAATATACACCGTACATATCAAAGCAATCATACATATATTTATATACTGTATACATGTATCTAAAAGATTAATTTTCAACCAATGAAAAGCCAACTTTTCCTACATTTTACTAACCTGTATTCCCACAATTGAGATAATGGCCTTCCACACAAACCATCTGCGGATCTTATAACACAGGTACACCCAGCAAACCATGTTAAATACAGCTGAAATATGAACAAGGGTATACTTATATTACAATTATCTAACGTACGCCAATACTTTGTGTACCATAGTTTGACAATTTATATAATGATATATTATTATATCAAGGCTTCTAAAAGCTGACAATTTACCGCTTTTGATATATTTTGACAATGCCAAATTGTTTGATTTCTTTTTATTGTTTCAGTCCAAAATTGCTTAGTCATACACACATTTCTAAATACCCCAATAAATGTATCAAATAACCAATAGGTCTATACGACCTTTCTGATCATCAATTGATATCTGTTAACTGGCGGTTCAAAAACATGGTAGAAAACTTCTGGAAATGACTTCAAAACAGTTTTTAGTTTAATATTGCAACAATAATTCAGCATTCTTTAATTAAAAAAAACCTGCCATATCACTATTATGTCATTACTGAATTTATATGATTTTTGTAATGATTTCTCTTTACAAAACTGCAGGGGTCGACACTAACGCAGGCACGTGGTCCCGTGGCCTGTAAAAATTGGGAAGGGACAGTGAAAGTTTACTGTTCCTTTGGGACAGTGGTCCAAAAAAGTTAGTGTCTACCCCTGAAACTGTGAACAGTTGATGTAGATTAATTAATTTGTTTAAGTCTTATTTCACAAATTTTTGGTTTGGGTGAAATTTGCAAGGTTTTAAATTTGCGATGATGATACTTGTAACAAGCAAATTTTTAATTCATGACCTGATTGATTTGTAAATATTACAAATATCAAATCCTCACAAAATGACACCAGTCTACAGAGAACTACTCGGTACACTTTGTATTAAACTGTCGCCACTTACTTACCAACAGAAATGTTGACCTTCATATTGTAGCCATACCCAAACCCATATATGGACAGGTATGTGATATGCTGGATGAAAAATGCTCCACAAAACAGTGCTATAAATGCTAGAGGTCGCCAGTTGTGTGTGCCCAGGATTCTGGATTTGAAAATACAACGAATGGATTACATAATGACATTTTGAAAATGCTCGTATAAGTTAAACAAGAGTGCTTCAAAGCAAACACCAGCGCTCATCTGTTGGTTATGTCCATTAAAGAAGTGGCATGACTCAACAATTAGTTAAGCCTTGTTAGAGTTATGGGACTTGCTGGTCATGTTTGTTTTGCTCTGGCAACTTCTATTCAGTTTCAAATGAATATCTTAAAGGTTTATTTCAGTCATGGAAAAGAGTCAATTTTTTGAAAGTCTAACTGCTGATGTCAAACAATGACAAAACCTCATTTGTTTTTTTTTTCAATTAACAAACTATAAATATATTAACACTACAATGCTTTTCCTAAATCTTTTGATAATTTGGAATTTTAATATAGGCCTAAAGTAAGAGATGAAACCCTTACACACCAGGTCATCTAACATTTTAAATCAAATAAAACATGTACGATGAAGTTTGGTAATATTATGTTGAACCATTTTTACGTCTCCTACTCACCTACAGGCCACTGTAAACGTGTTGTATATCACCATGGAGAAGGCACAGAAGTAATCCATCTTCTGGAAAGTACAGAAACAAACATGGTTCATTTCATCCATGCATATCACTAGTAGTTTTAATAACATCAAGATTATGACATGTTACATTTACACTATAGACCAAGAGACAACTGCTGTGACAGTTACCGGTATGTTCATTTAACAAAGGTTGTTTTGTTTTTTTGTTCTCAAATTGATTTTATTTGTGGCAAAGGTTTTAATATATGATGTTTATATATAAAATACTATTAAAAGAATCATGTAATAAAGTAGAAAAACCTAAGTTGCATCATTTAACAAAACCTTGTATTGTGAATAATTTTCAACTCATAACTGGAACAGATCTTACACCAATATGCTGCAAGTTTGATTTTGAAACTCACGACTAAAAAATGCAACACTTGATTTGATTTGTACAGATTGACACAGATGTTAAGTTCTGGACATACAGTTAAAAATACTATAGCAAGTATTATAATGGTAGTAAATCCTATTATCTTCATAAGCTTTGTGACAAAGAAAATAGAAAAATATTTTGTAACATTTAAAAATTTGCTTCCCGAATGTATAACTTATCCAGTACCTCTGTGAAATCTGTGTCTTTGGTGTGAAAAATGACAGACCAGGTCCACGCATTGAAGGCTAACTGAAATCATAAGCAATCTAATTACCACAAAATGATTATAAAAAATGCAATACTGCTGAAAGTTTTCCTACATATAAAGATTAATGTTAATCACCATCTAAATGAAATACTTTTTCCATCATATTAGTTTATATGTTCATAAATTCATATTATAAACAGAGGATATTACAATAGGATGCTTTTCTGATGTTCTGTAGCAAGTTGATTTTGATGTACAAACGTGTCTTTCAAGACCAAATACTGGTCGGGACAGATGCATCATTGTTTATACACCAAACAAGAATTGTAATAAATGTATTCCTTTCATTCTTTGATTAATTTCATGTTTTAACACATAACTCATTTGTAGTATTAACCAACAAAACTTCACTGATACGGGTTAGGAAAATGACAAAATTGTGTGATATGGATCTCAGTATGGCCCGCTCGGCAAAATATAAGAATAAAACCAGCATCTTTCCAAGTAGAGTTTTTTACCCTTAGAATTCCTTTATTGGCAGAAATTTAGTGAACTATTTGTAAATGTTTAATTTGTAAATAACAAATTATACTGCATATAAATTTTAATATTTCATCTATGAAATATTTGCTACAGTTACTAATTCCAGACTTCCAGAAGTTACATTTACAAGTAGGTCTGATAGTCTTACCAGTGCCACACTGTGCCAGACATAATACATAGGAGTTGAAGGAGGGACAAAACGCCGATACCAGAGAATAGAGAGATGGGCCAGGCCGTTCAACAGCGAGAAGAACATGGAGGCTGGCTCCTGTATACCGCACAGGCGGATGAATGGCCACTGAAAATAAAAAAAATAACATGTTCGTTACTATTTTAAATTTGTGTAATAGGCAAGAATATTTTGTGTTTTTTTTGTTACTCAGACTTATAAATATTGTCCATCAGTAATAGCCAGTTTACTTTTCCAATTTGTTCCAAGTTTAAAGTCAAATATTTTAATATATCTATACATCAATGGGAAAATAATAATCATTCTGTTATTTCATATTGTGAAATTGAGAAATGTATAGTGATATATATATAAAATTATGTAAAAATAACTGAAAATAGTTCTAAAAATCTTAAAAATATTGCTTAAAGTCTGCAGATCAATGATCAAATAAAAATTATTGTCATAAAGAAAAAGAAAAAAGGTGAGCAGCTCATAATATAAAAAAATAAAATTAATCTTCAGCTCATAATATGAAAAAATAAAATTAATCTTGCATCACCGGTGTTTAATACAAGTATCATTCTTTGCTTGTATCTTGTAGTTCTCACTATCATTCTTTTTAATATTTTTCAGAATATAGATTTACATTTTTCATTCAAATTTTAAATCCTTGCACACATTGAAAAGTTTTCGCCTATCATGGCACACACAGAAAACACTTCAATTACGGGCTACTTACCTTAAAAACATACTTTTATTACATACACATCCATCAGAATCTATGTTACATTAACATTTAGACAGCATAATTGAAAGTGAGGTAAATGAGAATACTATGGCCCTGGGTATTCACCTAAACTCACCTTGCCGTGAAACTGTGGTACATGGAGTCCGTCCTTCTCAAATGCATCCGCAGCCACCCACATACATGTGTACTTGCATTCATCCTGGCAACTCCAACCCATCAAACGAGTACACGCTGGCTGAGACTCACTAAAGAGCAATATTGTACTTTACATACAAATGTATACTTATTATAAATATTAAAGAAAAGTAAATACCCTATGTTATGATGGAGCAGCCAATACCTGATAGTTATGTGCAGACTGATGGTAAAGACTGGGCCAATAATATATTTTTTTGTACCATCAAAAAGCATTGCTTGCAATACTTTAGAATGTTTTTTTAATAAATTAATCTTGGTGAATATAAACATTTAAATGGCGGCAACCAGATATAATTAAATATAGATAGTATTCAAGAATTAAATTCAGTGTACAGTTACATATATAATGAACAGTTACATATATAATATAGTACAACCCTCCATGTTCCTTCTTGTGTTAAATGACTATTACATGTTTTTACCTGGTACATAATAAGTTGAAAAAATATTCACTGTTCAACTTATGATGTAAATAACATATAATGGTAAAGTACCTAAAAAAATAATACCTTAATCCTCAGGCCAACACTTCTAGAGTGCTTCTATGGTATTAATTCAATATTGTAGAAGAAACATTTAGAGAGAGAGAAAATAAAACAAAAACATTTAAACGACTTCAAACATTCCTCTTTTATGACTGCTTTTCAACACAACTATTTTGTTTAGATATTTTCAAAGCTATATATAAACGTCACTAGTTGGAATAAAGTACTGAGGTAACATCGATGCACACAATTTCAGGCACAGTAGGAGTAAAAAAAAAGATGATCAAAATTCTGTTAGAATCAGGTTTGCCTTTTTCGGTTGAAATGTTTTTTAATTCCTTATATGGCAATTTTTTAAGTAATAAAATTCTTTTTTAAAGTGCCAATATTTAATAACTGTGGAAAGGCAAACATGCTTGATTTAACAGACTATTTTCTGTGTATCATTTCAAATTAAAAAAAAAAATGAGCTTTTTCGTTATTGGACCCAGGAGTCAAGTACCTAAACAATTTCATGCAGATTTAAAATTAAAGCTGTACTATCACAGATTGACCGTTTTGACAACTTTTATATTTTTTGTCTTGGAATGAGCCAATTTTGCGTAAATGTCTTGAAACCAGTTTTACAAGACTGCTGACAAAAGATCAGATATAAAACTTTCATATTTACTTTGAAAATTCATATTTAATGGCTAAAAGCATTACTAATGCTCTAAGACAAATGAGTTTTACAGCTGTTTTCCAAACAATTGAGATATGTCCTATTGTGAGTTATATTATATGACTGAATTGAAGGCATTGGTACCAAAATCAGTTAATTCTGAGACAAAAACTAAACATATGTCAAAAATGTCAATCTGTAAGAGTGCAGCTTTAAGAAAGAATTTGAAGAAAAAACATACAAATTGGCAGAACTTAGGTACTCCATCAGCATATACATTAGATTAATCAATTGAAAACATACAACTATATTCAGGGAAATAAATAACCACCCTTAATGTGTGTGTGTACTTACAGGAAAGAATTTATCTTGTATTCTGAGCAGTTCTTCTGCACACAAGAATGCAGGCACTTTTGGTACACGTAGGACCGGTCTCCTGGAGAGCCTGTTACCATGGCAACCATGAACAGCAGCCCTACCACATGTAGACTCGTCTGGTACAGCATGGTTATATTTCTGTGAAGATGTATAAAATATAATAAGAGAATAGCATGTATGGGGCTCAGTGAAGACCCTGTTCCTGAGACTGAAAAGATGGCTTAATGATGTCATAGACCTACACTGTCGTTTGATGAGAACAAACTCCTGCGTTGGTGTCATAAGACCTGTACAAAATTTAGTGACATCTAACCTAAAAGTTTTATTTTTTCTTCAAATATATCAAATTTATATGTCGGGCAAAATCTCATTGTTAGCATATACCTGAATTTTTATAAATAAAAATTCTTCTATCAAAGGGGTCGCTCCTACCAACAATCTAGCAAAAAGTACTATTAATTACTGCAGTTGTGTCATGTGGGTGGTTTTCAAAATAATGAGGCTTTTTCTTTTATCTCTCCTAACTTTTATTCCTTTCACTTTTGGAAAGTGTTAGCAGGCACATTATGGGCCAATCAATGTTGTTAAGAAAATTGTTGAGTTTCAAATGGATGGCTCAATCAGCAAAGTTATGTAAGAATATGTTGCTTAAGTTACAAAAATAATTACTTAAAAAATATTACTTGCATTATGATTTGTCCCCTGTGCGCCCTTTCCATTATTTAACAAAGTATTAAACATGTTTGAATTCTAGTACTTTATATTACCATTGATGATATTTTCTTATTTTTAGACTCAATATGAAGTAATAAATGTTATATATGTGATTGTTTGCTGTAAGTTGTTCTCTTAGCCACTATTTTCCATTTGCATCATTACATGCTGCTGAATTTTGAGGATATTGTTGAGAAAAAAGTGATACTGAAGAAATTTTAAGCAATACACTCTATCATATACACAGAAATGTCTTAAGTTGATCACAAATCAATATTTTATTAGTAACATGAAAGTGAATAATAATTATATTGGCCATCAATATGTGTCCCCTGTGCACCGAAAAATAGTTCAATTTTGAAATGAAAAATTTGGCAATTGTAAGTTGCAATACATTCTTGAAATTTGGTATGTGGTCTATAAAGATGCATAAGGTGTGGTTAATGTAGATTTTTCCCTTATTTGATTCTTGTTTTAATTACAGCAGTAATTTGTGAGGTAACAATTTATTTTTGGGTTCAAATTTAGACAAAATGTCTTGATTTTTTTTATTTTTCTTAAACAACTGAGTTATTATGCACATGCATACATGCCATATCCCCCGGAGGGGGATAAAATCCCCCGGAATTTCGACCCATCCCCCGGTCTCCCGGAGGGGGATGAAAATCCCCCGGAATTAAAGTGTTTAAAATTACGCAAATTTATCACAGGGTTTAATTATATATGCCTGTTTACAGTTATAATGCCCTTCCTGTCTTGAAGCTTAATTGGATTATCAACTGATGGTGTGTTTTAACAACACCTATTGGGTGACACTTAATAAATCAGCAGGGCACATTTCATGTATTGTTTTGATTGAAACTGACAGAATTTGCGTAAGAAATGTCAATTAGACTGGTCAGATAAAAGGACGATTTTCATTGGTTAAAACTATAATTTTTATCCAATCAGAGAGGATGTAACAAATTAAAGCGTTCTTCATAACATGTGTCATTGTCATCAAAAGGATTGATAATTAAAATGTGACAGTAAATTATTCATTAAAGAAAAGGATTATTATAACTAATAGACAATGCTGTTCTTTGTTATGCCTCACTAATATGTTTACATACATGACACTGACATATGTTTACATACATGACATTGACCTTCATCGCAAATATCGGAAAATAACAGAACTTCCAGAAGAGAAACTGAAAGTAGACAATTCGGATGAAATGACTTTTATTTATTTATTATGGTGGTGATGTTTTTATTTTTTGACCAATGCCAAAAGAAGATATGTTTATGAACTTAAACAATAAATTATGCATTTGCTTTTTATCAGAAGCAAACAAATCTGACTATTTGGGAACTGAAATGAAAAATATTGATAATTCATTCCATTCTCTCTAATAGTCTGAAAGTCATCATTTATGATCATAGGCAGCAGATTTTGTATCCAATTTTAGAGGAAGGTAAGCCCATTAGATTGTCTCTGAAACATATTTTTCTGTGAAGTATTCTATTTTGCAAGTGAGTGATTTTATTATGCAATATGGTTGTGTCTCATAAAAATATAGATGAAGTGCTGGAAAAAGGGGTAAACAAGGTGAATTGGCATGTGTGTCATGCCCGTAATGCTACATGGCAATGATGAAAATCCCCTGGTATGTGACCAAAATCCCCTTAAATTCTGGACATAATCCCCTCAGAAGCCTTTCAAAATTATGGCAATTTGTTTTTTTTCGTACTTGCGTCTTAAAATACTTTGAAATTTTGCTGAATTAGATTGCTAAATAATCCCCCTGAATACTACCAAAATCCCCCTGAATTTTCAGACTTTTGAACAAATCCCCCTGAATGGTCTCCAGAAAATATGGCATGTATGCACATGACTACACACAGGTACCAATTACTGATTATATAATTCAGAAAAAGCATATGATTTATGCAAGGTTCTTGTCATAAGACACTTCTATAAATCAACCATATTGTAAGAAATGTTCGCAATATTTGGATTTAAGGTCAAAATATTTTTTTATTTGTATTTCCTGATACTTTCCCAAAGTTGTTTCTGTGTAATTTGAAGTATTTACTTTCATGTAAAATAGGTGACAATCATGAAAACTGGGTTTGAATTTTCAACCACTATGTCACACTTTTGCCTCATTATTTTGAAAACCACCCATGTTCCTTAATGCGCAACTTCTTTCTTTTACTGTTAAGTTTATCTTGGAAGTAAACTAATGTTTTTCAATGTTATAAATATATATTTATGCAAGAAATGACATCAAAAATCGAAAATAAATAAAGTTTTCATATCTCATGTTGGAGGAACTATTTGATGTCAACATTGAATTAAAATAAGAATGCATTACAGTATGTCAGTAAAACAATGTCACATGCTGTATTTGGTGAAATGTACAAAAATGCTTTTCTACTTCAATGTTACACAAATTTATCAATAACATATATGCAAGAAAACTTAAGATCAAAATTATAAGTTTCTAATTCTGATAGAAAAATCTGACCTCAAGGGCACGTTGCTTTGAAATCCTTGTAACCAGCTTACTAGTCCTGGGCATATGACCAGCCACTTCAGAGTCTTTTCAGGATTTTTTGTTTTTGCGAATCTATGTAAAGGGGAACATTATTAATGTGTGTCTAAACTCCAAATCGTCACCTAAGTGCAAGAACTCAATATCTGCTTCTATTTCTATATGCAGTTATTGAGTTATTGCACTACGGCGACGAAATGTAAAATTAGGTCCTCTTACAAGCATTATTTTGGCTACAAGCTCATGCATAACCCTCTGTTTATATTTCTATCCAAACTAAAAACGAAGTTAGATTTTATCTTATTTGTGATGTATAAGTCTGTGATGCTACCTGATGATTTTATGAGATTGATCATTTCATGTACTCAAGATTCATATAGCTAAATTTTCTTGTGAGAACTAAAAGTAAAACAAAACTCATGTTTGTCTTTACTTTAGAACATAGAAGCACATTTTCAGTGACTTCGAGATCAACGTTTATAATAATTATTATACTGAATGGTTAGCTGTTATAATCATTCCATGAGGCAAACAAACAATCAGTAATGTATTTTCAGCTATAATTTACTTTTTACCTTTCCTCTCATTTCTTTCATCTAGATCACATTCACAGACACGCTTGTTTCGGCGAGCGCATCGATGATCGGGATGAAAAATGTCAAAAATTAATAATACAAATAATAATACAATATGAAGCGGTTTGTTTGGCTCAAGAAATCGTTTCAATGGTGAGATAAATATTATTTGCTAATTTATTTCCATGTTCTTATAAGTAAAAGTTGTTTTTTTTGCTTCCAGTTGCTTTTAATTTTAAAGTTATTTGAATTGGCTAACAGACCGAGGCAGTCAACAGTTCTTACTACTACTCCTAGGCAACAACTTTCAATTAAAATCAAAAAGGGGATCCTCCCAAAGAGTTTATGTTTTAACAGACAGTTCCAACACACTCAGCTCATTCTGGCAGACAATTTAACACTGTCTCAAGTGTAGGTTTTGATGAGGAAAATCATCATTACTATAAATGGCAACCAATCAGCGTTGTCCACCTAAGTGGCCGTCAACGAGTCTTTTGACAATTTTTAATTACTATGGCAGACAAGTGACGTCCATCATCCCAGCAAAAAGTAGCGAACAGTCTGCGCAGAGATTCCTCGTGGCCACAATTTTGAAATAATCTCCGTAATAAATTCAAATTTCTGTGAAAAAATATTATTGCCTACTATTTATCACATATATATTTATGTCATTATGCAAAAAAAAAATGTTCAGATATCATGAAACACTTATGCACCAGTCAATTGTAACCACAGCCCCCCCCCCCCAGGTCCGGGGAATAGCGGGGACTTTGACTTTCGGTCCAGCCAACCTCGGCTAAAATCCCCGCCCTGCGGGAACGAACTGAGTGTTAAAACCCGGCCAAATGCCACTGCACCCCAGGGACCCTAGGTATATTTAAAGGGAAGACAAAACCACCGCATTCACCCGGCACTGCGGGGCCACCTGAAAGGTAAAAACATGGCCCATTTCTCCGGCTATCCCCGGTATACCCCCGGACGGCCATGATTACAATTGACTGGTGCATTACATGTGTCAATTGTTAATCAAGTTCCCCGATATCTGTAAATCTGGGACAAATCTGACAGGTTGTGTCCATGTATAAAAGTTAAAATGTATTTGTGACCCAGAATATATTTATGTGAAAATAAAGACTCTAATGACAAACTAAATCCAGTTTAGATCATTATCGGGTATATATCGAACAATTTTGTCATTGTTATTCAACACAGATGCATAATATTACTATTTATTCTTTCGCCTGGTGTTTAATGTGAGTGGGTTGTAGCATTACAGGGACACATTTAAAATAATAAAAAAGTATCCCTGATCGCTCCTTATTGTAGCTACCAATCAGCGATACCAAAGCTATTATTGTTATGATAATCATGGATATTATAGCCTAAAGGATAATTGTTGAACAGTAGTTATGAAGAATTTAGAAAAAGAAGCTTTAAATAATAATAATAAAAAAAATCATTTAAGTGTCATAAATATTTTTTGGTAAATTGAAGCAATTCCACATACATACATGTATCAATCATTTGAATCTCAGATGATTTACTATTATTACAAGTTTTCTGTTAAATTAAACATTTAGATATATGGTCAATTAAACATATATATTAGAATCCTTTCAAAAGCAATGCTGATGAATTTTTAATTTCATTTAATTTTTAGATTAATCCTACATCGGTTACAACTATTTAGAAAGAAGAAAGTCCAGCATTTCTTCAACCATGTTCAGTGAAGAAGGGTCGTTACAAGAACATGAGAAGATTGAGAGACTGCGGGATCGTATGCTGCAGTGCCCGATATGTATGGACGAATATCGTGATCCGCGAATCCTGCCCTGCCATCACTCCATCTGTCTGTCCTGCCTGCTTGACTATGTACATGCATCCTCCTCAGCTGGCAGATTGTTTAGGTGATTAGCATAGTTTAAACTTATTAATCTTATTTCAAAACATGTTATAACAACTTCATATAAATCACTTATAAATTTTGGCCAGTTAATCAAATCATGGTTTACTATTTAGGTTCCAAATATCCATGGTTTTAACATTCATATTCCAAAATATCCCTGGTCTGGATATTCTGATTCCAAAATAATATCAATTTAATTTCAGTACCCAGAAATACATAGACTTAGTTTGGGACCTATGAATATGATGTACATTTTTGCTCCGGATTCATGGTTGTAAAACTCTTAAAGGATTGTAAATAACTACAAAGAGAAGGAAAATGTTATTCATTTCAGGTGCCCCCAGTGCCGTGCTGATGTCTGTGTACCAAGAGGAGGTGTGAAGGACTTCCCTCCAAACTTCTACATCAACTGTATACAAGACGAGATTGGTTCCCGACCTTACTTTGGTATATGTGAGGTTTGCACTAGGGACTGGCTCATCTCACAGTACCGATGCATAGACTGTGACCTTGATATCTGCAAATTCTGCGTACATGAACACAAGCTTTTTAAACATTTGAATGGGCGCCAGTCTAATATTATAAAGATTGAGACTGGAAATGTTGGATTTAACATGACATCGGATAAGTTCTGCTCCCACCACAAAGAGGAAACACTACAAATGTATTGTCTGACTTGTGATGCAGCTATTTGTGTGACATGTATATTTGAAGATCACAAGAAGCATAGCACAATGACATTGGCTAAGAAACTACAACTGGCAAGAAAGAACTTACAGTTTGATCTTGATAATCTACAAATTGAAATTAAAGGTGTGAAATCTGCACTGACTGAAGTGCATGAAATCGAAAAAAATGGTGACAAATCAGCAGATGAAGCCATTAAAGCAATACAAGAACATTCACAGAATGTCATACGCAGGATTGAAGAGCAAGCCGAATCTAAGATCAAGCAAATTAAAGATGAAAGAGGTGGTCACTTGAAGGAGATTCAAGATTATGCGAAAGACCTCTCTTCACACTTGGACCAGTTACAACGAGGGGCATCATTTCTCGGAGATCTCCAGGAGGAAGATATGTGTCTGGAGCTACTAAGCTGTTTCCTGAAATATCGGCAGGTGATTGATGCTGGTGAGACCAGTATTATCAACAAATCAATCAGACAAAACCAGTTTACATTTACACCAGGACAAATAAGGGGAAAACTTGGTCATATATGGTTAGCAAGATCTGTGTTGAAAAATCAGGAAGTTAAGAAAGTTCTGATGGAGAAGAAAGGAGCAAAGGTCTCCAGATTAAGGACATGTCTTGCTTGGGTATCGATGTCTGGCCTCTTGATGGTTCTGATGTGGGTGTGTGTACTATTGGGTGTCTGTCAGCTTGTGGCCAGTATGTACAGTGAAGGGGCGAGTGCACAGGGGTTGGCCTGTGCTGGACTGTATGCCTACCTGTGTGCGGCGGGTATATGTGCCTGCTGGAAGGCTAGAGGTTGACAGCTACTGACCTTGGTGTACTTGGGCCTGATTTTTCGAGCATTCTTAAGCTCCAATTTGATCAAATTCCCAAGAGGATCGGTCCTCGAAGTGGAAATGCAAACCATCCATGTGAAAGAATGGCCTTACAGTATTAATCATGTGTACATGTTTAACTTTTGCTATCCTGGCCAGTGGAAAATCATACTTACACAATGTAGTCCAAAATTTCCATCCCCGTTTTCAATCAATTACAGCCAATAAGTCTGGATTGGATGAATTCACCAATACATGGTCATTTTAAGGTTATAAATATTCCATTTATTACCATACACTACTGTGACTAGTGATGAAACGATTATTGAGTACAATCGATAAATCATTGCTGACGGTGCTATGTGGCGACAATCGATAGTGGTTGTCCAAAATCAATGTCGCTAATGTTTCTTCCTGTAACTACGTTTTTTTGTTATTCGATAAAAGTAGAGTAAATGTCAAATTTTTCTTTCCAGTTAATTCTCGTTGAGTTCATATTAACAAGGAAGGTCACTCTCAATAATCTGTCTCTATGGTGTAATGGGTCCGGTCTTACTTGCCAATACCAGGGATCCCGGCTCGATGCATTCTGTTTTTGAAACCTTTACTGATATCGTCTGTTATTAACAAATTTACCTTTTTTTGAAAGTTTTATGAAGTTAAGATATTTTAATAAAATCTTCAATATCACAGGGTATTGAATGTTAAGCTGGTTAACAAATATTTAATATATGCTTTTACATGGATAAAATGCTATGATAACTTACATGATGCGTTGTGCATCATTTTGCAGTTGATGTGCAATTATTAAGTATGTTTTTTTTGTTTTTTTTTCGTTAAGTTATCAAACAAAGACAGAATAAGGTTATGGATATTTACATACTGTTGCAAAAAGCATGACTATAGCTTCACACGTACTGATTCCAAGTTAAAAAATTAAAATGATTATGATCATACTATATGTTTAATAGTGTATTCCTGAATGAAATTATAAACTTTCGATTATTGTCTGATAGTAAATCAAAATACTTGGTCCGATTCAATTCAATTATCGATAGCAAATTATATGGAGTCCGATTTTCAAACACTACCATACACGGATAAGTCCTACAGTAATTTCTAGAAGATACCATGTTAGATTAACACTGTATACAGATTCAGAAATTTACCTGAAAGTTGGTTTTGTATTTGCATACTGATTTTTAAATGTATTAATGCTATTACCAGTATCTAAGAATAATGGTTGTTAATATATATATATATATATATATATTATATATATATATATGGTTGTATTATATTTTGCAATGATTTAGATAAACAAGACTATGATACATGTATAAAATTGTGATATAAGGAATATTCCTTGGATGCTTTCTTTGGTGCTCTTTTATGATAATTTCTTGTGTGCTTCTAAGGTAGTAATGTTTTATCTTGTGATAATGTTGCTTTTAATGTTACTTATGAAAAGCTTTGATACACATACATGTATAGTATAGGCAAAATAATACACAACTTTTAATGCCATGTATAAACATTGACACTGACATATATATTTTTATGTATTTAAGCTCATCTCATTCGCATAGAGAATAGTCAAAGTATTTAATCCCCTTATTATCTTCATCATTGTAGCATTTGCACTCATTCGTGGCTTTGTGCAAAATCTGTATGTTGGCCATAACTTTGAATCTGTTCTCAACTTCTTCCAAGATGCAAGGAACTTGGTAGATATTTCAACAATGACAATGTGCGTGAACTTAGAAATGTATTTTGATGAATTATGCCCTTAGTATTTTTTTTTTTTAGATCAGACGCATAGAAAAAAATGTCTAACACTGTCCTTGTGCGTTGATTGATATATTTTCAGTTTTATCCTATGGTATAAGTTTACTTTGAAGACAGAAGGTTGCAAAAAAAATGAAATTGGAAACATTTTTATGGTCATTTTTAGCTCATTTGTTGTTTGAAGGAAAAAGGTTAAGGTATTGCCTTGTTATCTATATATATAGGCATCATTGTTGGCACTTGGCAGCGGTTTCCAAATCTTTAACCTTTGCCATATTTTAAAATAACACTCAAGTTATTTAAATGAGCATGATACACATGTTGCCAGAGACATTATACACGGGTACAGTAAGGCCCATAACTCTGGCTTTGATAGATATTGAATTGCCATTATATGCCCCTTTTTCGATTAAAAAACCATAGTTGAGCATAGTGTTCAATCTGCTGCCCTCTTCTTTTTAATACTATCATTGATGCCAGCATTATTTTCAAGTGAAAAATTCCTGTCATGATATGCTATGTTATATGCTATAACCCAGACTTAATGAAAGTATAAGTTTTCATAAAATTGTTTACATGCGTCTATAATTAACTTTTTTAATTACTATTGCCATTTATTGACGTATATGTACAATACTTGTATCACAATGTTTTTGTTACAGATATTATTTTTTATGAATTTAATTAATGCTACTTTATTTCAAGATCTGTAATTGTTTTTTATAGCTTTATATTTTGCATGATTTTATAGTAATAAACATATTGTATATCAAATATTTGCATTTTTGTTGTCTTGATTTTCGGTGTTTAAAAAGATCAGCATAAGTTACACACCAGTGATCTTTGTTTAAGCTTCTTAGACTCTCATTTGCTTAAAATACTCCAAGTGAGTCAGACAAATCCATAAAGAAACTCAACAGCCTCCTTGCAGAAATATAGTCACGCAGGTCTTCATATTTTTTTTAAAAGGAATGACTTTATTTTACAAACTAAATGAGGTTTAGTTTATTTATTTTTTAAATGAGTCACTTGAATAAAATATAAGAACTTATTTCACATCAGATTCACACTTTAAGCAGATGGTTAAATTTAAGAGGTGTCATGTTTAACTCATTTAACTTGAATGATCAAAACAAAAACAAACATGACTGAGGTACAGATAAAAAAAAATTGGCAATATTTTGGTACTTTTTGAACTCTGGAATTTGTGGCCACGTAGCTATTATTAAAAAAAATAATAATATAAATATGATATCTTTTTATCTGTACTTGAATCATATGCCTTTTATTGTTTTGATAAAGTCAAATGAACATAATTTTATAATGCATTAAAATATTTTTTTATATTTTGCATCAGCCTATATAATGGGCCTCAAACTTCAACTTCCCTTCAATAACAAAAGAACACAATCACCATGTTGGTATTTTTTATTCAAACTAAAAAAAAACACTTGACTTCTTTCTTTTTTATTTCAGAATCATGTTATCAAAAAGTATACCTAAGACATAATTTTATCAAAACAGTCTTGCATTTCCTTCAATTTATCCTCAACACCATGTGTGGAACTGCTTGTGTCTCCACTAATTTTTGTGTCCACATTTCCCTTCTCAGAAAAGTTCAAAATGTCTACAACATCTTTTGTGATTTTCTGACAACAGTTGTCATCTTTATCACATTTTGTTAGACCATCTTGACAAGAGGGTTTATTTTTTCCACCAGAACTCTGACAACGACATCCGCTAGGTGATCCCATGTCTTCATTGTCCCCACAACCTTTACTTTCAGAAGATAATAATTCCTTATGGTCTAAAACATCTTCTATCATTGACTCTAGTTCCGTTCCATCTAAAATATTCTTTGACTTTGACTCTAGTTCCATTCCACCTAAAATATTCTTAGTCTTTGAATCTACTTCTGTTCCATCTAAAATATCCTGAGTCTTTGACTCTTGTTCTGATTTGTTAAGTAATGTACTTGCATCTCTGCATTCTGCCAATGAGTTCAGGCAAACAGCCTGTTCCAATAGCTCTGGTATCAATCTGTCCTTTGAAAACTCCATCTGGTCCATTTCCTGCTGAACAACATCACCAAGGAGGGCCTCCAACTGTTCCTTTTGCTCTGTAGAGATGTAGCCAGGCTTCATAACACTATATGCCAGCTTGCCACTGAAATAACGTTAACATTTTGTTTTTCAAAGTGTATTTAAATTGTAGGTAATATTTGTATCATACTCAAATATTTAAAACAAATAATCATCAAAAATTCAGAAAAGAAATTATTACAAAACTGACGAAACAGACTAAACGGCCATTTATATTTTCTCAGTCAAATACCATTGTGACTTGTAATATTCAATCCGTGTCTTTAAAAGAACTACAAACAAGTTTAAAAGAACACAATACCTAATTTTGCCCCTGAGTTGGGCCAACTTGAACAATTGTGTAGCTCCGAGCGAGAATCCAAAATTGAAGCCTGCCTGTAGACTCCCCTCTTGGCCAGCTTCCAGGCCATTTCTATAACCATCCTGAGGTAATACAAATAACAAAATTACTTTAGCCCAAATGAACTGTACTGATAAGCTCTTGGGCGAAATGCCTAAGCTGTTTGCTTTTGAGCGCCATCAGTATTGTAACGTGCGACATAATACAAACACTAACAGATCGCTCAGGGAAAAGCATGCTCGACCCTGAAGGGCTCCACTGGTCTTTATATACACTAAATTCTCTATTCACACAGAGCCCGGGTTTTGCTAATTTGCATATTACCAACCAAGTTAACATCCGTTCTATGAACGTACTTCTGTTTATAACGGAATGTTATTATGAACGCACATCCGCTGCCTACAGCGGTCCGTTACACTATGAACGCACATCCGCCGCCTACAGCGGACCGTTACATTACTTTCCCTTCCAAGAAGACTCAACCCGAGTCTTGGCCTGGGAAACTCAAGGGTAAGGCAACTCCGTTCCGGCAGTTGTCAATATCCCACCGCTGCCAACATTTGTAACATGCGAGACCAACATGCCTAACAGATCCCTTCAGGGAAAAGCATGCTCGACCCTGAAGGGGTCCACTGGTCTTTATATACACTAAATTCTCTATTCACACAGAGCCCGGGTTTTGCTAGTCCATATAAACAGCCGCTTCAGAGTCTTTGACGATTTTTTATTTGGCAACTCTACGCGTCATATCCCACTTGTTGTTTTCCTAGCCAAGAATGACAGATCCCAGCGCTAAGTATATTGAGCGGAACGATAACGGGCACCTGCTAGAATAAAATGGTTTCAAAATGGCGATGCTTCATTGACAGAAGTTGATCTAAATTAAACTAATTATTTGTGTTTCATAAAACAAGAGTTTAATAAGTAAAAGGTATTGGCTAAAATAATTAATGTGTAACTTTTGTGTTTTAATTTAACGCTACAGTGAAGTGTTAAGTATTGTGGAGTAAAAGTTGAAGAATATATTTTACATTGGTACGGCTCAGTTGACTTGTGGCGTTGAGGGAACAAAATAAATATCCAAATGTTAAACAAGTTTTCTAAACGCACATTATTGTGGCTAGGGTTTTGCTTATTTGCATACTACCAACCAAGTTAACATCTGTTCTATGAATGTACTTCTGTTTATAATGGACTGTTATTTTCAATGCACATCCACTGCCTAGGCTACAGCAGACGGTTACACTATGAACGCACATCCACCGCCTACAGCGGACCGTTACAGTATCAACCACCATAGGGCTTAAAAAAAATATGTTTGGTTCGGGTTACCCGACCCTACCTACGGAATAGGCGCCGACCCGACCGTTTTTATAGTCAGTTTGAAAAAAAAATAAAAAAATTAAATTGCTTTTCTCTTTGTAGATTAAAACCAGAAATGCTTATACAGAAGATAACTTTTAGACCATTAGCCAATGATGAAGATGACATTCTTATATAAAGCCTAATAAAAAAAGCCTACCTTACCCTACCTATTTTTTAAAAGGATGTAACCCTAACCAAACATTTTTGTTTTTAGGCCTAGTGCTTGATGCAATGGTACTTAGCATAGTGCGACATCAAATGTGTTTTATCTGTATATTTAGATTCAAGCCGTTGTTTACGAGAGGAGAGCTCTCATCTAACACACTCTGGGATACGCTCTGCCTATGCAATTCACCCATAGGCAAGGCAAGCGAGAAATGTACAAACTGTTGACTGCTACTACATTGAGATATAACCACGAAAATGTATTACATTTCTTTAAGAAAAACAGTTAAAACATTTAATGTTCAAGGAAAAAGCATACATTTTTAACTGAATTCGTAGTTTTTGTCCAAAACAGCGCATTCACGATACTTTCATCACCGGAATCATCAAAATCATCACACATTTTTAGTCAATGGACGTTTGCTTGGCTACACTCCACTATACCTTAATCCTTCAAACAAGGTGTACTGTAACCAAGACCGAAAAAGAGAAGCCATGTCGTTCCGAGATTATCCAGAAAATACCCGATTGTTCATTCTTACAGGGAAAGGTGTAACAGAGGACACTCTAAGAGAAAAATTTGAACAGTATGGAAAGATTGAGGACTTGTGGATCGTGAAGGACAAACGCACACATGAAGATAAAGGTTAAAATCTTTGCGCCTCTGTGCTGTCGGTGTTACCACAATTTGTTACATGATTATTTGATCCTGATGGGTGTCGGGTCAACTCGGCCCAATTACCTTTTCGGCCTGATCTAGTCCTTTTCTGCCTACTTTTGAAAGGAAAGCGTGTCTATGGTATCACAGTGATTTGGTATTTGGACTGCAAAAAATAATAGACGTGTTATACGGGATTCTTCCAATACCTAACGTCTAAACGGGAATGTGCAAAAAACGGGGGTGTTTTAAAAATATTGAAATTGTTTTAAGTGAAGTATTTTATTGTTGAAATTGATCATAAAGAGTAATATTCATATTTTACCATGTAAGTGAAATGTTATTTTGCACTAAACAAGCATTTAATGCATAAAAACAAGTTGTTTACCTTTCCATTAAAACGGAAGTTGACTGACACTAACAACAATTATGCCAAGGGGAACAACTCGATACAATCGTAATAACTCGGCCTCCTCCGACAAAGCTTCGAGATAGACCTCGTTATACAATCATAACAACTCGGCCATGGCCGAAATGTTCCGAGCGATTTAAAACTGTGCCCTGAAGCCTTGCAGGTGCCCTTCATGTATATATCGTTATGTTTTGACAGAATGAAATGAAGAAAAGCTGTCAAATTCATAATTAGAAGTTGGATATTTATTTTTTGTGTACGGAACTAAATATAATATAACATTATCTGGTAATACTTCTTGTTTTTATGATATTTTATAGACGCTATATGCTTTAACCCGGAATCCTGATCGGAACAACTACCCACTTTTGATACTAAACAATTTGTACGTGAAGGATTTGCCATATCAAAAATCTAAAAAAAATCCGTCAACGTACAATTATTTGGACTTGGTCCCTAGGGTGATCTCTTGGACTGAGAATCATAAAAAAAATGTGTTTTAGTACTTTATGATACACATAATAAAGAAATAATCAACTTTTGGTCGTCTATTTTTATACATTAAATATTTTGAAATTTCATACATTCTTTTATCATTCACAAGTTATGAATGTTAGCAGATTTCGGGTTGAGACATATGTGTGGAAACGAGGTCAGATCTACAAGAATTTTTCGATAAAACAACTGTATATGTCGCATGCATGTTCAGAAGGAAGTTATCTCCAAGGTGCAATCGCTCAACAAGCACAAACTAGACGCGTGTTCTCTATTTTCTTTAATAACTCTGCCAAGAATACTGTTTATATACCGACTCACAGATCTTCTGTTTATTGTATTTTCGAATGAAGTTGGGCAACGTTAGCAGGCTGTGGTTTGTGACTGGTGCCAGCAAGTAGAGTATATTAGTTTTGGAAATAAATATTTTAATACATCATATTTCTCATTCTTTCTGACTCCATTTTGTCTCTTGAGGAAATAGAATGTCTGAAAAAAATATATACAACATTACTGTCGTCTAATATACATATTCACAAACGAATATGAGTATAATAATAACAATACAAAAAGTAGGCCAAAATGGACCAGGCCGAAATGGTAACTGGACCGATTTGAACTGGGCTGATTTGGACCAGCCCGAAAAGGTAAATGGGCCAAGTTGACCCAGATTCTCCTGAAGAATGGTAATTTTGTTTGTACTCGCAATTGTTTTCGTGTACCTGAATTTTCCACTCGCTTAAATTGAATATGCAGTCGTATTTTTCCATTAATTCCTTAATCCTATGTGTTTGTTCAGAAAATCTTTACAAAAAATACACAAGAATGTCAAGATTCAAAAAAATGATTTATTACAGCGAATCCTAAGTATGTGCACAATCTGGTGCAATGTTAACACCTTATTGATAAAGAGAAAAATACAGTATGTTGCATTTATGATGTAGAGAAAGTGTAAAGATAAGATAAGATAAGATTTATTTAAAGTTGGCAAGAATGATATACAGACAACATAGTTCAGAATTGGTAGGAAGAATTTCAAGTAATAGTTTCTTAATCTTTAAGGCTTTTAAGAAAGTGATTTCCACTTATCAAAAACATTCTTGACAACTTTCCATCTTCTTTACATCAGCTAGGATTGTTACAAGCTCTTCTTAAGATATTAGCAAAAATTGTCACAGATGCCAGTTTTTTTATTTTTCGTTTTACGGGAAATTTTTCAAAAATAAGTGCCAGGAGGAGGGAATAAAATAAAGAAAAAGATGTTGAAAAATGAGCGTCGAGAAAAACAAATAAAAATAAGATGGATTTTTTGTATTTTTTTCTTTTTTTTCGGAAACATAGAATGTATGGTTTGAAATTGTGCACACTTGTTTTGTACTCCATACTGCCTGTTGTATAATAGATCTGTATAATAAAGTCAAAACAAGATGTCATTTAATTTCCAAGTAGCCACAATAATGCACCAGTCAATTGTAACCACGCCCCCCCCCCCCCCCAGGCCCGGAGAATAGAGGAGATTTTGACTTTCAGTCCAGCCAATCCTTGGTAAAACCCCGCCCTGCGGAGACAAGCTACTGGTCAAATCCCCAGCAAAATTCCCCCGCACCCCAAGTAAGGCCCATTCACCACTATTTTACTACAAAACCACCGCATTCACTTGGCACTGCGGGGCCACCTGGTAGGTAAAAACACGGCCCGTTTCTCTCGTTATCCCTTATATACCCCCCGGACCTCGGGGGCCATGGTTACAATTGACTGGTGCATAATGCACATTTAAAGAACTTTTTTAAACATTTCGATATTCATTTAACTACCTAAACGCCACAACTTGTGACAGGTCAACTGATTCACACAAATGTAAATATGTTCTTCAACTGTAACTCCACAGTATTTAACTCTGCACTGTTAAATTAAAATTACACATAAATTATTATATATGCATGATTTTAATATGAGCATCTATACTTTTGTAGTGCTTTTAATAGTCACTGAAACTCACATTGGCAAAACATAAGGCATCTGGCACATTGTTTGTGTCTAAAATGTTGATTAATATCATTTGGGTTAAAATATTGAGATAAACAACACATCTGAAGAAATTAAATGTCTTTGATATACAAGAAAAGAAACGAGGTATGTATCTCTAACTTACCAGATTTCATAGTAGAGTCAATGATTTTTAGTTTTTTAATCAACATACAAACAATCCATTTTAAAATGGGTGACATGAAAAGAGGAGCCAATGCCCATTCAAATGGTATGCGATATGTTGGTATAACTTTATTGCCTTTAGACAAACAAGCCAAATCCAATGTCACATTCTCGTCTTTTTTGCTGTAGTCGGAAACTGTACAGCAAATTCTAATTCTCAGTGTATCCCCGTGTAAACAGGTCTACACACAGAAATATTTAAGTGATTTTATCCTTTGGTGTAAAGAAAATACAATTCCATTCCGAAATATCACAAATTGACAACCGCACTGATTTTATGAACAACAGTGTCAGTCTTCACACTAAATCCACTTTAAAATTTCGTAACAAGCGCTTCGATGATGATAATAAGCAAGTTTGAAGTTTTATTTTCATCATGGCATATAATATGAAAACAAAGAAACATATTTCAGTTGAAACCATAAGCAGGAAGGGCCGGCTTCCTCAATCTTGGAAATTGTGCACTATATTTTGTTGTTGTTGTGAAATTAGCATTAGGTTAAATAACACTAATTTTTATTTTCTATCGGAGATCGAAGAAAAGTGCGGTGGAAAAAATAAAAAAGGGAAGAATTTGAATCTTTTTCTTATTTTGGTTTTGCAATATTTAGGTATGGCGCTCCCGTAAAACGAAAAATAAAAAATCTCTGGCCCAAATACTGGAGTTCAAAATGATGGCACCAGTATCTATGTTGGACAAATGATGGGTGATTAAAAGATGTAGCTTTTGAAGGGATGTCTGCACCAACCCCCCAATCATCATAATGACTTCATTTTAAGTGTTTAAAATTTTGGTTATTGATTTATGAAGGAAACAGTAAACAACTTAATATTCTTAGAAAATTTTTACTATAAATTGTTCATACTTTTTCAGGTGTTGTGTACATCACATTTTCAAAATGTTCAGAGGCTGCCCTGGCTATGGAAGAGATGAACGGGAAGATTTTAGAAGGCAACCCTCGGCCCCTCAAGGTTGGTGCTAACAAATGAATGTAACTTATCAGTGTTCTCAATGAGAATAGGCCACTGGCAAAAATGGACAGTAAAAATGGCAATTGGGCTGATTCAAATTTAAAAAATGTTATAATATTTAGTATAAGCTTGGAGGTTACTTTAAATACTACTCAGATGGTTAAACTGAAACTTATTGAGAACCCTGACATATACAGATTGTTTATACCATACCTATCATAATAATTTCTGGTAGTTTTAAATTTCTCATGCATTATTTTGTTGCTCTACTACAGTCTTTGAAATAAAACAATTACCTAACTTTCCCAGCTTGTCAAGATGCTTTGAAAAACTATTTTGTCAAAGCCTTTTTACCTTCCCCTTTGTATATTAAAGGGACTATACACCAGGAGGTCGCAAAACTGGCAAATACAGTATCTTCTCAAAACAAGCCTAGAATTGTCAATACAAGCTAGAATGTGGCCGATAATATATAATTTTACATGATTTAAAGAATTTACGCAACACTCATGTCACCTCACACAGCTGAATTTCCCTGTTTATAAATAGCTTGATGGTTTTTCCAAACACAGTGCTAGTCATTTGATGATTTCACATACAGGGTGTTTCGTAATATATCTGTCCTTATTCTATACCGTTGTATATCCAACCCACATCAATATAAAAACAATAAGAAAACGTATTTTATATAAAAGATATATTAATTTTTCATTTAATATATAATATGAATGTATTATAGTCAATATTTGCTGGTAGAAATGTTATAAAAGGTGTTCCACATGAAATGATATCGTCAAGTCTTTTTTTAAAGTTGCTGATTACATTACTGCACGTTCTCTGTCAATTGTGCGAATCTCCCTCCTGATTGCACCTTTCAGTTCATCAGTATTTGCAGGGGTAGGGTTATTCACCCTATCTTTCAAATAACCCCACAAGAAAAAGTCTAAGTGATTCAAATCAGGCAAGTGTTGTGGCCATTCCTGGGCAGTATGGAATAAAATTTCGTCCAAATGTTTTTGATATCCAATCAATTACTGCATCTGCTGTGTGTTGAGTTGCCCAATCTTGCTGAAACCATGTATCGTCTATATTCACACCTCTCCTCTTCAATGCTGGAATGAATTTCTTTTTCAGAACATTCAGGTAGCGATCCTTATTTATAGTCCCAGCATTACCCCAATCATGTTCGAAAAAGAAAGGGCCGACAATACCGTCTTTACTTAAAGCGGCACAAGCGGTAACCTTTTCCGCATGCAATGGTTTCTCAATGTAATAGTCAGGTTTCTCAGTACTCCAATATCTACAATTCATCTTGTTGACCTGGGCATTTAGATAGGAATGGGCATCATTGGAAAAACACAGTTTATCAACGATATCACAACGTGAATTCATCCATCTAGCAAATGACAGCTGACTTGCGATATCAGTTGGTTTCAAATACTGCATTATGGAAATCTTATAAGGCACAGGTTTCAAAGCGAACTTGAACATTCTGAAGACATAGTAGCACGTTTAGAGTTAGAAATATCTCCAAGTATTCTTCGTACTAACCTTTGTGGTGTTTCACCTATAGCAGTTTTCACTTGTTCATTATTTTCTTCATTCCTCGCTGATAGCGGGCGTCCAGGATTTGCATGTCGCATATCTTCTACAGAACCGGATTCTTCGAATCGCTTTACATTTCTCTGTATCTGTTTAGTACGGTAGTCAGAGTGTTTTTTTATTGTTTTCACAACAGTTTTAAGTGATCTACTTTCGTATTATAGTTTTACAACTTCACAACACTGTTCTTTGGTCGGTGCCATTATGCTTATAAGCCCACAGGAAATGATGTCATTGATGACGTCATGACGTTGCTATTTTCCCTTACCTTTACATTGATGAAAAAATATCATTTAATGATGCTTATATAGTTTGATTATCATACAAATTGGCAATACTATGACAATTTCTTATAAGGACAGATATTATGAAACACCCTGTACCAACTAACAAATAACTGCCTGATAGTGTATCTTTCATGGGTGAGCAAATAAATAAACAAGGAAATCATGTGTTTTTATACACCTGTTAAATATTGCACATATAATAGTTTTATAGGGCGAATGGGAGGATTGACTTGTCCTGTATGTTGTCGCTCAAAAAGTTTGAAGTCTCATCCAATCATCACCAAATTTGGTCAGAATGTGTAAAGGCATAATATCTTGGACAAGTTTGATAACTGTATTGCTTGAGTCATTTGAGAATATCTCCCTTAAGTTACAGAAATTACCTACAATTGTTCTATGTTTGATCCATAACTTTAGAAACCTTTGTGCAATCATCACTAAATTAGATCAGAATGTGTATGGGCAGAATATTTTGGTCAGGTAAACATGATAACCAGCCTCAATAACTCCAATGTTATTACCCTTGAATTTGGCTAAATCATAATGTTCAACCACTTTCCACCAAACTGTGTGGCCTAAAATTAGGATGTGTTCTTTGTAATAGTTGGTACTCTTGTTATCTTTGTAGGTAATAATGGCGAGCACAAAGCGTGATGGGTCGGTACGAGATAACAGAGAAGAAGAGAAGACAACGCGCCTATTTGTTATCATCCCAAAATCATTCCAGGAAGATGATCTCACCAAGGCTTTCACAGTAAGTACAGGGGTCAACACCAACTATATTTTCAAGGGATCCAGTAGGGACACCATCAGTTGAAATCTAGTGTTCTTCCAAAGATCAGGTGTCCTTTAAATTTTGTTTTTTGTATACATGATTGCTAGTATGGGCTTTTATTTGCCTGATTTACGGAGTATTTGACATGGTGTACAGTTTAGTAGGGCTATATATGCTATGAATACCAATCACATTGAGTACACAACAGAGTTTCCTTAATTGAAAGTTTCGTTATTTCATCATTAAAAGATTGCAGAGCAATTTCGTGTTCGAAAAATCATTTTTACTATTGATAATTAAGTTTTGCTTGAACTTAACATGTAATGTGTATTTTTATCCATCTTCCAAAAAACACCTGTCTCAGATGTTCTGTATCATTAGTTTTTAATGTACAACATTCATACTTAGTTATCATTTTCTTTTTGAATATATATCTAATTAGACCATGCATGTGTAATTTTAAATACCTCTCTTTGCAGGAGTTTGGGGATGTACACTCTGTGAATGTACTGCGAGACCGGGACTCCGGCTCACCAAAGGGGTTTGGTTTTGTGAGGTTTCATCGACCCTACCACGCTGCTCTTGCTCTGGAAAACTGTGACAAATGTGAGTGCCAACAGGTTTTGGAATAAAAAAAGTCTGGGTAATGTGATAGCCCTGGTGTCATTGTTGGCGTCGGCGGGAGGACACATTGACCTTTGCCAAAACATTCAAGATATTCATATGAAACTTGCCAGAGACAACACTCATATTTACAGCAAGGCCCATAACTCTGGCATCAATCATTGTCAAGTTAAGTGTCTTTTATGTCTGGAAAACTACCCAACCCATACTAAAGTTGGTGATCATGTTAGCTTTGCTGCTGTTGTTGTTTTCCAATGGCTATGAAAGGACTGGCATGCAATGCCTTTTATTTTTGGCCATATCTTGAAATACATGTGTTGCATGAGACAATAAGCACTTATGATTATGAATGAAGGCCCATTACTTTTATGTTTGTCGAGTTATAAATGCCCCTTTTTGACTTGAATAACAGCAAAAGACGCGAGTTACTTTTTTTGGTAAGGAAATAAGCATTATAGGAATTCTGATAGCCTTGATTTTTAAACCACTAATTTTGGCCATGACTTGAAAAATGCTTTTTATGTAAGGCCAAAAAAAAAAAATTGATTGTTTAGGGTAACCTTCCCAAATTTCTAGGTAGGGTAGGTAGGGATTATTTTTTTTTTTTTTCAAAATCTGTCGTAAAATCAGAGTGTTTTCTTGCACATGGCAGTCTTTCCTACATTACTGTCATTACCTGACTTTGTTTTATCATATAAACAATAATTCTGATTAAAATCTGCATTTATCCGCCCTTCGTAACTCTCTATTCGCTAACAAATATTTTTTTGCTCAGAAACAGAAAAAAATAGTTAGGGTCGGCCCATTTTTATAGGTAGGGTCGGGTTACCCTAAACAGACATAATTTTTTTTTAGGCCTAAGCATGAACTTTTGTTCATTCAGGGATGTGATTTGTCTGCGGATTCGCCGAATTCCGTGGATCTTATGGCCCCAGAGACCCCCCCCCCCCCCCCCCCCCCCAAAAAAAAAATTTTTTTTATAAAAATTACAAATAACAAATACAAAAATATTTTATTTGTTTTTACCAGAAAAAAATTATTTGGTTGCTTTCAGCTGTTTAAGTTAATATTCCAGGTTGCTGCAATTATAAAGTCCCTCAAAAGGGCTTATATAAAGCCATTTTTTCTTCTACAGCAGTGCACTTTTGACCCAAAGAGCGCCCCATAAACCCATGGCCGAAAATGTTTCAGCCCTCCGGCTGCCAGGTCAATCACATCCCTGCAATTGTTTTTTGTGGAGTTATAATAACCTGTTGTCAACTTTCTCTTGGGATTAGAAAACACCTAATTGGTCAATGAACCGGTATTTTTTTCTGAAAAAAAAAACAGGAATTAAGGCCTTTATCAAAATATTGGACTCTAAACAATAATTTGCTCACTCTGAAACCATTCAAAATAATAGCATTTTTGATGAAGTTTTTTCACAATATTTTGAATATTAATAGTAAGTTAAAAACATGTAAAGCTTTTGTGTTGAAATTAATGTCTTTTTGTGGTTATCTCAAATTCCAGCCTTCAAGCCAAAGTTTGCTGAACCAAAAAAGGTCCAGGAGACTCCAGACCGTTATGACCGTGATTCATATAGCCGCAGAGATGATCGGTCTGATAGATCTGATCGGTCTGACCGGTACAACGATCGCTATGATGACCGATATGAACGGAGGGGGCCACCAGGGGGATATCCATATGACAGAGATGATAGGGACAGGGGTATGAGCACTGATGATTTATAAATTGTTGAAGCCACAGTTTCAGTAATTATATCTTGATTTTAAAAATGTTAAATGCAAAACAAACATACATTAACAAGCCAAACTCTAGGTAAATGAAAGGATTGTTTTATTGTTCTACTTTCAATGACTGGAACCAGTGACAAACAAATTAGCAACAAATTAAAGTCATACAGGTGATAAGTCCAAGCAAGTTTATGAACTTTGTGGCATAACCGTATTTTCCCGACTATAAGGCGATCCGCTTATAAGACGACCCCCCTACTTTGCCCATGAAATCTGGTGTTTTTGTCTCGACTCGTTTATAAGACTGGGTAGATTTTTAAAGCAAATCCAGCACTTGAAAATCTCCAATTCTGTGATAATGTTCAAGCTTAACAGTCAAATATCAACTAAATTTGTTCATTTGCTTGAGAATTATTGATTTCTATTTTCCGATGGTATGGTATGTTTGAACCAGCCTAGACCCAATTTTTGGATTTAAGTGGGTTCATATGGTATTTGATTGACCTATTTATATACAAACCATTGCAGTGCATCTTTGATCTTTACACAGCTCGTGCTGTGACATCACAAATTGTACTGTTTGATCTGCAGCCAACAAACAGAACAAATTCCATTACATATGTTAATGAGTTATATTTTCGCAAGTGTTTGTTTGGATTGCAGTTGATGGGACTTAAATAAATAACCATTGACGATTGCGGATAAATTTATGTAACGATTAATGAAATATGTATTGAAATCTGCTAGTTACATTCATGTGCATGATATATGCAAAGTCTTATAGTAAGGAAAAAGTAAGTTTTATTTACGACATAGAAAAAATAACAATGCAATTTAAAAACAAAAAAAGAATTGTCAAAATATTTTTATTTTAAAGGTAACAAAATATGTCTCCTGTGAAAAACAATGTGTTTGGACCGATAACATGTGTTATATTGAGTGTTCATCGTAGCGAAACAAACCAGATCTATGGTCATCTTAATCCGATGGGTGTGATCGTGTCACTTTTACTGGGGTGTCATCCACAGACAATACATCAGTCAGTTGAATACCTTATGTTGAATATTCCTGATTATGGCTCTATTCTTTATGAAATTCTTATAGACTCGCCTATAAGACGGGCCCCCTACTTTAAGGTTCAAAATCAGGACCAAATTTCCCCGTCTTATAGTCGAGAAAATACGGTATGATGTTTTTGTTTGGATTTAGGAACTAATCTGTAATTCAAATAAACCATTCAAATAATCTGGTACTCACTGTTGGCACAGATTCAGTTAAAAAACAAGTGTAAGCTAGTGATATACAGCTTTACCACCACTGGTCCCAGGCCTTTTCCACACACTGAATCTGTCAGTGCCTTCATGTGACAACCATTTTTTGGGAGCAGTATATTCATTCATCAAAATAAGCATTCTCAGATTTTGAGAAAGCCCTGAAAACATTTTCTTGATATGAGCTTGTGGGGTTTGGGCTAAATTTGCCCAGTGCATAATTAAATTAATATTCTACACTCAGGTTTGAAGCGCAGTCGGGATGACTATCATGACCGTGACCAGAGAGACCGTGGACGGGGCCGTGAGGATTTCATCGGGATGGACGGGCGATCCAGATACAGCGCTTCCAGCTCTCAACTTGACCAGGGTTAGTTTGTTATACAGCTGGATTGCATCTCCATCTTGTAAACAACCTTGGCTCAATTTATAGTTTACAGACCATCTCAATTTATGGTGGGGAAATGATCCTGTCATAAACTCATAACTCGACTGTGGTTGTCTTCAATGTTTGTAAGGTTTTGCGTAGTTGTTCATTTTCACATGTATACATAAAGTTGTAGGATTGCAAATAACTCATGCTAAAATGTTTTTTTAGAGGCTTCAAATGCTTAGATTCAGCAATAACTTAGTATTGAAAATGTGACACAGTCCGATATAGATGTAGTCTGTAGATGTATAAATCCTAGACATTTATATTACAGACATGCCACAATGCCTACACATCAGTTGTATACATGTGTATACACAAAGGAACTTACACTTTAACAAGACCAAATTCATCCATTGTTTTCTGTTACCCAGACCATCGCGGTGGCAGTGTTAGCGGAGGTTCTATGGACCTGCTTCCAGACTTCCCCCACGCAAACTGTCAGCGTCTACATGTGACCACCACTATGGGCCTCACCCAACCGTACCTACATAAGCTGTTCAACATTGTGCCGGGCCTCGAATATTGTGACCTCAATGAACAGACAGGTTATTGAAGTTAATGAAATGGCTCATTTAATTGAATATGGTCAATGTGGTTTGGTTGACCATGGTTTTAAGAACTAGCCCAGTCAGTGTTGAAACTGGCAATAGCCACTAGCCCGAATCAAGTTTCACTACTCTGAACCAAAGTTTATTTTAAACAGAGAAATATTAATATTTTATGTGATCCTACGGACAGTTATTCCAGTTGATCTAAATTGCACATAACTTCATCAGTTTTAAAACTGCATGTGCATTTCTCCTTTTGATAACTACAGGTGTTTAACCAGCCTTATTCTGGAGCACAACAGGCTTGTGTTCAGCATTTTCCGTGCTAGTACATCTCCTGTGACATTCACAAGTTTCATGTTATTCTACTGGAATATGTAATGGATAGGTCGGGCTAATGACTTAAAATTTCAACTGACAGGAAACCATCCCAACTTTGTCAATTGTCTAGAGGGACACATCCAAGACTGGCGAATACAGGTTTCTCCCTTCTTTTTACAAATCAATAGTTTTACATAAAATGATGTTTCCAAATTTCAGGTGTAGCCTATGTGCGTTACGAGACACCTCAGCAAGCTGCGTATGCCCGGGAGAAGCTAGATCAGTTTGAATACCCGATTGGGAGTCGCCTGTCTGTGAGGTTTGCAGACAACATGGGAAGACAGTCCAGCATGGATAACTATATGGCCTCGTGAGTGAAATATGCTAGATTTTTGCTTTATAAGAGTAGATGCAGTGATTGTTTGAATCACTCTGCTATGGAAGTAATATCCTTGAGTTGATATATGATTATGCTGCTGGTGTCAGAGGAGGTTAAATCAGAACTAGTATGTAATATATAATAATGGATTATATATTTCAGTTAAACAAGTATTTATAAAACATGCTTGCATATTGTCATAGACGTATCTACTGTATTTTCCAGGCCAGGTAGTTACAGGGGAGGTGGAGGCAGGATGGATCTGATGGGAGATAACTCTGTACAACAGGTCCATCAGGTAAGGGAGATATCTTGTTATTGGTAGTTATAGGGTAGTTGGAGGCAGAATAAATCTGATGGGAGATAACTCTGTACAACAGGTCCATCAGGTAAGGGAGATAACTTGTTATTGGTAGTTATAGGGTAGTTGGAGGCAGAATAAATCTGATGGGAGATAACTCTGTACAACAGGTCCATCAGGTAAGGGAGATAACTTGTTATTGGTAGCTACATGGGAGATGGAGGCTAGATGAATCCGATGGGAGATAACTCTGTTCAACTGGTCCGTTTCACCAGGTAAAATATATTGTTTTTGGTAGCTACAGTGAAGGTGGAGGCAGGATGAATCTGAATGGAGAGAACTCTGTTCAACTGGTCCGGTCCACCAGGTAAGATAAATTATCTTAGTTTAATTTGATAGCTACATTGGAGGTGGAGGCTGGATGGAGCTGATGGGAGATAACTATGTACAACAGCAGTGAGGTGAGTGCCAAGTTATTTGCAATATTTGCTTGTAGCATAAATAAATATTGCATAGAATTTACAACTAATGCAAACTTTGTCTCACCAATTCTCGTAAAGTTTGACGCATTTCGAGTATGAATGTTTACTGTAAAAATTGTAAAGGAGCTGCTCTATAACACAAACCTATTTGTGTTGTGGATCGTTGATTGATAAATATATATTATTTCATTGAAGCTTATTTTGTATCCTTCTACCTTAAACAAATTAAATGTTTAGGGAAATATCGGATATCTCAACAGATTAAGAAGCTATCTTGAAAAAGTTGTTGAAGATTATTCTCCAACTTGACGTGATTGAAATCAGCCTCTTAAGATCCTAATCCAATCATTGAAATTTGTTTAAATAAGTTTCTATACATTACGCTAGGTCAACTTTAAACTGACAAAATAAATCAACTATTAATTTGTCATAATGAATATTTAGCAATTATTATCAAGCAAATTGTTTTTAAAGTTCATCAACAACAACGGTTGAAGTTTTCAATGGTTGTAAACACACAAACTCTACAAAACATTACAAATTTTAATATTTGTATCATATGATGTGCATTGCTGACTGTAGTGTGATATTATTTTCTAGGCTGCCCGTGTCTTGGAACAGGCTGGTATCAACCCGGACCTAGTCCTACAGCCTAACGTACTTGGGCAAGGGTCAGTGGGGGGTCATGCCTTGTCCGCAAACAACATCACCTCTCCACGGGACGATATAAATGAGCGAGTCACTTATTGCAATGCCAAGCTGCCCTTGGTTAAGTCGTTACTCCCAGAGGATACCCCGACGGATCAGAGGCTGTTTATTGTGTGCCAACCGGCAGCTGTTCCAGAGAGAATACTTAGGGATGCCTTCAGCAGATTTGGGAACCTGATTGAGGTGTACCTTCTTAATGGTAGGGATGTTATGGTTGTTATAGTATAGTGTTTGTATTGGTTTATAGAATGATAGATCAATAGTCTAATAAAGAAATATACATGCCTGAGAACATTAATTTCTTAATATGTTCACTACATGTTGAAGTTCAGTTTTGTTTCAAATTAAACTTGTTGTCATACTTTGTCAAAGTTATTTCTGTTGTCATAGTTTATGTAGTGTAAGGTTGACATTTGAAGTAACCAGTCTATTACAGTTTGAAAGAATGAATTTTCACAATGAAAACTGAAAATAATGTTACATTGATGGTTACTTTTCAATAATAAAAAAAATGTATTTAAAACTTACAATTTGTGATGTTTATGTTTAGTGAACAAAGTAACCATAGCTTATGAAGTTAAAAACCCAGGTCTTTCTCAGGCAATTAAGCAGGTCAGATGTTCTTACCCATTCTCAATGAAAAATCCTTTGAACAGTTAGTCATAGGGTTTCCAGCCCCAATTAAATGATTTATGGATAAACTTGCCCCCAAATAGTGTGCATATATTTAATCGGAAAATGCCTAGAATTAAGCCTGAAATTTACTGCCAAACCTGTTGTCTGCTCCAGGGCGTAACTTTGGCTATGCGAAGTATGCCAACAAGGATTCTGCAATGGCGGCCATACGAACTCTGCATGGACAGACTGTAGCTGGACAAAGACTTAAGGTGAGAAGAATTTAATCACTAATCTTGTGTTAATGTGGAATACATGTGGAGGGATTCACTCTAGACAGATGTACATCCTATGATTATATTGAGTTCTATCTTGCATTTGATGTTAGTTGACTGGTTTTAAAGATCTATAAGCCAACGATTAATGTATATAACTTATATATATATATATGGCATGGATTATGGTTAAATTGAAGTGATGTGATAATCACTGCATAAAACTTACATAAATTGGGAGTAAAGAGAAAATTATTTTGGTCTTGGACCTTGTCGAAAATAAACATTTCTCTGAAAATGAAAGCCCTCACAAAGATGTGGAAGCCTCCCATTTTAGCCCCCCATTTAAGTAACTGTGTGTTGCATTCAGGTTCTGGAGGCGGAGCCAATGAAGAAAGATGAGGATGAGGCCCACAAACGTCAGAGAACTGAGGTCCCCATGTAAAGAAGGGTGTGTATTGCTGGTTAAAATATGTCCCAAATATCCTCTGGAATGCATGGGTATATCGAAATAAAGTACACATCTCCTCGAAGGGGCACAGTATAGGTTGAGGCTGATTTTTTTTTGTTAATATGCATTATAATGTTTAACTCATTTGACTTAAATGAACTAAACAATAAAAAAGCTATGATTTGTGTACAGATAAAAAATATAAACCTTCATAAAAAAAAGAATTCAATTAATAGCTACATGGCCACAGATTCCTCAGTTAAAACTTAAGCACCAAAATATCGCTGATATTTATTATTTGTACACAGATCATATCAGGGCTTCCAGGTCTGGTCAAAATCGGTCCAGACCGGCAAATTGCTGGTTTTTAGAAGCCCTGGATCATATGATTTTTTTTTGTTTTCATCATTAAAGTCAAATTAGTTAAACATAATAATATATTAAAATTAAATTATTATTTCTTGCATCAACCAATGTTGTGCCCCTTTAACAAGCCAAAGAAATGCCACAGAACTGTCGCCCTTTTGTAAAGGAATTAATGGGTACACTTGACTAAAGTGCATGTCAAAAACAACTGTGCTTTGAATATATCATATAACTTGTACAGCACTACAGGCTAGGTACACATTGTTTGAATAAAGGTTGTAAATCCTTGGGGACAGAGAGGTAAAGTACCAAGTTACATTTAATTAAATGGGTTTATTTCATCCGCTGGCATTTCCCTTAAATAAGAATGGGTTGTGGTGTATTTGTAAATCTGATATTGGATAATGGTGGTTTATCCCTTTTGTTTATTTTCACAACACTTGTTGACACTATCCGTCAGTAATGGAAATTATAAATATCCACTAATGAAAAATGGGTTATTTGGTGCATACAATTAGCATGCAAATAGGAAATGGAGGATATTTGTTGAAGTTTGATGTAAAATTAATAATTTATTCATCGAGTGATCACCGAAAACATTAATTTTGTCCCAAGTGAAAATACAATTTTTCTTTCATCATGGATTAAAGAAATTTTCTGTTTCCTTTTTGGGCTAAAATTAAAGTGTCTATTTAATTGGCATAAATTTTAATATTGTGTGATTAAACAACGTCTTGAACTCTTTTTGGTGACGTTTTTTTTTTTTTCAGCCTGGCTCTGAGAATCACATTATTATCTATCAAATTGTGTTATTTTCACTGCAATAAAATAGGAGCGGTGAAAATAACACAATTTTTCTCTGAAAAGCATAAAACATTAGTTTATCCCTGGGTTAATTATAACATAAAACCAGAACTGGATGCTTACAACTTTCAGGTGAATGTCCTGTGGTAAATATTCATAATTTTGGCTTTGGGTTTTAAATTGTTCAGAGTTTTGTGTGCTCAATTTCATTTCAGAGACAAAACAGCTGACATACAGTGCCGAGACGTATTTTGGACATACATTACAAGGATTTACTGAAGAGACACATTACAGGAATTTACTGATGTTTACATAATACCGGAGACATACATGTATTACCAGAATGATGCACAAACTGGACACTAGTTTGATAACGTTTACTACTCTTGGTTTAAAGGAGGACTCAACCATTGTAAACTACAACTTGTGTGACAAAACTACAATAACCCAACTCTGTGTTGAAAGAATGACAATTTTTGTTGAAAGAAGGACATTTTTTGACATATTCATAATTGTGACATTACAGCCTGACTTACTCGAGGATGGAAGTTCTTTTTGACCTTAACTTGGCAACTGTGCCACAAAGTCACAGTTTATTTCACTTTACTACATTGAGATGTCCTGAGAAAAAGATGTTCTAAATCAAAATTTTGTTCATATTCTTACATCCATCATGATCATATTAAATTGCCTTGTGACTTTGGTTATATGCACATGTACATTTAAGCGTGTAAAGCTAACAGTTTTTATACATTGTCTGATATTCTTTGGCTCAAAGCAGCAGAAACTCGTGTTGTACATGAACCCATTACACGGTAATCCCAATTTCATTCAAGTCAGGTCATTTCAATGATTTCTTATTCATAATTATTTTCCATAGTTAAATAATATCAAAATATTATTCTGTAATTCATATTAAAGTTGTTGATCTTAAATGTAGAAAGTTTGTGATTTTGATCAAAGTATGATTTTGTTCTGAAAAAATCTCTTGAAAAATTAGTAATTTCATATGCCTTTTATAACACTATCTATTAAACAGAACTCATTCAATGTGTGTCATAAAGATGTTGTACTGTGAGTGCCAATAAATGTAGAAAAAGTTTTGCATGGTATGCTCAATCTTCAATCTAAGAACTTATATTCGGAAAGGTGAATTCATACAAATTTTACATCACCATTACAAAACGCTGGAGTAAGTCTTCAACAAGTAATGTGAACCGGAGTGAGACTTTGACAACCAATGTGAATAAGAGTGAGACTTGGACAACCAATGTGAAACAGAGTGAGACTTTGACAACCAATGTGAACTGGAGTGAGACTTGGACAACCAATGTGAAACAGAGTGAGACTTTGACAACCAATGTAAACTGGAGTGAGACTTGGACAACCAATGTGAAACAGAGTGAGACTTGGACAACCAATGTGAACTGGAGTGAGACTTGGACAACCAATGTGAAACAGAGTGAGACTTTGACAACCAATGTGAACTGGAGTGAGACTTGGACAACCAATGTGAAACAGAGTGAGACTTGGACAACCAATGTGAAACAGAGTGAGACTTGGACAACCAATGTGAACTGGAGTGAGACTTGGACAACCAATGTGAAATAGAGTGAGACTTGGACAACCAATGTTAACTGGAGTGAGACTTGGACAACCAATGTAAACTGGAGTGAGACTTGGACAACCAATGTGAAACAGAGTGAGACTTGGACAACCAATGTGAACTGGAGTGAGACTTGGACAACCAATGTGAAACAGAGTGGGACTTGTACAACCAATGTGAACTGGAGTGAGACTTTGACAACCAATGTGAACTGGAGTGAGACTTGGACAACCAATGTGAATCAGAGTGAGACTTGGACAACCAATGTGAAACAGAGTGAGACTTTGACAACCAATGTGAACTGGAGTGAGACTTGGACAACCAATGTGAAACAGAGTGAGACTTTGACAACCAATGTAAACTGGAGTGAGACTTGGACAACCAATGTGAAACAGAGTGAGACTTGGACAACCAATGTGAACTGGAGTGAGACTTGGACAACCAATGTGAAACAGAGTGAGACTTGGACAACCAATGTGAAACAGAGTGAGACTTGGACAACCAATGTGAACTGGAGTGAGACTTGGACAACCAATGTGAAATAGAGTGAGACTTGGACAACCAATGTAAACTGGAGTGAGACTTGGACAACCAATGTGAAACAGAGTGAGACTTGGACAACCAATGTGAACTGGAGTGAGACTTGGACAACCAATGTGAAACAGAGTGAGACTTGGACAAGCAATGTGAAACAGAGTGAGACTGGACAACCAATGTGAACCGGAGTGAGAGTTGGACAACCAATGTGAAATAGAGTGAGACTTGGACAAGCAATGTGTAACAGAGTGAGACTGGACAACCAATGTGAACCGGAGTGAGACTTTGACAACCAATGTGAACTGGAGTGAGACTTGGACAAGCAATGTGTAACAGAGTGAGACTTTGACAACATATGTGAACTGGAGTGAGACTTGGACAAGCAATGTGAAACAGATTGAGACTTGGACAACCAATGTAAACTGTAGTGAGACTTGGACAACCAATGTGAAATAGAGTGAGACTTGGACAAGCAATGTGAAACAGAGTGAGACTTGGACAAGCAATGTGAAACAGAGTGAGACTTGGACAAGCAATGTGAAACAGAGTGAGACTTGGACAAGCAATGTGAAACAGAGTGAGACTTGGACAACCAATGTGAAACAGAGTGAGACTTGGACAACCAATGTGAAATAGAGTGAGACTTGGACAAGCTATGAGAACCGACCTGAAAGCACACGGAAACAAAAACACAAAAGACCGATGAACAGATCTGTGGAATCCTTCTGCGCTTAATAGCTTAACAAAGCTCTGTTTGTAAAAAAGCTCATAGCTAATTAGCTTTGCAAAGCCCTAATTGTGGAATATCTCAGTTGTACTAGCTTAACAAAGCTCTACTTGTGGATTTGCTCAGAGCTTTCTTTCTTTACAAAGCTCTTATTGTGAAATTGCTCAGAGTTTGCTAGCTTTACAAAGCTCTATTTATGGAATTGCTCAGAGCTTACTAGCATTACAAAGCTCTACTTGTGGATTTGCTCAGAGATTACTAGCTTTAAAAAGCTATTTTTATGGAATTGCTTAGAGCTTACTAGCTTTACAAAGCTCTTTGTATAACTGATCAGAGCTTACAAGCTTTGCCAAGCTCTATTTGTGAAAGAAAATCATAGTTTACTAGCATTACAAAGCTCTATTTGTATAATTGCTCCGTTTACTATCTTGACTCTTTTTTATGGAATATATCAGAGTTGACTAGCTTCACAAAATTGTATAAAGTGTATTAATGGATTATCTCATAGTTTACTAGCTTTCCAAGCTCTATTTGTATAATTTCTCAGAGCTTACTAGTTATGTTTTTTTTGTGGAATATATCTACTAGCTTTACAAAATTGTATTAATGGAATAGCTCAGAGATTACTAGCTTTACAAAGCTCTACTTGTGGAATTGCTCAGAGCTTTCTAGCTTTACAAAGCTCTATTTGTGGAATAGCTCAGAGACTACTAGCTTTGCGAAACTCTATTTGTGGACTTGCTCAGTTTACTATCTTTACAAAGCTCTATTTTATTGAATTGCTCAGAGATAGCTAGCTTTTCAAAGCTCTGAAGAACAAGGACAATGGAGAACAGACACAGGAAACAGACCAAACAGTGAGAGAACAGAATTGAAACAAACCAGGACATAAAAAATACCTACTTCAACGAACTGTCAGATTTTACGAAGAAGTACTGAACGGAACTTTGAGCATGTTAGTTTGAACTTACAAACTGTGAATTGAACTGTGTACATGAACAGTAAGTAAAGTATGTGTTTATTTTGCCAATTACTTATTTTACCTGGGTTTTCCTTCCATTTGCAATTAGGGGGTTGGGGATACAAGTTCATCTTAGTCGCTGCCAGGTTATGCATCCATCAGTGTCAGACCCAGTGAGAGTATCAGTCTTGTAAGGTTGTTGGCCATTATAAAATGCAGACATGATGTAATCCTGGTTAAAGCTACTCTGGTTCATTAATTTGCATCAGTGTGTATGACTGTCACATGGGATACCTGTTGAATGGGTTATTTTTGTTATTGCTGAGGCGGGAGATAGACCCTGTGACACTTGGATTGATAGTCAAGTGTCTGACCACCAGCCCTTGAATCCCCCACTGAGCTATGTCAATATGTCTTTCCCATAAAATTATTACTGACTTCAACTTCACTTGACTTATTTAACAAGCTGATAGTATGAAACATGTTTGCTACACATGTATTGCATCTAGAAAATATGCGGTTAATGATGGTGAGAAAATCGAACCATAATTTATGATCAAGAATATTGTGGGAAAATAATCAAGTACTTGAAAGCATTTGTCAGGCCAAAAGAGAAACTGTATGAACAAATACGAAGGTTAGTTTCTGCTATACACACTTGTAATTATTATTCTTGTATTTAATGTTCTCAATTCTAGACATGACAAGACAGCATACAACTTGTTCAGCTTTACATGGCTAACTGAATGAAACCGACCATGATATATAGACTAATGAGTGACCTTTTTCAGTGGAAACGAACTCTTAAAAAAGGGTGAAAGTGGTCAAGCTGTCTTAGGTTCGATTCCAAGGAGGGGAACGTTACTTTGGCTTTTTAGAATGGACACTAGTACTGCTTTCTTCCCAGAAAACGACCGTGGAACATGAATCGATAAGTGGTTAGCTTTTGTCAAGCTAAAAGAAATTGGTACAAACTCAACTAAAACTTTACATTTTTGTTATTTGGCTTAAATGTCTTTCCCACACACTAAACAGTTATCTGAGTGAACAGCCTACAATCTTGAGCGGTGTTATTTCCTGTTTTTAAGGTTCCTAAATCGTAGGTACTTGATGTTGTCTAAATATGGAGTTGAGTGACAATGTCAGTTCAAGCGATGATGTGATAGTGATGATGTATATAAGGGGTTTATAGTTAATGAAATCATTCAGATTAATGACTTCTGCATCAATACATTTAAAGAGGTTTTCTTATAAAACAAACATCAGGAATTAAGACTTTGGTTGTGTTTATAGGTCAGTAGAAAATTTAACATTGCAGATTGAAAATCGGTTTTAAATTGTAATCGGTCATTGGAAATAATCGGTCAAACCATTTTGTTCAATTTTTGATTATGTAATTAAAAACAAAAGCTTGTTTGGATGTATAAACTGAAGTAGAATAAAAGAATTTAAATCTTGGTTTTTTAACAAGGAATTTCATTAATTAACATGGAAGCAAAAATTTTAATGCCAAATTTTTGTTATATGGAAGATAGTTTTCAATGATAAACTGGGGATTGTTCGCTGAATTCTAAATAGTTTTTCACAGTTGTTCTGTCATATATTTCTAAAAATTCAGAATACTTGATTCCGACATGATGTGATGGGTTTTCGGTGACATCAATCATAAATGACCTTTTTTCAACAATACTCCTACATTGTGTTATCCTAACTTAACATGCCTTGTATAGAAATAGGAGAAACATACTGTGACCTTCTTTTCTTTGACATAAATTATTTGACATAAATTATTTCTAAAATAAAGCAAATAAAATCTCTTGAAAAATAAAATGTTTTCACCATTTCAGCCCTAGCAAATCATGATTGGATTACTTTGTGTCAGCCTGTGTCTGATGTGTGCAGTGGTCAGTGTGTGGTCATCCCCAGCTGTACGAGGGGTATGTGGTCAGTTTGTTTATTGAATGGTTTAAGAAGAATATTGTGTACTGTTAGACTGGACTCTGGTCAGTCTGTATCTCCCTGAATCTCCCTTTGCCTTTTGTCTGCATTGGTCACTGGCCAGTGTGTGGTCACCCCAGTTGTTCATGAAGTAGGCTTGTTTATTGCATGCTTTAAGAAGTATGTGTATATTGTTTACTGTTAGACTGGACACTGGTCAAATGGTCAATGAAACCTTTATAATATTATGTTGTAGACTTTTGTAATGCAAATACATATATGCCATATCACCTTATTCGGGGAAATCACTGGAATTTTGCTCTATCCCCCTGGCAGAGGAGGGGGAGGGGTGGTATGGGTGGAAAAAAATCCAGGTATTTTTAGACTCAACTGCTTTGTTCAATAGATTTTTATGCAACAAATATACTAAATTCATTGCGTTCAGTTGCAAGAAATGCTTACTTAAATAGTGCTTAAAACACACACAAAAAGATGGGAAGCCCAAAAAAACCTATCAATGTATGCAAATGAGAGCATGACCTTAACAGAAGATATGTCTTTAGTAAATGTAATGACCAATATTTAACTTTGTAACTTGATGAATGATGAATATTATTTTGCTGAACAATTATTTATTATTGGTAGGGGCCAAGTAGTTCGCATATCAGACTCAGGATAAGGGATCCTGGGTCTGATCCCAGTTCAGGGCTTCTTAGATATAAAGTACTGGTTATCACTTACATGTAGGTACATATGGTAAATGGTTCTTAATAATGTGAAAATACATACCGGTAGTCAAAATGGCAGATTTAAAAACTGTTTTTTTACTAGTTTTTCAATGCAGCATAATTAAAACTTACCTTTTTACTATTACTTCATCACTTGTAGATGTCAGAAGACAAAAAGTGTGAATACCAGGACCAGGTGTTCAGCATTGGTGAGCAGATAACGAGTGACTCGTGTGACCGCTGCTTCTGTACGCAGTTTGGGGTCATGTGTGAGCTGATTGCCTGTCCTGAGGTTAACTGTCACGACGCGGTCATGGGGCAGTGCTGTATGGAATGTCCCAATGGTAGGATATTTGAGTGTTTGGTAATTCATAAATGGATTTCAAACGCAAAGTGTTCATTGAAACTTGAAGGCTAATCAAAGAAAAGTTAATGAAATATTTTTAGCTTGTGTGTTATTGTTAGAGTCTTGATGCTGTTGTGCAAAAACTTTCCCTTTGGCCATTTTGAAAAACCTTCGTTATATTCAAATGAAACTTGCTACAATGTTGCCAGAGACAATACCCACATGTACAGCAGGGTACATAACTCTTGCTTTGATTATTATTGAGTTATGATCCTTGTTTGACTGAAAACAACACCAAAGACAAGTGTTGGTGTTCACTCAGCCATGCTCTTGTTAAAGAAGAATGTGACCGTGCATTTCGTACTTGACCAAATAAAGATAAATTGACTATTTGTGTTTTAAGTTAACAGTAATGTTGCATATACATACAATTACGAATGTGATAACTTATAGTATGAGTATGCGGCTGCATTTGTGTAGTGCTTAAGGTTCATGCCTCTCCAGGTTTTATCTAGCCATTTTAAGGGTCAGATATTCAGACCCATTCCCAGTGGCAAATTTCTTTAAAACCATTCAAAATTCCCAATTTGGGCAGGATACCCCTGTATTTTTCATTCCCAAAGTAAGAATTTTATTTATAAATATTCCCAATTATCTAAATATGTGTTACGAAAATGCCTAGAAAAAGCCCTGCTCTCACACAAAATGTCCTTGGATTAAGCCTCTGTAGGGAAACTCTCATGGCCTCTCAAATAGTTATTAATGGATGATGTGTCAATCTCATCTTTTTCTAGGTTCCAACTGTCTTCACTCTGGTCCCCATGGTACTGTGACTGTCCCACGGGAGGATGGTTGTCTGTACACGCCTGGGCTTGTGTGTTTCTGTTTACACCAGCGGAGGGGAAATGGGAATGTGAGTGTACGTGTTGAGTGCTACCCGGCACTGCCAGGAGATGATAAGCCTGGGGTCACAGGCTCTAATAATGGCTACTCACGTCCTGTTTGTCAGAATGCCACTCTTGTTTGAAGACTCAGGATAATTTGCATTTGTTTTGACATTTTTTTAAGAAACTCTCATTAAAAATATGAATAAACTTAAATTTTTACCTGTTAAAACTTCTGTTAAAGTACCAACTCGTGAGTCAGGTTCTTGCTTCTGTGAGGACTGGGAAGATATGGTTATTCACTTGGAACTTTAATCTTAGATGAAGATGATTCATGAGTTAGCTTGTAGGTACGCTTCTACTTAATGCTAAGTCCAGGATGCTCTCTATATTTAAGATTGAGATTCTACATCAGATGTACATTGTGTTTCAGTCTGAGTGATGCACATAATTTATAGTTGTTATTCTTTAAATTCAGTCCGATACCTAACTCAGAGAGAAATTTTTCATAAATATCTCAGAGATTAAATTCTTTTTGCTGAACCTGAACTTGTCTGTTTTCCTGCCTGGATTCTTAGAAAAATTAACGGTGCTAATCTTCAAAAAATGGAATTTCTAAGGAGGAACTTGACACACCTGTTTTATTGTTTAAATCAAGCGAGTTTGAACTGAATTGAATGGAAAAGTATGGTTGTCATACACGTGAAACTCTAGAAATGGTATTTATTCCAATCTCCGGTGTTGCCTGTTTGCATTGAAATGTATAGGGAAAATAATTAGTAGTGTGTAACCTTACTACACATGTAAAGATAAGAGGGAAAATTGTATGTTGTTGCTATACACTGATAGCTTTGTGTTAAGGTTGAAATGCTGCTTATTGACTGTTAAAAAGATAGTAGAACATGTATGTGAACTGTAGATCATTCTCAAAAGTGCCATCATTTGTATGATTAAGTTGGTGAATGAATCAATGAAGAACAACACCGTATTTGCAAATATAAGAGCTCATCGCTTTAGATTTATTGTAGGAAATAATGTGTAAATATGAGTATTTCCACCATTGTATGATAGTCTGTTTTTAATACATGGATGCATATATGTATTCTTGTGTATTGATGCATTCTTGTGATGCATTCTTGTGTATTTGTCATCAACTAAGAGAATAAATGTTTTTCATAAATTGACCCACTTTTATTATTTGATATAATTCCAATTAAAAGCCTTTATAATTGAGTTTTTTATCAATTAATAGCGACATTTGTCATTCTCTGCTGATGACCCCTTTTGATGTAGGTCAGAGGTCAAAGTCGTAGCAACCTTAACTAGAAAACATGTTTCCCCTTCATAAATCCAAAATGCCTGGGCCATAAACTACATGTATATATAGAACTCTTGATCAAAACCTCTTAACTATTGATTGTACGGTCAAAGGTCAAGGTCGTAATGGTTTATTAAAACTGAATTCCACTCGAAATGTCCGAACGCTTAAAAATGAAAAGAATTAAAAATCAACTTTATTAAATGTAAGAATATACGAAAAAATAAAATTTCTAGTATGCAAAATGTGAAACACATCCACGAACTAAATGATTATATTCAAATATTACAAGATCACCGACATACAAATAAATGAACTGCATGCTTATAGAAGAGAACATTTATAGTGCAGACTTATTCCATTTCGCACTGCTTATGAAGTTTTTGGGAGTTTCTCATCCATTCTACCTTCGTGCATGCGCAGAGTACGACAACGGGCATTTGCGCACCACATGAAAAATACAGCAGTGCGCATGCGTTCTACAACTGAACTGGGAAATCGCATGCGCTCTAAACGGCATCCGGTGGGCGGAACTCGGTGGAGATGCAGTGAGTGACGTTCGTAAGCGTCTCGGTCAGTGAAGCGCCGGAAATCACTTCTTCAAAGTCTTTGATGTTGCCCCGGAACTGGCCGATCGTGTTGCTCTGTGGAGATACAAATAAAATTGATGACATATAAATTTACCCGGTTGTATTTCACAAAGGACCAAACGTTTTATGATCAGGAAAGAGAAAAAAAAACTAATGCGTGTTTCCTTTTGAGAGGGCATGCTGTCAAGGTTTGGTTCCATCAGGGTTTTGATCACGGAAATTACGGAAGATAACTGACTGGGTCTTGTATAAGTTTAACGTTGGTGTTGGGGAGAATAGCTTCCATTTAAACTAGGTTTAACTAAGATTCATTATACCGATCGATCACTGAGATGCGGGTCGTCTCCAAGAATAAATGGCGGTCGGATGTCCACTCCTCGCCGCTCTCCATCGTCCACAGCCACTGTCAAACCGTCAACGACGAGGCCTGTCCGTGACGTCAGCTCCCGCGTACCGTCCGCGCTCAACACCTCCCGCCGGATGTTCCGGAAAAACTCCACCTGTGAATACACGAAACAAGTCTGTATGAATATATCGGTTAATAATTGTACATAACATGCCATACTATAGAGCATTAATTTTTATAGTCTGTCATTTGAGTGTACATATGGAAAGTACTCTTAATTTTGACATGCATATCAGAAAAAAATGTCAGATTGCGCATGCTCAGCTTAGAAATCTGAAAGAAATTCGTAAACACCTTTCACAAAAATCAACAGAGATAATGGTGAACGGGCTTATTCATTCTCATATTGACTTGCAATGGATGATTTACGGAAATCCCTGCCTATCAGATTAACAGACTTCAGAAGGTTCAGAACCAAGCAGTAAGAGTTGTGACCAACACACCATACGGTCATCCAACTACCGAAGTCCTCAAATCCCTTCACTGGCTACCTGTGAGGGCAAGAATTATGTTTAAAATTCTTGTCATTGTGTTCCGTATTGTGCAGGGAACAGCTCCGTCTTATTTGAGGTCTTTGTTAAACCGTGTTCAAGGAAAATACAGACTAAGATCTTCTGATGACATTCAATTTATTGTTCCAAGAACCAGAACTAGAATTGCTAACAGATCACTTGCTGTGGTTGGGCCAGAATGGTGGAATGCTCTTCCTAGAGACATACAACACATTAAAAGTGAACCTACTTTTAGAAAGGAACTGAAAACTTATTTGTTTGGACTGTTTTATAATTAAGAGCCTACCAGATTTTATGTGTAAATGACTGTATATAGCCTTGTGTAAAATACTGCGTGAACTGTGAGAAGCGCAATCGAATATTGAACAATACTTTTTGCGCTATACAAATGTATTTGTATTTGTATAAAAAGCATGGTAAAACCGCTGATTTAAAGCTATTCGTGTCCATGATCTGAGTACAAAGCATCGGTATCAATAATGAGAGAAAACTAGAAGGCATCAAATCCCGTTGGTCCCGTTGGTTTAAATTAAAGCGATAGTATTACACAACCAAGAATGCAAGTGCATGTATCGTAATTTTAATTACAATTATTTGAAATTTATTTTATAAACACAAATAATGATGTTTTAGGGCATAAAAATCTAGGACAACACACCTTATGCCACTTCCCGTCATTTAGTTTTTCATCAGAAGGGCTGTGTCCATGGAAACCAAACGTTGACCCTATGCTGTACTCTGCAGGGTTAAAAAGGAAATAGTGCACAACTCCGTCGCGTAGAAATAAACCTTCGTAGTCGTACACGCGCTCTTTGTGATAAGGTCCTTCCGCATAGTAAAGTATTCCATCACTTTGTTTGGTCTTGAATTCAAATTTGAAATGGGCGCTGAAAATAATTCCAAATTTTTTTTATGAATATAATATACTATTTTTGTACATTTTTTAGTTACTAGTTAAAGCGAAATCCGTCTTATTTGAATGAAAGGAAAGAAATTGATTCCACAACAATAATTCAACTACCTACTATAAATCACATGGTCGTTCTCAGACCTCTAACTTATAGAGTTAAGGATATACTGACCTATCATAACTTGTATCTGATGTTGAGTTGGTTAAGTTGAGTTGAGCTGAACCCTCGGGTAAGACATGCGAATATACAAACCTATACCTGGATCCGAAGTTGAGTTGAGTTGAGGCTTGGGTAAGACATGAGAATATACACACCTATACCTGGATCCGAAGTTGAGATGAGTTGAGGTTTGGGTAGGACATAAGGAAATATTGACCTATACCTGGATCCGAAGTTGAGTTGAGTTGAGGCTCGGGTAGGACATGAGGATATACAAACCTATACCTGGATCCGAAGTTTAGTTGAGTTAAGGTTTGGGTAGGACATGAGGATATACTGACCTATAACCTGGATCGGAAGTTGGGTTGAGTTGAGGCTCGGGTAGGACATGAGGATATACTGACCTATACCTGGATCAGACGTTGATTTGACTTGAGGCTTTGGTTGGGCGTGGGGATATACTGACCTATAACCTGGATAAGAGTGCTGAGTTGAGGCTTTGGTGGGGCATGGGTATATACTGATCTATACCTGGATTGGGTATTGAGTTGAGTTTAGGCTGGGGTTGGGCATGAGAATATACTTTCCTATACCTGGATCAGATGTTGAAATGCGTTGAGGCTTGGATGAGGCGTGGGGACATTGATCGATTACCGGATCAGATGCTGAGTTGAGTTGAGGCTTGGATGGGGCGTGGGGACACTTATCGATTACCTGGATCAGATGCTGAGTAATGTTGAGGCTGGGGGGCATGACAATATACTGACCTATAACTGGATCCGAAGTTGGCCGCCAACCGCCAGAAATTGAAACGCGTATAACCGCCAACTCCTTGGAGTGAGTGAAACAAGTAAGGAGCGGGGTGATGGCATGTTAACTAACCTGGATCCGATGTTAGCTCCCTCTACCTGAAAGCTCACCCGGCCACCGTCGTTTGGGAACCGGAAGCATGAGCCGCCTAGAGCTGGGGTTGCCTAGTTAAATGGAAACCATGCAGTATGGTTATGTTGGGAGAAGCAAATAAAAGCATGTAGTAACAGTTAGGCACCTTAATTTCTGGTTCAATGCAGTATGTTCACTGCAGGATATTATGTGCTTAATTCCGTAATTATAAAGGTATACTTTTACCGCAGGCATATCTTTCAAAGCAACACACTCAGACTGTTTATAATGCATATTTTTATAATTCACAATAACAGCTATAGAAAATACTTCCAGGAACTAGCGGTGTTTACAAATATATTTCAACCCCTACAACACAGGATTGTTTAACAATTAACATTTTAAATTGGAAGACGAAAGCTCTGTGATAACATATTCTTTCATTTATAATAAAAAAAATAATAAAAGTACGTCTCTTACCGAAGTAAATAAGCCAAAAAACACAAAGTAAACAATCCTGGCCTTCATTGCTCCAAATATAAAATCGTTCAATATGGCTGCGCTTATCAGTCAAACTAAGGTAAAAACGGTAGATAACCAGGTTTACGACTATAGCCTGGCTATCACATTGGAGATATGATCTCAGATAATAGATCAAGTTCGAAGATAATATTCGGATTTTTCTGTTAAAAATATGTTTATACTTCCGCGATTATTCATACCAGATTGTGTTAAATGCCGATCTGATCTGATCTGATATGGCTTACACACGAAAGAGATGAGCAGATTTATATACAAGTTAATAAAAATCGGAATGCATTATTTTCTATATTCGACGACTTTGCCGATTTTTGTCCGACGTTTTAAATGTCGCGGACTGGTAACACACTAGCCGCGAAACCAGATTATAAAAGCATAGAGTCAGAAGGCATTCTTTTACCGACTGAGATGCTCTACATCTTTGGAGATCATTCAAATAGCTAAGCTAACACTAGCCTTGAAACCTCCGATTATAAAGTAAGAACATTATGCAGTGGTACATGATAATAACAATGGGAACTTTCGGGCGGAGACTACCACAGAAACGGGTAACCATACAGAGCCTGTCAATTGATAGGATTGTTACACAGAAATGGGTAACAATACAGAGCCTGTCAATTGATAGGAGTATACCACAGAAATGGGTAACCATAGAGAGCCTGTCAATTGATAGGAGTATACCACAGAAATGGGTAACCATACAGAGCCTGTCAATTGATAGGAGTATACTACAGAAATGGGTAACCATACAGAGCCTGCCAATTGATAGGAGTGTACCACAGAAATGGGTTACAGAGCCTGTCTAATGATAGGAGTGTACCACAGAAATGGGTAACCATACAGAGCCTGTCAGTTGATAGGAGTGTATCACAGAAATGGGTCACCATACATAGCCTGTCAATTGATAGGAGTGTACCACAGAAATGGGTAACCATACAGAGCCTGTCTATTGATAGGAGTATACCACAAAAATGGGTAACCATACAGAGCCTGTCAATTGATAGGAGTATACCACAGAAATGGGTTACAGAGCCTGTCTATTGATAGGAGTGTACCACAGAAATAGGTAACCATACAGAGCCTGTCAGTTAATAGGAGTGTATCACAGAAATGGGTAACCATACATAGCCTGTCAATTGATAGGAGTGTACCACAGAAATGGGTAACCATACAGAGCCTGTCAATTGATAGCAGTGTACCACAGAAATGGGTAACCATTAAATGCCTGTCAATTGATAGGAGTGTACCACAGAAATGGGTTACCATACAGAGCCTGTCAATTGATACGAGTGTACCATAGAAATGGGTAACAATACAGAGCCTGTCAATTGATAGGAGTGTACCACAGAAATGGGTTACCATACAGAGCCTGTCTATTGATAGGAGTGTATCACAGAAATGGGTAACCATACTGAGCCTGTCAATTGATAGGAGTGTACCACAGAAATGGGTTACCATATAGAGCCTGTCAATTGATAGGAGTGTACCACAGAAATGGGTTACCATACAGAGCCTGTCTATTGATAGGAGTGTACCACAGAAATGGGTAACCATACAGAGCCTGTCAATTGATAGGAGTGTACCACATAAATGGGTAACCATACAGAGCCTGTCTATTGATAGGAGTGTACCACAGAAATGGGTAACCATTCAGAGCCTGTCTATTGATAGGAGTGTAACACAGAAATGGGTAACCATACAGAGCCTGTCTATTGATAGGAGTGTATCACAGAAATGGGTAACCATACAGAGCCTGTCAATTGATAGGAGTGTACCACAGAAATGGGTTACCATATAGAGCCTGTCAATTGATAGGAGTGTACCACAGAAATGGGTTACCATACAGAGCCTGTCTATTGATAGGAGTGTACCACAGAAATGGGTAACCATACAGAGCCTGTCAATTGATAGGAGTGTACCACATAAATGGGTAACCATACAGAGCCTGTCTATTGATAGGAGTGTACCACAGAAATGGGTAACCATTCAGAGCCTGTCTATTGATAGGAGTGTAACACAGAAATGGGTAACCATACAGAGCCTGTCTATTGATAGGAGTGTACCACAGAAATGGGTTACCATACAGAGCCTGTCTATTGATAGGAGTGTACCACAGAAATGGGTAACCATACAGAGCCTGTCTTTTGATAGGGGTGTACCACAGAAATGGGTAACCATACAGAGCCTGTCAATTGATAAGAATATACCACAGAAATGGGTAACCATACAGAGCATGTCAATTGATAGGATTCTACTACAGAAATGGGTAACCGTACAGAGCCTGTCAATTGATAGGAGTGTACCACAGAAATGGGTAGAGAGCCTGTCAATTGATAGGAGTATACCACAGAAATGGGTAACCGTACAGAGCCTGTTTATTGATAGGAGTGTACCACAGAAATGGGTTACCATACAGAGCCTGTCTATTGATAGCAGTGTACCACAGAAATGGGTAACCGTACAGAGCCTGTCAATTGAAACGATTGTACCACATCAATGGGTAACCATACAGAGCCTGTCAATTGATAGGGGTGTACCACAGAAATGGGTAACCATACAGAGCCTGTCAATTGATAGGAGTGTACCAAGAAAGGGGTTACCATACAGAGCCTGTCTATTGATAGAAGTGTACCACAGAAATGGGTAACCATACAGAGCCTGTCAATTGATAGGAGTGTACCACAAAAATGGGTAACCATACAGAGCCTGTCCATTGAAACGAGTGTACCACAGAAATGGGTAACCATACAGAGCCTGTCTATTGATAGGAGTGTACCACAGAAATGGGTAACCATACAGAGCCTGTCAATTGATAGGAGTGTACCACAAAAATGGGTAACCATACAGAGCCTGTCCATTGAAACGAGTGTATCACAGAAATGGGTAACCATACAGAGCCTGTCTATTGATAGGAGTGTACCACAGAAATGGGTAACCATACAGAGCCTGTCAATTGATAGGAGTGTACCACAGAAATGTGTTACCATACAGAGCCTGTCAATTGATAGGAGTGTACCACAGAAATGGGTAACCATACAGAGCCTGTCCATTGAAACGAGTGTACCTCAGAAATGGGTAACCATACAGAGCCTGTCAATTGATAGGAGTGTACCACAGAAATGGGTAACCATACAGAGCCTGAGCATTGAAATGAGTGTACCACAGAAATGGGTAACCATACAGAGCCTGTCAATTGATAGGAGTGTACCACAGAAATGGGTAACCATACAGAGCCTGTCCATTGAAATGAGTCTACCACAGAAATGAGTAACCATACAGAGCCTGTCTATTGATAGGAGTGTACCACAGAAATGGGTAACCATACAGAGCCTGTCAATTGATAGGAGTGTACCACAGAAATGGGTAACCATTCAGAGCCTGTCTATTGATAGGAGTGTAACACAGAAATGGGTAACCATACAGAGCCTGTCTATTGATAGGAGTGTACCACAGAAATGGGTTACCATACAGAGCCTGTCTATTGATAGGAGTGTACCACAGAAATGGGTAACCATACAGAGCCTGTCTTTTGATAGGGGTGTACCACAGAAATGGGTAACCATACAGAGCCTGTCAATTGATAAGAATATACCACAGAAATGGGTAACCATACAGAGCATGTCAATTGATAGGATTCTACTACAGAAATGGGTAACCGTACAGAGCCTGTCAATTGATAGGAGTGTACCACAGAAATGGGTAGAGAGCCTGTCAATTGATAGGAGTATACCACAGAAATGGGTAACCGTACAGAGCCTGTTTATTGATAGGAGTGTACCACAGAAATGGGTTACCATACAGAGCCTGTCTATTGATAGCAGTGTACCACAGAAATGGGTAACCGTACAGAGCCTGTCAATTGAAACGATTGTACCACATCAATGGGTAACCATACAGAGCCTGTCAATTGATAGGGGTGTACCACAGAAATGGGTAACCATACAGAGCCTGTCAATTGATAGGAGTGTACCAAGAAATGGGTTACCATACAGAGCCTGTCTATTGATAGAAGTGTACCACAGAAATGGGTAACCATACAGAGCCTGTCAATTGATAGGAGTGTACCACAAAAATGGGTAACCATACAGAGCCTGTCCATTGAAACGAGTGTACCACAGAAATGGGTAACCATACAGAGCCTGTCTATTGATAGGAGTGTACCACAGAAATGGGTAACCATACAGAGCCTGTCAATTGATAGGAGTGTACCACAAAAATGGGTAACCATACAGAGCCTGTCCATTGAAACGAGTGTATCACAGAAATGGGTAACCATACAGAGCCTGTCTATTGATAGGAGTGTACCACAGAAATGGGTAACCATTCAGAGCCTGTCAATTGATAGGAGTGTAACACAGAAATGGGTAACCATACAGAGCCTGTCTATTGATAGGAGTGTACCACAGAAATGGGTAACCATTCAGAGCCTGTCTATTGATAGGAGTGTACCACAGAAATGGGTTACCATACAGAGCCTGTCTATTGATAGGAGTGTACCACAGAAATGGGTAACCATACAGAGCCTGTCTTTTGATAGGGGTGTACCACAGAAATGGGTAACCATACAGAGCCTGTCAATTGATAAGAATATACCACAGAAATGGGTAACCGTACAGAGCCTGTCAATTGATAGGAGTGTACCACAGAAATGGGTAGAGAGCCTGTCAATTGATAGGCGTATACCACAGAAATGGGTAACAATACAGAGCCTGTTTATTGATAGGAGTGTACCACAGAAATGGGTTACCATACAGAGCCTGTCTATTGATAGCAGTGTACCACAGAAATGGGTAACCGTACAGAGCCTGTCAATTGAAACGATTGTACCACATCAATGGGTAACCATACAGAGCCTGTCAATTGATAGGGGTGTACCACAGAAATGGGTAACCATACAGAGCCTGTCAATTGATAGGAGTGTACCAAGAAATGGGTTACCATACAGAGCCTGTCTATTGATAGAAGTGTACCACAGAAATGGGTAACCATACAGAGCCTGTCAATTGATAGGAGTGTACCACAAAAATGGGTAACCATACAGAGCCTGTCCATTGAAACGAGTGTACCACAGAAATGGGTAACCATACAGAGCCTGTCTATTGATAGGAGTGTACCACAGAAATGGGTAACCATACAGAGCCTGTCAATTGATAGGAGTGTACCACAAAAATGGGTAACCATACAGAGCCTGTCCATTGAAACGAGTGTATCACAGAAATGGGTAACCATACAGAGCCTGTCTATTGATAGGAGTGTACCACAGAAATGGGTAACCATACAGAGCCTGTCAATTGATAGGAGTGTACCACAGAAATGTGTTACCATACAGAGCCTGTCAATTGATAGGAGTGTACCACAGAAATGGGTAACCATACAGAGCCTGTCCATTGAAACGAGTGTACCTCAGAAATGGGTAACCATACAGAGCCTGTCAATTGATAGGAGTGTACCACAGAAATGGGTAACCATACAGAGCCTGAGCATTGAAATGAGTGTACCACAGAAATGGGTAACCATACAGAGCCTGTCAATTGATAGGAGTGTACCACAGAAATGGGTAACCATACAGAGCCTGTCCATTGAAATGAGTCTACCACAGAAATGAGTAACCATACAGAGCCTGTCTATTGATAGGAGTGTACCACAGAAATGGGTAACCATACAGAGCCTGTCAATTGATAGGAGTGTACCACAGAAATGGGTTACCATACAGATCCTGTCAATTGATAGGAGTGTACCACAGAAATGGGTTACCATACAGAGCCTTTCAATTGATAGGAGTGTACCACAGAAATGGGTTACCATACAGAGCCTGTCAATTGATAGGAGTGTACCACAGAAATGGGTAAGCATACAGAGCCTGTCTATTGATAGCAGTGTACCACAGAAATGGGTAACCATACAGAGCCTGTCTATTGATAGGAGTGTACCACAGAAATGGATAACCATACAGAGCCTGTCAATTGATAGGAGTGTACCACAGAAATGGGTAACCATACAGAGCCTGTCAATTGATAGGAGTGTACCACAGAAATGGGTTACCATACAGATCCTGTCAATTGATAGGAGTGTACCACAGAAATGGGTTACCATACAGAGCCTTTCAATTGATAGGAGTGTACCACAGAAATGGGTTACCATACAGAGCCTGTCAATTGATAGGAGTGTACCACAGAAATGGGTAAGCATACAGAGCCTGTCTATTGATAGCAGTGTACCGCAGAAATGGGTAACCATACAGAGCCTGTCTATTGATAGGAGTGTACCACAGAAATGGGTTACCATACAGAGCCTGTCTATTGATAGCAGTGTACCACAGAAATGGGTAACCATACAGAGCCTGTCTATTTATAGGAGTGTACCACAGAAATTGGGAAATGGGTAACCATACAGAGCCTGTCTATTGATAGGAGTGTACCAAGAAATGGGTTACCATACAGAGCCTGTCTATTGATAGGAGTGTACCACAGAAATGGGTAACCAAACAGAGCCTGTCAATTGATAGGAGTGTACCAAGAAATGGGTTACCATACAGAGCCTGTCAATTGATAGGAGTGTACCACAGAAATGGGTTACCATACAGAGCCTGTCAATTGATAGGAGTGTACCAAGAAATGGGTTACCATACAGAGCCTGTCAATTGATAGGAGTGTACCACAGAAATGGGTAACCATACAGAGCCTGTCAATTGATAGGAATGTACCACAGAAATGGGTAACCATACAGAGCCTGTCTATTGATAGGAGTGTACCACAGAAATGGGTAACCATACAGAGCCTGTCAATTGAGAGGAGAATACCACAAAAATGGGTAACCATTCAGAGCCTGTCCATTGAAACGAGTGTACCACAGAAATGGGTAACCATACAGAGCCTGTCAATTGATAGAAAGACGACCCCCCAGTCATTATTCACTAGAAAAAGTTGCCAACGGGTCAAACTTTATCGACTACCGGCTCATAATATTTTGACTCCTATACACGAAGTAAAATGATACCGGGGAGTTTTTCTGTGGCTGTCGAAAAGCTGCACCAAAATAAAGGTTGTTTTTACTTCGTGCCATCATCATTATAAATAAATAAATAAATGAACGGTTTCCGCATTGAAACAAACACGTAGTCCCTTCATACACACATACATATAGTTGATTACCAAGAGATTAGCAGCAGCAGAAGTAGTTATTTGGTAGTTAGTATTTGGAGTAGTAGCTGGTGTTGTAGAAGTGGCAACATCAACAACACTATCAACAGCAGCGACAGTGGTTTCAGGGGAAGCAACATCATCATCAGTATCGGTGGTGGTTGTGATGGTGGAGGTCGTGGCGGTGGTGGTGACCCCGGGGGTTGATGGGGCGGGGGGGGGGGCTCAATAATTTACAGTAAAGCGTCACTCAAGGATATGGATTCCATGTGGGTCAAAATACGTTCTTTCACCGGTCACGGTACGAACACACAAAACAAAACAATTTCGTGATTGAAACATTAGCAAAACAAATCGCTATCTGTTATACGAAAATGCATTTAAAACGCCCCGGATGATGTGAACACAATTGAAGTAAATTCAACATTCGGAGGTTCAGCTCCATCAATACGACGTATTTTCAAGTTTCATTTGTATTTTCCATGGTGTATACGTATACAGTCCAAACCCGTTTTCTCGAACTCGCTTGGCTCGAATTCTTCATTGGCTCGAACTGGATGTTAAGAACTCATTTGATAATACTGAAGGTCAGAATTCCCGCTTGATTCGAATTTTACGAGGCTCGAGGTATATAGTCGCCGGTCCCTAGGAGTTCGAGCCAACGGGGTTGTACTGTACTCACGCAATAATATAAATAAAATAAATACAACAAAGCTTTTAAAATGAATACTATATAGAGCGTTTATTCTATAAAATGCGAAATCAATAAATCTGCCATTGTAAAATCAATATCCATACGCTAAGTAAAGCATACCCCTAACTACAATTCAACCTATAAAACGGCCAGATTCATATATAATGCAATACAGTATAGGTTACATTTACATTTCAAATAAAACGGTTGTTTTAGCATGATAGCATTTTCATTTACAGCTATCATAATGTCTAAAACATTTAATGTTTCTCATTAAAAAACATATTTGATATACAAGTTTATATTAAATTTTACTTGTCAATAATTATGTATAACACTTAATACAATACTTCTTCATGTTTTTCTCGGCAAAGTTTAATACATTATTCCAAATCTTGACCCAAACCACAGCAACTCCCAAGACATGATAACATGAGTTAGCACATCATGAGTTAACACTTGGTCAATAATTAACCTTAGATTCTCGGTCCGTTAGCGGTTAATGTGTTAGCTGATGTCGACTCTCGTAAAGAAATGAAAAGTGGAAAAATTGGCTGGAATTTCTTGGCACGCGGTGGTGGTGGCAGTAGTAGTAACAGTAGCAGTTGCAGTAGCAGTAGAAGTAGCAGTAGCAGCAGCAACAGTAGTAGTAGAAGAAGTAAGAGTAGTAGAAGTAGCAGTAACAGCAGCAGCAACAGTAGCAGTAGCAGTAGCAGTAGCAGTAGCAGTAGCAGTAGTAGTAGTAGTAGTAGTAGTAGTAGCAGCAGCAGCAGCAGCAGCAGCAGCAGCAGCAGCAGCAGCAGCAGTAGTAGTAGTAGCAGTAGTAGCGGTAGCGGTAGCAATAGCAGTAGCAGTAGTAGTAGTATTCAATCAACAATACAACAGTTACAAATGCGTGTTGCTGCACTAATCCACGTACGAAAATGTTTCGTTACAATAATAATAATAATAATAATAATAATAATAATAATAATAATAATAATAATAATAATAATAATAATAACTTTATTTAAAGAAGGTAACACATTAAGACATAGGCATCATATTATGAAAAACATAACACACGTCTTATTTACAATGCGGCCTTCTGAAAGAACACACACACACACACACACACACACACACACACACACACACACACACACACACACACACACACACACACACACACACACTAAATAAGATGTGATGCAAATAATACTCAAAACACATAGAGAAAACACATTGAACAGTACCGCAAAAATACATATTGTTAAAAAGCATCATTACATTTTTTCATCATGGCCTATAACTAGAATTAATGATCGTTTTGACATGTAAAATGCTTAGAATGGGATTTCAGAAAGGTACGTATTAAAATGTAATACGAAAACATAAAGAAACATGAATATAATACATTCATTTATAACACATCAATGCTTAATAATACATCAATTTGTACCTATATTTTAACAAGAAAACTCATCAAAATGGTTAAATTGAGTCAGTAGGACAGTCACACATTTATTTAACACCTTACTCAACAAATATACATACGTATAAACTATACCTGTGGTATGCATGGAATTATGCATACAATTTTTACAATGGATTTTGCGATTGATGATGTAAATAGAACTTTATGCAGCGGGTTTTAAATGTCTTTTCCGTGTTAAAATTACGTATTTCTTCTGGTAAAAAATTCCAAACTTTCCCACTGTAGCATGCAAACGAATGTTTCTTGTATTGTGTTTTATGTCGAAAGTGAGCAATGTCATGTCGCGTGGAAGATCGTAATCCATATCTTGTGTTGCTAGATATCTTAATAATGTCTCTTATGTAACTCGGTGTAAGATTATTAATATATTTAAATACCATAACAACCGTTTGATATCTGCAACAGTATTCAAATTGAAGCCATTCTATTTTTTTAAATAATTCATGCGATGGCGTTCTAATAGGCTTAAAGAGAATAATTTTTGCAGCTCTTTTTTGAAGCATGGTTATTCGTTTCATATGCGATTGCTTACTGTTCCCCCAAACGCTACAACAATAGTCAAACATAGGAAGTATATACGATTTATAAAACAATTGTATCATTTGATCCGTTAAAAAATAATTGAGTCTTTTTAAAGGGGCTATCTTTGCAGTTACTTTCATGCAGACAAAATCAACTTGCAGATTCCACGACAATGATGAATCAATAATAATTCCAAGCAATTTCTTCGAAGTTACATTTTCAATTAGTACTTTGTCTACGAATAAATTGAGTGCACATGCATTTTTTAACTTTGCATTTGAACCCAGCAACATGCAATTAGTTTTTTTGTGGATGTATTGCCATGTTGTTTACTTTGCACAATATGAAAGTATATCTGCAAGCAATAACTATATTTAATCAAAACGTTTTGGAATTAAGCGTTTGGATAGACATTATTTATACATGATATATGCGAAACTCCTCGCTAATCTTACAAAACGGCTAATAAACGATACACATCAAGCCCCTGTCGTTCATTTGTACGAAGATGCTATCTTAGGACAATACATATTAGTTACGAGGCACTGATGATCATTTCTGTAGTACTATATTTCCGCTCCATTTTGTTATCAGTATTTTAAGTGTTGAGGACCTTTAAGCTGACGGTTCCTATTGCAAGCAGTTAAGCGCGCTAGCCGTGATCGTATAGTGGTTAGTACTTCGCGTTGTGGCCGCGACAACCCAGGTTCGAATCCTGGTCACGGCATAGGCCATGACAGTCGCTGTCTCGGCACTGCTTAACTTACTTTTGCTGGTAAATGGTTGAAAACACAAAAATTCTTTTAATGAGAATTTAATTTCCCGTCGACATAATATTACATAATAAATTGTCTGCCGATAGCAAGAGAAAGAGATTTATTATCGGTTTTGCTATATATGTATTAGCCTCGATATTTTCATGTTAAATCAAAATCAATTCTGACCCGTACTTGCTGTGTATTACGAATAAAAACTGTCTTTTGAATGATATTAGTTTATTTCCATTTATCCGTATGTTTACGATTTGTTTGTTTAATTATTATATGTTATACAGACCTTACAGAGGTAAAAGTATATGAATCGGTTCGATGTTTCAGCATCCCCGCTATCGGAAGTGATGCCCCGTTGAAACATTTATAATATTCCATCAACCAAACCTTCTCCCCGACTCCTTGATGCACGCCTAAACCTGAAACATCTCCCTTCCTTACTCCTCGAGCCAGCTGAACTCGATATAAAAATACTACGACTGATAAGTTTGATTCCGCTCACTTTTGTGTATTGCAATTTGTCATGGTAGGATCTATTCTGCAATTTAAGTTAAAACGAACGTTAAAGGTTTTGAAAATTGAATTTAAGATCAACTTTTTTTGAAAAACAGTCTTGCTAAAAAGGATGTTTGTACTATATAGATCACTTCATTTTTTTTTTTATGAAATTCTGTTCTTAAACTGAAATGAAACAATAAAAAGCTTTAAATAACTCAACTTACAATTGGTTTAATTAGGAATAATAATGGTTAATCTGAAAAACGGAAGTGTGATTATTTATGCTGCAATACTGTATGAACATCATCAGTCAATGAATGTGGGAAAATCACATTATTCTTCGTTTTAATTACTAACAATTCTGGATTAAACAAAAGTACGGAAATGAAATAGGCAGTTTCTGTTGGTTTTATAAATTTTAAAGTGAAAGTGAAAAAGGTGCCAGCATTTTTCCCAAGATTTCTTTAACCAAACACGGGTAGCAGAAAGTATTTATTTCATTTCTGTGTATATTAATATATGTGTTTGTAATATTGCACATTTGTGCAAACATTTTGGAATAGTCTTAGTGGGCTAACTCGTATTAAATTTATGTAACTATCTAGATTGTGGATAAAAGGCCATTTAACATAAGGAAAGGCTTATGAAATATAAAGTGTTCAAATCTATAAGATCTTATCCAAAAACAACGATGGCATTCTTAAATTAATATATTGGTTATTAATATTTAATTATATAAGTTTATTAAAACATTTTTCGCTGTTAAGCATGTTGTGGATTAATTATGATATGTTATATTAATTCTTTGTTGAAGTTCATGTATATGAATTGGTTCGAAGCATGAGCGTGAACGCTACGTGAAGATCCATCCATGCAACCTGAAGTGATGTCCCTTTGCAGCCTGAAGTGATGTCCCTTGTAGCCTGAAGTGATGTCCCTTGTAACCTGAAGTATTGTCCCTTGTAACCTGAATGATTGTCCTTTGTAGCCTGAAGTGATGTCCCTTGTAGCCTAAAGTGATGTCCCTTGTAGCCTGAAGTGATGTCCCTTGTAACCTGAATTATTGTCCCTTGTAGCCTTAAGTGATGTCCCTTGTAACCTGAAGTATTGTCCCTTGTAACCTGAAGTATTGTCCCTTGTAGCCTTAAGTATTGTCCCTTGTAGCATGAAGTGATGTATCTTTTAGCCTGAAGCATTGTCCCTTGTAGCCTGAAGTGATGTCCCTTGTAACCTGAATGATTGCCCCTTGTAGCCTGAAATATTGTCCCTTGTAGCCTGAAGTGATGTCCCTTGTAGCCTGAAGTGATGTCCCTTGTAGCCTGAATGATTGTCCCTTGTAGCCTGAAGTGATGTCCCTTGTAGCCTGAAGTGATGTCCCTTGTAACCTGAAGTATTGTCCCTTGTAGCCTGAAGTGATGTCCCTTGTAGCCTGAAGTGATGTCCCTTGTAACCTATAGTGATGTCCCTTGTAACCTGAAGTGATGTTCCTCCAACGAAACCTCCTCACCGACACCTTGATGCGAATATCGCGCCTGATGCGAATGTCCTGAATGTCGCGGGTGTTACGAATGTCGCGGATGTTGTAAAAGTTCTGAATGCCACGATTGGCGTAAATGTTGTGAATATGGTGAGTGTAGCGAAATTGAAAAATTGAATGACATAAATGTCATGAATGTCCTTTATGTTGCTAATGTTGTGAATATCGTGATATTGTTGGAAAATCTTGAATTTGCGAATGTTGCAAATGTCATGTTTGTTTTGAATTTCGTAAATGACGCCTTTGTGAATGTTATGAAAATCATGAATGATGCGAATGATATTGTTACGACCACGAAAGGCAACGAAGAAATAAAAACCAACAACAAACTTTAAACAAAAACTAAATGCATTTAATAACAGTTTTACAAAAACAACATTCAAATTGATAATGCGAGAACTGAAATACCCAGAGAAACGAATAATATCCACTATCAAAATTGATCACACTACGTTATACGAGGAATGTTGAAATCAAACAGCATTTTAAAAATAATTTCCACAAAACATTGAAATGTTCTCAAAACAGAATAAGTAAATTAAATCCAAAATTATAGAAAGGTTCGGTCTTGCTGAATTTTTTAAGGTTTTAATGATAAAAGGAATTTCCCCGTATATTACAAATATTTATTTTTCAGAACATACTACAAAATCCTCATATGACAAGAACTTTCTCTCAAATTCTATAAATATCTTGTTTTACATGGAATGAGCAGCAAATTCAAGAACATTATAAAGATATCCCGATTCTTAAAATATCACAGGAGTAAACCATAATAGTTAACTTAAAATGAATCTAGGTTGTCTCACTATGGAATTAGATTATTAAACAATCTAAACTCATATTCCGGATGCCCAGGTTGTACGGCCGATATTCCGGATGCCGAGTTTGTAAGGCCGATATTCCGGATGCCGTGGTTGTATTCCGGATGCCGAGGTTGTATGGCCAATATTCCGGATGGCGAGGTGGTATGGCGGATGCCGAGGTTGTATGGCCAATATTCCGGATGGCGAGGTGGTATTCCGGATGGCGAGGTGGTATGGCCAATATTCCGGATGGCGAGGTGGTATTCCGTATGCCGAGGTTGTATGGCCAATATTCCGGACGGCGAGGTGGTATTCCGGACGCCGAGATTGTATGGCCAATATTCCGGATGGCGAGGTGGTATGGCGGATGCCGAGGTTGTACGGCCGATATTCCGGATGCCGAGGTTGTACGGCCAATATTCCGGAATTCGAGGTTGTACGGCCGATATTCCGGATGCCGAGGTTGCATGACCAATATTCCGGATGCCGAGGTTGTAAGGCCGATACTCCGGATGCCGAGGTTGCATGACCAATATTCCGGATGACGAGGTTGTACGGCCAATATTCCGGATGGCGATTTTGTATGGCTGTCATAGAACGTTTATAGTTCGGGAAAATTCGGCTCCTGCTCGGCATTTCTTCTGCTGACAATCGGCGTCTTCATCAACGATTCGGCGTGATGATCGGCAAAACTTTTCAACTCGTCTTCTTCGGGGATCTTTCGGCATCGATTCAGCTTCCTTCAGGGACCGCCCGGGATGGCTAAAAGATTACGAAGCCTCGCAGAAGGCTTTCCGAAGATGCCGAGTTAATGGCGATGGGTTTCCGAACGTCGCGATAGGTTCCCGATGGTTTGCCGAAGATCCCAAAGCCGTCCCGAATTAAACCTACGGCGTCCAAAATTTTAAAACTTAAAATTTGGATCCCGATTTAGCCCGAAGTGCCAAGAAGGTTCCAGAAGTGTTAAGGAAGGACACGGAAGGGTTCCAGCACATCGTGAAGACATGCCGAAACATTCCGATTTTGTAAATTCCGCTTTCGGGCCTAGTGGACGCCTATAACAGTCTAGCCGATATCCTGGCCATAAGTTGAGCTGTGGGATCTACGCCACAGTGTATTAGCACGTCTTTATAAATACAAGGTGCGAGCAAATTTTAGACTAAAAGTACACATAGAAATGAAGAATTTGGTACCGACTTTAAACTACAATGCAATAGTTACAACTGTGTGTAGCTACACGTATATACGTACAAAATATGTGTTTTAAAAAAAACACGTGAGAGTAGATATGTAAGCAGGTGCAATTCTGTCGAAGAAAACAATAACATAATTTTAAACCGTAATATGAAATAGTCTGTATTTGTCATACGTTTAATAAAATCGTTTTCTGAAATTAAGTGAGGGGGTGGCCGATATGTAGGTTTTTATACACGATTAACGTGAAACTCCTCGCGTATCTCATAACCCGTTTTCAACGGGTAATAAAAAAGACACGTTAGTCCCCTGTTGTTCATTTGTACGAAGTTATAACCATATACACAAGCGGAATCAGGCGAGGACGCACCCGGTGTACCCCACCCATAAAATCGTTCAAGTATACTATTATTTCAATGTAGGAGAAAAAAGTAATAAAATACGCTCAAAATTACCGTTTCGGACTAGACTTGACTTGTGCCACTCCCTCAGGGAGAGGCACAAGTCAAGTTACGCCCCTAATTTGTGCACCAAACTTACCCCCCCCCCCCTCCTACGTCAAGTCCTGTGTGGCCGCGACAACCCAGGTTCGAATCCTGGTCACGGCATAGGCTGTTAAGTCGCGTAACTATTTTTGCTCAGGGTAACTGTTTCGTAAGAAGTGGTTAAATTAGTATCCGCCATTTATACCGAATTTCTTAACCTGATACATGCTCTATATAGATTTTTAAAATGTTTCGTTGGCGCCGCACTTAAGTGCGCGCCTATTATTTGATGGGAATGTTTTTTTTAATTAGCCGTAGCACTGTGTGGGAACGGACACCGAATATAGCTCTAAAAGTGATAAGTAAACAGACAATTATGCAGTTGTTTTTCTTTACCAGAGGTAAGATCTTGCTGTGTTTACGCTTACCTACCGTATCCACAAAATGAAACAAGTGTTTGAACTAATAGCTGAATGCTAAATTTGGCCTATGGTGTACTTTAAAGTGCTTACGATTTAGCAGACCTCGAAAAAAGTTTCTTCAATTCTGAGATGATCACCTCAAAACTTACAGAATTTCGACAAGCATTGTTATTTTTAGGAAATATATCGAATAAATAAAAATCTGAATCGAAGGATTTCACAAGCATAAGCTCAATTATTTGTATTGTAAGAACTGGCAATGTAACTTTTAAACTGTTAAAAATATGCCCTTAGAAATGTTCACGGTACTGTACTGGGGATAGCCGTATTTTGTACTGGGGATAGTTTCAAAGTTGAGAAATGTGTCCTGGTGATACAACATACATGTATGTCTATTTCGAACTTTCAAATAATCTGTAAAAAGTGAGAGTAGAATTTGATAAGAAATCATTGAGCAAACTTTAGTTAACAATGAGTTTGATCCATGCTCTCCTAAATGAACGTATATATGCAAGCTGCTTAAATATCAGGGTTGGTCACACAACATACTTTCTCAATGAAGTAAACGAGCAGAGACCATTATTCTGGTCTAAGTAATACCAACATCGACCCAAGCTTAGAAAAAAGCTTCACGTGTTCCAAATTTGATCACAATATCTCATTCCCTACTGATGAATTTCTGTGTGCAAAAACGTACCTACTTGATTTACAATGCAATACTATGTATATAAATAGCAAACACCACATAAATTCTACGGCCATATGTTTTGTGTTCCTCAATAAATCAGATTACCGGCGTATTTCAAATATTTAGATATTTGCGACTCGAATGTTGATGCTTGTGGAAAACACATCATGGTTTACTAATCCGTATGAATGAAACAGTTTTAAGTACATACAGATACAAAAAAACGCAACATTTATTTTGCTCTCATCCCTCGATATGGACAACATCGAACAATTTCCCTCGAGCTCGCGTATAGGTAAATGGCCGTAATCATTATCACAGTCTCGCTATTCTAAATACATCGTTACTATCTTCAGTCCACTTAATAGTTATCCCCTGTGCAGTTAATTATTTGCTTCATCTATCACCAGTACGCCACAAGGGCATCAAAAAGTATGAATATCTCCGTAACAACAAAACCTATTATATTGATATCTTACACATAACTAGATAATGTGATTACAATGAAATCGCTCGATTCAGTTTTTATTCTTATTTTCAATTTGTTGATTTATGTTTGAAATCGTACCACATACAAACATTTGTGAGCGATCATGCAACTTTCGGCGAGAATTGGGCTATTATACAAAAGAGGAGACACATTTCCATCATAGTCGTATATTGCACAGGATCAAGTTGTTCGAAACTCTTCGACTTTGATAAATATATAACCATAAAATACAAAAAATGATAGAAAACTTTCCATGTGTCAAAATCAAACGCTTATCGATTTATCACTTTTTGAGCTATATCCGCTGTCCGTTCCCCCACAATGGGTAGGAGCGGTTTTTAATCTGATTGACAGGTTTTTTGGACTAGGGCACTTGTGGCCTAGTTCATAGCCATAACCGCGATGTCTGCATTTTCAAGCCGCATCTGAGGGTTCACTGACGTAATGTATTCATACGCTGTATTTTGATTGGATTGCCGTTAGCGAATTTGAATAATCAAAGTAGTACCAGAACTGATTACAATCACAACATCCAATGAAAATAGTTCTCCTAACAATTCAAGCTAACTGTATGTTCTTTTAATGAAGCACAATAAATGCATACGTAGCGAGTGAGTTAATCGGGTTAACCACATGAATGTTCTTGCATACGGTCAGATTATATGCAATAAGAATATGAACATATTGGAAAAGTACGCATCGAAGTTTTTCAGTTCAATGCTCTGTATTGATATACTGGTACCCTCTTTCTCTTTTATCCGAAAAGAAATGAGTATCAGCTAACCGCGGTGCCCGTCGCGCATTCGAAATTTCTTGCGAATAAAGCGTGCGGTCTAAGTAGAAAACAACCAGGAAAGTTGGTTTTAAAAAGTAGTGTTATCCTTCGTATACAATGTTGGTATTCCGAAGTCGGTCCCTGATCTTTTTTTCGACATAATTTGCATGTTTCCGTGATATTTTCTTTTCGATACAAAGTTTTTTTAACTAATCATCGCATGACACTTAGCAATTTTTTTAAATATAACATGATTTTTGGTATTTATTGTTCAACTACTATTAATGTTAACTAAAAATCATATGTTGCGTACCTGTATAACTTTATATTTTTGAGGAAAAGTAAATCAGGGTACCAGTCTACTTATTGACCTCAAAATTTACTCTGAACAGAGCGGCCGAATGATTCAGACATGTATGTTATCACTACTTCCGGATGCTGATGATGTGAATTTCATAGTGTTTTATTGAGGAAATTTATCAATAAAGCCGCCATTGAATGATTACCACCATCAAACGGATTTATTTTCATCTTAACGTGGGTAGCATTTTTAATTTGACACGTTAATTTTCAAGCAATACAAGTTCGTTTGAAAAAATCATGTGATTTCAATTTTGCAAAATAGACATAAAAAATATCAAATATGCGCATACTTATTTATGAAGTTTCATTCTAAATGAAGCCAAATGTATGGATATGTGCACAGCATCTGTGAATAAGATTATTGTTTACCTATGTGCATAGAAAAATCTTGGAGCCACTCTCAGTGTAAGTACATGACATTGTGATAAACCATCGCCATTGATAAAACAATATTGCATGCTCAATTTTGATTTCCTCTCTTATATAATGCACCAGTCAATTGTTACCATGGCCCCCTTTGGGATATACCAGGGAAAAGGGCTGTGTTTTTAGCTTTCAGGTGCCCTCGTAGCTAAAGAACTTCAGCGAACACATTATATATTACCTTTTTGGACGTGTTGTAAACATCAAAAAAATAAATATCAACATTACAGTTATGGAAGCCAGAACTAGTGTCCTGGGTGATTGCGGTGGTTTTGTCTTACCTTAAAATATATCAGGAAATTGCTCTTACCTTAGATCCCCGGGGTGTGGGGTTATTCACGGGATTTTACCACCAGTTCGTTCTCGCAGGGCAGGGATACAATTGTCTGGTGCATACTTTACAAGTTCTTTTTCTGAAGACGCTTTGTGCTCACTTTTTGTTTTCTAGCCAAGAATGAAAATAAAAAATAAGTCAGAGATACAGTATGGTGATGCATTGTTGTTGTTAGATCAATATAAATTTGTGAAATATTTGAGGGAAAGGTATTTGGTTAAATAATTTACAAGTGTAACTTTTGAGTTTTATTTTAACAATGCAGTGCCGAAAATTGTGGAGATATAATTGAATTTGTATTAATTAATCAGTTGACTTGTGGCGTTTAGGGAACAAAATCAAAATATTCAATAAAGATCCCTTATGTTGTGGAATAGTAAAGTAATGAAGATTTAATCTCACAACAGTCTTTCTCAAATGCTGTCAAGGCTTTTTTATGCTTATGAATATCTAACCTCGCGATGTCAGACCAGAAATCATCTTGGCATGAGCTTGGATCACTATGTATCATTATCCACCAGTCAATTGTAACCACGCCTCTCACATCCGGGGGTATACCGGGGATAGCCGGCGAAATGGGCCATGTTTTTACCTTTCAGGTGGCCCCGAAGTGCCAGGTCTTCCCGGAAAATACAGTGTGGATGGGGCTTAACCTAATGTCCCTTGGGTGCGGGGCATTTGGTAGGGACTTTACCATCAGATTATCTCCGCCGGCGATTTTAGCTGGACCGAAAGTAAAAGTCCCCGCTATACCGGGATCGGGGGATGGGGGGCATGGTTTCAATTGACTGATGCATTAGCCTGTGTATTCAGATAAAGTTAAGAATAAATATTTATTTATATAACTTATACTTTGTAATCTAATTCAAAGATTTGAAAAAGGTATCCTTTATCAATAAATGCAAATATACATAAATGACTGTGCAAATCTTTTTGTATCATCCAAATATGAGTACCTTGCAGGGTGGATGTTATTTGTAAAAGTTATACTAAGTGAGCTTTCAAGATTACCTTTCCAATCGCATACACAATGCTGTTTGAAACCTGAATAATTAAAACAAATCTTGGTTGTAGACCATTACTATTAAATATTTGATAAGTCACAGACATTATAAGGTACAGTTTAAAGGGGCTGTACTAAGTTAATGATGAAAAAGCAAAAAATTAAAGAAAATTGTAGAAAATTAACATATACTTGGTATCGATGTGTACAATTATTGCATTGAAACTTACTACTGATACTCCCCATAGTTTACAAATGATTTATTAATAGCAGTTATTTCGTGTTTTTCCATTAAAAAAAGATTACTAGGTATTGTCGTTCCAAGACAAAATTAAAAAAAAAGTTGTCAAAATGAGAGTGCAGCTTTAAACTCATAATAAAATGTCAATGCACTTCATTTGACATAATTTGAAACAGATGAAAAAATGTTATTTTTAAAAAGCACAATATATCTTTTATGACAGACAGAGCATTTATTTACCAGAAGATCATAGACCCATGTGGCCGAATACCATACAAAAATGACGACAAGTACAAAACATGTGTAAATATTCATAGATATGTATGACCTTTCGTGCACTACAGACAACATTTAACATACCAAAACATACAATAACCACAATTTTAACAATACAATTACTGGTATATATGTGATCATATTTTATATGCATATACATATACATACACACCCACACATACATATACACATATAACACACACACATACTTATGTTGGATTTAATGTAACATTTCTAAGTTCGAAAGCCTTGTATATAAACATACTCAGATTTTTTAAAATAGTTTTATTTTCTGTATTGATCAACGCAATTAAATTATACATACTAGGATGTTGTCTATAATACCTAGGTATAAATAGCATTCTTAGTTCATTAAATAATGTGCACTCTAGTAGAAAATGGTATTCATCTTCTAATAAGGAACAAACAGTGCATTTACGTTCATTTAGGGGCGTTGATTGCGGTCTATTCCATCGTCCCGTTTCAATGCTTAATCTATGTGAAGATAGCCGCAATTTGGACACCGACATTCTAAATTTAGTAATATTTAAAATGTTGAGATATGGTTGAAATCTAAATTCTGACACATTTTTGTAAAACCTAGCCCTACTGGACATGTCTAATCTACTTTGCCAATCTTGAATAAAAGTATCTTTTAACCTTTGTTTAACAAGACACAAAAATATCTTAACATTTCCAATTTCTTGATAAAACCAGGCATCATATAAGCCTAAACTACAAAGTAGGTCTTTTGTGAGTGAACACCAATTTGGTTTGTTTGGATGCTGTTCCATATCTGTTTTCAGCATGTTATAAACCTTTTTATAGTATTTACTTTCATTACTATGTAATAGTTTCACCCAGTATTTAATTATACTCATGTATCTTATTGTCTTAAAGCTAAGCCTCCCTAACTCTCCATAAATGAAGTCATTTTGTGTCGTCTTTTTTACACCGAGAAGACGTTTACAGAATTGTAAATGAACTCGTTCAACTTGATTGCCTTGAGCAAATCCCCAAACTTCCCCAGCATAATTTAAAATAGGCGCAACAAGTTTGTCAAATAAATCAAGTCTATGTTTAACTGATATGCTAGTAAATTTATAAAGATATTTGTTCATTTGAAATATCGCTTTAAGTGCTTGACCCGCTAATGTTGTTTGAGCATCAGAAAACGATCCTCCATTGCTAAACACAATACCAAGGTACGGAAACTTGTTTGTAATTTCTATTTCAACATTGTTGTAATAAAACTTCATAACCCCCTCAATCGTCCACCCTTATGAAATATCATAATTTTAGTTTTATTAGTATTAACTACGAGTTTCCATCTATTACAATATTCAAACAAAGCATCTAAGCTTAACTGTAGTTCATTTTCGGAATTTGCAAATAATACTATATCATCAGCATATAAAATCAGAAATATTTTAAACATATTAACATCTATGCCATCTAGGCCTTTGTGTATAAAAACATCTTCTAAATCATTTAAAAACATAGAAAATAGGAAGGGCGACAAACTTTCGCCTTGCCGTACACCTAACCTACAGTCAAAGCCTTCTCCTAGTAAATTATTATGTTTCACTTTCGATTTGACATTATCATACATTGATTTAACTATATTTAATATTTTACCTCTAATTCCAAGTTGAATTAGTTTGTACCAAAGATTATCTCTTACAATATAATCAAAAGCTTTTGTGTAGTCTATAAAAGCACAATATAAACGTTTACCTTGGTTTAATATATGATTAATAATACCATGTAATACAAAAATGTTGTCAACAGTTCCCATATTTGACCTGAAACCTGCCTGTGCTTCGATATACACATTGTATAGTTCTGCCCAATCAGTCAACTTATTGTTTAATATCCGCGTAAATAATTTACCAATGGTGCTCAACAATGTTATCCCTCGATAATTATTTTCATCATTAACATTTCCCTTTTTATGTAATGGTACAATAAAACCCTCAGACCATGTCTTTGGAAAATATCCAATATCAAACAACTTATTAAAAAGTGTAATTAGATGCGGTAACAATACAGACTTTCCATGGATGAAAAATTCATTTATATGCATATCTGGTCCACCACTTTTATTTGTGTTTAATTGTGAAATAGCCTTTATCAAACAATTAGAAGTTATCGGTGTATTTAATTCATTGAACATAACATCGAATTCATTCTTCTCATATCTATCTATGAAATCAACAACATCCTCATCGATAGAGAAAAAAGGGTCATCGGGGTTATTTACCGTTTTAAAATACCGTTCAAACGTGTCTAAAGATATATTGGTGGCTTTTATATTAGCACAGCCTTTTAACATATTCCAATATAACTTTGCATTTTTAAACCGCGATTCATTTAACTTTTTTGTTTGCATTTTATCATAAGAAAGCTTATTTCTACGAATGCACATTTTATAGCGAGATCTCGCATTTACCATATTTAATCTATTTTCTTCGGAGTTGTAATGTCTAAAAGTATTTAATGTGCTATAAAATAGTCTCCTATTCTCATAGCAATCTTCATTGAACCAAGGCTGGTCATTGCTAGAGCTATATTCAAAACGATTTGTGTCCGACTGAATAAAACATTTACGCATAAATGGTTGTGCCGAATTATGTGACCTTACATTATAATGAATTTATTCAGATCAGTGACTTTTCTTGCACTTAAATGTGAACAAGAAAGCTTGGGATTGAACACTAAATGAAACAGGAATGAAATTAAATGAATCACAAAATATCATCAAATTTATACACACAAATGTTCTTTGATATACCAAAATATTAAACTTTTTAGACATACAAAAAAATTAACATTTACTAAATACGGTTATAAAAAATGATTAATACATTTGTAGGATTTGATATCCTACTAGATGTAACTCGGCTTCGTTCATTTTTCTAAACTTTCTCTCAGTGATGAGGAATACATTTTATTCACTGCAGTTGTGTTTTCTAAGTTTATAAAAATAAGAACAATTGAAACATTAACTACTGTTGATCAGTGCAGATTGTGGGAGGTCATGGTTGATTTCAATGAACCACCAATAAGCCCTGCCAAAATTGAATACTGATTGGTCAGTCAGGTGCTTTTGGTAGGCATGATTAGCATGAATGTTAATTTTAACCATCATTTATGAATGTTTACACAATCATTGAATATTGAAATAAAAAGCGAAATGTTAGTTTGAATGATGAAAGCCATGAAATATGTGAAGTATTCAAAAAGAGACCATTTTTTTTTCAGCTTGTGTAAAAAATGAGAAAATTGTTAAGCAAAATTATTTATTGCTTATCAGGAAAATGTTGAAATCTCTGTTTAGACCTATAGTGATCATACTTGATTGCTATGTTATTGGCACTTATTGCAATATGTTTTATTCATTGCAATATTTATGTAAAACATCAATTATTATGTTGACTTAAGTTTGTAGACAAGAACTAATGGTATAGGTGATATGAGAATGATCTCATAAGTCTTTAAAACCCCTTTTGGTATTGTGAGTTTTTTTGCTCAAGTCTTGTTCAGTTTAGCCTTTGAAGATTTTCAAAGTCCAGCTGTCTAGACCCTGACCAGATATAATTTCTTGTCTTTTCAAATTACCAACTTGGCAATGGTTTTATCATAACATACGATATTGGTTTGAACATGTTAGTGTTTTTGTATGTGGAATGAAATATCATAAGTGGCACTAAATTGAACATAATTTATAGTTCTCATTGATATTACACATAGCCCCAAGTACATGTTGATCTAAGATTTAAGGCTTGGATGGAGTCAGGGCAAGAAAAATGCATGTTAATACATTGTACTTTCCAACACAAGAACTGTTTGTTTATTCAAGTAAATAAAGCAATCCCAACACCAAGGAACTGCAGTATTGCATAACCAGCTTAATTGACATTATGAGTTGGAGTTCAAATTGCTGCAATTCAAGGCACATCTAGTTTTCAGAATTATTCAAACTCTGATTTAGCAACCTTAATTTAGTTATATGAACTTCTTTTGCGAAATGAAAGCTTTTTTAGATTTACAAGGACGGGTGAAAAGTATTTGCCAAATGTACTGCAACACCTGATACCTGTTGCCTAGGAATCCAACAAATTCTTGGCACTCCAAATGTTACAGTACTATTCAATTTGGAGTGCCTGAAAAGAAAGCTTCTTGATTCTACATTCAACATCTTCTTTCTGTATGACATATTGGACCAGGTAATCATGAACCTACAACCTTTTGCATCTATTGAGATAGGGACAGTGACAGAGGACAATATAAGAATGGCCAACTGCTGCATTTATTGAGTTATCTAATGCATACAAATTAAGACGGAGAAAATAATTCTTTATTTTTCCAAACTACTTCCTTAAGCATCTTGTACATGTATGTAGTTGTCTTTTACAATGATTGTTCAAAGTTACAATGGCCCTGTGGGTTAAAGATGCTCTGTCCACGGGGAAACAGGTTTTGTACATAATAGGGTTATAAGTACTACGTTTTGATCCAGGAGGTTGTATTCGACTCAAGTAGATTTTTGCAGATTCGGGCACCACAAGGCACAAGCCGAGTAAAATCAAAAATTACAAAAAACTACCAGAATCAAATATGACATTCCGCCATATCAGGATCAAAACGCAGTTACCACATTTTAGCCTAAAATGTTATAATTATGGGAACTACTTTTATGTGCAGTCACCCATAGTCGCTTAGGTGTTAATCCGATCTGGTCATTGTTCAGTTTAATTTCGTCCCGTCCAGACGTCCAGTATTTGACTTAAAAAAATGGCGGCATCAGAAAATGGCGCTCGACGAAGACAAAGGCTTCGCGAAAAGTTCAAGAGGCCATTGAGTCTCTAGTGGAGGAGAACAAGGAAATACAAGAGGAGCTTGTGAATTTGGCTCCGAAGAAGGAGCCCTCTTACGACTCTCTGGATGCTTTACGTCGTGAACGCTCGGTTCTACAACAGCAGATAGAAGAGCAGCGTACCGACGTCACAGGAGTGGTATATGTCCGTATTGCACTGGAGCGGAATATGGGTTAAAGTATTTTCTGATATGTATTGCATGCGGATTGATGATGGGTATAAAATAAAGAATAAAATTATGTTTGGTATTCCATTCTCACTAGCAGTGTGATGAACTGATGATACCATGTTATGAAATTTGATGGTCAAAGTATTTAAAAGACATTTCAATATTTCATACTTTAAAACCGATATTCATCTCATCTTAGTCTACTCAACTTGCTTTGCTATGTACAAAAGTCTGCAGCAGTTATATGAATAGCATTAGACAGAAGGCAGTGCCTAATATTTATCAACAGCACTAAGTTATCATGGTAACATGTTATATGAATTGTATACCAAGCACAAATTAAGAGGGAGAAAATAATTCTTCACTTTTTAAATAAAAACTACTTCCTAATAGCATTGTGTATGCAGTATGACATAGGTGTACAATGTAGATGTCTTTTACAAAGATTGTTTAAAGTATGGCCCTGTGGTTTAAAGTTCCCCTGAAAAAGAGGCGACAGGTTTTCTATATAGTATATAATTACATCATTGAAAATCTTCTCTGAAACTGCAAATAACAGTCCTTTGATATAAAAGGAATTGATCAAATTAAAGAAGTATGTGTGCCAACCACGTAAATTAATTTGTACAAGTCTGATTTAACGACTTTGAGAAATTCAAAAGAACAATGACTTTATCTGATTTGACGCTTTAGCCCCCCCCCCCCACACACACACACATCCCCCTCACTCTACACACACTTAATTAGATTTTTCAAATTTCCTTTCCAGCTTGCAAGCAGTTTTAGTCTAATGTTTAAGCTAGCCCATTAAACAGTGACCCCTTGTGATGTGAGCCGATTTGTTCAATGCTTAGAACATGGTTGTCAACATTCCCCTGAATGAAGCCCTAGTCCATCAGTGCTTTCAGCACTTTGATTTTTATTGTTATTCGATTATGATTTAAGAATGCAAATGGATGGTCAAAGCATGGATAATAATGATGCTATTGATGGTTAAAAAGATTGTCTTCAATTTATCTTCAAAACATTATTTCAAAAGAACGACAATTAAGTTTAATAACTGTTCCCGATTCGTTTATGTTTTCCGATTGGTTACCTGTAATCATGTGCCGGAAATGTAAAAAGGGGTGACTGGCAATTATGTGATTGCGAATAATTATGTCCTATTTTGTTTTGTTATATGTTTACTGAATTAGTAAACCATAAGCTAAGATATTTTTTTTAATTTTATCGATATCGGAATTAAAAGTTTGCCTTACTTTATTTGTTAATGTGTTGAAGGTGACATAAGTAAAAATTCATAACGATTGTCCCGAGTTGTTTTAATTAAGAACAGTACACAGTCAGCGCACAAAATGATTGGTCGAGTCAGTCATGTGATATGATGTTTTCGCGGGAACTTCATAAATCTTACACTTTGAAAAGAACAGTTTTCCCTTAGTCATTATATGGTCGTTGACCGTAACTTGTCATTGTTTTTAACATATTACAAATGCATAAACTATTAAACGGCACCCTTTGATGCTTTGCATCAATGGTCTTTCTTGTTTCTTATTTATGAAGAATCGTTACTTATTTCTGAAGACGACTCTTCAGGGAAGTAAATTGCTATTAATGCGCATGCGCATATAGCCATGCTTACAGTTTGCATATGCGAAGGCGCGATTTCAGTGTCAACGCTGATTTAAATGACGTCACAATATATTGAACTGATTGACAAGTCTTTTTTGACAGACGCACGGCTTAATTTTAAAGCTGATGCAATTTGGCGGAGACTAACACTAAGTCGGGTAGAATTTATTAAGTAACTTCTTCGTGATTAAGAAACCACGGTCGCTGCGCTGCGCTCTGCTTCCAGGGGGTCCAACGTGAAATGTGTTCGCCGAATTTTAAGTGAGGGAAATTGTGTGAAGCCGAATAAAATGGCGGCGTTGAAAGGAATTTCGGTGTTTCATGGATGTATTTTCACCTGGTAAGTAAGTTACATCACCTCTCTCGCAATATAAATACGCCTACCCGGAGACCACACGTGTAAGCGTCTCTCGGTTTTTTAACCTATGTTTCTAGTGGCCTTTACAAAAAAGTTATTGAATGTATAAGCTGACCGATTGATTGTTTATTTACAAAGTGAAAATAGAAAATCGCGTGACTTGAAACTGTGTTTTCGGCCCAAGTTTACCATTCTTGTACCTGTTTTGGCTATTTGTTATTGAATATTTGCATTATTTATCTTTTCGACCGCTACTGCACTTACATGGGTATTATAGGCGTATTTATATTGCGAGAAAGGTGATATAACTTACTTACCAGGTGAAAATACATCCTTGAAAAACCGAAATTCCTTTCAACGCCGCCATTTTATTCGGCTTCACACAATTTCCCTCACTTAAAAATCGGCGAACACATTTCACGTTGGACCCCCTGGCTTCGTTAGCTTACTTATTCACGAAGAAATTTCATAATAAACTCTAAACTATAAAAAGAACAAGTAAATTTGTCCAAATGCTATCCTTGGATACAAGGCAACACATTGGGTGTTATAATAGTTAAATTAGACAGACGTTAGATCAATAATCGTATCTTTGAGCAGAATATGTAACCCTATAGGGAACATAAACTGAACTAGATCATGTCATTGTATTGCCCCACTGGTAGCGGGGATTGGTTTAATAAGGCCGGCGTGCAAACATGTAATTTCGACAGCGGAAGTTTCTTGAAAGTCTGGATTCTGGCAGGCCCGATGTCCCATCACCCAGTAAATGTTTTTTTTCTGATTGCTTTTTCTTTAATAATTGTTTATGCCTGAACACGTCCGAGCCCAGTATGTTTGACAGATTGCTCTTCTCAGCAGAGGAGGGGGATTTCAATATTGAAGTTCTCTAAGTTCCATGACCGCCCACTCTCGTTTGGGTAAACCATAAAAATGTGCATAAAAGCAGATAAACCATGTGGGGTCTTCCATAAATCATTCAATATCATATTTAATCAATACAATACAAAACAGATTATTTAAAAAAAAAGATGAAAATTGTAGATAAAGTTTTCTCCCACCTCAGATAAGTAGATCCAATAATTTAACCATGCTAGATATTTTTATCTTGCCCACGGGCGAAGATAAAATGCCCGTATGGAACTCCTTTTACCACATTGTAATTACCTCCCTTGTTGAAGACTGTCGTCAGTAGCATCAAGGAAATCTTGTCTTATGGTAATATTTAGAACGCTAATTAATTATTTCTCGCTTCAAATGTCACCATAAAACAGTTTTCAGGCACCATTCAATAAATAATGCTTCATTCTCCTTAGAACTATTTAAAAAGACCGATTTGACTATTAACATTAACTGGATCACTGCGCATAAATCCATGACAACCACGTGCTATCGCATATCCATACGCAATTATTTCCACTAAGCAAAAAAGAGTTCCAGCAAAAAATTCATTTTTACTTAATTTTCTTTAACTGAGGTGGGAGAAAAAGCATCTACCATAGCCGCTCGTATAAGATAGGTTCATCCCGACCCTCGCGCAGGGTGTTTTGCGGAAACTCGGTAAACCTCGTTTCCGCAAAACACCCTACGCTCGGGTCGAAATGAACCTATCTTACACTCTCGGCCATGGAAGATACTTATAATCTCCCAAAGGCACATATCTAGATGACATTAAATGACATGCTATTTGTTGGCAACCAGAGTCATAATATAGGCTGTGATAACGGCCCCGAATGATAAGCATATTTAACTGAGATAGCAACTCGATGATATGTTAAAAACTTAATAGTATAGTCTGAAGTTTAATGACCCCGCCCCCCTCTAAAAAAATAAAAAAAAATAAAAATAATATATACAGTAAATGAATAAAATAGGTTAGGTAGGTCAGATTTTTTATTAGGCAAATTAATTTGGATATTTTTCTGTAACATAAAGGTCTATCGCACATGACCCATGGCCAGGTTCGCACTTCGAGTTTCATAATTATGGAAAGCTGCATGTATGCGCATGGATAGAGCTTAGTTGGTCGTGTCCGCGCTGCAAATATGTAATGAATGTTATGAGGGTTACATGTGTGACAGTTTTCAAACACCTCCGTTACGAAAATTCGAAGGAAGGGGAGACGGACGGACGTAGAAACGCACAGACGCACAGCGGAGCTATTTAATATACCCTCCTTCTGAGGCATAACACGCATTTCATGCATTAAATGCTTTTCATTGACGGAAGCATATAAAGGAAGGACTATTGAGCAACAGTTCACATATTTAATGTTCTTGAAGTGCGTAAACTCGACATCGACGTCAATTAATGCTTCAAGTTTCTTGCTGTTCTGATTGTATTGTTTATGTTTTGTTATTATGAAGGCGTTATACGAACCCGTTTACAAGAAAACAGGTATTCATAGCAATTTGTGCAGTGTGTAACATTTTACTCTTTATGTTATTGTTAAGAGTTCAATGTAGCGAACCAAAAGCAATGGAGCAAGGCCAGTGGCCAAAAAGCTTACACCATTTTTTGTAGTTTAATATTTGATGTTCGCAATCTCTTAATTTAATATTTGAAATTCGCAATCAATCAACTCACTAGGGCTGTAGACACATGGTAAATTGGTACAAAATTGTAATCACACAGGCATTATAGCTTAATTTAATCAGTAAATAAGTGTTGTGTGGTGGTAAATTGCTGCACCTTTGTGAATAGTTCATAAATGGCATAACAACCAAAAGATTAACATTCAAGGAACTTTTCCAGTCTGCAATAGTGTTACCCGGTATATATAAATATATTGTAATAATTGGCATTTTATTGACATTTCAGATCTGGGACTTTTCAACGGACAAGAGGGCTTGGATAATCGGCGACACAAGCACATCTACATGTGACACTGACACAAACCGTGTTAAATACTACAATATGGGCACATCTATATGTGACACTGACACAAACCGTGTTAAGCTACTACAATATGGGCACATCTACATGTGACACTGACACAAACCGTGTTAAACTACTACAATATGGGCACATCTACATGTGACACTGACACAAACCGTGTTAAACTACTACAATATGGGCACATCTACATGTGACACTGACACAAACCGTGTTAAACTACTACAATATGGGCACATCTACATGTGACACATTGAATAAAGATTAAATTTATATTAAATTTATATAACTCGGATATCTTTTGTTCTACTCGTACACTTAGTTGTTAGAACTGTTAAAACAAACAAAAGTTAAGGCACCAAAATTATTGTCTTTTAGCTTCTAAATACTATTTAATCAATATGAATATATGAAATATTCCACTGTGAAGTTATGGGAGTGGACAAGATGAATTTTGATTAAATATTGGAGGAAAGCTCGATCAGGAAATACTCGAGTAAGTTCAATAAGGATCTGATGGAAAATAGCTTCAGACACTTGTAAGCCAACATGGTCAATTTGGTGAGGTGGACTGTCTATACGTCCATTAGGACAGGTGAATCTATGTGCAAAGGAGACTTGGTCCATGCATGCATGGAAAAGGTGGACTGTCTATACGTCCATTAGGACAGGTGAATCTATGTGCAAAGGAGGCTTGCTCCATGCATGCATGGAAAAGAGGGACTGTCTATACGTCCATTAGGACAGGTGAATCTATGTGCAAAGGAGGCTTGGTCCATGCATGCATGGAAAATAGGGACTGTCTATACGTCCATTAGGACAGGTGAATCTATGTGCAAAGGTGGCTTGGTCCATGCATGCATGGAAATGGTGGACTGTCTATACGTCCATTAGGACAGGTGAATCTATGTGCAAAGGAGGCTTGGTCCATGCATGCATGGAAAAGGTGGACTGTCTATATGTCCATTAGAACAGGTGAATCTATGTGCAAAGGAGGCTTGGTCCATGCATGCATGGAAAAGGTGGGCTGTCTATACGTCCATTAGGACAGGTGAATCTATGTGCAACGGAGGCTTGGTCCATGCATGCATGGAAAAGGTGGACTGTCTATACGTCCATTAGGACAGGTGAATCTATGTGCAAAGGAGGCTTGGTCCATGCATGCATGGAAAAGGTGGACTGTCTATACGTCCATAAGGACAGGTGAATCTATGTGCAAAGGAGGCTTGGTGCATGCATGCATGAAAAAGGTGGACTGTCTATACGTCCATTAGGACAGGTGAATATATGTGCAAAGGAGGCTTGGTCCATGCATGCATGGAAAAGGTGGACTATCTATACGTCCATTAGGACAGGTGAATCTATGTGCATAGGAGGCTTGGTCCATGCATGCATGGAAAAGGTGGACTGTCTATATGTCCATTAGGATAGGTGAATCTATGTGCAAAGGAGGCTTGGTCCATGCATGCATGGAAAAGTTGGACTGTCTATATGTCCTTTAGGACAGGTGAATCTATGTGCAAAGGAGGCTTGGTCCATGCATGCATGGAAAAGGTGGACTGTCTATACGTCCATTACGACAGGTGAATCTATGTGCAAAGGAGGCTTGGTCCATGCATGCATGGAAAAGGTGGACTGTCTTTATGTCCATTAGGACAGGTGAATCTATGTGCAAAGGAGGCTTGGTCCATGCATGCATGGAAAAGGTGGACTGTCTATACGTCCATTAGGACAGGTGAATCTATGTGCAAAGGAGGCTTGGTCCATGCATGCATGGAAAAGGTGGACTGTCTATACGTCCATTAGGGCAGGTGAATCTATGTGCAAAGGAGGCTTGGTCCATGCATGCATGGAAAAGGTGGACTGTCTATACGTCCATTAGGACAGGTGAATCAATGTGCAAATGAGGCTTGGTCCATGCATGCATGGGGAAGGTGGACTGTCTACACGTCCATTATGACAGGTGAATTTATGTGCAAAGGAGGCTTGGTCCATGCATGCATGGAAAAGGTGGACTGTCTATACGTCCATTAGGACAGGTAAATCTATGTGCAAAGGAGGCTTGGTCCATGCATGGATGGAAAAGAGGGACTGTCTATACGTCCATTAGGACAGGTGAATATATGTGCAAAGGAGGCTTGGTGCATGCATGCATGGAAAAGGTGGACTGTCTATACGTCCATTAGGGCAGGTAAATCTATGTGCAAAGGAGGCTTGGTGCATGCATGCAGGGAAAAGGTGGACTGTCTATATGTCCATTAGGACAGGTGAATATATGTGCAAAGGAGGCTTGGTCCATGCATGCATGCATGGAAAATGTGGACTGTCTATATGTCCATTAGGACAGGTGAATCTATGTGCAAAGGAGGCTTGGTCCATGCATGCATGGAAAAGGTGGACTGTCTATACGTCCATTAGGACAGGTGAATCTATGTGCAAAGGAGGCTTGGTCCATGCATGCATGGAAAAGGTGGACTGTCTATACGTCCATTAGGACAGGTGAATCTATGTGCAAAGGAGGCTTGGTCCATGCATGCATGGAAAAGGTGGACTGTCTATACGTCCATTAGGACAGGTGAATTAATGTGCAAAGGAGGCTTGGTCCATGCATGCATGGAAAAGGTGGACTGTCTATACGTCCATTAGGACAGGTGAATCTATGTGCAAAGGTGGCTTGGTCCATGCATGCATGGAAAAGGTGGACTGTCTATACGTCCATTAGGACAGGTGAATCTATGTGCAAAGGAGGCTTGGTCCATGCATGCATGGAGAAAAAGGACTGTCTATACGTCCATTAGGACAGGTGAATCTATGTGCAAAGGAGGCTTGGTCCATGCATGCATGGAAAAAGTGGACTGTCTATACGTCCATTAGGACAGGTGAATCTATGTGCAAAGGTGGCTTGGTCCATGCATGGATGGAAAAGGTGGACTGTCTATACGTCCATTAGGACAGGTGAATCTATGTGCAAAGGAGGCTTGGTCCATGCATGAATGGAAAAGGTGGACTGTCTATACGTCCATTAGGACAGGTGAATCTATGTGCAAAGGAGGCTTGGTCCATGCATGCATGGAAAAGGTGGACTGTCTATACGTCCATTAGGACAGGTGAATCTATGTGCAAAGGAGGCTTGGTCCATGCATGCATGGAAAAGGTGGACTGTCTATACGTCCATTAGGACAGGTGAATCTATGTGCAAAGGAGGCTTGGTCCATGCATGCATGGAAAAGGTGGACTGTCTATACGTCCATTAGGACAGGTGAATCTATGTGCAAATGAGGCTTGGTCCATGCATGCATGGAAAAGGTGGACTGTCTATACGTCCATTAGGACAGGTGAATCTATGTGCAAAGGAGGCTTGGTCCATGCATGCATGGAAAAGGTGGACTGTCTATACGTCCTTTAGGACAGGTAAATATATGTGCAAAGGAGGCTTGGTCCATGCATGCATGGAAAAGGTGGACTGTCTATACGTCCATTAGGACAGGTGAATCTATGTGCAAAGGAGACTTGGTCCATGCATGCATGGAAAAGGTGGACTGTCTATACGTCCATTAGGACAGGTGAATCTATGTGCAAAGGTGGCTTGGTCGATGCATGCATGGAAAAGGTGGACTGTCTATACGTCCATTAGGACAGGTGAATCTATGTGCAAAGGAGGCTTGGTCCATGCATGCATGGAAAAGGTGGACTGTCTATACGTCCATTAGGACAGGTGAATCAATGTGCAAAGGAGGCTTGGTGCATGCATGCATGGAAAAGGTGGACTGTCTATACGTCCATTAGGACAGGTGAATCTATGTGCAAAGGTGGTTTGGTCCATGCATGCATGGAAAAGGTGGACTGTCTATACGTCCATTAGGACAGGTGAATCTATGTGCAAAGGAGGCTTGGTCCATGCATGCATGGAAAAGAGGGACTGTCTATACGTCCATAAGGACAGGTGAATCTATGTGCAAAGGAGGCTTGGTCCATGCATGCATGGAAAAGGTGGACTGTCTATACGTCCATTAGGACAGGTGAATCTATGTGCAAAGGTGGCTTGGTCCATGCATGGATGGAAAAGGTGGACTGTCTATACGTCCATTAGGACAGGTGAATCTATGTGCAAAGGAGGCTTGGTCCATGCATGCATGGAAAAGGTGGACTGTCTATACGTCCATTAGGACAGGTGAATCTATGTGCAAAGGTGGCTTGGTCCATGCATGCATGGAAAAGGTGGACTGTCTATACGTCCATTAGGACAGGTGAATCTATGTGCAAAGGAGGCTTGGTCCATGCATGCATGGAAAAGAGGGACTGTCTATACGTCCATAAGGACAGGTGAATCTATGTGCAAAGGTGGCTTGCTCCATGCATGCATTGAAAAGGTGGACTGTCTATACGTCCATTAGGACAGGTGAATCTATGTGCAAAGGTGGCTTGGTCCATGCATGGATGGAAAAGGTGGACTGTCTATACGTCCATTAGGACAGGTGAATCTATGTGCAAAGGAGGCTTGGTCCATGCATGCATGGAAAAGGTGGACTGTCTATACGTCCATTAGGACAGGTGAATCTATGTGCAAAGGAGGCTTGGTCCATGCATGCATGGAAAAGGTGGACTGTCTATACGTCCATTAGGACAGGTGAATCTATGTGCAAAGGAGGCTTGGTCCATGCATGCATGGAAAAGGTGGACTGTCTATACGTCCATTAGGACAGGTGAATCTATGTGCAAAGGAGGCTTGGTCCATGCATGCATGGAAAAGGTGGACTGTCTATACGTCCATTAGGACAGGTGAATCTATGTGCAAATGAGGCTTGGTCCATGCATGCATGGAAAAGGTGGACTGTCTATACGTCCATTAGGACAGGTGAATCTATGTGCAAAGGAGGCTTGGTCCATGCATGCATGGAAAAGGTGGACTGTCTATACGTCCTTTAGGACAGGTAAATATATGTGCAAAGGAGGCTTGGTCCATGCATGCATGGAAAAGGTGGACTGTCTATACGTCCATTAGGACAGGTGAATCTATGTGCAAAGGAGACTTGGTCCATGCATGCATGGAAAAGGTGGACTGTCTATACGTCCATTAGGACAGGTGAATCTATGTGCAAAGGTGGCTTGGTCGATGCATGCATGGAAAAGGTGGACTGTCTATACGTCCATTAGGACAGGTGAATCTATGTGCAAAGGAGGCTTGGTCCATGCATGCATGGAAAAGGTGGACTGTCTATACGTCCATTAGGACAGGTGAATCAATGTGCAAAGGAGGCTTGGTGCATGCATGCATGGAAAAGGTGGACTGTCTATACGTCCATTAGGACAGGTGAATCTATGTGCAAAGGTGGTTTGGTCCATGCATGCATGGAAAAGGTGGACTGTCTATACGTCCATTAGGACAGGTGAATCTATGTGCAAAGGAGGCTTGGTCCATGCATGCATGGAAAAGAGGGACTGTCTATACGTCCATAAGGACAGGTGAATCTATGTGCAAAGGAGGCTTGGTCCATGCATGCATGGAAAAGGTGGACTGTCTATACGTCCATTAGGACAGGTGAATCTATGTGCAAAGGTGGCTTGGTCCATGCATGGATGGAAAAGGTGGACTGTCTATACGTCCATTAGGACAGGTGAATCTATGTGCAAAGGAGGCTTGGTCCATGCATGCATGGAAAAGGTGGACTGTCTATACGTCCATTAGGACAGGTGAATCTATGTGCAAAGGTGGCTTGGTCCATGCATGCATGGAAAAGGTGGACTGTCTATACGTCCATTAGGACAGGTAAATATATGTGCAAAGGAGGCTTGGTCCATGCATGCATTGAAAAGGTGGACTGTCTATACGTCCATTAGGACAGTTGAATCTATGTGCAAAGGAGGCTTGCTCCATGCATGCATGGAAAAGGTGGACTGTCTATACGTCCATTAGGACAGGTAAATCTATGTGCAAAGGAGGCTTGGTCCATGCATGCATGGAAAAGGTGGACTGTCTATACGTCCATTAGGACAGGTGAATCTATGTGCAAAGGAGGCTTGGTCCATGCATGCATGGACAAAGGTGGGTTTGTCCATGTATTCATAAAGGAATGTAAATTTGTCAACACAGGAGGCTTGGTGCAGCATGCATGGACAAAGGTGGTTTTGTGCATGCATTTGTTATGAAAAGAAGATGTGTCAGCAAAGGTGGGTTTGTCCATGCATGCATGAACCAAGGGTATGATTAAATTTAAACTTATTGTATCTATACTAAAGCATACCTTATTATCCTAGATTTAATGACTTCTTATCATACATTGGCTGAACCAAAAATGTTTTAGTGAAACTGCTCGTTCTATATTTAATGTCTTATTCCGACTTCAGAATATAGACTGTTAAATAAACTTTACCTAGTAGTGCGAGTTTATTCTTCTGTCAAATACTTTACAAGCTCTGCTTAAATCTGAAGCAATTCATGTCAAGGGTGACCATGGACAATGTTCAACAGAGTTATTATTATTGGAATGTGTATGACTTCAACTTGTAATTGCTTTTATTAAATATTCAAACTTCTTTCAATATATTACGCTGACAAATTCCATATCAAAGAAGGCAAGTAGTTAACAGAGTTAATTGATATTACTTATATCCAGTAGATTTTGGAGCATGGATGGGCACATGTTCTACTTGTGTGGTAAATCCGGATGCACCAGGTGCACGCGCGTTTCTGTGTTTGAAGTGAGCGTTTATAACAAAACAAAATTATTTATTGTTTCTAATAAAGATTTGTTTTGTGACGTTCTCGTTTTTTAGCGAGAATAAAATTAATTTAACTAAGAATTGATCATGGCTTATGATTTTATCCCAGTTTTAATAGGTTCATACAAGCCGTAAACTAGTGTTTCAATTCTGTAGATATTTTTTTAGGTAGCAAGAATTTGATAATCTTACTATTTTCTGATATTCTACTTAGTTCTGATACTGGCAAATATTATATTAAACAATAAAAAGATACATATTCCATCATTTATGGACGAATATAACGTTTCACTCCACAACTATTCTCATGCATCAAACAAACCCATGGCGTCACTAACTTGACGTGTTTTATATTGACGTTGACGGTGGCGTTGAAATCACGCTAACTCTATCGATTTTCTTATAATACTTATATCTTTCAGCAATTTACCTCTCCGTCATTTTTTTTTGTTTTGTTTTTTTGTTTTTACATAATTATATTCATTATTCTATTCCATTTCCTATGAAATAATAAAAACATACCCTACCCGAGTTCGTTTTCGAAATAAATACGTCACATTCACCGATGGGTATCTATTTTTGGCTATTCCTTATAAAAGGCTTTTCGTCATAAAACTTGAAATTAATATTTTTTTTCTTAAATAGTAGTGCTAAAATTATAGGATTATGTATTCAGCATACAATAAATTATATTCCGATATTTATTTTTTATAAAAAAGCCGTAAAATTATATTTTTTTACGGTTTCAGCAACGTTTGCGCCAAATAGCACGTGTCCGCTAGGTGGCGCTGTAAATCAACAAACAACGGAATTTAAAAATATAAATTAATACACCTCGTTAAAGTCGAGTCATTGACGATTATTTGTTCAAAGTTTCATTAAAATTGGCCGACATTCATATTTTTCAGAGGAACGTGGTCATGTACCTTAAGTGTGTAATACTATATAGGCAGTGCTTCTGTATTCTAGCTATGCATTCGGCACAATAATTAAAGAATCGTTACGAAACCGAAGCTTAACTATCCTTCTAAAGTTAATTTCAGAAACAAAATCGATCTGCTGGCACTCAAAAATTGCACAGAAAGTATTCTATTGAGTTGGAAGCATATCAGTTTCACATACTTAATTACCACCATAAAATATCCAATTTCCAGAGAGTAAATACCAAAAGATCTTGCAAATTTGGACAATTGGCACACTCTTGATTCGAAGTGTAAGAAAAAAGGGACCAAAATTGTGCTTGGTATTGGACGATTTAGTGTACTTATCACAATTTGGCACTACACACTTAAATTTTACGATGAACTTTCATCAAGGGAATCATTAAAAATATACAAATAAAACCTTTAAGCATCTGTTACAAAAGCAATAACAATTGTTATCCCTTACTAAATAAAATAACCCAAGCAAACGAGTTTGCATATTAAAACATACCAAGCAATAATTCAAAACAATACACATTTTAACATGCATTGTTTCGGTTCATAATGTTATCAAGCTCCTTATCAATTTCTTTATGCAACATATAACATCTAACATTAATAAGATATCTTGGTTCTCCCATTAATCAACGTTAACGAGATCTTAGGTAATGTGGATAGGTGTGTGATTATTATAATTAGCACACAAAAACGCATCATAAGTTTTACATTTAACATTTAAATGCCGCTTAAGTCGTTTAAATGGTGTACACATCTCCATCGTAATAAAACAATGCAACACTTTTATAGCAATAAGATTATAGCAAAGGTATTTTACCCTATTGTAAGAAACGGTTCATTTTCATAAAATTTGTGCTGGGTTTGTCTGATCCAAGAACATGTAATTTTCACCAAACTTGTGCTGGTTTTGTCGGATATAAAAAAGGTTAATGTTCACCTAAATTGTGTTGTTATCATTTCTACCAAACTTGAGCTGAGTTTGTAGGATCCAAGAAAGACTAAATTCACCCAGCATGGGACAATACCAACTAGTATCTTTTGTATTTGCAACTTTAAGAAAGGTTTGGGACTTCGCCCATGGTTATACACCAGTCAATTGTAACCACGGCCCCCTGGTCCGGGAAAATAGCGGGGACTTTGACTTTCGATCCAGCCAACCCCGGCTAAAATCCCCGCCCTGCGGGGACGAACAGATGGTAAAATCCCCGCCAAATGCCCCCCGCACCCCAGGAACCCTAGTTAAGGCCCATTCCCCGCTATATTTAAAGCGAAGACAAAACCACCGCATTCACCCGGCACTGCGGGGCCACGTGAAAGGTGAAAACATTTCCCCGGCTATCCCCGGTATACCCACGGACCTGGGGGGGGGGGGGGGGCGTGGTTACAATTGACTGGCGCATTAGAAAAGAAACCGACCATGTATTCAGAACATCTTCGATTGAGGTATGAATCACCAATATTCCGGATAAAACGTGAACTTGTGATAAAGCTAACATGAAAGTTATGGCGGTTATACAAAGCTAACATAAAAGTTATGGCGGTTAAACACATATAATACATATCGAGAAGATATTTGTTGTTTTCAGTGTATATAAGATCGTACTTTACAACGAAAATAATTGAAACGCATTTGTTTATAAATATTTCACCGCCATGTCATTTATACAATGTTCTAATAAGCATCATGTTTGATTACAAACTTTTAGTGACCAATATGTAGTTCAGAATATTAAATGTCATGACCAATGCAGAGTGATATAATGGAATGTACTGGTAAATAAGTGGATGCTTGCCTATAGAACAATATATGAAATAAACACGCCTGAATTATACATCTAGATATTACCGACAAAGTGTCCTACATTCAACGTGTGCTGAACTCATGATATGACTTATTTATCAAGACATGCATTCGCATCAGATACCAATTCCAAGTTTTAGTGTTTTATGTGTGATTTTAGAAACTTTATTTATGGCTTGAAGACAAAATCTGACAGATTCAGAAAAAAAAATGCATTTTCTAAAATCAAGCGTTGATATCCTATCAGTACAACGTGAGTAATTACATCAAACAGGATAAACAGCAAGCATTGTTGCCAGGTTTCGGGATAAAATAACTTTATTCAATCTTCTTTGAAAGTTCATAATAAAAAGTCGAAATATGTGGTACGAAAATAACATACTATATTACATATAAATGAACGTATGTTTTCCGTTGGCAATGTTACTAATCGTATTTGATGTAACGAAGTAGAAATTAATATGTTTTTTGATAAGATTAAAAAATAAAATAAAAAAACAGAATGATTAGGAAACATGACAAAAAATCCCGAAGTTTCGTTAAACTGAAATTGACACTTTCTATGCCAAGAACCTAGCTCTTTCTGAAAAAAAATCTTAGACAAAGTGAAGACCTTCTCTGGCACCAGATACTGCCAAGTTGGAATCCAGAAACAGAAAGTAATGGTTGGAACTTTGGTTTTCTTTCTGGTTTTTACACGTTTTGATTAATTTATGAATTTTTCATTTTTAACATGTCTTTAACAAAAGGTTCAATGTCTGTTTAACTCTCAACAATTTTCGTGTGTTTACTACACAACAAGAACATGTATCTGCCCTGTCTTAATTCATTCCTGTTCCTGAACTATAAAGACATTAAACATATGCATTCAGCAATAACAATTCAAAGTTTTGCTGGCGGAATCAACCACATCACATACATTTAATACACTTTCAATTCAGACGTCATTCCCATGTTTTCATTGCTATATTTTGAAATTAAAACGATCGCCACACTTCATGTTAAAGTTGGTAACTTTTATCAAATGTTTCATTTGTTTTCAACCGTCGGCGAAGAATTTCAAAGCTATATTTATGATTTTAAAGTGATATTTTGGAAACAAAATGAATGAATGGCAGACGAAATAGAAAGGAATATAGTTAATAAATCTCCGCCTTATATAAAATTACCATAACAGCACATGAAAAGTTCGAGAAAAGGTACAACAGAGTTTCACCAATGACTCATTTGATTGATTCTTTACTTTAATTTCTTTTTGCGTTGCTTTTTAAAATCTCTGTGTGATTATAAAAAAGACAGAAAATATTCTTGTTTACAGACGACTTGGTATGTTGATCAAAACACATTTGCCAACATGGACATACAGTCTTGCGACGTTTCTTATTACAAATTATAGATTTATGAACACTGACAATTAAGAAATGTAAACATTAATTTTATAAATGTTAGAATTCCAAGAATTTGAATGTGTCGCCTACGTGGGATGACTTATTTGTGTTCATGGGTGCTTAGTGTAATGTGAATTTAGGGCAAAAGTACATGGCTTTATGCCATGTGAATTAGAGGGCCAAAATGCATGTCTTTGAATGCTTTGTGTCATGTGAATTAAAGGGCCAAAACCATGGATAAAAACAGTTTGACAGGGTGATCTGGCTGTAAATCAAACATGGCTCAGATATTTTGCCCAACAACATTTTAACAATGATAAGTACATATTGTATATTAAAGAAATTCTAATCTTCGATAGCGAGATGTTAAGCATCATACCATTGTGAACTTTATTGGTTCATAATACCACATATACAAGTATGAATTGTTTCATGACATAAATTATGTCTTCAGGTAATTATTACACGGGCTGTCTTACACCTATCACAAAACAAAGTTAACGACATTGTTGATGGTTTCGATATTTGTTTATGATTATTTAAACATAGATGCGTCTCAGAAGTCTTAATGTAAACACTCAACTGCCACTTCAGTGACTTTGAAGTTGAACTCATCTTATTTCGTAATAAACGCATGCAGTTGTACAAACTGCAAAAGCAATTAGTAAATCGACACATGGGATATTTATTTTAAGAGAACGATTAAGTAACAGGCATTTTGACTTAATACTAAAAGTTCTTTTCGCAAAGACGCAAGCTCGAATATGCACTGAGAATAAGTGGGGTAATAAATGTGTTTTAATGGTTATTTACGTATGTTAAGTGTTATATATTTATTGTCTAAGTAAGACAATTAAGGTTTGTACATTTAGGATTGCTGTATTTTGGAATAGAAATCCCTCTGAAAAACATCTTAAACATGCAGTATCATTTATCATCTATGCAGCCTCGGTTTAAATGAACGTTGTGGTAAACCGCTCTATGCAGCTTCGGTTTGAATGAACGTTCTGAATGAACGTTGTGGTACACCGCCCTATGCAGCTTCGGTTTGAATGAACGTTGTGGTACACCGCCATATGCAGCATCTGTCTGAATGAACGCTCTCTTACACCGCCATATGCAGCTTCGGTTTGAATGAAGGCTCTCTTACACCGTCCTATACAGCCTCTGTTTGAATGAACGCTCTCTTACACCGCCATATGCGGCCTCTGTTTGAATGAACGCTTTCATACACCGCCCTATGCAGCCTCGGATTGAATGAACACTCTCTTACACCGTCATATGCAGCCTCGATTTGAATGTACGCTCTCTTACACCGCCCTATTCAGCCTCTATTTGAATGAACGCTCTCCTACACCGCCCTATGCAGCCGCTCTCTTATACCGCCCTATGAAGCAGAACGCTCTCTTACACCGCCCTATGCAGCTTCGGTTTGAATGAACGCTCCCTTACACCGCCCTATGCGGCCTCGGTTTGAATGAACGCTCTCTTACACCGCCCTATGCAGCTTCGGTTTGAATGAACGCTCTCCTTCACCGCCCTATGCAGCCGCTCTCGTACACCGCCCTATGCAGCTGAACGCTCTCTTACACCGGCCTATGCAGCTTCGGATTGAATGGACTCTCTCTTACATCGCCCTATGCAGCTTCGGTTTGAATCAACACTCTCTAGCATCGTCCTATATAGCTTCGGTTTGAATGAACGCTCTCTTAAACCGCCCTATGCAGCCTCTGTTTGAATGAACGCTCTCTTACACCGCCATATGCGGCTTCGGTTTAAATGAACGTTCTCTTACACCGCCCTATGCGGCTTCGGTTTGAATGAACGCTCTCTTACACCGCCATATGCGGCTTCGGTTTGAATGAATGCTCTCTAACACCGCCATATGCGCCCTCGGTTTGAATGAACGCTCTCTTACACCGCCATATGCGGCCTCTGTTTGAATGAACGCTTTCTTACACCGCCCTATGCGGCTTCGGTTTGAATGACCGCTCTCTAACACCGTCCTATGCGGCCTCGGTTTTAATGAACGCTCTTTTACACCGCCATATGCGGGCTCTGTTTGAATGAACGCTCTCTTACACCGCCCTATGCGGCTTCGGTTTGAATGAACGCTCTCTAACACCCTCCTATGCAGCTTCGGTTTGAATGAACGCTCTCGTACACCGCCCTATGCAGCTTCGGTTTGATTGAACGCTTTCCTACACCGCCCTATGCAGCCGCTCTCTTACACCGCCCTGTGCAGCTGAACGCTCTCTAACACCGCCCTATGCAGCTTCGGTTTGAATTGAACTCTCTTACACCACCCTATGCAGCTTCGGTTTGAATGAACGCTCTCTTACACCGCCATATGCAGCCTCGGTTTGAATGAAAGCTCTCTTACACCGCCATACGCGGCCTCGGTTTGAATGAACGCTCTCTTACTACGTCATATGCAGCTTCGGTTTGAATCAACGCTCTCTAACACCGTCCTATGCAGCTTCGGTTTGAATAAACGCTCTCTTACAACGCCCTATGCGGCCTCTGCTTGAATGAACGCTCTCTTACACCGCCCTATGCAGCCTCTGTTTGAATGAACGCTCACTTACACCGCCCTATGCAGCCTCTGTTTGAATCAACAGTCTCTAACACCGTCCTATACAGCTTCGGTTTGAATGAACGCTCTCTTACACCGCCCTATGCAGCCTCAGTTTGAATGAGCGCTCTCTTACACCGCCATATGCGGCCTCGGTTTGAACGAGCGCTCTCTTACACCGCCCTATGCAGCATCTGTTTGAATGAACGCTCTCTTACACCGCCCTATGAAGCTTCTGTTTGAATGAACGCTCTCTAACACCGTCCTATGCAGCTTCGGTTTGAATGAACGCTCTCTTACACCGCCCTATGCAGCATCTGTTTCAATGAACGCTCTCTTACACCGCCATATCCGGCCTCGGTTTGAATGAACGCTCTCTTAAACCACCCTATGCAGCTCCGGTTTGAATGAACGCTCTCTTACATCGCCGTATGCGGCCTTGGTTTGAATGAACGCTCTCTTACACCACCCTATGCAGCTCTTACACGGCCATGTGCGGTCTCGGTTTGAATGAACGCTTTCTTACACCGCCATATGTGGCCTCGGTTTGAATGAACGCTCTCTAACACCGTCCTATGCAGCCTCGGTTTGAATGAACGCTCGCTTACACCGCCATATGCGGCCTCGGTTTGAATGAACGCTCTCTTACACCGCCTTATGCAGCATCTGTTTGAATGAAAGCTCTCTTACACTGCCCTATGCAGCTTCGGTTAGAATGAACGCTCTCTAACACCGTCCTATGAAGCTTCGGTTTGAATCAACGCTCTCTAACACCACCCTATGCAGCATCTGTTTGAATGAACGCTCTCTTACACCGCCATATGCGGCCTCTCTTCGAATGAACGCTCTCTTACACCGCCCTATGCAGCTTCGGTTTGAATGAACGCTCTCTTACACCGCCATGTGCGGCCTCTGTTTGACTGAACGCTTTCTTACACAGCCATATGTGGCCTCGGTTTGAATGAACGCTCTCTTACTACGCCATATGCAGCTTCGGTTTGAATGAACGCTCTCTAACACCGTCCTATGCAGCTTCGGTTTGAATGAACGCTCTCTTACAACGCCCTATGCGGCCTCGGCTTGAATGAACGCTCTCTTACACCGCCCTATGCAGCCTCTGTTTGAATGAACGCTCACTTACACCGCCCTATGCAGCCTCTGTTTGAATCAACAGTCTCTAACACCGTCCTATATAGCTTCGGTTTGAATGAACGCTCTCTTACACCGCCCTATGCAGCTTCAGTTTGAATGAGCGCTCTCTTACACCGCCATATGCGGCCTCGGTTTGATCGAGCGCTCTCTTACACCGCCCTATGCAGCATCTGTTTGAATGAACGCTCTCTTACACCGCCCTATGAAGCTTCTGTTTGAATGAACGCTCTCTAACACCGTCCTATGCAGCTTCGGTTTGAATGAACGCTCTCTTACACCGCCCTATGCAGCATCTGTTTGAATGAACGCTCTCTTACACCGCCATATCCGGCCTCGGTTTGAATGAACGCTCTCTTAAACCACCCTATGCAGCTCCGGTTTGAATGAACGCTCTCTTACACCGCCATATGCGGCCTTGGTTTGAATGAACGCTCTCTTACACCACCCTATGCAGCTCTTACACGGCCATGTGCGGTCTCGGTTTGAATGAACGCTTTCTTACACCGCCATATGTGGCCTCGGTTTGAATGAACGCTCTCTAACACCGTCCTATGCAGCCTCAGTTTGAATGAACGCTCTCTTACACCGCCATATGCGGCCTCGGTTTGAATGAACGCTCTCTTACACCGCCTTATGCAGCATCTGTTTGAATGAACGCTCTCTTACACCACCCTATGCAGCATCTGTTTGAATGAACGCTCTCTTACACCGCCATATGCGGCCTCTGTTTGAATGAACGCTCTCTTACACCGCCCTATGCAGCTTCGGTTTGAATGAACGCTCTCTTACACCGCCATGTGCGGCCTCGGTTTGACTGAACGCTTTCTTACACAGCCATATGTGGCCTCGGTTTGAATGAACGCTCTCTAACACCGTCCTATGCAGCCTCGGTTTGAATGAACGCTCTCTTACACAGCCATATACCGCCTCGGTTTGAATCAACGCTCTCTTACACCGCCAAAGTCGGCCTCGGTTTGAATCAACGCCCTCTAACACCGTCCTATGCAGCTTCGGTTTGAATGAACGCTCTCTCAAACCGCCCTATGCAGCTTCGGTTTGAATGAACGCTCTCTTACACCGCCCTATGCAGCATCTGTTTGATTGAACGCTCTCTTACACCGCCCTATGCAGCACCTGTTTGAATGAACGCTCTCTTACACCGCCCTATGCAGCCTCTGTTTGAATAAACATCCTCTAACACCGTCCTATACAGCTTCGGTTTGAATTAACGCTCTCTTACATCGCCCTATGCAGCATCTGTTTGAATGAACGCTCTCCTACACCGGCATATGCGGCCACAGTTTGAATGAACGCTCTCTCAAACCGCCCTGTGCAGCTTCGGTTTGAATGAACGCTCTCTTACACCGCCCTATGCAGCATCTGTTTGAATGAACGCTCTCTTACACCGCCATATGCGGCCTCTGTTTGAATGAACGCTCTCTTACACCGCCCTATGCTGCCTCTGTTTGAATGAACGCTCTCTTACACCGCCCTATGCAGCTCCAGTTTGAATCAACAGTCTCTAACACCGTCCTATACAGCTTCGGTTTGAATGAACGCTCTCTTACACCGCCCTATGCAGCTTCAGTTTGAATGAATGCTCTCTAACACCGCCATATGCGGCCTCGGTTTGAATGAACGCTCTCTTACACCGCCCTATGCAGCATATGTTTGAATGAACGCTCTCTTACACCGGCATATGCGGCCTCGGTTTGAATGAACGCTCTCTAAAACCGCCCTATGCGGCTTCGGTTTGAATGAACGCTCTCTTACACCGCCCTATGTAGCATCTGTTTGAATGAACGCTCTCTTACACCGCCATATGCGGTCTCGGTTTGAATGAACGCTCTCTTACACTGCCCTATGCAGTTTCGGTTTGAATGAACGCTCTCTTACACTGCCCTATGCGGCCTCGGTTTGAATGAACGCTCTCTTACACCGCCCTATGCAGCTTCGGTTTGAATGAACTCTCTCCTACACCACCCTATGCAGCCGCTCTCTTACACCGCTCTAAGCAGCTGAACGCTCTCTTACACCGCCCTATGGAGCTTAGGTTTGAATGGACGCTCTCTTACACCGCCCTATGCAGCTTCGGTTTGAATCAACGCTCTCTAACACCTTCCTATGCAGCTTCGGTTTGAATAAACGCTCTTTTACACCATAATAGGATTCTGTTCAATCTGTTGTACACAAATACTCGCAAGTTCTCACCGACCAACACAATGAAGTCAAAAATGAAAAAAATTATCTGCATATCTTTGTGTTCCTTTCAACGATATCGGAGCACACCAGCCGTTTTCCTTCGTCGAAACAACCACGGTTTACAGTGTCAGAATTCAATACAACCATGGTTTACAAGGTCAGAATTCTTTACAACCACGGTTTACAGTGTCAGAAATCTTTACAACCACGGTTTACAGTGTCAGAATTCTTTACAACCACGGTTAACAGTGTCAGAATTCTTTACAACCATGGTTTACAGTGTCAGAATTCTTTACAACCATGGTTTACAGTGTCAGAATTCTTTACAACCACGGTTTACAGTGTCAGAATTCTTTACAACCATGGTTTACAGTGTCAGAATTCTTTACAACCACGGTTTACAGTGTCAGAATTCTTTACAACCACGGTTTACAGTGTCAGAATTAACTACGCTTCAGAAGTTCGCGTTGTAATTTCAATTTAGCAGTAAAGCCTAAGGAATTTACTCTTAGGAATCTTTATGATTTATGCAAGAGATGGCCGAGGTGTTACGTATTTCAAACGAAATGTGGCATCCCTTTGTGTCCAAGCCGTGCACTGGTGTATAATGCTTCTTGCTTATGCTAAACAATTGCCTGCGAGTAGCACATGAAAATCTCATCCACTGAACCAACCATCAGAAGTGTGATGAAGGTAAACATGACAAAATGCAATGGTAGTTCCATGTTGTTGATATTGCCAGTAGTTAACTTTTATTGGTCACGGTAGTTTTAACAAATATAGGGCAATAATTATAATTCAACTAAATGGCACATCAGCCTCGAATGACTTGATGACAATTCCTTTTTCACTATGATTTTATATCGCTGTCTCCCAATACTCCCACCCTGATCAGTTCAAGCAAATGTGCAGACAACGACTCATACAATTGTATGACTGTTCCAACACTGTTAAAAAAGCAATTGTACCTGTTGACGCAAAACTTACGACCTGTACGAAGTGTTGAACTTACCTTTCACAACATGCACCTTGCACTAGACACCAGATTTCAATTTTCAAGTGATATTTTGGAAACTTAATTGATTTCTGGGAGACAAAAGCCAGTACAGGGCGTACTGTATAAACAAAAGCATACGTTAAAATTGGCTTGAAAAAAGAGGTAATCTTTTGTATAAGAGGGATTGCGAAACACTACTTGTACGCCTACGCCTACTCGTAGCAACAGGTAAAAGTTGTTGTTGAGTTTAAAATTCGTTTGCGAATTTTCCTCAAATGTCTTACTTGTAGACTCGCTGAGGACGCATAAATAATTTCTCTCGTATTTTCGTACATATAAATCTAGCATTGTACCAAGCACGCATGCCCACATGACGTAGTACACGTACCTACATGACGTGGTGCAGAGACCTGCATGGCCTAATGCATATACCTAGATGACGTAGTGCGCAAAAGGACGGCCACATTTACACGTACCCGTACAATTAGTGTTTCGCAACCTTCGTTTTGTAACTGTAGTTCTAATTGAATTAGATAGTTAACGTTTTGTTGTAGTGAAAAAACGATTTCAGCGGAACTGAGGCGTTATGTACGTGAAGTTAGCGGCCTAGCGGCCTAGCGGCCTAGCGGCGTGAAGTTAGCGGCCTAGCGGCCTAGCGGCCTAGCGGCGTGAAGTTAGCGGCCTAGCGGCCTAGCGGCGTGAAGTTAGCGGCCTGGCGGCCTAGCGGCCTAGCGGCGTGAAGTTGGCGGCCTAGCGGCCTAGCGGCCTGGCGGCCTAATTATTTTTTTCTATTTCCAAGCAATTGTTAATGCGGTTTTTTTAAAACAATGATAAATCAAGGTGTTTTATTCATATAGTTACATAGCGGCCTTAAATTGTTATATATTCAGAATATTTTTCTTTACCCTTTATTCTAAAACAATTTTAAATAAACTGTTTTATGCACAAATTATCACTCTGAAGCGTTTTTCAAACTTTATTCAAAAAAGTCGATCAAGCACTTCAGCGACTTAGCGGCATAGAATCCAGAAATTAGCGGCCTAGCGGCCTAGCGGCCTAAATTGAATCCTATTTCAAAGCATGTATACATGCATTTTCTTCTAAAACAATAACATTTTAACTGTTTTTATGCACAAATTAGCACATTGAAGCGATTATCAACAGTTTTTTTCCAAAAACGTCGATAAAGCAGTCAGCTATTTCAAAGCATTAAACATGCCTGTTCTTCTTAATCAATGATATATTAACTGTTTATATGCACAAATTATCACTCTGAAGCGTTTTTCAACTTTTTTTCAAAAAAGTCGATCGAGCACTTCAGCGGCCTAGCGGCCTAGCGGCCTAGCGGCGTGAAGTTAGCGGCCTGGCGGCCTAGCGGCCTAGCGGCCTAAAATGGTATCCTATTTCAAAGCATGTATACATGCATTTTCTTCTAAAACAATGACATATTAACTGTTTTTATGCACAAATTAACACTTTGAAGCAATTAGCGATTATCAACATTTTTTTTTAAAAGCGTCGATAAAGCAGTCAGGTATTTCAAAGCATTAAACATGCCTGATCTTTTAAAACAATGATATATTTACTGTTTTATGCACAAATTATCACTCTAAACCTTTTTTTATTTTTTTTTTCAAAAAAGTTGATCGAGCACTTCAGCGGCCTAGCGGCCTAGCGGCGTGAAGTTAGCGGCCTGGCGGCCTAGCGGCCTAGCGGCCTAGCGGCCTAAAATGGTATCCTATTTCAAAGCATGTATACATGCATTTTCTTCTAAAACAATGACATATTAACTGTTTTTATGCACAAATTAACACTTTGAAGCAATTAGCGATGATCAACATTTTTTTTTTAAAAGCGTCGATAAAGCAGTCAGCTATTTCAAAGCATTAAACATGCCTGATCTTCTAAAACAATGATATATTCACTGTTTATATGCACAAATTATAACTCTGAAGCGTTTTTCAACTTTTTTTCAAAAAAGTCGATCGAGCACTTCAGCGGCCTAGCGGCCTAGCGGCATGAAGTTAGCGGCCTGGCGGCCTAGCGGCCTAAAATGGTATCCTATTTCAAAGCATGTATACATGCATTTTCTTCTAAAACAATGACATATTAACTGTTTTTATGCACAAATTAACACTTTGAAGCAATTAGCGATTATCAACATCTTTTTTTTAAAAAGCGTCGATAAAGCAGTCAGCTATTTCAAAGCATTAAACACGCCTGATCTTTTAAAACAATGATATATTTACTGTTTATATGCACAAATTATCACTCTGAAGCGTTTTTCAACTTTTTTTCAAAAAAGTCGATCGAGCACTTCAGCGGCCTAGCGGCCTAACGGCGTGAAGTTAGCGGCCTGGCGGCCTAGCGGCCTAGCGCCCTAAAATGGTATCCTATTTCAAAGCATGTATACATGCATTTTCTTCTAAAACAATGACATATTAACTGTTTTTATGCACAAATTAACACTTTGAAGCAATTAGCGATTATCAACAGTTTTTTAAAAGCGTCGATAAAGCAGTCAGCTATTTCAAAGCATTAAACATGCCTGATCTTCTAAAACAATGATATATTTACTGTTTTATGCACAAATTATCAATCGTAAGTGTTTTTTTTTTTTATTATTTTTTCAATAAAGTTGATCGAGCACTTCAGCGGCATAGCGGCCTAGCGGCGTGAAGTTAGCGGCCTGGCGGCCTAGCGGCCTAAAATGGTTTCCTATTTCAAAGCATGTATACATGCATTTTCTTCTTAAACAATGACATATTAACTGTTTTTATGCACAAATTAACACTTTGAAGCTATTAGCGATTATCAACAGGTTTTTTTTTTCAAAAGCGTCGATAAAGCAGTCATCTATTTCAAAGCATTAAACATGCATGTTCTTCTAAAACAATGATATATTTATTGTTTTTATGCACAACTTATCACTCTGAAGCGTTTTTCAACTTTTTAAAAAAAAGTCGATCAAGCACTTCAGCGGCCTAGCGGCCTAGCGGCGTGAAGTTAGCGGCCTAGCGGCCTAGCGGCGTGAAGTTAGCGGCCTAGCGGCCTAGCGGCGTGAAGTTAGCGGCCTGGCGGCCTAGCGGCCTAGCGGCGTGAAGTTGGCGGCCTAGCGGCCTAGCGGCCTGGCGGCCTAATTATTTTTTTCTATTTCCAAGCAATTGTTAATGCGGTTTTTTTAAAACAATGATAAATCAAGGTGTTTTATTCATATAGTTACATAGCGGCCTTAAATTGTTATATATTCAGAATATTTTTCTTTACCCTTTATTCTAAAACAATTTTAAATAAACTGTTTTATGCACAAATTATCACTCTGAAGCGTTTTTCAAACTTTATTCAAAAAAGTCGATCAAGCACTTCAGCGACTTAGCGGCATAGAATCCAGAAATTAGCGGCCTAGCGGCCTAGCGGCCTAAATTGAATCCTATTTCAAAGCATGTATACATGCATTTTCTTCTAAAACAATAACATTTTAACTGTTTTTATGCACAAATTAGCACATTGAAGCGATTATCAACAGTTTTTTTCCAAAAACGTCGATAAAGCAGTCAGCTATTTCAAAGCATTAAACATGCCTGTTCTTCTTAATCAATGATATATTAACTGTTTATATGCACAAATTATCACTCTGAAGCGTTTTTCAACTTTTTTTCAAAAAAGTCGATCGAGCACTTCAGCGGCCTAGCGGCCTAACGGCGTGAAGTTAGCGGCCTGGCGGCCTAGCGGCCTAGCGGCCTAAAATGGTATCCTATTTCAAAGCATGTATACATGCATTTTCTTCTAAAACAATGACATATTAACTGTTTTTATGCACAAATTAACACTTTGAAGCTATTAGCGATTATCAATAAAAAAAATTAAAAGCGTCGATAAAGCAGTCAGCTATTTCAAAGCATTAAACATGCCTGATCTTCTAAAACAATGATATATTTACTGTTTTATGCACAAATTATCACTCTAAAGCTTTATTTATTTTTTTTTCAAAAAAGTTGATCGAGCACTTCAGCGGCCTAGCGGCGGGAAGTTAGCGGCCTGGCGGCCTAGCGGCCTAGCGGCCTAAAATGGTTTCCTATTTCAAAGCATGTATACATGCATTTTCTTCTAAAACAATGACATATTAACTGTTTGAATGCACAAATTAACACTTTGAAGCTATTAGCGATAATCAACATCTTTTTTTCTCTCAAAAAAGTCGATTAAGCAGTCAGCTTTTTCAAAGCATTAAACATGCCTGATCTTCTTAATCAATGATATATTAACTGTTTATATGCACAAATTATCACTCTGAAGCGTTTTTCAACTTTTTTTCAAAAAAGTCGATCGAGCACTTCAGCGGCCTAGCGGCCTGGCGGCCTAGCGGCCTAGCGGCCTAAAATAGTATCCTATTTCAAAGCATGTATACATGCATTTTCTTCTAAAACAATGCCATATTAACTGTTTTTATGCACAAATTAACACTTTGAAGCAATTAGCGATTATCAACATTTTTTTTAAAAGCGTCGATAAAGCAGTCAGCTACTTCAAAGCATTAAACATGCCTGATCTTCTAAAACAATGATATATTTACTGTTTATATGCACAAATTATCACTCTGAAGCGTTTTTCAACTTTTTTTCAAAAAAGTCGATCGAGCACTTCAGCGGCCTAGCGGCCTGGCGGCCTAGCGGCCTAGCGGCGTGAAGTTAGCGGCCTGGCGGCCTAGCGGCCTAGCGGCCTAAAATGGTATCCTATTTCAAAGCATGTATACATGCATTTTCTTCTAAAACAATGACATATTAACGGTTTTTATGCACAAATTAACACTTTGAAGCAATTAGCGATTATCAACATTTTTTTTTTAAAAGCGTCGATAAAGCAGTCAGCTATTTCCAAGCATTAAACATGCCTGATCTTCTAAAACAATGATATATTTACTGTTTATATGCACAAATTATCACTCTGAAGCGTTTTTCAACTTTTTTCAAAAAAGTCGATCGAGCACTTCAGCGGCCTAGCGGCCTAGCGGCCTAGCGGCGTGAAGTTAGCGGCCTGGCGGCCTAGCGGCCTAGCGGCCTAAAATGGTATCCTATTTCAAAGCATGTATACATGCATTTTCTTCTAAAACAATGACATATTAACTGTTTTTATGCACAAATTAACACTTTGAAGCTATTAGCGATTATCAACATTTTTTTTAAAAGCGTCGATAAAGCAGTCAGCTATTTCAAAGCATTAAACATGCCTGTTCTTCTAATACAATGATGTATTTATTGTTTTTTATGCACAAGTTATCACTCTGAAGCGTTTTTCAATTATTTTTCAAAAAAGTTGATCGCGCACTTCAGCGGCCTAGCGGCCTAGCGGCGTGAAGTTAGCGGCCTGGCGGCCGAGCGGCCTAGCGGCCTAAAATGGTTTCCTATTTCAAAGCATGTATACATGCATTTTCTTCTAAAACAATGAAATATTAACTGTTTGAATGCACAAATTAACACTTTGAAGCTATTAGCGATAATCAACATATTTTTTTTTTCAAAAAAGTCGATTAAGCAGTCAGCATACATGCCTATCCTTCTCAAAAATATGTTGAAAATCGCCTCAGAGTGATAGTCTGTGCATAAAAACAGTTAACATATCATTTTTTTAGAAGAAAATGCATGTAGTCATGCTTTGAAATAAGATAGCATTTTAGGCCGCCAGGCCGCTAGGCCGCTAACTTCACGCCGCTAGGCCGCTAGGCCGCTGAAGTGCTTGATCGACTTTTTTTTAAAAAGTTGAAAAACGCTTCAGAGTGATAAGTTGTGCATAAAAACAATAAATATATCATTGTTTTAGAAGAACATGCATGTTTAATGCTTTGAAATAGATGACTGCTTTATCGACGCTTTTGAAAAAAAAACCTGTTGATAATCGCTAATAGCTTCAAAGTGTTAATTTGTGCATAAAAACAGTTAATATGTCATTGTTTAAGAAGAAAATGCATGTATACATGCTTTGAAATAGGAAACCATTTTAGGCCGCTAGGCCGCCAGGCCGCTAACTTCACGCCGCTAGGCCGCTATGCCGCTGAAGTGCTCGATCAACTTTATTGAAAAAATAATAAAAAAAAAACACTTACGATTGATAATTTGTGCATAAAACAGTAAATATATCATTGTTTTAGAAGATCAGGCATGTTTAATGCTTTGAAATAGCTGACTGCTTTATCGACGCTTTTAAAAAACTGTTGATAATCGCTAATTGCTTCAAAGTGTTAATTTGTGCATAAAAACAGTTAATATGTCATTGTTTTAGAAGAAAATGCATGTATACATGCTTTGAAATAGGATACCATTTTAGGGCGCTAGGCCGCTAGGCCGCCAGGCCGCTAACTTCACGCCGTTAGGCCGCTAGGCCGCTGAAGTGCTCGATCGACTTTTTTGAAAAAAAGTTGAAAAACGCTTCAGAGTGATAATTTGTGCATATAAACAGTAAATATATCATTGTTTTAAAAGATCAGGCGTGTTTAATGCTTTGAAATAGCTGACTGCTTTATCGACGCTTTTTAAAAAAAAGATGTTGATAATCGCTAATTGCTTCAAAGTGTTAATTTGTGCATAAAAACAGTTAATATGTCATTGTTTTAGAAGAAAATGCATGTATACATGCTTTGAAATAGGGTACCATTTTAGGCCGCTAGGCCGCCAGGCCGCTAACTTCATGCCGCTAGGCCGCTAGGCCGCTGAAGTGCTCGATCGACTTTTTTGAAAAAAAGTTGGAAAACGCTTCAGAGTTATAATTTGTGCATATAAACAGTGAATATATCATTGTTTTAGAAGATCAGGCATGTTTAATGCTTTGAAATAGCTGACTGCTTTATCGACGCTTTTTAAAAAAAAAATGTTGATAATCGCTAATTGCTTCAAAGTGTTAATTTGTGCATAAAAACAGTTAATATGTCATTGTTTTAGAAGAAAATGCATGTATACATGCTTTGAAATAGGATACCATTTTAGGCCGCTAGGCCGCTAGGCCGCTAGGCCGCCAGGCCGCTAACTTCACGCCGCTAGGCCGCTAGGCCGCTGAAGTGCTCGATCAACTTTTTTGAAAAAAAAAATAAAAAAAGGTTTAGAGTGATAATTTGTGCATAAAACAGTAAATATATCATTGTTTTAAAAGATCAGGCATGTTTAATGCTTTGAAATACCTGACTGCTTTATCGACGCTTTTAAAAAAAAATGTTGATAATCGCTAATTGCTTCAAAGTGTTAATTTGTGCATAAAAACAGTTAATATGTCATTGTTTTAGAAGAAAATGCATGTATACATGCTTTGAAATAGGATACCATTTTAGGCCGCTAGGCCGCTAGGCCGCCAGGCCGCTAACTTCACGCCGCTAGGCCGCTAGGCCGCTAGGCCGCTGAAGTGCTCGATCGACTTTTTTGAAAAAAAGTTGAAAAACGCTTCAGAGTGATAATTTGTGCATATAAACAGTTAATATATCATTGATTAAGAAGAACAGGCATGTTTAATGCTTTGAAATAGCTGACTGCTTTATCGACGTTTTTGGAAAAAAACTGTTGATAATCGCTTCAATGTGCTAATTTGTGCATAAAAACAGTTAAAATGTTATTGTTTTAGAAGAAAATGCATGTATACATGCTTTGAAATAGGATTCAATTTAGGCCGCTAGGCCGCTAGGCCGCCAGGCCGCTAACTTCACGCCGTTAGGCCGCTAGGCCGCTGAAGTGCTCGATCGACTTTTTTGAAAAAAAGTTGAAAAACGCTTCAGAGTGATAATTTGTGCATATAAACAGTAAATATATCATTGTTTAAGAAGATCAGGCATGTTTAATGCTTTGAAATAGCTGACTGCTTAATCGACTTTTTTGAAAAAAAAGATGTTGATTATCGCTAATAGCTTCAAAGTGTTAATTTGTGCATTCAAACAGTTAATATGTCATTGTTTTAGAAGAAAATGCATGTATACATGCTTTGAAATAGGAAACCATTTTAGGCCGCTAGGCCGCTAGGCCGCTAGGCCGCCAGGCCGCTAACTTCACGCCGCTAGGCCGCTGAAGTGCTCGATCAACTTTTTTGAAAAAAAATAAAAAACGCTTTAGAGTGATAATTTGTGCATAAAACAGTAAATATATCATTGTTTTAGAAGATCAGGCATGTTTAATGCTTTGAAATAGCTGACTGCTTCATCGACGCTTTAAAAAAAAAAATATTGATAATCGCTAATAGCTTCAAAGTGTTAATTTGTGCATAAAAACAGTTAATATGTCATTGTTTTAGAAGAAAATGCATGTATACATGCTTTGAAATAGGATACCATTTTAGGCCGCTAGGCCGCCAGGCCGCTAACTTCACGCCGCTAGGCCGCTAGGCCGCTAGGCCGCTGAAGTGCTCGATCGACTTTTTTGAAAAAAAGTTGAAAAACGCTTCAGAGTGATAATTTGTGCATATAAACAGTTAATATGTCATTGTTTTAGAAGAAAATGCATGTATACATGCTTTGAAATAGGATACCATTTTAGGCCGCTAGGCCGCTAGGCCGCCAGGCCGCTAACTTCACGCCGCTAGGCCGCTAGGCCGCCAGGCCGCTAGGCCGCTGAAGTGCTCGATCGACTTTTTTGAGAAAAAAAGTTGAAAAACGCTTCAGAGTGATAATTTGTGCATATAAACAGTAAATATATCATTGATTAAGAAGATCAGGCATGTTTAATGCTTTGAAATAGCTGACTGCTTAATCGACTTTTTTGAAAAAAAAAGATGTTGATTATTGCTAATAGCTTCAAAGTGTTAATTTGTGCATTCAAACAGTTAATATGTCATTGTTTTAGAAGAAAATGCATGTATACATGCTTTGAAATAGGAAACCATTTTAGGCCGCTAGGCCGCCAGGCCGCTAACTTCACGCCGCTAGGCCGCTGAAGTGCTCGATCAACTTTTTTGAAAAAAAAATGAAAAAAAAGCTTTAGAGTGATAATTTGTGCATAAAACAGTAAATATATCATTGTTTTAGAAGATCAGGCATGTTTAATGCTTTGAAATAGCTGACTGCTTTATCGACGCTTTTAAAAAAAAATATTGATAATCGCTAATAGCTTCAAAGTGTTAATTTGTGCATAAAAACAGTTAATATGTCATTGTTTTAGAAGAAAATGCATGTATACATGCTTTGAAATAGGATACCATTTTAGGCCGCTAGGCCGCTAGGCCGCCAGGCCGCTAACTTCACGCCGCTAGGCCGCTAGGCCGCTAGGCCGCTAGGCCGCTGAAGTGCTCGATCGACTTTTTTGAAAAAAAGTTGAAAAACGCTTCAGAGTGATATTTTGTGCATATAAACAGTTAATATATCATTGATTAAGAAGAACAGGCATGTTTATTGCTTTGAATAGCTGACTGCTTTATCGACGTTTTTGGAGAAAAACTGTTGATAATCGCTTCAATGTGTTAATTTGTGCATTAAAACAGTTAAAATGTTATTGTTTTAGAAGAAAATGCATGTATACATGCTTTGAAATAGGATTCAATTTAGGCCGCTAGGCCGCTAATTTCAGGCTTCTAGGTCGCTGAAGTGCTTGATCGACTTTTTTGAAAAAAGTTTGAAAAACGCTTCAGAGTGATAATTTGTGCATAAAACAGTTAATTTAAAATTGTTTTAGAATAAAAGGTAAAGAAAAATATTCTGAATATATAACAATTTAAGGCCGCTATGTAACTATATGAATAAAAAACCTTGATTTATCATTGTTTTAAAAAAAACGCATTAACAATTGCTTGGAAATAGAACAAATAATTAGGCCGCCAGGCCGCTAGGCCGCCAACTTCACGCCGCTAGGCCGCTAGGCCGCCAGGCCGCTAACTTCACGCCGCTAGGCCGCTAGGCCGCTAACTTCACGCTGCTAGGCCGCTAGGCCGCTAGGCCGCTAACTTCACGCTGCTAGGCCGCTAGGCCGCTAGGCCGCTAACTTCACGCTGCTAGGCCGCTAGGCCGCTAGGCCGCTAACTTCACGTACATTGAGGCGTTAACCTTTTTATCTTTGTTTCGTGATGGAATTACCCAAAATGGCAATCCATTTTTTTTCTCTAAAACAAACATTGATGCAATTTGAACATAACACAAAGAAATATAAAGTAAAGATATGGGAATAAATATCATATCTTTAAATAAGCGTTTATGGATTTACTTCTAGTAAATAAAATAATTTTCGCCAGTTCGTTTTACGAGAATTACACATCGAGATGGAATCCATATATTGTACATGAACAGCTCAGTGGACAGTTCACTTGGACAGCTCAGTGGACAGCTCACTTGGTCAACTCAGTGGACAGTTCACTTGGACAGCTCAGTGGACAGTTCACACGGACAACTCAGTGGACAGTTCACTTGGACAGCTCAGTGGACAGCTCACTTGGACAGCTCAGTGGAAAGTTCACTTGGGCAGCTCAGTGGACAGCTCACTTGGACAGCTCAGTGAACAGTTCACTTGGACAGCTCAGTGGACAGTTCATATGGACAGCTCAGTGGACAGTTCACATGGACAGCTGAGTGGACAGTTCACATGGACAGCTGATTGGACAGCTCAGTGAACAGTTCACATGGACAGCTCAGTGGACAGTTCACATGGACAGCTCAGTGGACAGTTCACATGGACAGCTCAGTGGACAGTTCACATGGACAGCTCAGTGGTTTTATCTGCGTGATGTGTTGGACGTTGCGAGTTCGAGCCCGACAAAAATATTCTATTTATGTTTGATGCATTCCCTTTGGTTGTATTTGATGTTTTTATATATCAATTTCATACCTGCCTCGCGTTGTTGATAGTTAACAAAACATTAAAAGTAATTCTCAACCAAGACAAGAGGTGTTTCAATTTGTCATTCTGAAAGTATACTTGTTCCTGATGACATGACTTGTTTTAAAAACTGAACAGAAATGTCGTAAAACATATTTTTACAAATCGAAATTGATCATGAAATGAATAAACAATTTCATGTAATGTCGTTTAAAAAAAAAACAACAGGTTACCAAAGCAATGATTGTCGTCGCATTAAATTTCGTTCTTCAAGTTGTAAATTATGTATGAAATCACAAAGCTATGCGGTGCTGTACGTTATCGCCGCTCATGTCCACAGAAAATGCTTATTAGGCCTAAAAAAATGTTTGGTTAGGGTTACATCCTAGGTAGGGTAGGTAGGCTTTTTTTTATTAGGTTTTTATAAGACTGTCATTTTCATCATAGCGGAATGGTGTTAAAGTTATCTTTTGAGTAAGCATTTAAGGTTTTAAACTACATATTGAAAAGCAATTGAAAAAATAAAATATAATGGGTTTTTTTTAGTTTTTTTTTTAGTTTTTAATATTTTTTTTAAACTGACTATAAAAACGGTAGGGTCGGGGCTTATTTCGTACGTAGGGTCGGGTAACCCGAACCAAATGTATTTTTTAGGCCTTATGTACCGTAGATACACGAAGCTGTTGCACTGGCAATGACATACTGCATATAATTTTTCTTGCAAAACCAGGATATCATTATTCCTTATAATCTGTATTTGTTCTCGCAATATGGCCTATTTATCAATCTCATTATATTAGGAGTCAATTTGTACGGTCTCACTCATTCTTTCTTCATCGGCAATATATCGTGGGGCGGATGAATAAGCCACCAACAATCAAATTAACTCAGTTTTATTTTTTTTGTCAGATTCTCAACATAATCCAATTCTGGCGCTAAATGCACGTTGAAAACAAATATTGAGTTAATGTGTAATTACCATCGTAAAATGTGCAATTATTAAAAGAAAGAGCCAAGTATTTTAAGCTGCACCAAAAAAATAGAGAAAAAAAAGATGAATTGACAATGCGTTAACCCTTGGTTCCTTGTGCTGGATATAGCCAACTCGTATCGCTTCATTCATTCTTTTATAATCGGCAATATATCGTGTGTTACCAACAATCAAATAAACGCAGATGATATTTCTCAGATAGTCAACGTTATCAAATTTTGGAAGAGGATTTCCACTGCGAAAAATACATTGAAAACAATATTTAGCCACATGTGTATCATCATAAAATGTGCAATTAACAGGAGAAAGAGCCAAGTATTTTAAGTTGCACCAAAAACATTTGATAAATTGGCAATGCTAGAATTCCTTGGTGTCTTGTGCTGGAATGTTTCCCACTGAACATTATGTATTTTAGCTCAATTTTGACAATTTACGATATATCATGGGCTATAAGTCGAATCCGCCCAGCTATATGTTATATATTATTAATGATTTGACACTTGGAAATGTAACTCCTGTCCAGTCCATTCAAATAGCGATAACAATTGAGTTGAGCGAAATGTGGTAAGGGTTCAAGGCCCCCGAAAAATTGTTTACTTAAATACTGCCATACGACATCATGGAGTCGGTGTCCATAATTATTTTTGTTTTCCAAACAAATTTGTTTTCGAATGCACCAGACTGCACTCTTTGAATCAATAGTTTTAAGCATTAAGTATGTTTAGCAGTATTTCGTGGCTACAGGTTTTGTCCTATTTTGCAGAACTTTTGTCTGGAAAAAGGAGATTTAGTGAAATCCTCTCCGCAACGCCGCTGGTAAGCAATTTTTGTATTACAAAAGTGGTGTCGTATGACAACAATTTTATGCTGATTTAAGTTTCTCTTTCATCATTTATATTGTATTACCTCATATTTGTATCAGAAGTAATTTCGGTATTCTATCAATGGGGAATACAAGGAAATTAACTTGGAATTCTGACAATTTCATGATGTCTAGTCAGTTGCTGTTCGCTTTGTCATTACATACGAGATGTCTGAACATAACGACAGCCGTTTTGAGATACCAGATACATAAGAAAAAAATGAACTAAAGGGAAACACGAAGATATACACAATCAGCCATGGTGGTTTGGAACGTTGGGTGGTTTTTGTACTACACAATGAAAGAAATCTAATAGCAGAAAAACACAGTCTGATAGACAGATTAACCTGTATGTACACAACAGGTACATATTTATGTAAGGCCAAATAAAAAATAGGTCCGTTTCAGGTTACCCGACCGACCCTATTTTTTCCCGCCGACCCTAACCTTTTTTTCCCTAAAAAAATGTGAATTGGGTACGAAAAGCATTTGTTACGAAATGTATACGAAAAGTTGACAATATTAGAGTTGGATTTCTGATTGTATTTACCGTAATTCACCTTAGTGTTCGGACACCTTAAAAATAATTATTTTTTTCGCTGTCCGAATTCATTGAAAATAACCATTTTAACATTTTATCTCCATGTATGTTAAACCTGCCTTTTTTTTCTTCATGTCTGCATTTTACCACTTATTAATTTATCCGTAGTTATCTATGGTTATAACGCCTTTAAGTGTAACTCCTTCATCAAGTTAATTAAAATCCCATTCAACACCATTTTATACAGGCATTGAAATGAATGAACACCTTCTATAAGCTTCAGACGTCACATAACTCACAGTTATACCCACGAGGATCTCGTGGAGAGCATTTCAACAGGCAATAAATCGTTTAGGATGGGTAGTGTGACAAGGTTTTGTCACATAATATTTGTTTTATGTATGTGTGTGTTTACTATATTTTAGAGTTAGTTTTGTTTCAGGATTATGTCTGTATGTTTTAGTATATCTGATATGTTCTTTGATTATCAATAATATCTGTATATATTACTATTAAATGCACATTTTATTTTAACCAAATTTGCACATTTTATGTTTACCATATTTGACAATGTAATTGATTTTCATTGTTGTATATCTTCTTTAGCTATTTGTATACAAGGTAAACAATTATAAAACAGTTGACAATAATCAACTTTAAACTGCCTTTGTCACCGTAAAGTAATAAACAAATATCAAAGTTTTTACAATAAACCCTAATAAGAAAATCATGGCTAGCAACCTTTGAAATACAAGAGATTTTTATGAAGTTTTCGTTTCAACTTGCTATGTTAACTACATAAGCAACAGAACATGTACCATCAAGGTGGATCAGTTGTTGAGGTGCCATGGATACTGTTTTATGGCAACCAAGCAGTATATAAGGGAACAACAATCTTGTCCCTTATCATACTGCTACTTTTACTTCTTCAAATAAACTTCAACAACTGGACATCTTGTACTTTTTACAGGTAAGAACTATTTTGTTGTATTTTTTCTTTTAAACATTTCTTATTTGATTTGATAAAGATCGCTGACTTATTTTCTATGTAATATTTAATTTAATGCTTTTTAGTGATTATTTGATTTGTAAATAACTTGAATATATAATTATATCAAATATACCTTTTTCATGTAATTCCAGTATATTGTAACTTAACTTAGCATGTTTTCCTCATTTGGTACTCTCATATATCAAGCGAGTTTTTTCCCCATGAAGTTATCACTTTATATTAATGATGAATTGTTAGGTTTCATGCTTTAGATATTGAAACATTTATATTGTATTGTATATAGATCATGCTGCTACATTTACTTCTTCAAATAAACTTCAACAACTGGACATCTTGTACTTTTTACAGCTATCCCTTAAACAACCGAATCAATACAAACTTCGGCACAACAGAATAACCAAAGAAAAACCTTGGTAAAGTAGTAACTAATTAACTTGTCACAGTGATGTATACGGTTATGTAGTCTAGCCAGGCAAATACATTCTAAGGATAAAGATCAATAATCTTTGTCTGTGAGACTAAGTAACTGTAAAAGTCATAATCGATGTCCTTTGGGTGTCCGAAAATTAGGTAGTCACTACGCAAAATAAATTATTTTTGAAATTAATAATGGGTGTCCGAATGTTTAGAGTGTCCAAACTCTAAGGTGAATTACGGGTAGTTTGTGCTTGTGTGACAGGTATATTTGAATTCTTGAACTTAATTTTCTTGTCAGATACAAATGTGTCAGATACTGATTTTCGGATTGATATGTCAGACTTAAGTGTGCAATTTTGGCAATAAAACCTGCATGATACTTGTTCTTCAAACCTGAACCCCCAGGTCCTCTTGACAGCATTGAGGTTTCCTTGGCTGATGGCTTATATGGTAAATTTGCTGTCCCACTCTCCATGTAATTATGTAACAGGCAGGTGAACATACTACAGCGGGTGATTGAAAGCAAAAGGGTGCATAAAGAAAAGTAAAACCGTTCCTGGAAAGTCTTTAATAATAAAAGAGTGGTGTACCATAACTTAGTTGAAATCCAACCATCATTGTCAAAGTTTTTAACCAGACAAATAAAGATTTTTCCTTTGAAGCATGGAACATGTTTAAAAACTGCTGGTAAACCTGAAAATTGATGACTTTTATTTTTGGTACAGTCTGAGTCAACAGTTACTGAAATCAATATATAAAAAAAAATAAAAATAAAAAGAATAAAAAAATATTCCGACCTACCTACCCTATTTTTTTTGGCAAGGATACCTGAAACGCACCTATTTTTTATTTGGCCTAAGGTATATTATGACACTATAGGGGACAAACATTTACGTTATTACTATCACAATGGTAAGTGTGGTTCATCCAAACAATGACTGACTCAGTATTCTATTGGACATTTTACGTCACTATTAAGACATTTGAAGTGGTTATCAAAATTTATTTAGGCCCCCCCAAAAAATACCTGTGTTTCCGGTAACCCGACCGACCCTATTTTTTCCTCGCCGACCCTAATCTTTTTTTGAAAATATTAAAGTAAAAAAAATAAAAAAATAAAAATTCTATCGTAAAAAAAATATATTTCTTTAAATATATCGTTATTATTTTCGTTGTTTGTCTTTCAATGTCCCCGGAGAATATACTTTCATTCCTGATTACGTATTACCGAGAAGGGAAAACAAAATGGCGGAGGGCGGCGAACCTTGTCCGATATCTTAAAATTGGCAAACGCTTGTTTACGGTCCAAACACGTGGTTGATCACCGGAGACATATTTTGCTGTCTTTTTAATGAAAATATTTTGAATTATAGTTCGCGGTGTTATTTATCCATATCCATGTCCAAAATAAACTGACTTTTTTACGATTAGGCTTTACGTATATCATGCAGGCTTCTTACGATTAGGCTTTGCGAATTTATGCAGGCTAACTGTCAGGTTCCAATACACATTTCATTAATCATTATATTTATTTATCCGCAATTATCAATGGTTATTTATTTCGCCTTATTTAAGTCCCATCAACTGAAATCCAAACAAAAACCTGCGGAAGTTAACAACACATTTATTGGAATGTGTCGGCTGCAGATCAAACGGTACAATTTGTGACGTCAGAGCACGAGCGGTGATAAGATCAAAGGCACATGGCTATGGTTTGTATCTAATTCGGTCAGTCGGATACCGTATGATCCCATTTGATTGCCAGGATTTCGCCTAGGCTGGTACGAAAATACCATACGATCGAAAAAATAATAATCAATAATCGTCGTCTGCAAATCTTAAAACAATGAAATGAAAATTTGATTGTAGTAATGTACGAAAATAAGATACGTAAAATAAATCTATATCCGCGTTTACTTGTTCTCCACTTGAAGGCCTAGTTTAAGGAGCTCACAGTTGACAAGAAAATCGGCGATTTTCCTCTAGCAAATAAAACATTTAGTTGATAATTGACTGTTTGGCTAGAACATTATCACAAATTTGTTGAAATTGAAGTGCTGGATTTTTCCTTAAAAACTATCACGACTTATAAACGAGTATTGTATACAAAAAACACACCAGATTTCATGGGCAAAATTGGCGGGAAAATACGGTTGTCGAAAGTAAGGAAATGATTTCAGACATTTAACATTGCTGTTTTATCAGACTTTTTGTAAATTAGGAAACGCGTAGATATACCATAATTGATCTGATGCAACAGAAAATTACATGATATGGAAAGTGTAAAAAAACAAACAAAAAACAACAACAAAACAATCCCGACCTACCGACCCTTTTTTCGCCATGTTACCGGAAACACAGTTATTTTTTTTTTGGCCTTACAACCCACACTGACGACTGTTGGATCTACGTACACAATTTGACAGATATCCGAGATCCTATGGTAAAACAAAACCGACAAATGTAACGCCGAAATCATATGGTAATACAACACAGACAAAAATAGCGCCGAGATCATATGGTAATACAACACAGACAAAAATAGCGCCGAAATCATATGGTAATACAACACAGACAAAAATAGCGCCGAGATCCTATGGTAATACAACACAGACAAAAGTAGCGCCGAAATCATATGGTAAAACAACACCGACAAAAGTAGCGCCGAAATCATATAGTAATACAACACCGTCAAAAATAGCGCCGAAATCATATGGTAAAACAACACCGACAAATGTAGCGCCGAAATCATATGGTAATACAACACAGACAAAAATAGCGCCGAAATCATATGGTAAAACAACACCGACAAATGTAGCGCCGAAATCATATAGTAATACAACACAGACAAAAATTGCGCCGAAATCGTATGGTAATACAACACAGACAAATATAGCAGGGTGATCATATGGTAATACAACACAGACAAAAATAGCGCCGAAATCATATGGCAATATAACACAGACAAAAATAGGGCCGAAATCATTTAGCAATATAACACAGACAAAAATAGCGCCGATATCATATAGTAATATAACACAGACAAAAATAGCGCCGATATCACATGGTAATACAACACAGACAAAAATAGCGCCGATATCATATGGCAATACAACACAGACAAAAATAGCGCCGATATCATATGGTAATACAACACAGACAAAAATAGCGCCGATATCATATAGTAATACAACACAGACAAAAATAGGGCCGATATCATATGGTAATACAACACAGACAAAAATAGCGCCGATATCATATGGTAATACAACACAGGCAAAAATAGCACCGAGATCATATGGCAATATAACACAGACAAAAATAGCGCTGAGATTATATGGTAATATAACACAGACAAATACAGCGCTGAAATCATAAGGCTACATAATACCGGCTAAAATAACGCCGAGATTATAAAGCTATATAACACAGACAAAAACAGCGCCGGGATCATTTGGTTATGTATCAAAGAAAGCGCAGAGATCATTAATTTTTGTTCATAAAACAAAGACAATTATAGCGCCGAGGTTATTTGTTCATATAACACAGACAAACACAGCGCCAAGATCACATGGTTATTTAAAACAGATAAATATAGCGCTGAAATATTTTGGTCATATAGCTTAAACATATTTAGCGCCGAAAACTAATGGTCATATAGCATAGACAAATATAGCGCCGATATCATTTTTTCATATAACACAGACAAATATAGCGCAGAGATAATACTGTCATATAGTATAAACATATTTAGCGCCGAGATCATTTGGTTATATAACACAGACAAATATAGCGCCGATATCATTTTTTCATAAAACACAGACAAATATAGCGCAGAGATAATATTGTCATATAGTATAAACATATTTAGCGCCGAGATCATTTGGTTATATAACACAGACAAATATAGCGCCGAGATTATAAAGCTATATAACACAGACAAATATACAGACAAATATAGCGCAGAGATCATATAATTATATAGCACCGGCAAATACAGCACCGAGATTTTTTGTTAATATAACACAGAAACATATAGCACAGAGATCATTTGTTCATAAAACACAGACACATATAGCACAGAGATCATTTGTTAATAAAACACAGACAAATATAGCACATATATCATTTGTTAATAAAACACAGACAAATATAGCACAGAGATCATTTGTTCATATAACACAGACAAATATAGCACAGAGATCATTTGTTCATTAAACACAGACGAACATAGCGCTGAGATAATATTGTCATTATAACATAAACATATTTAACGCCGAGATCATTTAGTTATATAACACAGACAGATATAGCGCCGAGATCATATTGTCATTAGCATAGAAAAATTTAGCGCCGAAATCGTATGGTCATATAACACAGACAATTATTGCACCGAGATCATTTGGTTATATAAAACAGACAAATATAGCGCCGAAATCTTATGGTCATATTGCATAAACAAATAAAGCGCCGAGATCATTTGGACATATAAAATAGACAAAACATGCCGAGTTCATATGGTTATATACTTATATGACAAACACATAACACTTAAACACAATTAACGCAGGGAACAACTGATGAAATATATTTTATATAGAGAAATTGACTTTTTCTTTAAATTAACAATGTTTTGAAACATAATGAAGTCCCTTTAACGCAAAAAAATCTTGTAAGATAAGTTCCTGTTATCCGTGGTATTTGTTTCATTAAGTTGATTCTAAAAAACTCTGAACTCTAAAATCTACAATACGAAAACCTTTTTAGAAGTGTTGATCAAAATATATCCGGAAGGATCACCATAAACAAATTATCTTTATCACCGGGTTTTGGGGGTTACTTTGGGATTATGACACATTCTCTTCGCTTGTAGATGTTATGAATTGACGGAATGACGCAATACTAGTTTGGCTAACTTAATGTTTATCTTAATTTAAATATCAATTTAAGTCATTTATTCAATGCCTTTGAGAAATATTAAACCCCAATCTTTGTTAACTGTTGTTCCAATAGGACCCATTTCAGGGACTTGAGATTTTTAACAATCAGATTGGGGAACATAATTATATTCTATAAGTGCGCAATGACGGATATAAAAACAGTTCAAAAAGCCATGGAACCCATCATATGAACGTTGTATAATGTTTTAAGCAATAAACGTATCAAATCGTATAAATAAGAAATGGTATCACTAAACACCGAAAGCATGAAAAGCAAGGAAGAGCACGGAAAAGCAAGGAAGAGCACGAAAAAGCAAGGAAGAGCACGAACAAGCAATGGAGAGCACGAAAATTATCGAAGAGCACGACACGCAAAGAAAAAGCAAGTTGAAGAAGCAAATAAACACGAAATGCAAAAGTTACCCAGGTTTTCGAGCTCTTTGTCGTACGCTTAGGTATTTTTCATGAACATTTCTTTCTTTTTGTAAAAATCATCGGCAGGATTTTGTGTTTTTGCCTTTTATTTTCGGAATTTTCAGAGCTTTTCGCCTTGCTTTTCGGTGTTTTCCGCGCTTACAGCCTTGTTTTTCGGATTTTCACTCCAATTATCATTGCTTTTTGTAAAAATATTTTGCATTTTGCTAGTTTCGGTGCGTTTTGCCTTGCTTTCTGTATTTTCGATGCTTATACGTCTTTCACATATACACCGAAAAGCAACAAAAAAAGCACTGAATACATCGAAAAGCAAATAACTAATAAAAACAAGGAAAAGAGCTAAAAAGCAATTCCCAAAACAGCAAAAAGCAAATAAAAACGTTAAGAGACTCTCGAAAATTGCTCAGAAAACATCGAAAAGTATAAGATTTATTTTGATAGAGCAAAAAAGAAGGCACAGAGCATATAAGTCACTGTAAGATGATAGTATTTTGATACTTGGATATTGATTTGTTGCTGAATTCATGAGGAACATCGTTATCCATGTGCGTGCATCAAGACCAAACCAAATAGATGTTCATTTAAATGATTTTTTTTGTAAAAGTACCAACATTTTTGATGAAATGTAGATAACTTATTATATTTAGATAATAAGCTATTCCCGAAAAATTAAGATACAGAAGAAAGTAAAGAAATGTTTGAGTAATAGGAAGAAAACTGATCTAACAAAGTCATTTTAAATCGTGATTTCTAATTTGAAAATTTAAAGTGAAAAACAAACAAACAAGAATTACAATGATTCAAATGAATATACAATAAAACACTATGATGTAAAACTGTGTTAAATGAAGTGAATGACCTATCCAAATAAAATACAAACACATCATAGTACGAATAAAACAATGAATGCAAAATGGCACAGTTGTGTATAACTGAATGAAAAAAAAAAGTTAAAAACTAAAAACAACGGCAAAAAATACTTTCAGTGGAACCATTAACATAAAACATATGAATATTGAAACAGCCATAGCAGCTTTCTTTGTATTTGTTCAGTATTTTCCAACATTTATCATGTGATTCAAAACCTGCACATATTACAACAATATTCACATAAAAGAAACATATAATAACAAATAAATGCTATTTAATATGTCTCCGCTTTTTTGCTCTCCGCCGTGCTTATTGTGCTATTCACCTTGCATTTCTGTGGTTTCCGCGCTTTCCTGTGGTTTCCTAGCGTTTCGGTGATTTCCGTGCATTTCGGTGATTTCCGTGCTTTTTGGTGGTTTCCGTGCTTTCGTGCGTTTTGTGTTCTTCCTTTCATTTCGGTGTTAAGTCATACCGAATATGAAACACCATTATACAACCTATCCAAGGATTTTTTATTGCAGAATTGTATTTGGGTTTTACTTATTTTCATACGAAATAGATTTTTATAATAAAAACTGATTGTCAAATATGGACTTTTCATTTGAGTCCTTTCATTGTTTTGTCTTTAATGCCATTGTTTTATGACTTAAATATGTACGTTCCCTTACAATGGGTTCGAATTAAACCGAATGCCATGGATTATCCAATTAATGAGCAATTTATTTTTATTGTCTTCGTTTATAAATGCTTCCATCTCAAATAAGTATTGAATTTTATTTTTTATTTCAACGAGTGTAATGATAGTACGCTTCTGCTTTCACGATTGTTATTGATTTCGTTGTACAAATAACCGCCAACGCTCTCTACCACAAAGTTCGTCGTTAACTGCGTTTCTTTCTTGTTCACAAGTACCTTACGACAACTGGTGTCATTAACTTATTTTTATATGTGTCTGGAGTGTATCTGGTACATGTATCTCACAACGATTGTTGATAAGTTCTAAAACCTCTTGGAAGTTGAAAGAAAACTGCACACAATCTCATCCCATCGACTAGACCTCACGGAATTGTCAGCTTTCCAAGTTAATTTTCTGTATAATTTCTTTTTCTATTCAGACGGAAATAGTTTTAGCTAGAGACATCAGATTCAAATACTAATGAAGCACGACCAACTGAAATAACCTAGCAACACTGCAATGCAACCTCTTTACCGAATCAATTATGTCATGCAATATGTTAACGTGTGAAAACATGTGTCGTACTAAATCGTCTTGTTTGACCGCCTCTGCTTTTTTTTTTAATTGTGCAAATGACCAAAAGCTTCTTTAATCAGATGTGCATAAAACATGATACAAAGTAAAACTGAACCCTAAAGAAGGAATCACCAGATTCATTACCGCCATTTACTCCATTGCTTTACTTGAGCAACTTTAACATGACTTGATCTGTCTTGTATCTTATGTTCATGGTTGAAAAACACGAAGTGGCATAAGTCAGCCATACTTTTGATGCTATTTATCGACCGAGAATACAAAATTCTAGTAATACATGTTGAAGGAGTGAAACGGTAGACTTCTCTAAATTTTATGAAGACGGTAGAGTATGCGTTTTCGTGCTTGCAACATTTTCTTTGTGTTCATCTGACAAAGTTATTGAAATATATTTCACTGATATATATCTGCATTCAGAACATGCTATAGAAACAACATTACCTATAACAAACATTTCAAAAGCAAATTGCAAAGTTCATAAACGTCCTTTCGTGATTTTGTTTTCGTTTAATCTGAAACGAAAAGAAACACCACAATAAATAAATGTAAAGCGCGTGTGTATATTTTCAAAGGGTTCACGGTGCCTTGTCTAACTGGCACTAATTCTCGTTAACTTCATATTTAAAGTGATTATAAGCAATACGTGCTTATATATTTTTACGTATGTTTAGCAAAGTTTGTTTGTATGAATAGTCTTAATATCTACTTTTCTGCAAAAGATTGATCATGTTGCCGCTATAATGTGTAAACTGATACAGGTTGCATGCTGTGAAAGATACGTCCAATAGCTTAAAGAGGGCGTCAGTGCAAGGCAAAGTACGTCTTGCCTACACTCTTTTAAAAAGTCATGTAAATTGTAAATTCATAATGTATGTTAAAAGATGTTGCATTCCAATAGCACCGAAGACAAACCAATTATTTTTGTGAATAACGCCAAGACCATACTGCTTTCAGGCCAGGAGAGAAACACTCTAAAGAAGCATGAGGAGGAATATACAAAATGCATGAGTTACAAGGCTTGTCATTTCAGAATAATTGTGTAGTCTCGTGTGTTTATAACGCATTTAATTATGTTTTTTAATTCTAGTTATGATATCAAAAACACTTTGGGATTGTTAAATACAACATCATACTTTAATTATAAGTCAGACTGGTTTTATATTTACTAAAGTTTCAGAAATATATATTTTTTTAAATGCGTTTAATATTTCAGTAACAGGAAAATCCACTAAGACATGATGGTACCTTCGCTATGATGTATTATGATTGTGAATGTTATTTCAATAGTTATCTTCACATTATTCCATCAATTTTATGCATGTATTTCCATGATATAGATCAAGCCTTTTTGTGGCGAAGCGATTGGCATAATTATTTCAAGCAAATAATGTGACTTTTTACATTTATTCCACGGAAAGCAATGATAATAGATTTACCAACGGTGAATAATGCTGTCGCCCACATTAAAATCCCTTCGTTTATAGAATCGATTTATTTCAGAAATACCATGAAAAGATATCAAGACAAAATACCGCACATCCGGAACGGGATAACAATTACAGATCGCACGTCGCCTGCAAATTTGTAATGGCAAAACTTATTTATAGACAGACTTGCAGGAACGCTTCGAAATGTGCACGAAATACATAACATATGTCATTTTTGAGCCTTTACAAATTGCAAATATGTTTTGCATGCTATACATTAATATATAAATATTTCGCCTTTGGATGATTTTTTTTAAATTCCAAATTTTAAAAATGCTGCTTTTTGCTGCCATATATAGCTAATACACTAAAACAACTTAATTAATTTCAAATGTGTATGTCAATATTCTAGCCCTTCATCGCAGACCGCGGCGAAGTCGTCGTCTGCTTCATGTATTTTGCTCATGGTCAGTACACACATGTACACTCTATTGCTTTTGGGGTCATTAGGTCAATGGTCAAGGGCATGGCAAACTGGTAAAAACACCGAGTGAGAACCAAAAGCTATATTTCACGAGTGGCGTTGTCAGGAGTGAAATATCCTCTTTTAGTGTTCACGAGGTGAGTTATATTGCTATCTTACACTGAAACAAGCAACTTTTCTTTTTTATCATATGTCTAAAATTGATGTTAAAAGTAATTAAAAAATGATTTAATTACACTGTTTTAGAAAAACGTGCCAATTTGTATGCGTGCGTAACGTCATTTCGGAGATGACGTCGTCGAAAGTGTGCCCCAGCCCTGGCCCCAATTTCTCGAAACTTCTTTAGTCTCTTATAACAGGATTAAGCTAAACTCACTATTTTTGTTGTTCTATAATGTGCGTTATATATTTATTTCTTTAAGAGTTTTCAAAAAATATATAAGAAATATCTGTTTGCTTATTAGAAGAAACCATTTTTCATTTATTAAAATCCATTATTAGTATTATCTTGGCTAATTGAAATAAGCTACTTAAGCCTGTTTAGCTTAAAAAGTTTCGAGAAATTGGGGCCTGGTTCTCGCTGACGTTTAATTTGAAACTAAGAGCGGGATAAAATTTCAAATTAGTGAAAAAATCAATTTGATATTTTCACTGTATGAAACAATGGAATACTAGTATTAAAAAAACCACTGATAAAACTCTATATGTATACAGTTTTATTAAAAAAATTATCATGTAATAAGTACGAAAATGAGATGTATTTACGTTTCTTTTCTGTGGTTTCCAATATAAGCCCCCAAAAAGCAATCGTAGCGAAACTAGTAGTATTTTTGAGATTTTTTTATACATAAAGGATGGTTCATTTTATAGCAAATTGAAAATGCAAATAACTGGAGATTCGTAGAGGAAACATACCAATATTTATATCTTTTCTCTTACTGTTATTTTATGTTCCACTGCATGAGAAATGCAATAAACAAGAGGTGCAAGAAATGTGCATTTGTCTTGAAGGGTTGCATCTGTTCCAGCTGTTTAACAACACTTACGTTTATTGTTCTGAAGCAATATTTGTTGCAGTCGCCCTCTGACAAAATGTGTCTGCAGGTGTTACATATGCTTAACTGGAGAAAGTTAGTTCGTTCATGACAAAATTATGTGTAAGTTTCGTCAATATATTTAAATAATAAAATCACTATGTCTTTCTATGCACAATATGATTAGAATTGGACGAGCAAGTGTCAAATAAAGATTCACTCTTTCACTCCTGCCTTTAGGTCGCAATATTCAATAGTGACTCCAGTTTTAATTTCAACATTAGCATCCTCGAACATGAAACTGTATACAAGTTAGATATAATGTTAGTTAATAGTTTGTGTTGACCTTAAAACAAAGGGAGCTACACTGATTTGAATAAACTGTTCAAATTTGAACTTAGTTAAAAAGGCAAAGCCAAGCAGACACTATATGAAACATACAACGTCATAAGAAAATAGACATAGATATCGTTGCAACTCAAATATCGTTAATAATAAATGTTTGGATAATCGCAGTGGCATAGTTAGTGCACACATTGAAACAAAATAGATATCTGGGGGATTAAACTTAACCACAACGTCACAGGTGTCCAAATATTTTTCATAACGTCATAGGTGTACTAACATTTATCACAACGTCAAAGATGTCTCAACATGTATCACAAGTTCACAGGTGATCCAACACTTTACACCACCCAAAAGTTGGCCTAACATTTTCCTTAACATCACAGGTGTCCCTACATGTATTACAACGTCACAGGTGTCCCAACATTTATCACAACCGCACAGGTGTCCCAACATTTATCACAGCGTCACAGGTGTCCCAACATTTCTTACAACCTCACAGGTGTCCCAGCATTTATCACAACTTCACAGCTGTCCAAACATTTATCACAGCCTCAAAGTTGTCCCAACATTTATCACAACGTCACAGGTGTCCCAGCATTTATCACAACCGCACAGGTGTCCCAACAGTTATCACAACGTCACAGGTGTCCCAACATTTATCACAACGTCACAGGTGTCCCAACATTTATCACAGCCCCACAGGTGTCCCAACATTTATCACAACCGCACAGGTGTCCCAACAGTTATCACAGGTGTCCACACATTCATCACAACGTCACAGGTGTCCACACATTTATCACAGCCTCACAGGTGTCCCAACATTTATCAAAGCCGCACAGGTGGCCCAACATTCATCACAAGGTAACAGGTGTCCAAACATTAATTACAACGTCACAAGTGTCCCAACATTTATCACAGCCTCACAGGTGTCCCAACATTTATCAAAGCCGCACAGGTGTCCCAACATTTATCAAAGCCGCACAGGTGGCCCAACATTCATCACAAGGTAACAGGTGTCCAAACATTCATTAAAACGTCACAGGTGTCCCAACATTTATCACAGCCTCACAAGTGTCCCAACATCCATCACAACGTCACAGGTGTCCCAACATTCATCACAACGTCAAAGGTGTCCCAACATTCATCACAAGGTAACAGGTGTCCCAACATTTATTACAACGTCACAGGTGTCCCAACATTTATCACAACATCACAGGCGTCCCAACATTTATCGCAACCTCACAGGTGTCCCAACATTTACCCCCAACCTCACAGGCGTCCCAACATTTATCACAACCGCACAGGCGTCCCAACATTTATCACAACGTCACAGGTTTCCCAACATTTATCACAACGTCACAGGTGTCCCAACATTTATCACAACGTCACAGGTGTCCCAACATTTATCACAACCTCACAGGCGTCTCAACATTTATCACAACCTCACATGTGTCCCAACATTCATCACAACGTCACAGGTGTCCCAACATTTACGTCACAGGTGTCCCAACATTTATTACAACCTCACAGGCGTTCCAACATTATTACAACCTCAATGGTGTCCCAACATTTAGCACAAGGTCACAGGTGTCCCAACATTGATCACAAGGTCACAGGTGTCCAAACATTTATTAAAACCTCACAGGTGTCCAAACATTTATCATAAGGTAACAGGTGTCCCAACATTCATCACAAGGTAACAGGTGTCCCAACATTTATCACAACGTCACAGGTGTCCCAACATTTATAACAACCTCACATGTGTTCCAACATTTATCACAACGTCACAGGTGTCCCAACATTTATCACAACCTCACAGGCGTTCCAATATGATTACAACCTCAATGGTGTCCCAACATTTAGCACAAGGTCACAGGTGTCCCAACATTTATCACAAGGTCACAGGTGTCCCAATATTTATTACATCCTCACAGGTGTCCAAACATTTATGATAAGGTAACAGGTGTCCCAACATTCATCACAAGGTAACAGGTGTCCCAACATTTAGCACAACGTCACAGGTGTCCCAACAATTATAACAACCTCACAGGTGTCCCAACATTTATTACAACCCCACAGGTGTCCTTACATTTATTACAACGTCACAGGTGTCCCAACATTCATCACAAGGTAAAAGGTGTCTCAACATTTAGCACAACGTCACAGGTGTCCCAGCATTAAGCACAACGTGACAGGTGTCCCAACATTCATCACAAGGCAACAGGTGTCCCAACATTTAGCACAACGTCACAGGTGTACCAGCATTTAGCACAACGTCACAGTTGTCCCAACATTTATCACAAAGAAGCAGGTGTTCCAACATTCATCACAAGGAAACAGGTGTACCAACATTCATCACAAGGAAACAGGTGTCCCAACATTTAACACAACCTCACAGGTGTCCAAACAATTAACACAACCTCACGGGTGTCCCAACATTTATCACAACGTCACAGGTGTCCCAACATTTAGCACAACGCCACACGTGTTCCAACATCTATCACAAGGTAACAGGTGTCCCAACATTTATCACAATCTCGCAGGTGTCCCACATTTATTACAACGTCACAGGTGTTCCAACATGTAACACAACCTCACAGGTGTCCCATTTTTAAGCATTAAGCCACAGGTGTCCCAACATTTATCACAAGGTATCAGGTGTGCCAACATTTATCACAAGGTAACAGGTGTCCTAACATTTATAACAACCTCACAAGTTTCCCAACATTTATCTCAACCTCACAGGTATCCCCAACATTTATCACAACCTACAGGTGTCCCAACATTTATCACAGCCGAACAGGTGTTCCAACATTTCCCAAAACCTCACTGGTGTCCCAACATTTATTACAACCTCACAGGTGTCCCCATCATTTATCACAAGGTAACAGGTGTCCTAACATTGATCACAATCTCGCAGGTGTCCCAACATTTATTACAACGTCGCAGGTGTCTTAACATTTATCACAACCTCACAGGTGTCCCAACATTAAGCACAACGCCACAGGTGTTCCAACATTGATCACAAGGTAACAGGTGTCCCAACATTTATCACAAGGTAACAGGTGTCCCAACATTTATAACAACCTCACAGGTGTCCCAACAATTATCACAACATCACAGGTGTCCCAACATTCATCACAACCCCATAGGTGTCCCAACATTTATCACAATCTCACAGGTGCCCCAACATTCATCACAACCCCACCGGTGTCCCTTACAGGTGTCCCAACATTTATCACAGCCGCACAGGTGTCCCGACATTTATCACAGCCCCACAGGTGTCCCAACATTTATCACAACGTCACATGTGTCTCAACATTTATCACAGTTGCACAGGTGTCCCAACATTCATCACAACGTCACAGGTGTCCTAACATTTATCACAACGTCACAAATGCCCCAACATTTATTATAACCGCACAGGTGTCCAAACATTTATCAATAAGAGCAAAATTAAATGCGTAAGTATCATCAGAGCCGGCATCCTTAAAGAAAGTAATAACATAGTTCCTGGTGATCTCAAGAAATACAAATTTACCAAACAAGAAAAATGTTGTTGGTGTCCTTCCTATTACGTAATGTAACAAGTTTACGATTTATTATTCACACCTGTTCGATTAAAATTAAATATTTTAACGCTGATAAAGTCATACAAACATTCTTAAAAATACTTAACATTCTGCAGATCACACACATTTTGTATAGATAACAGGGTTCTGGAAGACTTCTTCGATTGAGTAGTTCTCAAATTAACAGACAGGTGGCAATAGCAACTGTCTCTGCATCAACTGCTTGTTTTATTGGAATTTGTGTATTTAAGTCTCCTGCCACTCATTCATAAAAGTATGATCTTACGGCAATAGCGTACATTGTAAAATCGCCGTATCACCATTTACAATCTATGTTTTCCACCCTGCTCGTTAAGGAAATATGGGATCCTGCCGAGAGTTCTGTTTGAAGATATATTCGGGGTATATATTCACTATGTTCAGAAAAAATACCTTGGACAAGATATGTACGAGCAAGTGGCAAATAAAGAATTATTATTTCGTACTCATTATTTAGTTTTTGAAGGAGACTTCGAGCATCAAACAGCCTTTTCAACTATAATTCGAAAAGGTACAAGGACCAACTCCTTGTTACATTAAATAGCCTAAGTTTTCAACGATATTTTGAAAAGGTACAAAGATCAACACCTTGAAGGTTTGAATTCAGAATGACTACGTCAAAAGAAAATAGACGCTGATGACATAACAACTAATATAACGTTATCAAAAACTGCTTTACGTGATCATGACATCACACGTGTCCAAATATTTATCAATAAGATGAAATTGATAAAAACGTAATAGCCTCATCGAAGCCAGCATCAACTTAAAGAAAGAAGAGTAAATATCCTTGTGATCAAACATATACAAATTAACCAAAATATTGTTGTTGTTATTTTTTCATCTTTCTTACAATTGTAAGAAACAATTTTCAAACACATTTGATAAGAATTTATTCTTAAACGAAATTAAATTTACCTGAACATTCTCAATAAACATTCTGCAGAGCAGACTTATTTTGTGGAAATAACACGCTTCTGGAATTCTTCTTTGATAAAGTGGTTCTCAATTGTAACAGACAGGGGCAATTTGCATCTGACACTGCGTGCTTTGCTAGCTTCATGGGATGTTTTGAATTGATGTTCAATCTATGTTTGTTATTTTCATCGAATGTATCAGTCATTCTAGTTCATAACAATTTTGCCAACTACAGGGGAAGGCCCAGCAGCGAACATTGTAACAACGGCCCCCATTAAGGGCACAAGGATCATTTTCAAATCACCCGACAAGAGACACAACGCTTCAAGACAATAAACGTTTAACAAATATTTAAATGGCGTCATTGGTAAATGATGGAGTAGCCGCATTGGCACGTTCAGAAAAAAGGGAAAACCTCATCTACCAACCTCTAACCGGAAAACAGGATTTACTGAAGGTCTCCGGACATTGATCGTAGCAATGTATTCTGTACTTTAGCACATGGATGGATGTGTTTAATTACTTGTACAAAATTAAATGGATATTTTGTCATTTCAAAAATGCCTTATTGAGTTTGAGTTCAGAAATAGACTTGAAACAGTTTGTAAACCTGAACTCACGACAATGTAAATGATGAGCTATACACTTCTGGTACAAATCTTGTGTTCTTAATTTAAATGGCGTGGACACATGCAATGTTTCCATACAGGGTTATTATCAATTGATTGAGTATTGTACATAAGCGCTATTTTAAATATCGTTGAACAAATAACACGGTGACCACAATGTCACTACATTAAACACATGTCCTTGCAATGTCATCGTTCAGTTAGATTTATTTGTCTGATTTACTTAATATATTAGTTCCCGGAGTAAAACTGACTGTGCACAATATTTATGCTAAGTGACATTTCGTGATTTCATTGAAATTACAAAAGTCAGATCCGTCGACTTGATTCTCTTTAACTCGATTTCCAAAGGCAGATAGAGGGTCGTTATTGCAAACTGAATCATGTGAAGAGCAATGGGAATTTCTGGAGTTTGCCAATAACTGGATAAAATTAACCCGTTTTTTTGTGGTGATGTTTTAAAGAAAATTCGTAAAATTAAAATGTTTCCAGCAGGTACCTGGACAGAAAGACTCAATGAATTACTTGGATTTTATTTAAACCGTGGATATAAAGGCAATATTTTGAAGAGAACTTGCCTTCTGGTTTTTGGAGATGAATTCCTGAAACAGAATATATTCATATGATTCATGTTATTTTTAAAACCATTTTCGGCTGCCTAGGAGTGTTTTGGCCTGTGACGTCATTTCTTCAAATAGTTTACATGGGTTATCATTTGGAAGAAAAGATTAGCTAATACAAGTCGTTTTTATTTCTAATAATGTTTTCTATATTTGTTCCCAGGTTTAGTACAATGATGCTTTTTATTATGAAACTCCATGATCACAAAGTTTTAAACCTTTTATTTTAAGGCAGACTGTGTGTGATGATCATAGTTTCAAACAATGACTGCATCGTATCTTTGAAAAGATAAATGAAGCTATGCAGAGTTTGAGTGGTGTTATGTATTCTACAAGTGAACAGCACATGGAGACCACAACAACAACCCAAACTCGAGACAGAAACTACATAGAAATTGTAAAACTGTACATGCAAGAAACAAATCCATTTGAATCTGAAGCAGATATGAAAAGTACAACCAGTGGTGTTGCACAATAGGAGGGTAATGCTGATAAAGCAATACAGATCGGTGTAAATGTGGTAGCTACAGCGGTTGGTAAAACTGTGAAAGAATTCACGTTTAGAGAGAAAGATTCTGTAATGTCAATGAATGAAAATGCTGGGGTCAAAAGTGATGATGGAGTACTATGTGCTAAGTAGTTCAGTTTTAGGGTATTTCTACAAATTCAAGGTTGGAAAGTACATACCGTTTTAAACCAACTAGAATGGGATTGGAAACTAGTGAGTAACAAACTACCATTTCAAGTGACAACAGAACGTGCACCAGCTCGTGCTCATATTATGAAATTTGTATAGTGCAATACAGTAGCATACAACTGCACGAAGGTATAATTTGATTGTATAAGGCCTGCTCCGCATGCAAAGGAGTCAGCTGTGGGAATGCCAGCATCGTTGAAATGTTGTGCATATCTAGAGCTACATTTAGGCAATGGCATTGCTTCTCTTATCAACTAAAAACGCAGTTGCATGTATGTAAAAGAATAACCCAGAGTTACAAAATATTAAATGTTTTTAAGGTTGCAATGCCAGTTTTATGAATCATAATTGGCGCATAAAACCCCAACATGGCGGAGTATTTGAAGCGAATTGTCAATTTCATGACGTGAAAGGGTAATAATGCGGCAGAGGGTGACAGCGCGGGGTGAAAAAACGAATAACATTTCACAAAGTTATGTAGTTTCTATACTTAAGGTATATTACACTGCAATATACCATCTATTAAACTGTAGTTCTGGTAATTATATTGCAAAATTAGAAATAATTATTGGCAAATTCCAGAAATTCTATGCTAATTCATTCTAATTTACATTTTCCAACGTTTTACCCCAATAATCACATTGTCGTTGTTCTATAACATTAAGTCTATACAATGTACTGCCTGACTATTTCTGTGCATTTTTTCCTCATTTTTTCCTCATTTTTCATATTTCTGATGGACTATTATGAATGCCGGGAATTGTCCCCTGCCACATAATAAATGATGTAAACATCTTAAAATTCAGATGTATAAGCTATGATAAAGTAAGTGAAATCATTCACCAGACTAGACTCGACCACATTTTGAATTATAATTTTATAATATTTTGCAAAATAATTCATTTTCCTAATGCACATTAATCAAATGGTTTGGGCTTAAGCAATTTTAGACCCTTAAGCTTACATATCAAAATTGGTATTTGTTTGGGTTTGACAATAATTGGTACTGCATACAGGCGGCAGATCTAATTGAGGGATTCTAGTCGTTTAACCAGCTTCAGAAATCATACTATCCAGTGTTACATCTGTTTGATTCATTTATTGAAAACCCTTAGACTTTTTAAGCAAACAAAGTTTTGCACGCATATACACATGTATTTTTCACTGTTCATGACTGTCTGCAAGACAAAATGTTTTTAAATATAAAACACACCTGTTCTCGTTATCTGGATGGTAATTGTAATTTACTACTTACAAATATAGAAAAATACTCCCGCCTCTTTCGTATCAATTTGGAAGCAATGAATTGTTTTCATAAGAAGATAAAATCCATATCAATAACACCAGCTGTATACAAGTAAGATGCGTAGTTAGTTGTACAAATTAAATAGACTGCTTGATACTTAGTTTGTTGTGATGTCAGACATGATTGCTGTTAATATTTTGCAATGTCCTGAAAACGAAGCTACAGGGACAAGCCAATAAATGAAATGTTCAATTATTAACTTGGTTTAAAAACGCAATGATCGAAACATATGTGAAAAACTACAGAAACAAGCTCAGTAGCCAAAAGTTATACTCATTATACAAAAACTTATTCAAAGCCAAACATGCACTATACGAAACACACAATGAATCAATACATCAGTAATATTATTGAATGATTACTAAGCGCATTGGAACGGACAGTGAAAGTACTTTAGTTCACTTTGGTCTTAAATCGGTCCACATGATCAAAACCTCACACATGTCCAATAGAATATCATCAAACAAATATTAAATGTTTAAGACATAAGCTTGAAGAAAAAGAGAAAATATCAGTGTTAGCAAAAGACATCAACATTTGTAAGCGTGATGTGTGTTTGTTTTGTTATGTAATGAAACCATGTTCAGCTAGTTTATTCACGCTCGTTTGCTTTGAACTGAGCCTTAGACGCTGTAAACGTCTCAAGAACAGTTTCAAAACGGGTTAACAGGCTGTAGACCACTTTGATCAAGTACTTCTCAAACTTAGCAGACAAGTTGAATTTGCATCTGACACTGTATGAGCCCAGTGTTTCATTTATGTTTGTATTCATTCTGTATCTATTTAATTTTTTCTTCAACGACTACAACATTCATTCTAGTCCTGACCAATAAAAAAGGAAACAGGACCAGTGGCCTAACTTATAACAAATATCATGCCATAAGGCACTTGGAGCACTGTCAAACAAACACTCGACATGAAACACACCGCTACGAGACAAAAATTAAACCTTTAACAAAAAATCGAAAGATGGTGATTGTTCGGGCTGCCGGGCAGTGAATAGAAAAACAAACAAAACGTTGTTAAATGCAGTTCTATAGTATAGCAAAAATATGTGATAGCCATTGATCGATAACACTTGATAACACTTATAATCTCGTTCATGTCTTCCCATTTCTTCTCCAAAGACTTTAGTTTATAGTATTACATATTACAGATTCACAATATCTGCAATTTCCAACACTTTTTTTAATTACATAACGCTATCTTCCGTCCAATCCAACCAGTCTGCGTTTTATTAAAAAAAAACTCCCAGGAGAAAGCTACCGACAATATGGGTACTATCTGATTTTGTTTGTTCCTTTCATTGCGATTACAAAAGTAAGAACGATCGACTTGATTCTCTCTTTTTACCAGACGAAGAGACACACAATGATATTGTCACTGAAAGGTGGATTTTTGAGAGAGTGTTTTTCAAAGTTTTCCACACCTTTGACACACCCAGGAAATTAAGACAGATATAAATGTTTCTTTCTAAACTCCCACTCCTGCCGCAAGGAGACTTGTCAATAATCCTGATATTTCAGGCAACGCACTTCTAGGAGTACAACACTCCGGCAAGTATATTTCCCAGGTGTTGCTCTCACGGAATGCAAAATGCAGATTGCAAATATTATATTAATAGAAACACATTTTGATATAATGACTTTACTCAAAGAAACGAAACAATTGTAGTGAGCAATATATGCATAAACTGATGCCATGCAATCTGGATGTTCGATATGTTTACAAATATATGTTGATATCTTAAAACGTGTTCCATTAGAATACATAACTCGGTATTTATTACTTTACGATTACGAAAAAAAAGAGTATGTTTCCGTTGTGCTGTAAATTCTGGATAATATATACTTTATTGATATGTGCGTAGGCTTTCAGTTTTAACCAAAAGCAAAAGTAAGAATATCTCCACCTGATAACCATGTACACCATGTATCAACAAGTATCGGAACAAAGACACCTAGAGAAAAAGAACCATCGGAACAAGGACACAATGGGAGCGACATGATCAAATTGTTATGTAACATTTGCAATTAAAACACTCTTGAAATTTTTAGAGTGCCCAAAATAAGTTAAAATATGTACTTGAAAATTCAGTTTTCAATAAAGTCTGAAAGTTAGTGAAAATACTTTATTTCACATTGCCATCGTTTATTTTATTGCCATACCTACTGTTGTTTTTGTTTGTTGTCATATCTATTGGTAAATACGCCTACTCGTCATAGAAATGTTATATAAAAGGTTGATAAGAAGATGGAATAACATATAGAGTTAACTAAATTATAAATACTCAATAATACCAAACATGTTTATGAAAAAGCGAGGAAAGCATGATTGAGTTAGTTTTACTCAGTGTAGTTAGGCAGTGTCCATAGAGTGTAGTAGGTTACAGTCCAAAAATGGACGTTGACGATTTTTTTTACATATTATTTTATTGCAATTCCTTTAAGTTTCCTCAGAACTGAAAACATTTTTTTGTTTCAGATTGGCAATCTAGGATAAGCCAAAAATCGTATTTCATAGATATTTCAGATATGCAACAGTTTTGCCTAGTAATGCATATTTTCAGATTCTGTTTAACACAGTATATGTAAAATGCTTTACTGTCTTTCATTTGTTGGTAGTACATCCTAAAATATTGTTTTTGAAGAGTGTTTTCCGATAACAAGCATTTATAAAAAAAAGAACACCGACAACAAATGCACTACATTTTATCTTTATAATATGGTACCCATACAACAAGCATAAAAGATCGTATCATCCAAAATGTACTTAAATTAAAGTTTTGATAGTTCACTGCTCTTTAAGATTCAAGATTCAAGATTCAAAATATTTATTAAAGTAACTTAAACATATACATGCTTCTCGTTACATGATATTATGAGTTAAACAAACATATGATCAACGTGAATAATTTTTAGAATAAAACGTGAAAAAGAAAGAAGAACAAAAATAGATAATAATATAACATATATCATTAAGGTTGTATCACAACAAGATGGTTATTTAATTACTATACACAGTAATTTGTTAAATCATGAATGTAAAGTAAGAAATAGTATCGAGAGGGTAGACTTTATGAAGTACAGTGTATATATACAAAGTTTAAAAATGAAAAGTGACAACTCAATTAACAATTATAAATAGAATGCTAAACAATTTATTTGACAATATTCTTACGTAAAATAAATGCTTCAAATATATATTTACACAATCTTAGCTGACCTTTCTTAGTATTTGACTGTAACAAATCAACACATTTGATCATACTAGGTATTGTATAGTATTTTTTATTTAAATATTTCAGGCGCAAATTAATATAAGCACTACATACACAAACAAAATGGAACTCGTCCTCAATATCGCCTGAGTTACAAATAAAAAACAATATCTTTGATTATGGGCTACACGGTTATTTACGTAACGACCAGATTCAATTCTTAAGGGATGCGATGACAGTCTGAGTTTGGTGAAACTTATACGGTACTTGAATGGTATACAATCAAGATAAGTTGCATATTCAAAATTATATTTTACCAACTTAAACAAGGATTCTTTAAATATACATAATGGGTTTAACCAAACATTTGCATATCCAGCATTTTCTAACAGAGTTTTAACATTTGTAGTCCAGTTGTTTTTTTCCCTTGTCTGTATCAGATATTAATGCTGTATACAATGTTTTTACAATTATGTTATTGCTATTTACAATATTACACCAATATTGAATAATTCGTACATGTCTATTAATAAAAAGTGGAAATCTATGTACTTCCGCGTAAACAGCAATTGTTGAAGAAGACTGCTTAACATGCAGTAATGATTTGCAAAATTCGAGATGGATTCTCTCCAACTGTTTGTTTTTACCAAAACCCCACACTTCACAAGATTAGTTAAGGATTGAAGTAACAAAAGCATCAAAAAGCTGACATATTGTACTAGGTTTTAAATACAAATCTTTTATGTTACATCTAAGCACATTGAGCGCTTTTATGCCTTTTCCAACTATTGTAGCATGATTTAAAACAAAACTACCTGTATAGTTGAACACCGTTCCCAAATAATTAAAATTATCAACAGTATAGAGTGGAACATTATTGAAAAACCACGTTTCATCATTACGTATGGGTCCGCGTTTACGAAAAACAACAATTTTACTTTTAGCTGGATGGACCTCGAGTCCCCATGTTTTACAATATTCACACATTAAGTCTAAACTATTTTGCAAATCTGCAGGCGAATTACTCATTATAACCATGTCATCAGCAAATAACATCAAAATAAAACATATTTCTTCTAAACTTATGCCTTAACTAACAGTATCCATCAGGTACAATTCTAAATCATCTAAAAATAATGAAAATAATATCGGGGACATAACTTCACCTTGTTTCAAACCAATGGAACATTAAAAAAATCAGAAAAAGAGTTACAACCTCTTATTTGTGCTCGCACTTTACTATACATATCCCACACAATATTTAAGACCTTACCACGAATTCTCATATTATATAACTTAAGCCATAGCCCATTTCTATATATACTATCAAATGCCTTTTTAAAATCAATAAATGCACATGCTAGACGTTTATTTTCATTTATAATTTTGCTAACAATAGCATTCAGTACAAATATAGCATCAACTGTTGATCTACCTTTTCTAAAGCCATTTTGTGCATCACTTAGAATGTTGTTTTGTTCAACCCAATTAGATTTACGGTTATTAATAATTCCAGTGAATATTTCAGAAAAAAACAACTTTCAAGGGTTATACCTCTATAGTTATTTACATGGGCTTTTCTTGCCTTACTTTTTTTTAGCCAAGGCTTACATGTCATGAATTCAAAACAACATACCAATGTTTTTTTTACAGAAATATCAGTATTTATTTTTAATTGGCATGTTTTTCACTGGTATATGCAGTGTTTATTTTGTGCATATGAGGAAACTATTAGCGGTATGTATGAGGACTGGTTAATATGTTGTGGTCAACATTAATAAACAATAGTTGTAATGTTGTTAGTGCGCTTTGGAAATATAACCACAACATCGATAAACACAAATTAACTCAAAGCGAACTCCAAGATAGTATTGTGTCATGAGTAAAACTTTATTTCCGACTCAGCAATATCACTGAACAGATCTCGCACTTCACTCATGTCCGACTCTCGGTACGTTTTCACAAACTCCATAACCTCTCGTACACACTGAGCTTCCAACCGCCTCAATGTCGCGTGCAGCTGAACACCAGCGGGACTTCCTGTCTCCATCAACTCTCGACCTTTCTCATGCGCGCGATAAAGTGTGTGCCGTCGGTCTATGGTCGTCTGGAAAGAAGCACGTGGTGTGTCGCTAAAAGTGGACGAGACAGTCCACCTACCGATGTTCGGGGAGTCACAAAAGACGAAGGGTTTAAAGATTGACACGTTGGCGTTTGGTGTGCCCGTGAACCAATGACAGCAAGGCTGGTTGGAGGTGGGTGGAGCAAGTACTGACACTTGACTACCCACAGTAAGCAACTCGCCAACGAAATTGACGCTGCTTTCTTCGTTCCGTAGAATTTTAAATACATGGTTGATGTTTATCTTTTCTGAAAATATCATATATTGTACCTTAGTATAAAGGGTATTAATCAGACGTGCATTCATAATATTATACAATCTTATTTTAACATGGTTTAAATAAACGTATAGATCACAAACTTCAGAAAAATAAGAACTAAGATTCTATATTTGTTGTTATTTAAAAACAACAATGTGATCACGTGTGTGCCGTTGGTGACTGTCATATTGAGAAGATGTAGTGATGTTTTTACCTTTTACACTATGTAGGCTGTCTTGAACAAAGTTTAATCTGTGTCCGGGAGTTTGTTTTTCAGAGAGTGATATTCCAGGATAATCGGCGGAGAAAGCCTTAGCGAAGTTGAGCTCGCCGTCGTCTGCTTTCCAGTATCCGCTATTTTGCGCTTGTGAGCTAAGATCGAGTGACGTCATATCCGCATCTGTGCCTATGGTAAGACTACTAGATACTGCTAGAACACCATCTGCAAGAGTAGTTTTGTTTTTCACACGTTCGTTATCTTTCTCATATGATTGTAATTTGAGGGTTTGAGATTTTGAGGTTGTTAAAAACAGTACTCAGATTTAGGAAAAGCACACGATAAACTCATACGACTTTATATTTTAAAGGAACGGCTATCATAATTATATATTATTACATAATTTAATGTATACCTCGTCTAACATTCAGAATAAGATTCATAAAATAATGAATAATGGTCGGAACGGGTAAATTAAATTCATAGCAGTTTGTTATTGTACGTACTCGTTACTTTCTTAGCGGCCCACATTTTATCAGCCGTCTCCAGAAGCCAGGCTTCCTGCCTGTCTGCGATCACAAATGAGCTGAAAGGTCCAATAGCGGTTTTATTATGAACCTGAATGAACTTAGGACTGTCTCAGTGTGTCACTGTACGATGACAAAGGTCACGTTACAGACGACTGTTCAGTCACCATGGTCGAAGTAAATTATGAACAGCAAATATAGTGAATAAATACTGTTATAATTATCAATAGAAAAAAAGCTCAAAGATATTTCTTAACTTTTTGGAAAAAATCAAATAATCTGGAACAACTTCTTAATTGATTAGAACTCCTACAGAAATTTTCTATTTTACCGAGTTTTAATCTTTGTACAGAAACTCAGAAATCCGCTTACCCTTAAAAGGAATATAGCTATTTTACTTCTTGTTCCTAGTTTAGGCCTTACTTATGATATGTCCACTGTCCGAAGTTGTGGTCCTCACTGCAGATGCCACCTTGTCCGTGCGTCACCAAGAGACCAGATATGACGTCAATAGCCTCACCTGCTGTACTACTTCTCTCTAGGCCAAGTCTAGCGGAACATATATATATATTATTAATTTTCCCTTTTCGATGTATGTGATTAAGCCAAAGCAATACTTATGCATACTCTATTTCAGTAGTTGTAAATTATCCATGTGCAAAGCAATCATCTATGTCTTCACGTAATTATTTCATATGAACTATCTTTGCTATGACGACGCCCCAAACACTGGATTTGGGAGCAGTTTCATAAAGAATACAGATAGCGGTTTCCAACGGTACTGTACAGAACCGCTCTTAAGATCTTTGATATAAAACTTCCATGATCTTGAAGCCAATCCACACGTACCTGACCAGAGATCCACTTAAATCCGTTCACATGAACAAATCATCAATATCAACATATAAATCAACTCTTTATTACTTAAACCAAATCGTGTTTTAAGAGGTATTTGCTATTGTATAATTTCAAAGTTGTCTCCTCTGTTCATGACTACGTCTTCAAAACTCTAAAATAGAAACTCACAACTTACCTGACCAGGTCCATTCCAATCAGTTTTTCCTCGTGGTCCCCGGGCCTACAGAGGCGTGTCCAAACGGCGGTGTTACCTATACAAACACCTCGGTCATTTGCTCCCATCTCGGCTCCCCAGCACCAGGCCGGCTTGCTTAGGATCACCCCTCGCGTCTCTGGGATCTGGTCCACCTCGATGAAAGTACACTGAAACATCCGGAGAAATCAACCCCTATAAAAAGAACTGCTAGCTACAAGGTTAAATATTTCGTTAAAATAAAAATTCACCTATTGTCAGTTTTAATACATCAAACTACTTCTTTTCAAATTGCTTAGGCTGAAACCCCTCATTTACCGATAAATCGGAACCAAAAAGGCGGTACACAATACGCAGTAACTCAATTAAGCATAACGCTGTACGCAGTAAGTCAAGTTATCATTACTCCGTACGCAGACTCTCAATTGTGTTTAATACTATCCGTTATGCACTGTATGTGTAGAGCATGGAAGGGTATTGGGTACTTGAGGGGAAAGGGGGATACGCCCTCATCTCTATAAGCATAAACTGTATATATATTATTTCATACACTGTGCGCACAAAGCCAAATTGACTTTTCATTTTTATTTTTGCAATTCCTGTATTAACTAACCGTTTGAGCTGTTGCATACACCAGACTGATTCGTCACGAGTTTCTGGGAGAGAAAGACTCAAAAGCAGTGACATCCTTATGCTCATTATGAAGTTCAACAGACAATGTCGCAACCAAGATTAGAACCTGTATAGTCGCGGCAATAACGCGAAGTAGTGACCACCAAATACCTGATGTGGTTTAATCTAGTATATAAATGATTATCTCTGTTGATTGATTGATAAACCATTTTCATCCAGACGGGGTTGTAATAAGTTGTGAATTTAGAAGATAGGTAGTAGCACTTGAAGGAATAGTAGTCTTGTTGTTGTTGTTGTTGTTGAAGATGCAATTTAGTATATCATAAACGTGAATGAAAATACACAAAAAGTACAGCAGCGCGGAAGCATACTTTTTGCCGTGACCAGGATTCGAACCTGGGTTGTCGCGGGCACAACGCGAAGTACTTACCACTATATGATCACGGCTAGTGAGCTGTACTGTACACTGACATTTAGAGCCACTTTAAGACTTGAAGATGTTTGGAAACCCCATATCACTGAACCTATCCATATTCAAAGGATTTGATACTTAAGGCTTATATATTGTAGTATGCATATCGTTCATACGCATTCCGTTGTCATGGTCATTATAATTTGATACACATAAACAATCGATTTTAATACGGAAGGTACCATCATTTGTTCACATTACTAACACAATATAAATTTACTATTGCATTATGAGATTTTGAAATACCTAGGCAATGATTTGAAGATGGCGTTCCACGTTCAATACACATTTCTGTAGGTCAAAGGTCAAGTTCACACTCAAAGGTCTTTGGTCAAAATACCCTACGTTTTGGTTGGATCTGGTGAAAACTTGGCACCATTTAAAATATCTTTACACAAATGTTCACCATTAAAAGAGTGCAACACACAAATAAGTGAGTCAAAGATCAAGGTCAAGTTCGTCGGTCCTCATTTGTCAGATTGATGTTTGACAATTATATTGAAGGTCGAAGAATATATTTACTCAGAACTTTTCGGGATTGTGACAGTGGCGAGCTCGACAATATTGGCATTTTGCCAACAAACTTTGAGTTTAAAAGTATTTTATCATAGTTTGAGATTTTGAGCTAAATTCCAAATAGTCATAAATAATGTTCTAGCTATTTTGGTTCTATTTTAGGTAAATGTTGTCTCAATGCGATAATCGTTTTTTTTTTATTTTGGACAATTCTATTTCGAACCTTTTAGCAATTGTTTCTTGTTTCGAAAGTCACAACAAATAAATGAGGATAATGAATAGCAGCTGAATTGTACGCACGTGTAATTTGGTTCCCTGTTCATGACTGGCTGGCGGAACATACACGACTTCTTGTACTTCGGTCGGCGGTCGATCCGAGTTCTTGGCGAAGATTACCGAACCGTCAGCCGTCAAAGGCGGTAACACCACTAGAATGTCAGACATTGTCAATCTTTGTGATCAACCGTCAAATCTGGGTCGGAGATCTGCGAAAGAATGAAATACATGTGATGTAAAGTCATTCTTCATAAAGCATTAAATTGCATCTCTTATACTTAGTTCTAAATAAACTATTTTCTTATTTAGAAGGGTACTTCCGCATTCCAGAGTGAATCCGTCTTTCTGGAGTAATGCACTAACGGGTAAGTTTTACCTTGCACTGTTTCTTTATCCAGCTAGTATATTCCGATTCTATGAAGTCCCATTTAAGTCTTTCATCAGTATTATTATAAACAGAAGATAATTCCAGAGTAATTAATGTACCTGAGCAATTGCGCAAATATTATGAGTTGTTCTCATTTGATGAATGTTATTAATTAAGTTACCTAAATATCACACAACAATCCAATTATCTATGAGAGAATGCACGCTTGAAAGAAGGAAACAGTGAAAAATTTTGAATCCTGATTTGCTGTTATGCTATAAAATGAGAAGAGATTGCAAATGATTCATTTAATGATATTAGGGCATGTTATTTTGTTCTTTTGAGCCTTTACAAATTGCATTTTCAACCAAACTTATGCTGCTGTTTTCTGATTCAAACAATGTTAATTGTCACCAGACGCTGTTCTACGGCAATATAGTGTCTTTTGTGCTTTCAACTTTAAAAAACGGTTTTGATGTAGCCCATATTTCAGTAAAGAAAACAACAGTGTCTGTTTTAAACGTTGTGTTCATACGACCCATCTTTTGAATTTGATTAAGATTTGATTCACGAATGTTCCGTATATTATTTGAAGTCCATTAATTTATGAACATGTGATAAAGGTTATTATGAATATGGAACGACATTTATAACACATCTACTAAATATAATATAACCTCATGCGTTTATATCAAGTTTTACCGAAATTAGTTCCGCCATATTCTAATATATATGTTCAAGGACAAATACGCATTGTGTTCAATGACATTTCCATTTATAAATGAAATCATGAAATATACTGATGTAAAGTGCAGGTTTGCTAAAAGAACAAGTATATTGAGCAACCACACTTGTACAATGAGTTAGAGCATGATCAACAAGTATATTGAGCAAACACAGTGTACAATGAGTTAGAGCATGATCAACAAGTATATTGAGCAAACACACTTGTACAATGAGTTAGAGCATGATCAACAAGTATATTGAGCAAACACACTTGTATAATGAGTTAGACCATGATCAACAAGTATATTGAGCAAACACACTTGTACAATGAGTTAGAGCATGATCAACAAGTATATTGAGCAAACACACTTGTACAATGAGTCAGAGCATGATCAACAAGTATATTGAGCAAACACACTTGTACAATGAGTTAGAGCATGATCAACAAGTATATTGAGCAAACACACTTGTACAATGAGTTAGACCATGATCAACAAGTATATTGAGCAAACACACTTGTACAATGAGTTAGACCATGATCAACAAGTATATTGAGCAAACACACTTGTACAAACACACTTGTACAATGAGTTAGAGCATGATCAACAAGTATATTGAGCAAACACACTTGTACAATGAGTTAGAGCATGATCAACAAGTATATTGAGCAAACACACTTGTACAATGAGTCAGAGCATGATCAACACGTATATTGAACAAACACACTTGTACACTGAGTCAGAGCATGATCAACAAGTATATTGAGCAAACACACTTGTACAATGAGTTAGACCATGATCAACAAGTATATTGAGCAAGCACACTTGTACAATGAGTTTGACCATGATCAACAAGTATATTAAGCAAACACACTTGTACAATGAGTTAGAGCATGATCAACAAGTATATTGAGCAAACACACTTGTACAATGAGTTAGAGCATGATCAACAAGTATATTGAGCAAACACACTTGTACAATGAGTCAGAGCATGATCAACAAGTATATTGAGCAAACACACTTGTACAATGAGTCAGAGCATGATCAACAATTATATTGAACAAACACACTTGTACAATGAGTTAGAGCATGATCAACAATTATATCAAGCAAACACACTTGTACAATGAGTTAGAGCATGATCAACAATTATATCAAGCAAACACACTTGTACAATGAGTTAGAGCATGATCAACAATTATATTGAGCAAACACACTTGTACAATGAGTTAGACCATGATCAACAATTATATTGAGCAAACACACTTGTACAATGAGTTAGAGCATGATCAACAATTATATCAAGCAAACACACTTGTACAATGAGTTAGAGCATGATCAACAATTATATCAAGCAAACACACTTGTACAATGAGTTAGAGCATGAAGAACAATTATATTGAGCAAACACACTTGTACAATGAGTTAGAGCATGATCAACAATTATATTGAACAAACACACTTGTACAATGAGTTAGAGCATGATCAACAATTATATCAAGCAAACACACTTGTACAATGAGTTAGAGCATGATCAACAATTATATCAAGCAAACACACTTGTACAATGAGTTAGAGCATGATCAACAATTATATTGAACAAACACACTTGTACAATGAGTTAGAGCATGATCAACAAGTATATCAAGCAAACACACTTGTACAATGAGTTAGAGCATGATCAACAAGTATATCAAGCAAACACACTTGTACAATGAGTTAGAGCATGATCAACAATTATATCAAGCAAACACACTTGTACAATGAGTTAGAGCATGATCAACAATTATATTGAGCAAACACACTTGTACAATGAGTTAGAGCATGATCAACAAGTATATTGAGCAAACACACTTGTACAATGAGTTAGACCATGATCAACAATTATATTAAGCAAACACACTTGTACAATGAGTTAGAGCATGATCATCAATTATATCAAGCAAACACACTTGTACAATGAGTTAGAGCATGATCAACAAGTATATCAAGCAAACACACTTGTACAATGAGTTAGAGCATGATCAACAAGTATATTGAGCAAACACACTTGTACAATGAGTTAGAGCATGATCAACAATTATATCAAGCAAACACACTTGTACAATGAGTTAGAGCATGATCAACAATTATATTGAACAAACACACTTGTACAATGAGTTAGAGCATGATCAACAATTATATCAAGCAAACACACTTGTACAATGAGTTAGAGCATGATCAACAATTATATTGAGCAAACACACTTGTACAATGAGTTAGACCATGATCAACAATTATATCAAGCAAACACACTTGTACAATGAGTTAGAGCATGATCAACAATTATATTGAACAAACACACTTGTACAATGAGTTAGAGCATGATCAACAAGTATATCAAGCAAACACACTTGTACAATGAGTTAGAGCATGATCAACAAGTATATCAAGCAAACACACTTGTACAATG